>NW_026126549.1:4857500-5457500 GCF_943737965.1 Phodopus roborovskii | reverse complement strand
TGTGACCATGGCGGGGAGCATGGCAGCACACATGACAGGCATGGTGCTGGAGAATTAGCTGAGAGCTACATCTTGACCGGCAATCAGGCAGAGAGAGCCACTGGGCTGGGTGTGGGCTTTTGAAACCTCCAAGCCCACTGCCAGTGACTCACTGCCTCCAACAAGGCCACGCCTCCTAATCTTTCCCGAACAGATTACCAATGGAGACTAAGCATGCAAATATATGCGTCTCTGGGGGCCAGTCTCACTCAGACCACCACATTCCCCTAGTAGTCATTGTCGTAAACAGTGTGTCCTTGCCATTCTGTTCAACTAACTCATCTTGAGTCAGGGTTACGTTCTCTCCATCCAAATTGCCTGTCTGCAGGCTGTCCTGAGTCTGCCTCCCACAGGACTTCGGATAGTTTGTCATAGACAAACTTCTGGATTCCTTTTCACTCAGCTGTCACACCAGTTTCTCAGCTCACATTTATTCTGACGGGAGATGCTCCTTCAACCCCTTCTTTACCATTCTATCCTCCATTTCCCATCGTGCTCCTGGATTTCTCCTGCTGTTTGTTACTCAGCAGGAGCTGCTGTAATGATTGTTTCCTGACTACTTTGCTTCATTCCCCTGATTGGATGTAATACCATGAGGCCGGGAGTGACATCTGCTTGTCGATTCCTGCGTGTACAGTGTTGAATCTGACAGCTGGCCCACAGGAGACGTTCGGTAAAATATGTGATTTAGCCTTTACAGACAATAAAGATGTACTGTACCTCAAAGCAGGAACCTCAAGAAGGAAGCATCTCTTTGTAGGACAATGTGTGAGGAAAGCAAAGACTAACAAACATAGCATCTCACTCAGAAGGTGTTAGGGTTTAGGTAGAAGTAGCCTCCAAGCTGTGAGAATGGAGACATAAGGGTGTAATAATATTGGGGGGAAATGACAAGAAGTTTAGTGTTATTGGAGTAGCAGTGTAGCGTGCAAATAAAGATGAAAGGAACACCTTGAGGAAAGAAAGATTGTGTGAAAAACAGTGAATTTTTAAACAGGGCATCCATGGGAAGCATCAATTTGTGTTAGCAGCAAAACAGACCCACTTACAATTCAGTCTCAGTAAGGCCATTCTGCCTTCTTTGTAGAACACAAAGCTTTGTTTTTCTTGCCTTGGTGTGCAAATTATACCCTGCTGTTTAGCAGGTGTATTCTCATAACAACGGTCCAGTTCTCCACAGTTACAATCAGGTTGTAGCACAGCCTCGTATTTATGAAGTTCTCTGATATTTGCTGGATCCATCTCTGTATTCGTTGAGTTTCACGGGGTTTTTGTTCACAGGACCACTAGAAATACATCATGTAATCGTCCCCCGTACTATTTTTCTTTCAGGTATTGCCCTGGAAGGGATTCTCCCATTTGTTTTCCAATTTCACTGACTGACTGAACTTTAAAGTTTTCAAATATCGTTTACAAATTCTGTAACTCTTTCATTATCTGTTTAATTACCCACTAGGCTGTATTGATCATTTGTTAGGAGGGCTCCTTGCCAGGAGTTGTAGATAGGAAGACAGATAAACCAACTTCTGTTCTACAAGACAAGCTCTGCTGAGCCCATAACACAGAGCAGCAGGCTGTCATTACTGCTCACGTAGGGAGCCCCTCCCCACACACCTTCACCTAGAGAGAGAGACAGAGGGAAACACTTAGGAAGAAAAGGGGGCGTTTTATTCTAGTACCTTAGATAAGATGTAAGCAGACAATCAAAATACCCTGACAGCTGCCTGAAAATAGTAGAGGGTAGGAAAGTTGGTGTAAATTAGCAGAGGTCTGAGAATCCTTTGCTATACAAGTGTAGCATTGAAAAGCTGCAGGGGGGGTGCAAATGTTGAAAACCAACCTTCCTAATGCTGTGACCCTTTAATTCACGTCCTCATCTTGTGGTGAGCTCCTAAACCATAGGATTATTCTCATTGCTGCTTCAGAACTGTAATGTTGCTACTGTTATGGATCGTAATGTAATCTGATATGCAGGATTGACTTAGGCAACCCCTGTGAAAGGGTCATTGGACACCGAGGGGTGGCAAAGCACAGGCTGGGAACCTCAGATTTAGAGTCTGCGGCCCTTTGCTTCCTGAACTGAATGATGTGCATATGATGAGAGCACCTGAACTAAGCAATCAAGATGAGCGAGTAAGACACGCCCTGTGCCATGTGGTACCCAGTAAGTGGATTAGCATACAGCAAATGCCTCTTTATGTCTGACCAGTGTGAGCATGTGAAAGCATTGGAAGACATACCTTGTGCCATGAAGATATCCAGTAAGCTGATTAGCATACAGCAAGTGCCTCTTTATGCCTGGCCAGTAGAAGACAATCCACCTCATCATACCCTCAGCTGTGCCGTCTGCTTTGAAAGGTCCTTGCCAGGTGCTGGAGAGATGGCTCAGTGGTTAAGAGCACTAGCTGTTCTTCCAAAGGAACTGGGTTCAATTCCCAGAGCCCACATGAAAGGTCCTTGTCAGGAGCCATGCATACAACACTAAATGCTACAGAATCCTGTGCTATGAAAAGAATTTATCAACTACTGACAGTTTGATACATGGTGACCTTGTGATGCATTCCAAGAATTTGGGGTACATAACTGAAATATCCAGTGTAGTCCAGAGGTGTCAGCAAAGCTTTCACAGAACACCCATGTGTGGTCCTAAAAGTAAGTAATAACCAGTTGTCCAAAGGGAATAAAGAACAAGGGTTCCAGCCAGAGGGAACAATGTGGACACAACCCTAAGCTGGAGCAGAATGCCAGGTTACAGATTATCAGGGCTCATTACACAGAATGAACTTCAAATGCAATGGGAGGGGGTGATATAACCTACACATGAGGCCTGTGAACCCTGTGTTAGTATCAACTGTTCTCATAATAGAAAATGGAAAAAAAAAAAAAAACTGAAGTAGGGAGGTTTCCCAAACTCTGAGGTCTGATTTTTGGCAAAGCCATTTGCTACTCACATTATAGGCAGGCCTCTTTTCTTCATAGCACACATGTACACATGTGTGGTACAGTTTTAATTCTACAAATACCCTTTAATAACAAAAATAAAAATTTTAACATAATATTCTTGTGATGTATTTCAAAGGTAGGAAGTTTAAGTCACTAACCTTTTCCTCTTTGCAAGACTTTAACCCTCTTTGCTTTGAAAGACTTTGTACTTAACTTTCAGGTCTGCATTCTTCTGTGATACATTCCACATTCTTAGTCACCTCTAGATGAATCATTGATGTGTCCATCAAATATCCTCCAATAACACACAATTTAATTTTTTTTTTGTCAATGGGACACATTGAAATGGTTGTAAGCCACCTTGTGATTGTTAGGAATTAAATTCAGGACCTCTGGAAGAGCAGCTAGTGCTCTCAAACTCTGAATCATCTCTCCAGGCCCAAAAGCAGGAGTCTTACCCAGGTGTTCATCAGGATCCCAGCTTTTTTGTTATGACTTAATACACCCTTCTGCATCCTGTTCATAAAATACAAATTAGAGTAGAGCATCCCACCTGTGACCTGAAACACATCTCAGAGCTTTCTCTGCATTTGGAGATGTCATTGAGTACCCACTTCCAATTTGACTTTCTATTTGAAAAGAGAAATGATGATGTTGAACTTTGGAGTTTCTTTCTATGGACCTTCTAGTGCTGCTAGTCTATGAAGATGGAAGATGTCATATGACCTGTGATTAGAATGACTACCTATCTCAGTTTGCCCAAGATCAACATGTTGATGAGGATGCAGGTAATGGACATGAGTTATGAAAGAAGATAGAAAGCTAATTGCTGTCATTCATTTGAAAGTATCTCAGCTAGTGAGTACCCACTCTCTGAAAGACTTCTGAAGCACACCACCTGTTATCTGACAGGCATCCAGGTAGTGATCATCATCTCTGCCTTATGAATAAGGACATGGAGATTCAGGAGATAACATAATTTATCATTTAAAGTTATTGAGTCTAAATTGGGGTTACTCGATCTGTCTGCTCTCCATTCCCCCACATGAATGGTGCCTTCTCTGGTTCAAACCAGTTGGCATTTCCATTTTCTCTGAATATGAATGAATTCTACACTGGTCCTAAACATACGAAGAACACAGATTGATGGTCTTTTGTTTGTACTTCCTGACTTTGTCCTCACACAGAGTAACAAGATCATTTTATCAACATACAATCACTGAAACAAGGGAAGTAATTTGCTGTAACATTTCAGCTTTCAGAGTAAGGGAAAATTTATGTATGTTGTTGGAGTAAATAAACATGAATTAAAATTTTCACATCATTGTTATACATTAGTTCATGCATGCACGTGTGCATGTGTGTGTACATGCAGGTGGTCAAAGGGTGGCTTATGGAGTCAGCTCTTCGTTCCACCATTTGGGATCCAGGGATTGAACTTAAGTCTTAAGCAGTAGGTGCTTTTAACTGCCAAACCATCCTGCCAGCTGGTAATGGGTTATTATTTTTACTAGAATAAAAGCACAATGACAGTAGAAAATCTAGAGAGCCCTGGGCCATTCAAGCAAGAGGATAGAACAGTTCAATGAATGTGCATCACCTAATTCCAATGTAGACTTAATTGTTAATTTAACCATGAAAAATATTTTCCAAATTAATGATTAACTAGAATTGATACTGATTTGCACTGTCTCTTCAAAAAAAAAAAACCCCACTGGATTAGAATATTACTAATATTTAATTCTTTTTTCAGGGAACTTAATTTTTTTTAGAAACATAAAAATGGTACAGGACCCATGTGACAGGAAAGCAGGGCAAAGACTACTGGGGATGGAAAGAGAGAAGAGGGGACAGAGAAAAGAATAAATGGAGGGTCAGCAAACACAAACCAGATGAAGATGCCGTATGAAGCACTGCTTTATGTGTGAATTAAAATCAATACAATAAAAACCTCAACTTCTACTTAACTAGTGTTCTTACTCCCAAAGACCAAACAGTTGATTATGTCAAGTGTTTAGGAAAGATGCTGAACTGTCACCTTAGAAAAACACAGTCTTACCCTTGAATACCCAGAGTGGCATGCTAAACCTGGGTCTTCACATTTTCTTTTAAAATGTCTTCCATGACGTTGATATCCAAAGCAAAGAAACAGTGTAAAGATTCATTAGAAGTGCATTAGCTTTCTGACAGTGTCTCTGAGTTATCAATTCACTGCTTACTGTGAAAGTTCAACTCTCTGTACCAAGTACAATCCACTCCCTACACCCCGAAGAAGGAAGAGAGTTAAGCATTAGCATTCATTTCTCTCTGCTTCCTGGCTGTAGTTTATGGTGTGGATAGTTGTCTCTTATTCCTGCCACCATGCCTCCTCTACCACAATTGACCATACCCTCAAACTGTGAACCAGAAGAACTCTTCATTTCTCCCTCCCTCTGTCCCTCTCTCCCTCCCTCTCTGTCCCTCTCTGTCTCCCTCCCTTCCTCCCTTCCTCCCTCCCTCCTCTCCTTCCTCCTCTCCTCCCTCCCTTCCTTCCATTCCTCTTGTCAGGTATGTTGTCATAGCAACAAGTACCCAATGCACCTGCCATTTCCCAGCATTTACCATTGCATGATCTTAGATGATGTTGTTACCAGAGATGGAATACACAAAGGCAGATAACAATCCTAAGCACCATTCTGTTCCTGTTTCCTAAAGCCTTTGAACACTAGGCAGCATATTCCAAAAACATTGAAATACTGTCAGAGCTTAAAGATACCTGCTTTCTTTTTCAGACTGTCTTGTGTTTTGGTCACATTCAACACTCCTTTTATCTGTGATATAAAGAGAGCTTTGTAACTGTGTCTTGCCAGAGGACATCTGAGGATAAATGATGCACCGTGCTCCAGTGAAATTCCTCAGTTAATTGCAATACTTATGTAAACATGATAATAAGCATTATTATTAGAGGCTTATGACAGATACACTCATTTACCCCAATTAGTTTCATTTTAGCCGCAGACACTATTTCCTTCTTAAAGCCTGTAACTATCTACTAAGTATACCCCTCCAAATTATTGGTGGTACCCAAATAAGACTTCATTGCCTGTACCGTGTATTAGTTTAATAATGTGACACAAAAATCTTTGTGTTATAAATAGCTCCTTTTCATCCCAAAGGAATGGAGAGCACAGCCATCGTGTTTTCTGGAGTGAATACAGGGCTGCCAATGTTCACTATTTTCTTTGCCCTTTCCTGGCTCCCCATGATACTACCTAATTGTGTGCCCCCAGACTTCCCTATGGAAGATTTGCCAACAACTGAAGGATGATATTTTCCTGTGGTTATGCAAAATAATGGCCCTTTTACGACCTGAAAATTTAATAATTACTAGTTTTAGTAATTATAAATATTGGTATTTTGTGATTTGATTTGTTTGAAACTCTTTGCTCATATATTCTATATTGTTTAACTTTTGCCACAAGTTTCAATAAACTTTTTATTTGACACGTAAAATTATGATAATCAAACAACAAATATTGACTTCACTTAAATATATGTACATAATTTGCAAGGATGTGTTAGCAATATGTATGTAATATTGACTACTACTTTGTGAGATGGGTATAATTATTTTTTTAAAAAACCCAGTACTTCCCAAATTACAACCATTATTAAAATTCATTGAAATTAGAGTAAACTCTATCCTCTTCAAATTACAATATCTATACTATTCTTCAGGTACATCTGGTATTTTATAAACCACACTCATTTCTCTTGACATGGTGAACTTCCTTTTTCATGGTCAAATAACTGTTACTGAGTCTAACGTAATTCTTATTAGAATCATCTAGATCTGATCACATACCAATAGCTATTCATTGACTAAGTTTTGTGAAAATAATTCTGTCTCCACAGAGACAAACCAAAGCAGCATGTTTATATTCTAAAAGTTGTAATGATCTCTTCTATCATGAAGTTTAAATTCACCCAAAATGTCATGTGACTTACTAGAATGACTCAAATTCACTTGCTTCTTCAATTGAAATCTTACCTTTTAAAAAGATTTGTTTATTTTATGTATATGACTACTTTATTGATTTTATGCCAGAAGAGGGCATCAGATCCCACTATAGATGGTTGTGAGTCATCATGTGGTTGCTGAAAATTGAACTCAGGACCTTTGGAAGAGCAGTCAGTGCTCTTAACCACTAAGCCATCTCTCCAGTCCCAAATTTAAACCTTTACCATATAAATGTGATATTATTTTATAATCACATATTTTATATTTATAACTATAAATATAATAGCTATAATTCAAATGAATATAATAACTAAACATATTAAATAATACCAACATGTAACAAATAAAGTTAGTAAATAGTTTAATAAAACATGTATGTCTTTTTATTAAAGAGTTACATGTTAATACATTATTAAGCATCCTAGTGGTTCTCAGATCATGGCCTTTGCATTACCTTGCATTAACCTGGACAAATTATAATACCAACTGATGAAATAAAGATTCCAGGGACAGAATGATTGGAGGGTATGGCACAGCTTTACACTGACTAATCTTCATGCACAGTGGTACTTTATATAATTTTAACTTTGTTTTAATTGTTAGGACCTTTCCAGCAGTTGAAGTTTTAAGTAGAATTACAATCTGTATAGAGATGAGAGGGTCACTGGCTTTAGGAGTTGTAAGGGCTTCCTCACTGGCTCATCTGTCCTGTTTCTGCTAGTCAGGCAACTAGTCATTGCTTACTCTTTCTATAGCACAGCCCTCAAGGCTGCATAATTGATGTACTCCTCCTAATTCTAAAGGCTTGGAATTAAAAAATCAAGTCACTCCTATCCTAGGGCCCAGGCTCTGCTTTCAGGATGGATATGGAATTCTATGTTCTATCACAACAGAAGAGTAGACAAGTGAAGCACAATTCTGTCACCTATTTTATAAGGGTGTGAACCTATTCATAAGGTTTATACCCACCTGACATAAACACTGCTTTTGGTCCCCATTTCCCAACATGGTTGCACTCAGGAATATGTTTCCAGGATGTGTGCTTTGGAGGGGTAACACACTTGAAACACCACAGATGGAGAGTTTTGGAAGATTCAGCATTCTGGAGGATCTGGAGGCTCAGGGCCACTGGCTCAACAGTTAAAATCATTTATGATTGGCTATTCCCAATAGTTCAGTCTAGTGGTGGGGTGGTTTCTAGTTTGTTTACTGGCTTCTTTAGGCATATTCAAGTGCCAACACACAGTTAGTGGTTAGAAACTATTTGGCGACTAAAAAAATAAAATACAAGTTTTTAATAATCAAACCCAAATTTTATTGTCTTTCTAACTATGATCTTTGAGCTTCCATTTGCTTCTTTGTCAGCTGCCTTTTTCTTTTTAATAGTCTGTTGGGTTTTTGATTGTATACTCCCCTGTGTTCCCTCTTCCTGAATGTGCTGTGGTGCCAAAGAGTCCTGGCAGGAGTTCAGTGTACTGTATGCCGCAGATGTTGTATGCCGCAGATAGGGTTGTTTTTAGACTTTAGCATGTGGAAACTAGTTATCTTAGTGTTAGGGCTCTTTTCTGTTAAGATATTGATTTGGATTTTAGTGAAGTGATGTTATGGAATGTTTTTTTTGCTTAACTCTTTTACATGTGTCTCCCAAAATGAATGTGTTAGAAGATCCCCAGAGCTACTTTAATGAGAGGTGAGTTCCCACCCTCCTGGGTTAATGCTACTACAGCAACGGCTTCCCTCAAGGGTTCTCACTCTCTAGTCCTCATGCATTCCACTATGTGAAGATGTGCTAAAAACAGCTTCACCAGCTACTACAGCATTGATCCATAGCCTTCAGAGATTTGAGGGAACAAACTTCTATTTCAGGATAACCTTTTAGGGTGTCTGTAGCAACTTCACAAACTAGACTGAAACACTATGGACACATTTCCTGGGTCCAATGAGAGGAGATATAAATGTGTATTATTGTCTCTTAGGACAAATATTTTATAAAAAAGGACCATATGAGAAAATCTACTGCTCCTATCCCTGAGACTACTAATACTTGAACACATTTTTGATGGAGTACCATACATAGATTCCGACCATATCTTTCTGCAAGGTAGATCATACTGGGCCTACTTTGAAGAAATGTTTGGTTTGAGAAACCTATATTTTGACAAAGAGAGAAATTATTTCAGCTAGAGAAATTAATTTCTGTTGGTACCATTTTAGGAGTGAGGCACATCTAAGAGTTATTTTTGGCTACTACAAATAAAGCTGCTATGAACATAGTTGAGCAAACATCATTGTGGTATGATTTTAATCTTTTGTGTATATTCCCAAGAGTGGTATTGCTGGATCTTGAGGTAGATTGATTCCTCATTTTCTGAGAAATTGCCATACTGATTTCCAAAGTGGCCGTACAAGTTTGCACTCATACCAGCAATGGAGGAATATTTCCATTACTCCACATCCTCTCCAGCATAAGCTGTTGTGGGAACCCACTGAGTTGATTCCATTCCATTTTGACTTAAGGTCAGAGAAATTTTACCTGTCCTTGCTCTTTCAAGGTGTGAAACAACAATGATGTCTTGCCTAAGATGTGGATGCAACAGAAAGTTTGACCTAAGGTGTTGTTGCTGCATGTCCTGCCTCAACAACATAATATTTAACTCAGGATATGGTTACTTGACCTTTAGGGCATTGAAAGTGTAATTACTCTGTTTGTTCCTTGTATCATTAGAAAGGAAGTCTTTTGTTTCTCCTCTTTTGATGGGGGTATAAAAAACTTTGAACAATAAACTTGGGCGATTCAGTATTCACTGGATTCCCTCCTGACTCTGTCTCTTGCTTTCTTTCCTCAATTCATACTCCCCTTCTCAGGTATGAATCCTGGTTAGCTGGTGGTCCCAGACAGGCTGTCATCAGTGTTTTTTATCTTAGTCATTCTAATAGGTGTAAGATGGTATCTCAGAACCTGGAAACAACCTAGATGCTCCTCAACCAAAGTATGGATAAAGAAAATGTGTTACATTTGCACAATGGAGTATTACTCAGTGGTTAAAAAATAATGACACTTTGAAATCTGAAGGCAAATGGATGGAACTAGAAAAAATCATGCTGAGTGAGGTAACCCAAATCCAGAAGACAAACACAGTCACTCATAAGTGGATATTAGAAGTAAAGCAAAGGATAACCAGGCTTCAATCCACAACCCCAGAGGCACTAAGTAAAAAGGGGGACCCTATGAAGGACACACATGGAGGACCCCAGGAAGGGAAAATAGTTAAGATCTCCTGGGTAAACTGGGAAGTAGGGTGGAAGAGAGAGGATGGGGGATGGGAACTGATAGCTGGGGAACCTGCATGGGACTGAACTAGTCCCTCTGAAAGTGGGTGACAGTTATAAGGGAGAGGATTGGCAGTAGGAACAGGATCTATCCTGGGTGCATGAACTGGCTTCTTGGAGCCCATTCCCAATGGTGGGATACCTTGCTTAATCTTGTTACAGGCGACCTGTGGGAAGGTTTGGTCTTGCCTCAACTTGGTATACCAGACCTTGTTGACTTCCCTAAGAAAGCCTTACCCCCTCAGAGGATTGGACAGCAGAGAAGGGGATGGAGGGGGAACTAGGGTCAGCATGCAAAATGAAAGAATAAATAAATAAAAACAAGAAAAAAATCACAGAAAAAGTTATTTCTTCAGAAGACAAGCATCTTCTGAAATCAGACTGTATAGACAGACAATTATTTCATCTGGTTCAAGCTTGCCTTGGTTTGCCCTACCTCATAAAAGGCCATAACCATTTAATGCACGTGAAATTGCCCACATGCTATCTTCCAACATCAGCTGTCTCAGTGGTCAGATGCGAAAATTAGTTTTGCAAAATACAGCACAGCACATAGTGTGCATTGGAACAACATAAGTGGCATGTCAAATCCTGTGTTCATGGGTAGTCTTCCAGATAACAAGACGAACTAGGACAGAGACACATCCACCTGGTTGTCACTTATCTTCTAAGGTACAGTAAATAAATGTAATGTTTTACAGTTTGGGTAACCAGTGACTTTATTCAAAGGACTCCTATGTGGTTTCCAAGCTACCCATGCCACCCAAACTTTGGAAGCAATCTTAATACATAACTCTCAAACTATAAACACAGCTACACAAGATATATAGGAAAATGTCAACTTTTGCCATTCTTCTGAATGTCCCTGTGACTTGTGAGCTTCAGTCTTCTCATGTGTAGCACTCGATTAAAGAAGCTACAGAGAAGATTATTAAATATTATGGAACTATAAATTGTCAGTCTCATAGCTGATGTTCTACACTTGCTAGCTCTCATTCACAGGCTATGCCATGGTGGTGTCTGGGCATAGTAAACAAGAAAGCCAGGCATCAGAGCCCATGCCTACAATCATAGCACTCAGGAATCGAAGGGGAAAGAGTGTCAGAAATTTGAGTTCAGTGTGGTTCACATCTAATATTGCAGCAGCCTAAGCCACACAATGAGAATCTGTTACCAAGAACCCAAACCAAGGCAAAATAAAATTCTAAGCCAAACTTTTTTTTTTTTTTTTAAAGAAAAAAGAAAGTCTCTTGCAACTACCAAGATGCCCATGTTCAGTAGACAGCACAATCTTTCAATCTAAAGACAGATCATTTTAAGGTATCTTAAATTGTTGTAGAGCTTTCGGTTGTTCTGTTAATTTATTGAAATTTCAACATACCTGTTAGGATGAGTTAATCTTGTTGACAAGTATCTACAAAGTTGTAGATACTAGAGACTTCACAGTGTATCCATTTAACATGCCCTATAGAGGAAATATGGGATGGTGTCGATACTCTACAAGACAAGTTACTATTTGTTTAAAATGGAAAACATATGTCTCCCATATCATCCAGCCTTCCTCACGTCTCCTCTCTGTGAATTTTATATAGTTGCAGCAGCTTCTTTTTCCTTGAAGTGATGGAGATCGCTCTGCTCACTTCCCAGTTTATCGGTTAATGACAAGTGCTAGTAGAAGGCCTGGGTATTTCCAGCAAGCTCTGGAAATGACAGAAAAGGACACATCTGAACTAGAACCAGAATAAAGACTATCTGACCTATGATTTTTATCACTTGCCATATGACTCCATATACATTTGATTTGACAAAGACAAGAGTCTTTCAAGAGAGGCAGGGCAGAAGGAAGACCTCCCTATGGTCAGGGAGTCCACAGAGACCTCAAAATTTTAAGTCTACTGCCGTTGTCCTTGATGCCCCAGGACATCCACACAGTAAGACCCGTTGGCTGAAGACATGACACACTTGAGCTACAGGACACAGAAAAGTCAATCTAACACTGACCACGAAGCCCGAACCCTATGGCCAGCCTTTACAGTACTGGAAGCAGCTGCTCAGACTGCACTGCAATTTACCGTTAATTACCCATTTCTTCTGGGAGTCACATTGGCCACCAGTGCAGGTGAATTCCATTTTAACTCATTTTAAAGGTATATTATGAAATTACCTTCAGAATGAATCTGCACAAGTTAGGGCCATTTTCTGCAGTAACTTTTTAGACTGCCCCACCCCCACCCCCCACCCAGAGCAGACCATGAAAGCTAACTTTCAGGCAGCTCCATTTCGAAGTTTGTCCATGAAAGAGGAAGAGTGGAAAATAAAAGTAAGAAATCCGAACCAGGGAAAAAGGGAAATTCAGGGGGAAGTGGACGGCTGCAGTGCTGGCTTAGCAGTTAAGAGCACTGTTGTTCTGACAAAGGTGGGCTTAGCTCCCAGGACCCACATGGCATCTCATGGTCATCTGTGACTCAAGTCCCAGGGGATCCTATGCCCTCCTTTATATCTGAGGGCACCAAGCTATGTAATACATACTTGCAGGCAAAACATTCATACACATTAAATAAAGTAAATGATTCTAAATTTGTTTGTAAAAAGAAGAAAGTGTAGTATGGGGCTGTTCACTTCTGTGGCTAGCTGGTCTTCCTTCTCTGCTCTCCTTGGCTTACTGTGGGATGGTACAAACAAAAGTCAGCTGTCTGCACCTCGAAGACCATCTGTTAGTATTCAGGCATCTGTACTGCCCTGTCCTTGGGGTTCTGACAGGATATGCCCTCAGCTGCATCCACCTGTGCATATTCACTATGTTCCCCTTTAAAAGTGCCCTACCCATTCCCCATCTTCTCTCTCTCTCTCTCTCTCTCTCTCTCTCTCTCTCTCTCTCTCTCCTTCCTTCTCTCCCCCTCTCTCTTTCTTTCTCACTTTCTCTGCCCCTATTTCCTCTCTCCTGCTGCTCCTGTCCCTGGAAGCTGGTCTCTCCTTCCCCTTTCCCGATTTTATAAGGATAAAAATCTCCTCTGCTTGAACCCTGCCACACCTGCCACATGACATTTTTCAGCGCTGCTTTTCTTAAATTACAACACCATCTTCTTATGCATTTGCCTACAGTGACTCCCTGGCTTCAGACTCCTGTCCTCCAGAACTGCGAGTTTCATAACCCATCAAGTCTGAGGTACTGTGTTTTTGCAGCCATGCTAGAACTCATGGAAAAGGGCTCACCAATTAGTGTAATCACAATGGGTGAGCCTTGGAGAGCAGAGCCCTGAAGACTGTTATTGAGCATAGCTCTGCTTACTGCCCTCTTGGTTACCACATTCCTCATAATCTATGGGTTGTATGAAAACTTTAAGGGAGTTTCTAGTCCCTCCCTAGGCAAAGTCACCGGTACTTACAGTAATAGTGATTGACTTTTTCCAAGCATTGCTGCTAGAACAAATTAATGATTTAGCCACACTCTTAGAAAGAATTTAGAGATGTAGATTGTTAGTAAAATTAGGTTGTTTTTGTTAATGGCTTTAATATAAAAAATGTTGGGGAACAATATAAAGTTTGGAAAGGCCCACTTTTAATAGTTGAGCCAGAGACTCACTGGGGTCAAGGGACAAGAACAAAGGCACCTGGTTATTACTAACTGATGTGCCTTCCTTCCTAGAGATGGGCTGGTGACAAAAGGTGATGATTACTTTCTTGTACCCATTTTTGCCCTTGGGTTCCTGGTATGATTTAATAAAAAAAAATTGCTGATGAGCGAGTATGTATTTTGAGGACTTAAAGTAGGAATGACTTTTTAAAAAATAAACAAATAAAAGTTTAGGTTTGCTATTCTTTTAAATTTTTTTTGTAATGTTACCTTTTGAGATAAATAATAAAATGACCATTCTTTCATGTAACTGCAAACAGCTGCCTGTCAGAACAAAAGGAACTCACTGAAATATACTTAGCTAACTTAACATTTTGCCAATTGATTTAAAAAGTATCATCATTTTAGGGTGAAAATGTTACAATGGGAAAATTAATACAAAGAAAAAATGTTTACTTGTGGACTTCTAACATACATACAGCTTGTGGTCATAATGTGATTTCTTCCTGCGTAAAGATTTTGATTTGTCTTTGGAAAATATGTAATGTGTGGTTGTGAGGTCATCTTTTCTGGCATAGAAATTTTTTGTGTTAGGACATATAAAACAGATAAGAGAAAAAGGAGAGGTGTAGGAGGTGTAGGGGAAGAAGTAGAAAGAAAGAAAACAACAGGAAAAAGAACAACAGGGAAGGAGGAGGACAATAGGATAGAAGAGCAGAACAGAATAGAAGCAGACAAAGAACAAAGTTAAAGGAAGAATTAAGCTTTGTCCCTCAGATAGCATTCTTATGTGTGTGTGTGCATCTACCTGTCCAGTAGTGGTCAACTTCATGCCTTCTCTTCAGTACCTGACCTGCTGCAGCCTGGTCCTTCATCAACTTTGTTACAGCAGACTAAGCCAAAGCATTAACTAACACAGTAACTGCAAGAGGAAGCAAACCTTGACCCAGTGCAGTTGTGAAATATTATTTTAACCATGTAAAAATGTGTTACATTGTTTATGCTGTAGAATATTACTTTAACTGTGTGAGGTGTGGTACATTTGTTTTTCTGCATTTGTTTAATTATGTAAAGATGTGTTGCATTTGTTCTACCTTGCCTGCGCAAGGCACCTGATTGGTATAATAAAGAGATGAATAGCCAATAGCTAGGCAGAGAAAGGACAAGCTGGGTTGGCAGGCAGAGAATCTAGGCTTGAGCGAGAAGAAAGATGGAGAAGAGAATGAGGAAGAAAGAGAGGAACATACCTGGGTCAAAAGTCAGGAAACTGTCTAATACACAGAAGGAAGAAAGATAAAAAGCCCCCAGGCAAAAGGTAGATAAAGAGAAACAGGTTAATTTAAGTTAAAAGAGCTAACCAGAAATGAGCCTAAGCTAGACCAAGCATTCAAAACTAATAATAAGTCTCTGTGTCATGATTTGGGAGCTGGTTGGTGACCTAAAAGAAAAGGCCTGGTACACAGTGCCTCAGTTTATAAAATTGGTAGCTAAAATGGAATTAATTCCCACTCAGTCACTGAAGAAAAATGATGAGTACAAAAAGGAGCTAACAGACGATTTTGCATAATCTTTTGCATTCATAAACATGAAAGTTTGCATTCTTCATGTGTGAAAGCTAAAATAACACGAGCCTACAAATATGAATCTCCAAAGACCACTCAGGATCTAGATTTTTAATTCTTCTCCCTTGAAGCCTTTTGCATGTAAAGAGGTAATAAGATATAATGGAAAGATTGTAGAATTAGAAAGAATGGATTTCTTCCCTGATTTACTGCTTTCAGTGGGTGGCAGAGTCAGCAAGACACTTTACCATTCTGACAACATCTGCTTCTGCATCTGGACCAACATCCTTGACATGGGTTTTATGGTGTAGTATCCCCAACCAACATATGAATCACTCTTGTGATATAGGGTTTCAAGCATATCCAGGTATATATTTCTAAACTTGAGATGCATTTCAGTGATGGAGTTTTGCTTGTGCTATCTGGAGCTCTGGGTATGACTCCTAGTAACAGGAAGGGGAAAACAAAGAAAAATGCAATGGGAAGAGTTTGTTTCCATCCCGACCCTTGATACCTAGGACAAAAGCTTCATGCCTGTATTGACCAAAACACCACACAGCACCTCTCTCTGCTGACACATTGAGAGAGGAGTTAATTATAATAGAAAATTCCAGAATGTTCCAAGACAAGGACTAGCTGTGCCATGTTGGGCACTGGGACACTACTGCAGTAGGAAGAGAGTGACCAAGTAAACCTGCTACAGTAGCCAGCTACAGAATGTCCAGCCTCTCAGTAGAGACAAACAAGGGAACAGCTAGAGGAGGGTGTGCTCCAGTTGTCCATCATGTCCATGCCATAATGTCCCAAATATGGACAACACAGAAGAACTTGCCATCTGCATGGGAGTCCTGAGAGGTACAAGTGTGTCCCTGTGCAGTACATAATGACCTCCCTACTAACTTCCCAGGATTAACCAGCCTGACTCCTGAGCTTCTCTGAGTGATCCTGTGAGTTCTGCAATTCATATACAGAGCTTCATAAGATTAAAAATATACTTTCATTATCTCAATATTTGCCAACAAAACCTAGTGAGCTATTGCAACCTTTTCACATAACCAATTGTTGTAAATATTTGAATGGTGGAGCTTATGTTTAACATTGTTGCCACACACTCAGGTAAAAAAAGAAATGTCTACCCTGATTTGAAACTCTCCCTTGGCCAAAAAAATCTAGGTCAAGAATTGTGTGACTTTCTACATGGCCAGGTGTCAAGGACAGGATGAATAAATTCTAAGCAAAAACTGTGCCAGTGGCCTTATTGATGAGCTGGGCCACTGAACATTTAAAAAACCACAACAGAATGAGTTTTGAGAAGCTTTCCTAGGTCAAGCAATTTCCATGAAAATCCACCAGGGAACATAAAAGCAACAGAGTGTTATGCCCGAACACTAGACCCCCTTTATCACAGTAAAAGGGCTCATTCACAAGGCTCCTTCTTTGAGAGAGGCAATGAATCCATTTTTCAAACCGATTGAAACGCACATCCCTGGATCTAGTCCTTGGCACTGGGCTCAGGAAGGGACTATATGGCATTTTCAGCTCATAACCACTATTTCCAATGCTTCTGGATGGAAAGTGGCTAGAGTCAGAACCTCATACAGCTTCAGATAATGCTCCCATCTGCATAAAGGAGGAAGGATGCTACTGCCTTAATGGAAAATGAAAAAAAAAATAATAATGCTCAAAATTTTCCGAAATGCACCCAACAGTGATAGAAAATGAATTGTGTCAGACATAGTGAAAATGTGCTACAGCTTACGGAAGGACTAGAGCAGTGTGAATTCATTACAGAAGAGGTAGCTTAGCAGTTAAGAGCACTTGAAGCTCTTACAGAGGACCTGGGTTCAGTTCCAAGCATTTCCACTGGGTGGCCCCAAGCCATGTTTAACTCCAGTTCCAGGGGATCTGAAGCCCTCTTCTGGCCTCTGCAGGAATCGTATGAATGGAGTGCCATGTGCATATAAACAGAATTAAGAAAAATTTTAAATAAAAAGAAATAACTTCAGTATATAAAAGTCAAGGGGACTTCTAAGAGCCACTTGTTAATGGAACAGATGACTCTGAAGGGAATTTTTTAAAAGTTGTCCATGGAAGACCCTTCAACATGCACAGAAATCTAGACTTTACATATAAGAGAAAACATTGATAATTTGTCTTACTGATTTTTGTTCAGTCCACTTAATATAATCATCCCTTTTCCTGCAAATGTCACGATTTCATTTTTCCTTATAATTGAGTGCATTCATATGTTAATGGGTATCCAGGCTGGTCCCAGCACTTAGTTACTGTGAGCAGTGCAGCCATAAACATGGCAGCTCTCTTTCGGTGTGTTGAGTTAGACACTTTTGAGTATATATCCAGGAGTGGTACTGCTGGGTCAGATGGGATTTCTAGCTTTGTTTGTTTGTGGAACCTGCATACTTATTTCTATAATGGATTCACCAGTTGGCATTCTTACCAGCTCTGAGAGAAGGAGGAGGAGAGATTCCCGGAAAGTGGGGAAGAAAGGGTGATGGAACACACGTGGCTTGAGAGCACAAGGGAAGGGGAACATTGAGAGGAGTAAGGGGAGAGAGAGAGCACTGTGGGGCTGTGAACATGAACAAAGTACACATAAGAAAATGCCACATTGGAATTCATTTCTTCATACTAAAACTTAATTTAAAACATCTTTTAAGAGACGCTATCTAGCATTGTGCCTCGCTATCCCTGAAAAGCACACTTCCTGCTCTCTCAGTTGTCTCTGATGGTTCTTTCGCCTACAAAGGAGGAAAATGCCACACATAATACACACAATTGACTCTCTACTTTTCATTCTGTGTATGTATTAGTTTATCCGTGTGTCCAATAATAGGAGGAGGCGGGGACATTTTCCTACTGGTGGGCAACAGGCCCCTTTGAGAAAATTTATTAGAATGTGCTACAGTGACACTTTTTGAAAGTGTTGCTTATTAGCTGCTGTCATTCCAGGCCAGTTCAGAGACAAAATACTCCATCAGCATTGCCCTCATGTGTACCTGGGTGGTGCTGGTACATACTTCTTACTCAAGATAATGAAAGTAACATTTCTTATTTAAAAAAGCATTCCATTAGCTTTTACCCTTGTATGCATTTGGTGCTGGCATGTAAACTTCTTACACAAAATAATAAGGAAGTGAGAAGGTTTGAGAATTAAGAAAACAGAGTTTCTACCAATATGATGGCTTCAAAAGTTATAGTTTCCCCAAATCCTTGACATTAGAACATGAACAAACACAACTGCGTTTTTAGGTTAACATTTTTTTCTTTTTCATTTGTGCATTTTACCTCTAAAACTCACGTGGAACTCACCCATCTCTAACTCTCCATTACTCTTATATAACCTCAGTCAACCTATTATCACTTCATCTGAACCATGATGTGTCCCCTAGCTGGCCTCCCTCTATTACAGTTTGAATGTTTGTGTCTTCCCCCAGTTCATGTTGCAACTTAACCTTATTGTGGTATCGATGTAAGGAGTTTTGAGAGAGGGGATTATCCCATCCAGGCTCTGCTCCCATTATTAGGAGGAAAATTTAGGCTCCCTTTTTTAGCCTTCCATACTTACTGTGATGTGAGGACCCTGTGGAAGAAGCAGTGTTCAAGGTACCATCTAGGAAGCAAAGACCCCACCCTTACCAGACTTGGTTGTAGGCTTCCAACCCACAAACTATGAAAAATGAATGTCTATGTTTTATAAATCCTTAGACTTAGGATTAGCATTTTGTTACAGCATCAAGAAACTACTAAGACACTCTCTTCATACCTTACAATATATTTCCCACATAACAACCAGTTAATCATATCATATAACTCCGCTGCTGTTTAGAGCCCTTTGGTGACTGCCTATATGCTTGGAATGAATGAATTCCTAACTCACTGAAGTGGTTTACGTGACTTGATGTGTTCTAGCTCACTAAGATTGTCCCTGACTCCATGCTTAATGCACTTGCAGCCTTCCTGGTGTGCTAGCTGGTCCTCAGTTCTTCCCAAGTTCTCATTGCTGTTCCACAAGACATCACCTACCTAGGCTGTCCTCCCTTGGATGCTCACAGATGCAATGGATGCCTTTATCCCCCCCCCCCCACACACCCCAGCTTTCAGCTTCCTCAATAACTTCCATCGCCATTTCCATCCATGAATGGTCCTTATTCACTATAAAAGAGATGAATTTGACTATAACCCACAAGTTTAACTCATTCCAAATGGAAACTACATTCTGAACATTTCTAAAGGAAGATAAAATCTCACTAGCCAGCAAGGTCAACATTGATCCAAACTTCTGTCTGTTGGCTCTAAAGTCATGTATGTTTCAGGGAACAACACTGGCTGTAAGTGGACAGATTTATTTCAGTGAAGACAGGATCTCACAGCTCAGGGGCTAACATTGTCCCATAATTATTTAAAGCACAATCAAATCTCAGATAAATATTCATAGTACTGGAGAACCACATTTCTTCTTATAAATGTACCTCTTTCTTCCCCAGAAAGCATTTCCAGTGACTTGCCCAACCACAAGTCAATTGAATGCCCCGTCCCTAGTGAAACAAAGCAATCTCTGTAGTAGATTTCCTTTGTTCTGGTCTACAAAGATACACAGAAAGAAGATGGGTGTAACAATAATGCGTTTAGCTGGGAATAAGAAGTGAATTCTGGGAAAGCCATCTAATTGCCCGGTTGGAAGCTATCCCAGATTTGCAAAGCTTACTCTGTAAAATAAAGGACCATGTTCTAAGAAATTGAAAGGCTGCCTGTAAGCCCCAGCCATTTCCCTGCCCATCTCAAGAATGACAGGCTCTGTTATCCAGGAAATCAATCACCCCTGGCTTGTAAGTTCTCAGTGCAGAACCACAGCATCCAAGACCTGTACCAATCTGCAGAGGGAGTCGCTTACTCACTGCACATCAACTGGCTTCATGTGCTCTATTACTCTGCTCTTGGTGCCCGTCAGTCCTGCGGTGCTAAGTCCTGGATGTTTCCCGTGTCTGTTCTTTTTTCCCAGAAGCCCTGTTGCTCCCACTTCATAGATTATGAAATTTAGCCTGGATAAGAGAGGTGTGGCTTTTTTACAAAGTGACACAATTGATAGGAACTGAGGGTGAAACTCAGTCTTAAGTGTGGTGCAACTTTAGAACCCCAACCACATGAGGTTTCCATCGTGTAGCACAATGCCACAATCTCATGGGTGAGACATTCTCTTTAGACAGAAAAGAAATCCTACATAGCCTTACTTAATCCTGTTTTTATTGTAGTGTTGCTTACTACAAGTGTAAACATAAATTTAGGTATGTTTTAATTTTTACAACCCATATGAAACTATAAAACCAAAATATGTCTGTAAATTAAACAAAGAAAACCGAGAAAATTCAAATGAACATGATTTAGTGAAGGAAACGGGTCTCATTTTACAGAAATTAAACTGTCACTCACAGCAGAGATAAAATATGCTGATGATTTCCATTCCAGCTGTTTTTGTGCCATGGGCCATGATGACTTTATATACTGAAACAGCAAGATCTTCTTGTGGGTGGGGGGCATGCATTTGGCCTCCACACAGCTGGACCACAGTTTGTCTTGAGTCAGTGACAATCAAAACAGCGCCACCATGTGCCTGTGTGAGGGGAAAAACCAAGGTGAGCTCATGCACTGAATCTAGAAATGAATGAAAAAAACTTAAAGGAATTAGAAAACTTCAGGAAAAGAAGTGCTCTGTATGCATGTTAAGGGTCTGAAAAAACTGGCTTGAGTTTATTAAATTTATTAATCCATGACTGATCTATGTGAGTTCAAATGATAATGTGCTAATTTAGTAAAAATGTTCACTGGGAATCAATTTAGTTATCTGTTTCTGCACCTGTAAAGTGTAAAATAAAGGAATTCCTGAAGTAATAAGGATTAATCCAATGTATATAATGACTCAGCCCAGGAGGTAAAGAATAAGGTAAACATTTCATAGTTATTGCTTTTGTTCATATTAGTGTTTTAACTGATAACAGCACCAAGAGGAAAGCTGGCCTGAAATTATCATCATTCCTCAGGAGACGCTTTGTGTCTTTATCTATAAAGGTATTTTTTTTTAATATAGATACATCTGTCACAATTATGTCCCCTCTTCCAGAATGGAGGACCAAAGTGTTCCAGAGTTCAGATGTATATTTGTGTGTGTGTGGGGGGGGAGTGTTGGGGGATGAGGTTAAGCACAAGTGAAATTCACTTTCATTTAAACCACCCTGATAGTGGTTTAAAAAAATTACCTTGTAGAGAATTAGATTTCAACCTGGCATTTTTCAAGCAGAATTTGTTTTGTGTTTCTTCCCACTTCCCTCCACCTTGCCGCCCACCCCCTCTGACCACCAGTAGCTTCCCTTCCATTTTCACAAGCAGAGACTGATGAGCCAACCAAATAAGGAGAAGAAACCATCACCAAGGAAAGCAATCGACCCGTGGCTTGGACTTAACGTGGTGGCAGGTGACTGACTGAATAGGAGATACAAATATTGGACATCCCCATACCCAGATCCTGCAGCAGAGACTACTATTTCCTGATTCTTTAAATGAAGAATTCAGTCTCCATCAACAAAGCCCATAACAACTTTACTCTCTTGCTTTTGTTCCTAATCTAAAGATCATTATGTGAAATAAAGCACACAGGGAGAAATCTAGGCAGAGAGAATATTTAGGGTGTTTTTAAAAATACATAAAGGACAGAAGTAAATGTCCAGAAATTTTGTATAGAAGTCAGTGAAGATACAGGAAAACTCACATAATCCTACCACTCTGTGCTGGATAGTTTTATGTCAGTTTGACACAAGCTAGAGTCACCGAAGGAGGGAACCTAGATTAAGAACTGCCTCCACAAGCATGTAAGGCATCTTCTTAATTAATGATTTGTGAGGGAGGCTCAGCCCAATGTGGGTGGTGCCATCCCTGGGCTAGTGGTCCTAGATTCTATAAGAAAGCAGGCCGAGCAAGCCATGGTGAATAAGCCAGTAAACAACAGCCCTCCATGGCCTCTGCATCAGCTCCTGCCTTCAGGTTTCTGCCCTATTTGAGTTCCTGTCCTGACTTCCTTTTGATGAGGAACTAAGATGTGGAAGCATGAGCCAAATAAACTCTTTCCAAATAAACCCAAGTTGATTTGGACATCACAACAATAGAAACCCTGACTAGGACACACTATAAGGCATGTATTAGCTATTTTTCTGTTGCTGTGATAAAACACCATGACCAAAGGCCATTTAAGGGAAAGGGGGTTTATTGTGGCTTGCTGTTCCAGAGGGATAAGGGTCCATCACAGAGAGGAGGAGACATCTAGATAGGAACAAGAAGCTGAGTGTGCACATCTTCAAACCCAAGCAGGACACATGGAGAGCGAAAAGTGATACTATAGACACTGGAGGCTGATCTCTGATGACTCCTAACTCTCTCCAAAGAGTGCCCACCAAGTCTCAAAATGCCTGAGCCTATGGAGGATATTCTTATTCAAGCCACAGGGACCTTCCTACGTCTTCTCCATTTACTTATGCTTTTTTTTTTTTTTTTTCACAGCTACTAAGATAGCACTAGTAAAAGCAATATCATAGGGCTGGAGAGACAGCTCAGCAATTAAAACATGTTCTTCCAGCAGACCAAGTTCAAATCCAGCATCCATGTTTGGCATCTCACAATCACAAGTTCTAAGGTACCTCACATCTTTTGGCTTTCCTGGGCACCCACACATGTCGAGTTTACACACACACACACACTAATTTAAAAAATAGCATGAATAGCTTTTATATTGACCTCTTACTCAGAAGCACTTAACTAAGGATTTTGTCCTTGGAATTTTCACAACAATTCTTTAAGGGGCGTTCTATTATCATATGTATTTTATAGAGGAGGAAAAAGATGTTTCAGAAAGATGGGTAAATTCTCGAGCATCTCAGAGCTGCAAACCAACCGGCAGTTTCGCTAAAAGAACATCTCAAACACATCTCCACATTACCATTGTCCTTGCGAAGACAGAATAGGGCTTAAATCTGTATTGCTTCCAAGGGATTACTTGAATCTGAACAAAGCCTTTCACCTTTGTATTTTCAGCTTCTGGGGTTAAGAGGCGACACTTTTACTTCTTCCCACTAGGGGGCAGTGTGCGCCAGAGTTTGCTTCTGAAAGCTGCATTTGCCTTCTGAAGGTGTCTGCAACCAGCCTGACTTCTTGGGCTGTTCGGGTCTTCACTTTCATTTAGTAATTGTCACGTTTTGAGCTTTTCATTTAAAAAACATTTATCGATGCCCAGATATCAGGACAGTATTCTCCAACTAGCAGCGTGGTGCTGTAGACAAACAGCGGAATCCTGGTTTACTGCGTGGATCTGCATTAGCGAATCACTGACCTTTGGAAATCATCAGCCTACTGAGTCAGATTAATTTATATGATGAGATGATGAGGTTGGATGAGTTTTAAGGATCACCGCAATGCTCACATTCCACAGCGCCTCACGTATGAAGCGGCTTGAGTATTAACTCTGAACAAAAGCCTGTAAGAAATGTCAGATCTGCTGCTCATAGGTCAGATTAAGTACGTTCGTTAAAACGAAAGTGGTCTGGGGCTGAACGCACGGATCTTGATGTTAGATGGTTTGGTTTTTTCATTCGGGTTATTTGCACTTTCAGAGACTCGATTGCAAAAGCGACGCAACAGCTGTGGAAGTGTTAACACGGAAGATGAAGGGACGCAGGGATCATGCCTTTTCAGAGTGGGTGTGGATAGCTTAAGCATTGGGGAAACTGACTTAATACAGTAACCTAGCAGAACTGCCAGGTGGGAATCATTAACTCGGGTGGTGAATGTGAGCGGTTGCATACAGCAGAGAGCACAGATGAACAAGTATGATTTAGGTGCAACGCTATACACCTGCCAGCGTCAGCGAGACAACCCCACCCCCACCCCCGGGCTCAGGTGGGGTAACTTAGTAACTACTAACTCCACTTGAGATATTCCTAAAACCACCTGAGGGATAGTCGTTAAGCCGTTGACTAGAGTAACAAGGGCTTCTGTCTCCAGAACCACCTGGTATATATATCCGGTTTCCCACCCCCATACCCGGCTAGAAGGAAGGAAGGAGTATGGAGTGAGATCCTACAGGAAACATTTTCGTTATTTCTGTGTTCTCTCAAGCTGGGCAGGATAGCTCGCTACAGAAGTGAGCTCAGCACACCCACACAGGTGCTCCTTGGAGGCCAAGTGTCTGCACCAAGGAGGAGAGTGCAAAACAAAGCCCTAGCACAAATCCGTTAGATCCTATCCTTTTCCCAGACCCACACAGACTTGAAAAAGAAAGTGGGACCGTTGGGTGTGAAGGAAGCAGTGTTAGGAAAGATGTGTTTGGACGGCTGTTTCACACTCTCCCTAGCACGAAGGTCCTTTATGCAATCAAAAAAACAGAGCCGACTGGGCCTCGCAGCTAAATAATAAAGTGCATCACACACGCCCTGCGGTCTGTACGCCGGTAGGTACACCTGTTTTGCTGCCTGTCATCTGTTTTGAGTTGGGTCATGCACAGAGAACTGCGGTGATGTTCTGTTTGTAAAGTCATTTGCTCCACTAGATCAGGTACAGTCTTGGGTAAGAATCCGGCTCTCGGGTTTTCCGATGTTTGCTTCTTAAAGATAAGTCACGTGGATCGTCTCTGTTTATTACAACTATCATCTTCAAAAATACCTGGCGATTGAGTCTACAGCCTCATTAAGAGTGCCGGAGGCGCACGCCTTTAATTCCTTCACTTGGGAGGCAGAGGCAGGTGAATCTCTATGAGTTCAAGGGCAGCCTGGTCTACAAAGCTACGCAGAAACAAACAAACAAACAACAACAAAAAAAAAACCTACCTCAAAATGCCAAAGCAAAATCGGGCGTTGGTGACGCAAGCCTTTAATCCCAGCACTTAGGAGGCAAGTGGATCTCTGTGAGTTCTAGGCCAGCCTGGTCTACAGAACTAGTTCCTGGGCAGGCTCCAAAGCTACACAGAGAAACCCTGTCTCGAAAAAATAACAACCAAACAAAAAAGAAATGCCAAAGCATAAAAAGAGAGAGAAAGCTACAGCGCTAATTATGATCATCAGGGGAACGGAACACAGGCACATGTGGAATGTGAACAGTTTTACTGTGTGATACATATGTATTTATATATATATTTTACTCTGTTTACTTACATTTATCCCAAATATGATTCTGTGACAATGTAAGATTTTTATCATTAACTTTTATTAATTATTATGAATCCATTTTTTTAGACATATACACCAAGAACCAAGAGTAACCAAAGGGAGAACAAGAATGAAGGTCACAACCAATCCTGTTGATTCTCTTGTCCTCTTTTCTCTACAAAAATGACCACAAATCTCAATTTGGTGCCTATCAATTTTACCAGCTGTGTGTGCTTTTACTACACATATGTGTAGCTTAAGTATTTTTAGTGTCATTTCACAGTTATTAAATTTTGTGTGAAGGGTATCATTTGGTAATTTTCTATAACTTCCCCCCTTTTTCCACATCAGTCTTTTTGTTATGATGATGCCTGCGCCTTCGGTTATGTTCATTGCTGTATAGCATTCCTTTTTACAAACATGTCCAACTGTCCTGCCGGGTATGCTTACAGCAGGTCTGAGTGTTTGCAAAAACCTCTGTTACCAGAAAGGAAATAATAATAATGTGGCATGAATGTCCTTTAATCACATGCTGTCAAAGTATTTCCCAAGGAGTTGTAGTAAGTGATACCCATACCTATTTAAATGTCTTCTTCAACACCCCTAACACAGCCATAAAATTTTTCACCTGTCATCTAGACTGAAATGGTTTTGATGTGTGATTTTAACGACCACTTTCCCACTTGCTAGTGAGAGATACATCATATTTGTGTCTTATTTGAACTTTTATTTATCAATGCTTTATCCATTTCAGATCTTTTGGTATCACGTAAGCATGTACAAATACATATGTGTGAGATGTGCACATATTACACATACATACCAATCTTTTGTTATTAAGATTCTGTGATCTCTGAAATATATTGATAGACAGCCTTTTAGGATTAGTATAGTTAAATCTTTAATCTTTTGTATTTGTGGGGTTTTTTTTTTTTGTTGTTTTTGTATGTTTGTTAATAAACACTCTAGTATAGTAAAGTTACTTGTATATCTTTTGATCTTCTGAAGTCATATTCTTTGGATTCAAATCTTTATTGCGTTAAGAACTGAAATTTGCCATCCTTATGTATAGGCAGACTCTAGTTATCATGACCCACTATGTACCCACTCCAGGTACAGACTCTGGCCCCTGTTGACCTGCAGTGCTTTCTGTGACTTAACTTGAGCTTTGAATCTGTTCAAAGCCATGGCTAAGCTTCCTATTTTCTTCAGCTGTTCAATTTATTTAAATCCACTTATGCCATCTTAATTTCTATAGCTTTTAATGAAATTTTATCACTGCTGATAAGAATCTCCATGTTTGATTTTCTTTAAAACTTCCAGATTTATAACTAGACCTTTGCATGATACATACATACATACTAAGTCTGAAGTTTTCAAATTAAAAAAAATATTCTTGTATTTAGGACACAATTACATTCGTGATTTAACTTTAGGAGAATTATCATGTTTACTTATTAAGTTCCTAATTTTTATAATTTGTTTAAAACTTAGTTAACGGTTTAATAAGGTTTGTGGCTTTCCTTAGAAGTATATCTTTAGAAAATATATTCTGTGGCTTGTCAAGTACATTTCAATTCTTTTTTGAAAACAAATTATTGTCATGAACAGTGTGCTGTTTTCATGTGTGCAGATAGCCCACTTTTTCTACCTCTTCCAATAAACTTTCCAATGCCGAGAAACCACTATTCCACTTTCGGGTAGGCTTTAGTTTCTAAATATGAGAAAAAGCATGCAATTCTTACTCTTCTGAATCTGGCTTATTTCAGCTAACATTAATGTCCTACAGGTCCCCCTGTTTTACTGCAAATGACAAAGTTTCATTCTTATGGCCAATAACTCTGCACTGTGTATACGTGCCCCACTCCACTCAACTGTCACCTGTTGACAGACACCTGAACTCCTGCCAAATCTTAGCTCCTAGGAGCAAAGCTGCAACAGTCATGAGTGCAAAGATAACTCCTGCTGATTTCAGGTCCTTTGAATTTATACCCAGATGGTTCTAGTTTTAGTATTTAGGAAATCTCCATAATGACTGTATTAATTTCTAATTACTACTCAGAAGAATTCCTCCCTTTGCACCATCTCCTCACTTCCTTCACCAATTTGGGGTTTGGTCTGTTTGTTTGCTAATAGTAGTTCTAAGTAAGATAGTATCACTCTGTAGTTTTGACTGCTATCCCTAATTGTTAATGATAGTGAGTGTTTATTTATATATTTGTTGGCTATTTGAACTTCTTTAGAGGAGTGACTATTCAGATCAATTCTTAAAATGGCGTTGCTATTTTCTCTGTCAAATGGTTTGCCTAGCTTGTAGAATCTAGATATAAGCACTCTGTGATGAATAGAGGGTGAACATTTTCCTCTATCCTATAGGGTATTTATCCTTTCTGTTTATTAATTGCTGTAGTCCTATTTGTCATGTCCCAAGAAAGACCAAAAGTGTGATTTATCAGCAGAATAGGCAAGGAAAAAGGAAAGTGACTGTTGGCTTCCAGCATCTCTTGTGTCTTCCCAGAAGCCCTTATGAGCTGGGCAGGAATATTATGGATTCTTTTAGCAGGTGAGAATCTCCTATAAGTAATTTTCTTGCAAGCTAAGCAGAGCTTTCTGGAGCTATACTTGTGGGTTTATAGACGCCTGTAGGGCAAACTCTCCAGCAGTGGTTCACTTGCTGTCACCTACTTTCCATTTGCACGCTGAGTGCAGGGAATTCTTGCTACCCTTCCACCCACCTCTGTGTTCTTAACTCCTTCCCTTGTGTCCAGAGGCCAGGGCTGGAATTTATTAATTTTTTTATTAATCCCTGTCCTCATCGATCTCTGTAAAGGGTTTGCTACCTCTCTCTGTCCAGGAACTCAGACAAAGTTGGGCCCCAGACTCTGCACAGGCCTATGACAACATCTGCTGTTGACATTTTCTTGTTTATCCCCATTATTTGTCAGGTTTCCTCTTCAAGTAGATTATGACCTGCTTTTTACTGCATCTGCAGGGTCTCTCAAATCCATGTTACACAGTAGGCCTTCAGCAAGAGTACTGATAAATAAGACTTTTTAAACATAAGATGATGACCCAGAAAAAAATATGATAAAATCTAGGTACAAATAAAAGATTCAGAAAAATAACTATAGTGACCAAGGAGATTCATGAGTAGGAACCTGGGGAGGACCCGTGGATCAGCAAACCAAGTACCAGATAAAAGAGAAAGAACGAGCAACTAAGTGTCAGTGTTATTTAAGCCACAGAAAGAGAGAGAAATCTCAATAGGTTTTTTTTTTTAACAGCAAAGTTCATTATTCATTTAAAATTTGTCAAGTGTGAAGCTATTACCAGATGCTATTACATTTTCTCAGTAAAAGGCTTGATTATCTTGTAAATAATGATGGTCTTTGTTTGAATAGCAGTTTCACATTTGAAAAGCTCTGGCTATACAATCTAATTCTTGACATTGGGCAGACCTATACTAAGGACTTATAAAAGACAGCTAATATGTGGAGTATAATGGCAAATCAAACGGGGTCCTAACCTTCATGGTACTTATAATCAATGATGAGGAAAGAGGCAAAAGGCTTTATGGTGCATCTTCAGAAATCATTCTAAGAAGGGATATTCACTTATGGTGTGGTTATCCAAAGGTGATTGATGACAAACTCTTCTGTGAGGAGAGAAGAGGAGGCGTTTCAAAGTGAGGTGTGTCTTATGACGTCAGTGGAGCTTGCTGAGCTGACAAAAACAAACAGAAATAGCAGTCTAGATAGAGGGGTGCATCTGTAAAGGCAAGGCATGCTGAGAAGGTTTCTGTGAAGCAGTGGAAGATTCGGTACTCCTCTTGTCTACCATTACAGTTGGTATCTCCTGCCCTTGGATCTGAGAGTCCTGTGAGCAACAGGAGGCAGCAAAGTGATGCTGAAGAATAAGACTCATGAGGCTAGGGCACCTGCCTTAGTCACAAAGTTCTGAATTCTATAGTCAGCTGCTAGTATTTTGTACCTGATGAATCAGAGTCTTGCATGTTCTAAGAGGTTGGTACTGGTGTCACTGGGTTCCAGTGTGAGCGTCCAATCTTTGGTGCTTCTGATGAGGTCACTTTCAGAGTGACCCTTGATTCTTTTACCTGGGCACAGCTCAGAATTCAGCACAGCCCCATGCCCATCCAGGTAACTCTCAAAGACCCTTGCCCCTTAGACACAGAGCCTGTTGTAGTATCTCCTTTGTTGTCTGTTGCCTTTCTTATACTTGTGTTGCTGTGAAGAATCTCTCAAAGCTATACTCAAAAAAAAAAAAAAGACTAGCAGCCTTTTCTCAAGAATGCTTTCTCTTGTTTAGTTCTGAAATCCCCTGCAAGAAAAGCGAAAGGTTTTTCTTTATTGAAAGGGTCACAGGGACCATTCCTTAGAGACCAGTCTCTGTGTGCTGTGGATGACAGTCTGATTACCCATGTGCTCGGTATCAGTATCTCTCCCCTATGGCTGTGTGGGAATTTAGCATCCACAGCAGCTGAGGGCATGGCACTTTCTCGCCTGAAAAACAATGACCGAGCTTGTCCCTGGTTATCTGTGCTAGCACATATCAGAACATCGTCGAAATACAAATGAAGACATCTCTTGGGTGTTTTTCTCATAAAGTAAGAATTGGTGATGATGGTAGCAATTTCCAGGCACAAACTGAAAAGGGAAAGCAGCATGGGCCTCTCCTTTAGTGACTAGGTTTCTGTTCTCCGGACGCTGGTTCACTTGGTGACTTAGCAAAGTCACCTTTGGCCCTGCTCCTGTCAGATATGATGCATATCCTTTCTGGGGGTGGGGACACTGTAGAGGAAACCACATTTCTCAGGCATCATGCGATCTTTCTGAGTATAAGTCACATAGAGACCAAAAAAAAAAAAAAAATTAAAAAAGGTCAATCATTGCTGTATGTCTCACATCTTGTCATAGCTCAGAGAAAGAAAACAGGAATCATGCCAGTGGAAGTTGATAAGATACCTTGTATGTGGTGTGGACTTACCCATGAGCTATGGCTTCTCTATATTTAATTTAATTTTTTTTTTTTTGCTAGACTTAGCCTTGAAGATTGGTCCTGAATTATTACACTGGAGTAAGATTTAGCATCTCTTTCCCAGAAAACTAATAACATCCATAAACAGCAAGGCTCCCTGTATGCCTTGTCAAGGAAAGGCCATGGAGCATGCCCAGACCTGCTGGGAAGTCGGAACTGCCCAACCAAAACTATTCATAATTGCTAATGCTATACAAAGTGAGAGCTTCAGTTTCTAGGGAAATGCATTCTTTTTTAAAAAATACTTTTTATTTAGTAGTTTTTCTTATTTTACATATCGATCCTGGTTCCCTCTCCTTCCCAGCCTCCCATGTCCCTCCCCCCCATAGACCCCCATCCCATCTTTGTCCACTCCCCAGAAGGGTGAGGCCTTTCATGGGGGATTATCAAAATCTGTCAAGTTATTTGAGGTAGGGCCTAGCCCTCCTCTGTGTCTCTAGGCTAAGGGAGTATCCCCCCCCACCCCATGGGGAATGTCCTCCTGTAGTCCTTTCCTGCACCAGGGATACATCCGGGTTCCCCTGTCAAAGGTCCCTTAGACTACCCAGGTCTCCTGAGACCCACGTTCAGGCGGTCTGGGTCTATCCTATGCTGGTTTCCCAGCTATCAGTCTGGGTCCATGAGCTCCCCTTGTTCAGGTCAGGTGTTTCTGCGGGTTTCTCCAGTCTGGTCTTGACTCCTTTGCTGATCACTTCTCCCTCTCTGTAACTGGATTCCAGGAGTTTGGCTCAGTGTTTAGCTGTGAGTGTCTGCTTCTGCTTCCATCAGCTCCTAGATGAGGGTTCTAGGATGGCATATAAAGTAGTCATTAATCTCATTATCAGGGAAGGATATTTAAGGTAGCCTTTCCACTATTGCTTAGATTGTTAGTTGGGGGTCATCATTGTAGGTCTCTGGACATTTCCCTCACGCCAGATTTCTCTTTAAACCTATAATGGCTCCCTCTATTACGGTGTCTCTTTTCTTGTTCTCTATTCTTCCCTTTACTCAATCTTCCTGCTCCCTCATGTTCTCCTCTCCCCTCTTCATCTCCCCTTCTTTTTCTCCTAACTCCCCCACCCCAAATACCCACTCCCAGTTTGCTCAGGAGACTAACAAGATCTCCTGGGAAATGAATTCTTAAAAATAAGCAAGACACTCGAAAGAGTGCTTCAGATGTAGTAAATACATTGCTGAAGCAAGGCCTGCTTCTATTTCAGATATCCATTGAAGCCCCATGCAATGGGTTATGTGGGTTTTGTTTTCCCCAGAGCCTTCCTTCACTTCCAGACTTTGCCATTACTACTGGAACAGAATGGAGGCCGACTTAGACCTCTTCTGATGCTTATTCCGAGGTCTCAGTGTGCTCAAGCCGTGCATTTCATGTATGAATGCGCCAATGCAGGCTGCTGCTCTGGGATAGCAACTATGCTGCACACAGGGCTTCATGCTGGACAATAGCCACACTTCGTAGGGTTCCTAATGGTTGTTGCAGAAGCATGGCCAGGCTTCAAGGGGAAACTGCATGCAGAGGAAGGAAGAAGGGACATAGTGTCAGAAGGAAACAAAAGGAAGGGGAGAAACTGTTTTGCAACGCCAAGCTCAGGTGTAACACGATTAATAAAAATCCAGAAAGAGATATTGAGGTTCAAGCTGAAGATCAGAAAAACAAAGCAGCCATCCACTAGAGGGTTCTCACCTCTACCAATCCTCAGACCAAAGAGGCAATCCTCAGACCGCTCTCAACTTCAGTGTTCCTCAGATTCACTCAGACTGCCATGAATGCCTGTCTCCAACTGCCATATATTCCTCTCTCCATCCAGCTGTAAAATCCCTGTCTCCATTTCCCTAGTGCTGGGATTAAAGGTGTGAGCTCTGTTATTCTTTTAGACTGATTCACTTTACGCCCCAGGTGGCCTTGAACTCAGAGATATCCATCTACCTCTGTCTCCTGAGTCCTGGGATTAAAGGTTGTGTGCCACCACTGCCCAGCTGCTATGATTGTGGCTAGCTTTACATTCTGATCCTTCATGCAAGCTTTATTAAACCATAAATAATATATCACCATTAAAAGGAAGAGGGAAAACTGTTTTGCGATGTCAGGCTCAGGTTTTGAGTCAAACACCTCAAGAAGTTTTATAGACATATTGGTTTGTTTTATTTTATTTTATTTTATTTTTCTTTACAAAGTCTATTTCTTGACTGTATAACTGACCTTATAAAGTTTCTACTTGTTAGGAGGCCTGGACAGTCTATGGACTCTCTGGCAGTGGAACCAGTTTTTATCCCTAGTGCACAAAGGGATTTTGGGAGCCCATTCCCCATGGAGCCATACTCTCTCAGCTTAGATAAGGGGGGGAGGCTTAGGTCCTGCCCCAAATGATGTGACAGACTTTGACTATCCCTCATGGGAGGCTTCACTCTCCCTGGGGAGTGGATGGGGTGGGGGTCAGTGGAGGGCATGGGAGGATGGGGGAGTAGAGGGAACTGGAATTGATATGTAAAATAAGATTGCTTATAATTAAAATAAAAATGTATTAAAACATAAAGTAATCTACTCCTAGGTGAGCTCCTAATCAGGTTCTCAGTCCACAGATTATAACTGAGCTTCTGAGAGGAAATGATATGGTCAGGGTTTGACTGGTTGTCTGATCCCTGATTTCCAGGGTAAACAGAGATGATGGTCATCTGACCTCTGAAGTGTTACTAACTTAGCAAGTGACACTCTGCCTTTGCCCATCCTGTGAGAAGGAAGCCCTGAAATGACCTGTCGGAAGTGAGGCGGCACAGCTCTAAGAGAGTCCGAGTTCAGTCCCTAGCCTGTCATCGAGTGTAATTTACAGACTAGCACAAAGAGTACTGGATTCTTGCCTTGGTGAAGAAGTATGAGATCTGAGGAGACAATTTGAATTGCTTATGGAAGCAAAATGAACATGTTTAGAGGGTACATAATGGAAAAAGAAAAAAAGGAAGACCAACCAAAAGACAGCAAAAAAGAGGAAATGTTGGGAGGTCCAGATGTTCCCTGGAGCCTTTCTTTAAATCTTTCTGTATGAAACTAGTGAAGAGTTCACCTCTATTCTTTATAAAGCCTTAAGCAAGCAACTGTGATTGCTGATGCTTTGGTGTGTGTGTGTGTGTGTGTGTGATATGTGCATGAGTATATGTGTGCATGATACATGTATGTGTGTCATATGTGCATGTGTTTATGGTATATACATGTATATATGTGTGTCAAATATATGCATGTGTGTGATAGTGCATGTGTGTGTGTGTGTGTGTATGACATATGTGCATGTGTGTTCATGTAGAGACATGTGAATTAGAGAGAGGAGAGAAAGGGCAAATACAGGGCAGGGCTCCCAGCAGGATCTGAATACAGGAAACCTATCCCCCATGTGTATAAAACATCCAAAGCCCCTGGTACATTGCAGACATTCAGGACATTCAGTAAATGTTGGCCACTTGGAAGAACTATTCAGTCTTTTGTATTTCCATACAAATTTGAAGATTGTTTTTTAATTTCTGTGAAGAATTGCACTCTAATTTTGGTGAGGCTGCATTGAATCTGTAAATTGCTTTTGGGAGGATGGCCATTTTCAGTCTTAATCCTGACAATCCATGAGCATTGGCGTTCTTCCCATCTTCCAGGTTTTTAGTTTAGTTTTGTTTTTTCAGTTTCATTCTTCAGTATCTTAAAGGTCTCATTTTACATATATTTCACTTCCTTGGTTAGATTTACTCAAAGATTTTGTTTTGAGACTATTGTGAATAGGATTTTTTCCTGACATCTTTTTCTGTATGTTTGTCATTAACAGGGCTGGGGATAGGAGCTATGTTCCTAGTAGACACCCCAGGATAGTAAATAAAGAAACCTAGTGCCAGGATCAAGTTAACTCTTTTAGAGCTGTTATCCAGTGAGGTCCACAAAGTCCCTCCAAACATTATGGCTGCTGCTGATGCTCTTGGTTCTCCTCCCAGACTTGACAGTAAGGCTCTGCTGCTGAAAACACCATGTACTCGAGTCATAGAACATGAAGAAATCTAGCTGGTACTTACCTTGAAGCTTCATCCTTACTTATGAGCCATCACAGTGCTGGAAGGTGCTATGAAATTCAGTTGAGGAATTCCTCCATCACATTGGTCTGTGGACATGTGTGGGGAACATTTTCTTCCATACTAATTGTCACTAGGCAGGCAGACTTGGGCTGTAGCTAAACATGAGCCTAGGAATAAACCAGGAGGTAGTGTTCCTCCATGGTCTCTGCTTCAAGTTCCTGCCTTGACTTCCCTTCATGATGGACCATAACCTGTAAGCCAACTCCAACCTTTCCTCCCACAAGTTGTTTTTGGCCACTGCTTTTTATCACAATAACAAAAACAAAACTAGAATAGCACCAGTATCAGGTATTACAGTCAAAGTCCTATCTATGAAACATAAAATCTATATAACCCAGACCTTCTATCCCCTACCCCTCCACCCCATGTTCATCTGCCAATACAGCCTGGCTTCTGTCCTATAATGTTTTGTCCTGTTCTGGTAGAGAACAGCTGTTCACATCATGGCAGTCAGGAAGCAGAGGAAGAAAGAACTCAAGGCTCTATCTAGCTCTCCTTTTATTCAATCCAGGTCACCAGCCCAAGGGATGGTGCCACCTACATTGTCTCCTCATCTGTCAACACTGTCAAAGACAGACTCAGATGTATGCTTTACTAATTTTCTAAGCTCTTCTTGGGCAGAAGAGCTGGCCCTAACCAGCTACACATTACCCTGAGATTTACTTTGTGCTCTGTACCTTTTTCAGATTTTGTTTTGTTTCTATTATCACCTGCCTCCTGCATACAACTGAAGCAGCTCAGTTGCTCTGTGAACAGGGAGTCTCAAGATGACAAGTCCCTGAGGTACTCTGTGATATTATCTATAGCAGTCTATGCTGAAAAAAACAAAACAAAAGGAAAAACAACAACAACAACAACAAAAAAAAAAAAAAAAAAAAAAAAAACAAAACCAAAAAAAGTGTAAAGTGTTAGCAATGACCTACTAATGGGCTACAAACCACAGACCCAAAGCAATTTCTGGAAGGCATTAAACACTCAAACAGTAGACAGTACAGTTTGTAAGAACAATTATCCACTACTAATTCTAGGAAGAGAAGCCCTTCATGAATGAAAAGAAGTATGTCTAATAGATAGCAAAGCTTGGGGACATCTTACTAATGTAGAGAGGCCTTTTAAGGAAGACCTAGGTATGATGGGAAAGTGACTTGAACCCAGACCGTGGAATGCCAGATATAATAAATGGACTCTTTTTAATTTCCACACTAGTAACAGTTGACTCCAGTACAAATTACTCAAATGCACAGATTTTTGGTGCATCTTATGGAGTCTAATTCTTCTCATATCCATTACTAGGCCCAAGATTAGGACAGGAAGCTAAATTCCTGCCACTCTTGTTCTAAACACTAAAAAAGAAAAACAAAAATGAACAAAACTATTTTTTGCTAAATTTTTAAGTTGGATTTAGTTTTTTGTGCTGTGTGTGTGTGTGTGTGTGTGTGTGTGTGTGTACTATGTGCATGTGTGTGCATACAGATGCCATATAAAGATGTTCCTCTTCTCCTTAGGACAGGGTCTCTTACTCAACGAGGAGATAACTGTGCTGTCTAGATTGACCAGCAAGCCTCGGCACTCCCCCTTTCTCTGCTCTTCAAGTACTAGGATTATAGACAGGAAAGTGACCATGTTCAGATTTTTACATACGTGCCTCTTTCCAAACTCTGATTGTTTCTTGAGACATTTTTACTATGGAACCCAAAGTGGCTGCTAACTCAGGATCCATTTCCCTTAGACCCTGAAACTCTACATATCAATACAGGTGTGCACTTTTTTTGTTCTTTTGATAAAATACCATGGCCAAAAGCAACTTATGGAAGAAGTTTATTTTTACTTAAGGTTCTAAAAAGAGAGCCCATAAAAGTGGGGCATGGTGGCCAATGCAGGAAGCAGAGACAGAAAACTGGAAAGGGGGTGGATCTATAAACTCTCAAAGGTCCCCCAAGCAAAGTTGAACATCCTAAAGGTTCTATAGCCCTCCAAAGAGCACCACCAACCAAGTGACAAAAATTTTAAGATATCTCAACCTATGGGGGACATTCTCAGTCAAATCACCTAGATTGGACTCTGATTATGCTTGTTGCTTACCCCATGGTAGCCTAGTACCTTCTCTCCCCTCAGACTCTTGGGCTTAAGGGGGGCCCTGGCCAATGTTCTTGCCAATGTCACTTCAATGAATCCCTACCTAAGTTCCCAAAGTGTGTCTATATCTACTTGTGAGCAAGGTCTAGGTTCACAGAGGCCAGAACACAGCCCTTGTTCCCATCCCTTGGCTACACTGGAGTCTTTTCACTTGGTGTACTCCTGTAAATACATTACTACTATTCATTTGTCTCAATTAAAAAAATGAAAGCCACTTTTAAAGAGTGTGCACTATTAGGGATCATGAAAAGGGTCTGGGGAGGATGATCATGGGTGTGATTGGAATGTGTGAATAAAAGCATATTATAGAAATTATGAAATGTCATTATAAAGCCCATTATTTTATGCAACTAACCTATAGTAATTTTTAAATCATTTTTGAAAGAAGGTACTGATATTAACCTTACTTTAGTAAACTGATTAATATGGAATTTGGTGGGTGTTAATTTCATTACTTATCCATGATGCAATAGCAAATAAACTTTTACACACACACACACACACACACACACACATATATATATATATATATGTATATATATATATATATATATACCTCCTCACAAGGAAAAGGAGAAAATAATATCATATTAATTATTCATTTTTTTATAGGACTCATTCTGCTTTGAGAAACAATTAAGTAACATGTTAATTAGCATCTATTACATAGGTGCCAAGGGATATAGAGTTCTTTATGGAGTAATTCTTTACAATGCAAGACAAGTTGATTATGAATGCTTTAACTGAAAATAGTAGTTTGAACCATATAAAATTGTACTTTTATAAATTAAAAATGATTAAACAGTAACACCTTCATAAGATCCCACCTCACAAGAATACACTTGACCTCAGTGTTCTAAGCATAGTTTACTTTGATAACAACAAAGAAAAGGGAGATAAATGACCACCAGTATTAATTAGAAATTTATGGGTCAACACTGGCATCCTTGCTCTGTTGTTGACTTACTCTCCTAATAATTCCCTCATTAAAAAAAAAAAAAAAAAAAAAAGAGCAGAAGCTACCACCATATCCACTTTCAAAGCAAGAAGGAAGGAAAGGGAGAGAGAAGAGTCACAATATCTTGGAGGGCAGAATTCCCCATCAGATTTTGACTTTTGCCCCACTATCTAGAAATAGAGCTATAGAGCTTCATCCTCCGTGACCAAGCCTGGGTAGCAGAGAATCTGGGAAAACACAACACCTTTCTGGTACATACAGATGAGGTTGGAAATGTGGAGCTGGGGAGGTAACCCAGGAGGTGAAATGCTGGTTGCACAAGCATGAAGACTTGAGTTCCCATCTCTAGCTCCCTCTTGAAAGCTGGGAGTAGTAGCATGCATCTGTAGCCCCAGCCTAGGAACTCAGAGACAGGAGAGTCCCTGGGGCTCATTTTTCACCTGCCTAACCAAACTGATGGAGTGAGAGATCCTGCCTCCAAATGTGGTGGAGAGTGATCCAGGAAGACTTTCAAGTTGGTCTCTGGCTTCCACATATACCTGCATACATATGCATGCATGCATAACCGCATGGACATACAAATACCATACCAATACACATGTGTACACATATTCAAAGTTTAAGAAGAAGTTCCGAATATAAATCCTACTAGATAAGCTTGACTATTATTATAAACATTACTTTTATAATTTCTAGATGAGGGGAGATAGGCCTGAGCATGTGTTAAAAGTCTGATGTTCCCTCACAAACAGTCATGGTGGGCTGGTATTGAACATTGAACATTGGTGTGTACTACCTCTTGAGGCTGAACTATTATTGTCTGTGGTGTGTTAGATAATTCCACCCACGATTGCTATTCATGCAAGTTTTTAAAATTATAAAACTCTGATGTGGGTTGGTTCCCTAGTCATTTCCATCTTAATGGTACATTGTGAAGAAAGTGAATGAGCTTGAAAGAACTGAAATTTTCAGAAGCTCTCGAGAGAAATGGATATTAAGAGAAACCAATTCATAATCATATTTTCAGAGAGGGTAGGAGGAAGCAAAAAAGGAAACAAAGGGAGATGGAAGAGGGAGAATGTGAGGCTGACGGTTGGAAGAGCACTTTCTAGCTGAGCAAAGCCACTTCTCCAGAACAATTCCCTTTATAAAGAAAACCAGGGTCAGCAGCACCAGCCAAACCCAGGCTCCTGTTTTATGCAGGAGCTCACACCATTCAGCAGCAGGGAAATGATGAAGGCCACATCACCTCCACATTCAGAGACAGACACAGCTGTGACTATAATAGGGCTGAGGGCATCGCTCACTGCGACCCTGATGATTGTGCTCTTAGGCAGTGTTTCAGTATCCACACAATATCTGAAAGATGGAAGACAGTGAATGTTGAAAAGATGTTTCAGCCCTGTCACCATAACCTAGGGGAGATAACCCCATCTGGGCTCTAACTTCTTCCTCTACAAAATTAAGATAGATGATGCTGATGGTGATTAATGTTCTCATACTCTTTGTCACTTGGCGTTGGGTGCTTCCAGGCAGCAGAAAACAACTGAAACCTCAAGAAACAAAGGAGAAAGTGAAAAGACCAGAAAGGCTTTGGAAGGGTCAAAACTGGCAGATGCTCTGGGAACCTGGAAGCTGTGACCATATCCTTAGTTTCCAACAGGATGGTTTGCAAATTTGGGCTATTGAATAGATAATATACATCTAGTTAGCCTAGGGTAAGACTTCCAGACTGCCTGCCTTCCCTCAATAGCATAGGATTATAGTGGAGTCATTTTCTGAAATAAAACTGTCAAGTAACCAATAGAGGCAAAAGAAGACAGCCTCAAGAAAGTAAAAGCAATAAACAATTGGCTGTCCTGATTGTGGCTTGAGCTAGCTGGTCATGTTTGAATTAATAATAAAAATAACACCTTTCATTTGTTAAGGCCTCATGTATCATAAATCATATAGAAAAAATACTAAACCCATTTCACTTCAGTTTTGCCATTTGCTACTATTTACACTTTTCAGAGGTGTAAAGGTGTTAATGTGAGGATGTCTATGAGGAACCATAGGGGGCATGAGGAAGCCGACTGCCAATGCTTTAACACATCACCTCACCTCGTGCCCTCCATCCTTCCGCCATAGTCCCCCACCTTTAACTGTTCAAATGTTTCTCTTTGGTGCTGTCCAATTAGAAACTTGGATACGATTTCCTGAGAAAACTGATAACAATATCTCCTTAAAGGAGCAAGGTTACTGACACCAACTCACTTATTGCTTCTTTGTTCCTGTTTCTGTAGCAAGTCCATTTGCACAGTGGTGGCACCAATCCAGTTCTCACACCATGTAATTCAATAAAGGGGACAGTCAGAACAGCTCTCTGAGGGAGTGGGTAACCAGATATTTGATGATTTAGTCCTGTAATAAAGATCTATTAGCACCGAAATCTAGTCAATTGACATTCAAATGCAATAAGTTAGCACAGCATTTTAATAATTCCCACAAAGTCCTCAGGTGCTTTGTCCATGAGGCTAATTCACATCATCTGCATCTGTGCACATGGCAATGCACTTGCTCGAGCACAGCCTTCTCACTTGAAATGGGAAACCACATTTCCATGTGTTCTTTGCCAACACAGAGCTATAAACCACAGCAGTAGGATTCCAAGCCTTAAGCTAATCTTAGCCTCAGTGTGCATGGATCCTCCCAGTCCCTATATAGATTATAACGTAATGTTCTGGGTTATTTCCATGTGTTTTAGGAAATAAATCATTGCTTTCTTCCAAGACTCTCGTGTCTCCATCACTTTCCATTTTCCTGTACAATATTGAGACTACAAAGGAATGTAATTGAACGTCATAAATGACATGGTCTTAAACTCAGTAAAGTACTAGTCCACAAATCATTTCTTTCTTCCTAGTCTTGGTCTTTGCTCAAACTTTCCCCATTTTTTTTTTTTTTTTTTTTTTTTTTTGGCAAAGACATGCTCTTTTTCTCAAAGAGCATAATAAAACACAGACCCTGAACCTAGTGTAGCAAAATGCTGATTCAGTAGATCCATTTTCTAATAAACTGCGCCATGATGCTAATGCCAACAGTTTTGGCCATCAGCTAAGTACTCCTCTTGCATAGTTCACAACACAGTTAAAGGGCTTTGTGGAAGTCAACCCTGGTGTGGTGGTTTGAATAAGGGTCTATAGAGGCCCATTTATTTGAAATTTCAGTCACCAGGGAGTGGTACTATTTGAGAAGAATTAAGGGGATGTGGTTCTGTTGGAGGAGGTGTGCCACTGGAGGTGGGTGTTGATATTTCAAGAATACACACGAGGCCTGGCATCGCTTTCTCTGCCTGAAGACCAGGATTTAGCTTTCAGCTATTGCTCTGATCCCACCAACCCCCCTACCATGCTGACAATGGGCTAACCCTTTGAAACTACAAGCAAGTCCACAGTTAAATTCTTTCCATTATAAAAATTACCTTGGACATCAAGTCTCCTCACAGCAATAGAACAGTAGCTAAGATACCTGGCTATGTTTTTTTTTTTTTTTTTTTTTTAGTTGAAGATTTTTTTTTTTTTAAATACAAAATGTAGCTTCCTAATATTCAAATGAAAATGTATGCATACGTGCAAATGGCAGCATATCACGTCCTGTGCTATCATAATTTAAAATAAATTCAGGAGCATAATACATGGAAGCTATAGAAAGGAAAGACATGTGAAAACAGGAATAATTGCAGAAAGGCACTCTAGAAGAGGTGTGTGTGTGATATGGAGTGTCCATTCTGAAGATTGCATGGGGACAGGCAACAAAGTCTACAAATGACCCAAGGTTAGGATCTCATCTGAAGTCTCTATTGAAATTCTACAAATCAAAAGAGGATAGAAAATCAACCCAGTGCTCAGATCAGAGCAGCCATGAAACAGAGTTTCACGTTTCCCTAAGACTTCACAACTCCAAGTCAGTCCTTGTGTGGGCATGGGGTCAAGGTCACACAAAATACCTCAGAAGTCGAGGACTAGGTCACAAGTTCCTACTGTTCCCAATAGACTCCATAGGAGCCATAATAGGAGAAGAACACCGCTTCTCTCTGAAAGGACAGAACCCAAACTGAGTCCTCACCAAACCTTACAGATGCATTTGCAAGGAATATGTATGAACTTGTGGTCAGACGCATAAACATGAGCATATATACACACATATGTACACATTTGACATGTGTGTAGAAACAAGGCAAAATGAGAAAAAATCAGAAGAAACAGCCAGCACAAAAATTATATTTAGAAAGCTGTTTGATTGGGAATTATCAATCAGACAAACTACAAATATAATTCTTTTTAATATATTTAAAGGCAAAGTAGATGATTTGACTTCCTATTTCCCAAGTTCCTGCATGTAATAATTACCCTACCCGAACAGTGTTACTTGACTAAATAAAGCAAACTCAGATAACTGATCCGGCAACAGTAGTTGTCAAAATGAAGAGGTTAGAGAAAGTAACAGAGGGCAGTAGTAAATTACACTCTCCCAGAAATAAACTATTTGAATCAAGACACCTGGAAGTTCCCATGTCAGTGACCCTATGCTCTTTTTCTGAGCCTTTTAGAGCAGGACTTCTTCCTAACAGTTATTCTCTCACTCAACTGAGTGTTTCGGCAAAGTCCTCAGTGATCTTCTTGGCTCCAGGCAAGCATCCCTGAATCCTCAGTATTCCCCATAGAAGAGCAAGAATTGATGGCTGCTCAGTAATATAAAATACACTTTACAGTTGTTAAAAGAGAGTACTTTTTTTTCTGGAATTGGATTTATAAATAAATTAGAATTTTTAAACTTAGGATCTATAAGTAGGCAAAATATCTATTTCTGATTTTTGTTTATTTTGGGGAGAGTGCGAGTTTGCAATTAAGGTGACAAAAAATTTGCGTATTTCAGATGAAAAGGGACCCAGAAGTTTCACTACATTCTCAAAGAAACTTGAAGCCACAATCTCAAAATGATATTTTTTTTAAGATTTGCTTCTGATCCTTTCCCCCCACTTTTACAAAGGAAAATGGCAAGATGGAGGACCAGAGAGATAAAATGATTTGCTTAACAGCACTGTCTATATTCATCACTATATTCAGAGATGGCCCAGGAGGAAAGTGTACCCACTCAGTTTTCAGTTAAGTTGGCCAAGTAGGTTTCGAGTACTGCTTGCTGTGCGCTCTCTCTTTGTGTGTGTGTGTTTGTGTTATGTGTAGAGTGAGGTGTGTTGTGGTCAGAGAACAATCTTGAATATCAGTCCTTACTTTTCACCTTGTCTTGAGGCATGGTCTCTTGTCCATTGCTCCATACACTGTCCCTAACTATTCCTATCTCCTGATAGCAGTGCACAGGATTACAGATGCCTGCATTGTTGTGTCCAAGGCTATAGGGATGCAAACTCAGGTCATTAGCCTTGGCCAGTAAGCATCAAGCTGTTGTCACAGCCCCAGCTGTGACATCTTAAAAGATGAGCTGATCTCTGAAGTTTCCTAAAAGGCCTCAGGAAGTGTAATCCTGAAGCGCAGCTATTAATAATACTAATTTCTTTTGACTTTGCAAGGACATTAGTGTAGAAAAGTTGTCCCCATTGTACTTACGTACTTTGAGCAGGTACCCAAATCCATAATCCTGACAAGACCCCAAGCCTTCCTCCCCTGACCAACATACACTCCATCAGGATTTTCCCAGAAAAATCATAATAAGGGTATAGATTTGAGAATTTTTCTAGCATAACTCAGAAATTTATAAAATATACATCCAGGCTATTGCATATACAGTATCTTTTCCAAAGGGGTATAATTTGTTGGCAAGTAATAAGGACTAGCGACACATAGTTAGGAACTTCCTACAGGGTAATTTGCAAGGGTAGCATGGTGGGAAGATTCCCTAGCTGGGTCTGCTTCTTGCTAACAATGGGGCCTGAAATGGAATGACTTCGAAAACACAGTCTGGATGGGTTCATGTAAGCAGAAACTTCAAACAAGGTCTCTTTTGTCTCATCAATTATTTGATGAGAAATTGCTGCACCAGTAGTGTTCATATGCTATTAAAAAAAAAGTGTCTTCTTACATCGTTTGTCTATTGACCTCTTACAATTAAATTAAATAACATGAGTAAGAAAGATTGAATGACTAAAGTAATTAACCCACTGTGTACTGAACCTAAGACCATAGAGTTAGAGTCATCTTTATATCCCAGCGCTACCATTTGTGTGGCTCACTAGGCATCCCATTCTGATCCAGAAGACCAAGTGTTTAATAAATAATTGTTATTATGCACTTAATATTTATTATAGGCGATCGATTGTATTCGTAAATTAAGACTGAATAGGAGTGTTGTCATGTGACTCATAGGAGGCGCAGGGCTTTGAATGCATAAAGGAACAAAGTGTTTGGCAGGTGGCAGGTGCTGGACATTAGCTGAGTCTGAATTTGATCGAGGCTCCAAAGTTGGCTTTCCTCCTTGCCTTCTCTTTGCTCTCCAGTCATCCCTCAAAAGAACCGACGACCAAAAGAGACCCCTGACAACTGGAGGGCAGCCCTTTTCTCAGCCTGCTTCAAATGGTGAAAAAGGTTTTGACAAAACAAAAGAGCACATCTGCTGGAAACAGAGAAGAGGGAGAAACATCCCCCTGGTGACTGCAAATCCAGAGTGAAAGATGCTGGCGGAGTTCCATCCTCCCTACCAGCACACGGCTCTCACTTCCCCAGGCGTTCTCTGGTGAGCTACAGACAGAGGGTCCTTTCAAACCATGCCTTACCGCAGAACCTCTATTTGCTAAGCCTGACAGAAAGAGAAGACTTAATAATACCTTGACCATTTGTGGGCATCCCCGGTGGCTCTGTAAACCTGGAGGGTTGCACTAATATCCATCCATGTGCCTCAGTCTTTAAATGAAGAATAAAAATAGTGCCTGTCTTAATGGCATCATTGTGATTAAATATGTTTCCATGGTCTCAGAAAAGTGCACGGAACAGGTTAAGCTAATAATACTAGCCGCAGTAAAAGCAGCGGCTCCTGCTAAGTTTCATTCTCCTCATGGCAAAGGCTCTTTGAAAAGCCATTGGGAATAGATGGGATCTATGCAGGCTCACTACGTAAAGAATGAGTGGACTTTGGAGTTACTGATTTATTGGACTAATTTCAGGAGATTAGATTCTGTATTTGAGTTTTAGCTTGGGTTAACGTCACCACTTCCTTTCTACAGAGGCCTCCTGTGAGGGTTGAGGAAGAGTGGCTGATGGGTGCTTTTGGATTTGTGAAGGGCTAGGCAGGAGTCATAGCTGTCTTTCAAACACCTGGCCTTCTTCCAAGTTTCCCCTCCTTGTCCGGAAGAAATTCTATGCCAAGCATTCTGAAGATGATCATCTCCAGCGTCCCCTCAGAGCCCTGTGATTCGGAGAGGGATTCATTTGGCTGTGGGTCCCTGGAGTGTCTTTGCCCTTCTGGATAGAGTGCCCAATACTAAACTGGCTTTGAAAGACAGCACTGTTTCATCAAGGGTCACATGCCTGGTCTTGAATCATAGCCTCTTGGACATACAAATATAATAAAGTCTCTCTAGCCAAGAAGAGTCTTCTTAAACCCCTAGTTTAACAATAACCAGTTAACTCATTCCTGTTCTGTGGACTCCAGGTGCCTCAAAGCCTACCACGATGCCTCTTAGCTGCTCTTTCAACCCCTCTATCTCCAAAGTGGAGAGACTGAAGCCAATAGCCCAGAATTAAGACTTTAACTTAATTTTGCAGATGAGCTGGCTACACACAGGTTCTCCCAGTCAAGACCGAGTTAATTCTTTTCCTCCCTCTGAAGTTACCTGTCATCTCTCAGCTTCAGACGAATACAGTACATAATGACTGGAAAGTACCACAAGCCTCTGGGGAAAGAATGGGGTCATTATTTTGTGCAGGGCTCATTTCCTTCTGTGTTTCATAACAGCATTCTTTCTCAATATGGCTCACTAACAAGAGAAATGGTATTATAAGCATGGCAAATAGGATTACCAAAGACTATCTCAGTATCAGGGTGCACCCATAGCCTCTTGGGTCCCTTCCTTTGCTGTCTTCAGCTACATCCTTTTCTTTGGCTTGTTGACACTTTGGAGAATTGCTACCCATTCTGTGTTTGTAAGGTTGCTTGTGCAGGGTCTCATGGCAGGACCTGGGGGGAGGGCAGACATACTCTGGCCATTGAGGGAAAATACTGCAGATGTCCCAGTAAAGATACCAGTTGTGCCTTATTCACCCTCATTAAGAGCTATTAGCACATCTGAGAACCAGTAGGAAGCAGCAAGCTCACATAGGACATTTTACTCCTTCAATTTCAATACTTAACATTTTAACTGTCTATTTGCTGAACAATATTTTTACATTTAGCTATCCCCTTTAAAGCCATCCCTGTATTAAAGGAAATTCCAAAGGAAAAGCTACCATTATCCATTGCTATCTATGGTCTCATGGATGGTGCCTAGCACTTGACTAGCTAGCTCATTCAATCTTCATAAATCCTGGAGGGATAAACATTTTTTGATTTTCATTTTACAGATATAAAGATGGAGGCCCAGCAAAGTCAAATCTCTGTCTGGACCTGAATTCTTGACTACAGCAGCTACCTACTGGACCTCTTACTGGGGAATATTCAGCAAGAAAGAGAAATAGAGAGTGCCCATGAAGTCAAGGCTCCTCTGTGCTGCAGGTATGTAGTGTGAGGAATTGGCCCATTGCATCCCTGGCTTGTTTATTCTGATGTTCGATTTTCATAATGGAATGAATGCCTACTACAGTGAAACTTCGCTAAACAGGTGTTATCCACAGGAAGCCCAGCCTATATTGGTGAAATGAGGTCTAAATATGAGATCACTAAAGATAACATCTCAAATTTCCCTGTCACTTACAGTCCCTTAAGACTCACTGCATGTATATGCTACCTTCCTGTACCTCTAGAGCACACAGGGGTTAACAAGTAGAACTCAAGGCAGTGCCATTCCAAATCAGTAGTTTTGGAGTGGAAAACAAGCATTTTTCAGGAAGGTGAAAGGAAATTGAAGGTGACTCATTCACATTGCAGTGTGTACCTTGAGCAAGTCACTAAGCTTCTCTGACTTTCAGTTCCCTTATCTATAAAAAGGGAATCATCTTAGGTATCCTCAAGTGATGTAAAGACATTCTAGAACTCATAGTGATAAGCTTGCAGAATAGACATTTGATAAACCTTAACTCTTGGTGTTCATCCAGCACTGTCTTTTTATATTTCAGTGTAAAATACCAAAATACTGAGCCTTGAATGCTCTTATGCATTCCCACATTTAATATAACTGCACGTCCATAATGATGTTAATTATAAGGGAAAGTCACTAGGTCTACTTTTAGGATTACAACAATTGAGAAGATGTTATGCATTCACTAAGATGTATACCTGAATTAAATATATAATTTTAGTAGCCAAATTAGACTTCAAAGTATAAGGTGTCATGTATAATCACCATACTACCAACATTTCCTAAAACCTTGCTCTGAAGGCAGCTTTTTACTAAGAGTCACAAATATAGCAATCCCATAGTAAACTCACAAACTAGTCATTGTTTTCACTTGAGGGAACACTGAGGCTCAGAAAGGTGACAATAACTAGCCTAAGTTTGCATAGCACATAAGGAAGAAAACCAAACCCTCTATTTGTAAAAGCTTCTATGCTACTAATAGCACCATTGTGGATCTTGCTATATTTGGTGGTGCAGGGAGAGGGGGAGAGCTACCTCCTTATGACTTATTATAAGGGAAGCCGCCTTGTATATTAAGCTAAAAAGGGAGTTATGCTTTCCTGCATACATTGCTAATTGAAGTAAATTGTATGGCAGATAAAAAGGGACAGAGGATCTAGCCTAGTTTCGTCTTTTATAATATTTAATGCATATAGCAGGATGTTGTGATACATTTGTATATGTTGAGATGGTTTCAGCAATCAAGCAAGTTTACAGTCATTATTGCTTCATGTGTGATTGTGGAGAGAATACCTTAGCGCACAAATCTGGCTACAGAATATCATATCTACAACAACACTCTAGTTGGAGACTAGTTCTCTAGACATATCCCATGGAGCTGCATATAGCTTTGAATTCTTTGAACATCTACTGTTCTCTTCCCATTCCAATCAACTATCATTTTAATCTCTGTTCTTTACACATCTAAAGATTTTTACATATGTGAGACCATGCAGTTCTTTTTGACATGCATTCTGTTTAGTCTTATTCCCACTCTCTCTTGTCTTCCTCATATCCTTCTAACTCTTGATCTTTATAAAAATCTCTAACCCACATTCATATCTTTTTGTTTGGCGGTCCACTGTGTTTAGCCAGGCCTATATTTGTGTCCAGGGGTATGGAACTATCAACAGGTCAATGGGTACACAACTGAAGACAATGACCCTCCCTCCACAAGAATCATCGGTAAATGATAGTGAAGCTGGGAGATGTAATACCCTGTAAGGCCCTCCTCAATCCCTGATTTATTGTTGGCAGCTCTGCCTTTTGTAGACCCAGTGAAGGCAGCCACATCTACAGTGAAATCAGGATTGTAATGGGCGTATTTTGCCCTGAAGATAGTATTTCTCAATCGTTCTTCTAGTTGTTTGGTTCTCATAATCTTTCTAACCCCTTTTGTAGTGTTCTAGGAGCCATAGAGAGGGTGGTGGAAACGTCTTATTTAAGGCTGAGCACCCATCCATGACTTTTTCTTAGTACCTTGGACAGCCACACCTTTGTGCATTCCCTGTCCCTCACTGCAAAGAGCCTTCTCTAAGGCTGAAAGAAGCACTTGACTGTGGCTATACACATAGATACTTTGATGACATAACAGTTAAGCTAAACAATAGTAGCCAGTTTCCTCCTAGAGCCTTTGACCTACCTAGACATATTTTGTTTGTTTTACCAGGTTTTCAGGCATGGAATTTTGTCTATAAAATAGGCCTCAAATCCACTTGTTTACTTCCACAAAGTGTGCAACTATTACACAAGTGGGCACACCTTACCTGGCAAGTTCTATTACACAAGTGGACACACCTTACCTGGCAAGTTCTTACTGTGGTTTATAGGGTTAACCCCTGGATAAGAACTCTTAATGCAGTTTTTCCCAAGCAATACACATAGCACCTCTCTTTACCATGAAGGCTAGGCAGCAGTGATGAAACACTCTGCTCAATTCTAGTTGAATTTCTTATCTTGCAATTAAGATGCATAGCATCCTTAGCAATAGGGTTTTATCATCTGGTTCTGATGAGCAACGAAGAACAATGACATGATCCTATATTGTTTGGGGGAACCTCTGGAGCCTCCCTGATCAAGAACTCCTGTTATCAACCTACTCCTGGCACTGAGATTTTTGTTTAGTAACCCACAGCTGTGAGCAGAATTACCTAGCCATATGCAACATTTTCACCTCAGGCTTTCTTACTAATTATATCTTTAAATTGGTTCACAACAAAGCAGGTTTCCACATGGGTTTTTAAATATATACTTGATTTTGATTTATTTTCCTCTGTATCCCCTCATCTCCTCCATGCCCTTATCTGCCCCTCAGTTTAAATATTCTGAACCCAATATTCTCTTTTTCTGATTTTATTTATTCTTGTGTAATTAGCATTAGATCTTCCAAGTTTATTTATGTTCAGCAAATGTCAAAACTTGCTACTTTTCTCATTTCTGTGACAAACCACATTATAAATATAACTTAAGGAAGAGTTTCTGCTAGCTTATAGTTTTGTAATACAATCCATTTTAGTGAGGATGACATAGCATTAGAAACATGAGGCAGCTGGTCATGTTGCATCTACTCAAGCAGCAGAAAGAGAGAAAGATGAATGTGGCTACTTGCCTCACTTTCTTCTTTATATTCAGTCTGGTACTTCATTTGTGGTGATCCTTTCTACCTCAACTAACCCAATCTTGAAATCTCTTCCCAGACACACACATAGATTTGGCTCCTCTGTGATTCTTGGTCCTGCCAAGTTAACAATCAATTTTGATCAGTATATGGCTTAAATTTCACCAGATTCTATCTCCATCACATTTTTAATTGTTGGTTTGGGTTATTATGTTGCCATTACTATTGGTGTGCATTTTCAAGAAGTATGTTAGGAAATACTTGTATCAAAAGAATGATTAGTATTTTAGACATTGTTATCCTCATCATCTGCATTGTTTGTTATTATAATTATGATACAATTATGCAGATAAAACCATTGAATTATACATGTCCTTGCTTCCTTCTCTATAGGGCTACTTCCTAAGGAAAAAATGACAACCATTAAGATTAAATAAATAACATTGTTCAGGTAGTTTTAAATTGTCTGAAATTCATCTTATTATATTTCCTTTTTAGCAGCTAATCCTTCCTAGCTGAAGCTCATTTATATTCATGCTTAAATGCTCTCAGACTAAATTTGTTTCCACTGTGAATAAAATGGAATGACATGTGAAAATTCTCTCATCTCTAGTTTTCCTTATTAGTTATATAATGAGGCACTTTAAAATAGTAAATGCCTAGATTTTTTAATACTTCATTTCATACATCTCAAAATTAAACAAACAGGATGAAAATGTGTGCCCCAACTATAAAAGTTTTAATGGCTCAGAATGTGGAAGAAATATTGGGAACACTTAATTTGTTCCTCAGCTGATTTGAAGTTTCACAAAGAAATGTGGGTACTGTCCGTTTCCCGCATTAAATGGAGACTTGACATTGGGTAGAGCTCGGGGGATTATATGATTATATGAGCCAAGAGTGTCAAAGGCATTACAAGGGAACCCACAGAAACAACTAATGTGGGCTCATAGGAGTTCAGAGTCTGGATGAACAACCAGAGAGCCTGCATGAGACAGTTACATAGTCTGGTTTACTTGTAGAACTCCCATTGTGGGAGAAGAGTCTGTTCCTTGGACTGTTCTTTTGGACCCTATTCCTCATACTGGGTTGCCATTCCCAGTGTTAACATATAGGGAGATTCTTTGTCTTACTGCACCTTGATACGCAATGCTTTGTTGGTATCCATGGGAGGTCTGCTCCTTTTTGAATAGAAACAGAGGAGGAATGAATTTGGGGGTAGGGAGAGTGGGAGGGGAAGGGAATGGAAAAAGAGGAGGGAAGGGAAACTGTGGTCAGGAAGTAAAATAAATGAATAAATTTAATTAATTTTTAAAAAGGAGATTTGAAAATGTATAAATAAGAGCTGAAGAGATGGCTCGGGGGTTAAGAGGGTGTAAAGAACATTGACTGCTCTTCCAAAAGAATGGGATTTGATTCCTAGCACCCACATAGCAGGTAAAAGTAATCTGTAACACCAGTCCCTGAGGCTCCAAAATCTTGCTCTGGCCTTCTAGGGCACTATATACACACAGTGCACAGGTGCACAAGTAAGCAAAACATCCATATAGATAAAATAAAAATAAACACGTCAAAATATTTTAATGAAAAAATTTATAAATGCAGCCTTTTTTTCACTGAAGAATTGAATAAAGAGGTTTATCACAATAACTACTAATGAGATCTTGATGCCTAGATAGGCAGAACTAAAAATATTCTATGCTCACTAGGTTCTGGACATACTAAGTGTATAATGGTTTCTAATTGTTACTGTTAGCCGTGTGTGTGTGTGTGTGTGTGTGTGTGTGTGTGTGTGTGTATACATACATACATGCGTATATTTTGTTTGAGTCCCTACTACATACCAGGCAGCATGTTAACACTGTTATTGGCATTATTCATTTAGTTTTCTCCTTTGGTCTGCAAGTTTATCATTATTTTACCCACCGTGCAGTGAGAAAGTTTAAAGAAGAGAAGGGAGGGGTCTAGGTGTGCAGAGTTGGCAGGTGTTAGGACCAGTGCTCTCTTTGGTGTGGTTTTCAGGAATATCATGGTCCTTCTACTGGATCTATTCCACATGAGAACTACACCCAAGTTAGAAACAGCTGAAGGAATGCAGAGGAGCTAAAAATATCCAGCCATTTCAGGACTTGACCAGCCTTCAGGCTGGCTTCGGGAGTCCCAACTCAGTGAATGCCAGCAGACATCATTAAAACTCCATCAGTCTCTTGGAACAATTGTGCAGTCATAGTTGATTGTTGGACTGATCTGAATAGAAAGGCATTTAATTGATAAAATTGGGCTGTTACAAAAGACCAAAGTAAGGAAATGCTCCTTGGTGGATTGAAGATGTATGAAATGCACATGGATCTAACTCTAGTCACCTCCCCCTATATCTTGCTTTCTGAGATCAAGAATTATTTGTGATCCTATACCAAGGAATTCAGTTGGAAGGAATGGTCCACAGATGTGGTGTGTGTGTGACCCATGGTGACTTCTGAATTTTAATTTACAATTTATGGCCACTGTTTGTTCTGCTTTCTTCCCCTTGCTTAACAATAATTAAGCTTGCTGCTCTCAAGATGTGTGTGGCTCCTACTGCCCTAGGGATAGGAGGCTGTCTGTGTGTGAAGACTCCAGAGCTGACAAGAAAAGCCATTGGATTATTATTCATCCCCAGGATGCCTGACTGCCTCAGAGCTCTCTGCTCTCTCCACAGCTTGCCATCAAGGAGCCTGTCACTGCCCAGAGCACAGAGACAATAATTCTGGCCTTCTTCAGATGATGACTGAGCAAAAAAGATTTTCTTTCTAAGCTTCATCACCAGAGAGAGTGGTGGCATACATACACAACATCACACACACACACACACACACACACACACACACACACACACAAAAAAAAAAAAAAAAAGTGGCACAAACTTAGCTTATTTTATCAGTACCGTGATAATCTCCATTGTATTTCAGGGGAAATAAAGCAGACAAGGTAGTCCCTTGCCCATAACTACATACTAAGACTTCATGCTCAGACTATCTTTCTGCCCATCAACTGTCTGAGCTATAGTGTGGCCAAACATAGGATCACACACTAGACCATCTCTGATAGCAGATGATCTGAACTTTAAAATAGACAAATACCAAAGAAGGCAAGTCTAGGTGGATGGTTGTACATCATATCTTCAAGCACCTACTCATTAGCAAAGATTTATTGATGTCTCTATGATGTTGCAGAACATTATTCCTTGCCCCTGGAAAAATTATATGCTGTGAAAATTATCTAGTGGCCACATATTTAAAATCTAAGACTGAATAGGCTTAATTGATTTTAGTATCATTTTGACATGTATTCAATAGTAAAAAATATTGACAAATTTTGCAATCCTCACATTAAGCCTTTAAAATCCAATGTGTATTTAACTGTGCATTTCAATATTGACTTGTTCCGTTTCAGGTAATCAATAAACACACATGGCTGATGGAGCTTAGTTAGACAGCACAGCTCTTGGCTATTTTGAGGAGTTAAAACAAATGATGTTTTCAATTTATAGCAGCTAGCAATGGCAGAAGAGGACAAAACAAAGAAGACTTGCAGAAACATGTCAGATACCACAACAGAGAAGTGCACAGAAGATGTTTAGATGACACAAGAAGGACCTGTAATCCAGTCTCTCATGGGGGGAGTAGGAAAGGCTTCTGTAGGCCTATCTAAATAGATAGGCCTACAGAATGATGAATAGATGTTAATTATGTACAATGGAAGTTGTCCTGAGAAGAGGTCCTTGTTCCCTCAGATGCCTGAAAGGTCATGGGTTGAAAAGTGTGGGTGGAACACTGCAGGGGAAACTGTGACATGATGAGAATGAGTATGACTTGGAACCAAAGCTCTGTCACTATGTACTTTGGTGTCCTCATCCATAAAAAGGAAATAGTAGCATTGGTCTAAATGTTCCTTTATGAACAGCTTGAGATAGTGCTCTGAATGCTCCTAGACTGTAATGGACAGATAAAGAAAACAACCAAGAAGAAAGAACTTCCTAGGAGATTTCAAAGGTAATCAGAGGGAAGATGGCAGGACAACTTATGTTGCATACTGAAATGCTGAGACTTTTACCCCAAATCAATTTGTTAAACAAGGAAGGAATTCTTTTGGTTGACTTAATGAGCAAAGAGAGACCACTTTCCCAACAGTGTTCTAAGCACAAGGGTGTAGTGATGATCAAGGGAAAGATGGTTCCTCCTTCAAGAACTTGGGTTTGGGAGGAATGGTAAGGTCTAATCTAAACACTCAACCAAAAAATACAAAAACTGCATTTTAGCCTTAGCATCTTTTGTGGAGACTGTATTGAATGAGGCTTCATATATTATATTTCAATTAATTGATTAGCTTGAATTAAAGGCTCATATTTAGTCATGTGATGGTAGCTTATGCCTTAAACCCCAGCACTCGAGAGGCAGAAGCAGACAGATCTCTGAGTTAGAGATCAGCCTGGCTTACTACACATCAGTTTCAGGACAGCTAGGGCTACACATAGAAACCCTGTCTCCAAAAACAAAGCAAAAGCTCAGTTTTATCCCAGAGGTTCTCATTATTGTTTGGGATCGACAGTGATTTAAGAAGAACAAGGTTAGAGTCTGGTAATTGTGATAGAGCAATTATGGTGGTAACCCATGCAGAGAGCTTCTTGGTCCTTTAAATAGTACTTAATAAGATTCTGAATCTATAAATTGGACAAACTCAGTGTGGGGTCTGATTCTATCATATAATTCCAACTGTGATAAATAATAATTGTTGCTGTCAGTCTTTGTCTATTCTTGCTGACCCATCTAGATGATTTTTAAACACAAGTTTTCAAAATCAAAACATGAGAATGATGCTATACAAAATAGCCATATTTTTTTCTTGCCTTAGTCATATTACAAGGCTGTAGAATTATGCCTGTCATTCATTTCTGACAATTAGACAAGAGGCCACCAGGCCACCTTTAAACAAATCCAGAAACACCTGAAATACATTTGCACTGTAATGTTTTCAGTCCTAATCAGCTTCAGTCTACAACAGTGGTTCTCAACCTTCCTAATGTTGTGACCCTTTAATACCATTCCTCATGCTGTGGTGATCCCCAACCATAAAACTATTTTGTTGCTACTTCATAACTGTAGTTTTACAACTGTTACTAATCACAATGTAAGTATCTGATAGGCAGGATATCTGTCGAGACCCACAAGTTGAGAACTACTGGTCTAGAAGGCCATCAATTGATGGCTGTTCACTACAAAAACTCTAGCCAGTCTTACTCATGGCACTTCTTAGTTTCAGAAATTAGTGGAATCATGTCTCCAAAGTTCTGAGAACAGGAGTGATATACTCTTATCTATGAATTTAAAACAGACCAAGGTGTCATTTTTGCATGGCCTGATAGGAGAATATTTGTTAACATGCATGACCTCGAAGTCTGGCTATGTGTTGAATTATTTCCCCTAGCAAGCATATCCTTTGAGAACCAAATCCTCATTTTGCCAGGATGTGACCTTTGTTATTGTCAGGTTCAGTTCTATTGCTATGACAATACAGCGACTAAAGCATCTTATGAAAGAAAGCTTCTATTTTACCTCCTAGGTCCAACATATAATCCATCAGAGCAGGAAAGTCACAGGGCCAGTGGCTTGAGGGAGCTGAATCACAAGCAGAAAACAGTGAACGTATACACACTTCTAGATGTCCTGCCTAGGACCTGGTGCCACTAACAGTGGCTTCTCCCACCTCAGTTAACATAATCAAGATAGTACCTTCCTGCCCCAGACATGCTCACAGGCCAACCTAATTTTAGACCATCTCTCACCGAGATTCCCTTCTCAGGTGATTCTGGATTGTGTCAAGGTGGTAAGTAAAACTAACCCCTGGGGATGTAAATAAAGAAAATAGAAAGATGCTGGAACAAGAAGCTCACTAAATCAATGACCAGTGTCATTGATTAGTAAATGGAGAAATTCAGACACAAACACAAGCACACATAGAGATGGCATGAAAAGACATAGAAGATGGTTATCAGCAAGGGCCTGGAATGCTTCATTTCCTTGCTGCCTTTAAACAGTGCCAACATGATTGTTATTCCAGACTTCCAATCTCCAGGAATGTGAGACAGGAGTTTTTGGTGATGGATGCCACAAAATTGTGGTACTTTGTTATGGGAGTTATAACAAAAAACTACAAGCTCTGTGAGCCTGACTTGTGAAACTCCATACATAATCCAATCAGAAAAATGATGCAAGGTGTTGATGGATAGATATTGACTCCAAAAACTAAATGACAGAGAGAGGTAAGGGTAAGGACTAGGGAACTGATGTATGAATTACTTATCTGTTGCTATGATAAAACACCACAACCAACAACCAAGCAACTTAAAAAAGAAAGAGTTTATTTTAGTTTATGGGTGTGGAGTGTTAAGTCTCAGATGGGTAGAGAACATAGCAGAAAGCAGAAGGAGCTGAGAGCTTATTTCTTGAACCACACAGGCAAAGAAAAAGAAATAAAATATGGAACCAATAAGGTTTTTAATCCTGCCCCAAGTTGCATACTTCTTCCATCAAGGCTGCAGCCCTTAACCCCATCCCCACCCCAAACAGCACCATTAGCTGGAGACAAACAGAACCTTGAACTGGGGACCAGGTATTCAAATATCCAGAGCCACAGTGTATTCGAGACAACTTTATTCAAATCACTACAGAAACCCATCATGTTAAATACTAATAATGTGGGATTAATAAGAATAAATTAATGTGAAATAGAAAATGGAAATGCAAATCCATCAGTGCCCTTATATTTCAAAGTCATGCCTCAGTAGGTAAATCTCTAAATTTAATACAATGAGGAAAAATTAAGGTGGTTATTCCTAATCCCTTTGAGAATAATTGGGAATAATTGTAAATGTTTACTTACTGGTTATTAGAATTATTCTGAATGTGTATTTGCCAGTACAGGAAGATGCAACACAGAAACAGTGCTGTAATGCTGGAAAATTGTCCTGGTATATGACAAAATAGTTCTTCAAAACCAGTAAGGAAACAAATAAACAAATGTGCAGAAACCAACATTTCTCATGTTGAAAGTAATTTAAAAAAAGCATAACTTTAAGAAGCCCATTAAATTTTTAGGAATAATAAAAACATGTGAGATCACTTTTACAATTGTAGGTCATATGAGACTAAAGGCCATAAAGATGTGAAGAAGGAATATGTATAAAATATGACATTAAAGACTAATGCTGTAACTAATGTTTGAAGTTTGCCATGAATATGAGCCGAAGACTCTAAAATTATGCCAGCAATACAAGAGTTTAAGATCAAGGTCTCAATAGAAGGGAAAAAAAAAAAAAAAAAAAGGTTGCTAGTGACCTTGAGAAGGTTACTCTGTCAAGAAGACGTAACTATCATGTTAATACGGAGTGACAGAATTAAAAACATAGTAAACAACAACTGACAGATTTAAAGGAAGAAATTACTAATAACATGGAGTTGGAACCATAAACAATAAACTGGGCAAAAATGCAGTAGAGATCAACTCTTTTGAATAATCTTTTCAAGTGTGACAGGCTATTTCCATACAGAATTCCTACAGCTGCAGAATGTAGTGTTTTCACAGGTGCACTCACCAGCACAGATCACTCACTGTCTGGGCAGAAGACTAACATTTTAGAATTGACATCAAGAAGAGAAAGCTTTCTTCTGACCAATATAAAATTAGAAACAATTATGTTTGAGGGAAATTTCAAATACATTAAAATTGGAGAGTAAACTTCTAAACAATCTATATAGATCATGAAAAAAATAAAAAGAATAGTTCTCAGTGAGTGGTTGGTTTTCTTAAAACAAGGCATTTGGTCACACTGACATAGATGAAAAAAGTCCAAATTGTAAGAAAATTAAATTTGTTATCAAACATAGTCCTTCAAAGTGCATGATAGTGCCTACTGGTTTTACTAGACAATTCTAGGAAATATAAAGCAATGATTACATAAAATGTTTCATTCTAAGATATGACTGCTAAGGTGATTAGGGTGACATACAAAGCTTTAAATACTCACTTAAAGAATACAAAACCAAATTGCCTGAGTTTTTACACTAAAAAAGGAAAGTAGAAAATAAGGAGAAAGAAGAAAATTGTAAAGATAAATGCACAAATTGGTAAAATAAGAAAGCAAAGTATTGGTTCACCGAAACAACAAATGAAAACACCTCACCACCAATAACAAAAGGAACAAGTATTAACACCATGGATAGATGCATAGCCATTTTAAAGATGGGCTTTTGTTTATTTAAATTATGTGTGTGTGTGGGGGGGGGTTCAAGTGTGTGTACTGACATCACATGTCATATCTCCTAGAGTTTGAGTTACAGGCTATCAAAGGCAGGAGATGTGGGTGCTAGAAACTGAATGCAGGTCCTCTGTAAGATGCTCTCACCTGCTAAGACACTGTTCAAACAACTAACAACTCTACACTATCAAATTCTACTCCTTAAATGAAATCAGACAAAACTTTAAAACATGATATTTGACCATACAGACACAGACGAAACAAAATCCAAATAGTAAGAAAATTAAATTTATCAGATATATTCCTATGCAGTGAATTCTAGGACCCCGTGGTTTTATTAGACAATTCTAGGAAATATTTAAAGATATAGAACAATGACTACATAAACGCTTTGGAAAATAACTATTTACAACTCACTCTGTGAAGATGGGAGATGCCATTATGTATATATGTTTCTCATACTGGTTAATAATAAAGCACTGTTGGCCAATAGGAAAGGAAGATAGGTGGGACTAGGAGACAAGGAGGAAAGAGGAAGTAGATAGGAGGAGTCAGCATTGAGAGACCGGGGTGACCAGATGCCTGCCTCACTCCCCGGTAAGGAGACCGCATGGAAATACATAGAAATGGGTTAATAATTAAGACAGAGCTAGCCGATAAGAAACAAGTAACCGGGCCAACAGCATTGTATCAAATACAGAGTCTCTGTGTATTAATTGGGGATGGCGCGGCAGCTGGACCAGACCAGGCGGCAGGCGGAAAAACCATATACCTTACACTGTGAGGCCAGGAAAATGCTTTTAAAGGAGTAGTAGTAGGCTGGCACATATATGAATGCATATAGTGAATAAATAAATACTTCAAAAAGAACACAAAGACATGGAGAATCAAAGACCAAGAACTCCCAAGTGGAAAAAACAAAAATGTTTCATAAACTGCTATAAAGTTCAGTCAAGAAGTATATTAAGTGATACTACACTGTACTTACTAAAATTGCTCTCAGATATGTAGGGTTGGCTTAATATTCTAAAATCATTTTATGCAATTATCACATGTTAAATCAGTAGTAGAGTAAGAGAGGAAATGAGTTTTTCATATTTTTCATAAAAAATGAAAGCAAGTTATGAAATTGTAAATCTGCCCATAATAAAATTCTAAGCAAATTAAGAATGAAGAAAACTTCCTCACCTTTATAAAGGGCATTTATGAAAAAAAATCAATACCTAACTTTATCCTTTAATATTAGACAATCTCTCTAAAATAGAAAAAAGTGGAACAATGTTTTGATAAGAAAAGGAAAAGTGGCTGGGTATTGGTGGTGTATGCTTTTAATCCCAGCACTCAGGAGGCAGGCAGATCTCTGTGAGTTCGAGGCCAGCCTGGTCTACAGAGCTAGTTCCAGGTTCCAAGACAGGCTCCAAAGTAATACAGAGAAACCCTGTCTCAAAAAAAAAAAAAAAAAAAAACTAAAAAGAAAGTAAAAGAGGAAGAGAGGAAGAAAGGTGTAAAAATTAGACAATAATACCAAAAGTTAGTATTATCTGTAGGTTTGACATGATTGCTTATATTGTTTGTCCTAAAGAACATAAAATTAGCCAGAAGAAATAAATGAATTTAGCAAGCTGTTAGGCAAAAGGCTGATACACCCAAACCACCCATCTGTTTGTATAGCAGCAGAAAAACATTTTAAGAAAAATTTTAGAAGCAATCCAATTTGTATTGAATTAAAACATTTAGGAAAAAATTGAACAAATAATATGGAACACCTTTACATATAAAGCAGACAACTTCTAAAGCCAGGCATGAAGGTTCTTCCTATAACCCTGCTCTAGAAAGGCCAGGACAAGAAATTTGTGAATCCTACATCAGCTTGGACTACATAGTCTTAACAAAAATAATACAAAAGGATTCAAGGGTCTTTAAAATATCCATAAACTGGAAAAATCTGTACATTGTTAAAATGTTCATATTAGCTAAGTTGATTAGTAGATAAATATGATCCTACACATAATGACACAACAGGTATTTTTTAGAACATTTATATAGAAATGCAAAGAGCATGCATTGCCAAACTAGCCTTGTAAAAGAAAGATATCACACTAGTAGGCTTCCTGATGTACATTTACAGTAACCAAGGTAACATGACAGATAGACAGGCCTAGAAACAGACTTTTGTGGATTCTAGTGAAGGTTATAAAGAAGTAAGTGGGAAAAGAATACACATGGCAATAAGGGGGAATGACTAAATATCTTATGAAAATAAAATAAAGCTTAACTTTTGCATAAACTACAAAAACCTTAACATAAAAGTGTGTCCTCTACCAGGTATGTCAGTCTTTAATGTGACATTACTTTGTTATCTGCCAATCATACATTTGGGAGCTATACAGTCAAACAAAACTCATCTTTTAAATAAACTTACAGTTTCATGCTGGTTTGTATTCAGGGCTGCGTTTGGTCACATGCCAGCCATAGACTATAGGATGGACTGAGATTAAATAAATAAATAAATAAATAAACAGTAAACTATGTTGGTTATTCAACATTAAAGATGTTTGTCAAAAGGCACCCATGGGAAAGTGGACAGAAAATCCACACAGTAGAAGAAAATATAGTCATATATATGAATGAAAATCTAGCACCTAGGCTCAAGGAATAACTCCTTCCCCCAAAGCAAAATTGATTAAAGGATCTGAATAAATTCACAACAAAAGAAGACATATACATGGCCAATAGGCATAGGAGAAAGTGTACAACATTATTAGTCACGAGTGAAATGACTCTGTGCCCTCCAGAATGGCTAAAATTAAGATGTTTGACTCCAAATGTTAATGCAGCCGTACAGCAACTGACCTGTCATATGCTGTTGGCAATGATATAAACAGGAGTACTATTTTGGAACTGTTCATGCTACCACTTGTATAACTAAACACATACCTCCAAATAAGAAAATAGATGTTCACAAAAGACTTCTAGCAGAAGCCTGAGTCATGTTATGCTTATAATAGCTCATACTGGAAGAGATGTGGAGTCAGTCAACAGAGAAGATGCCCATTTTGATGTGGTCCTACAATCAAAATCTAGCTAGCAAGTAAAAGAAATAATTGATAGGTAGATGACAGTAGATAGATGCTAGATAGATAGATAGATAGTAGATAGACAGATAGTAGATAGATAGAATAAATGAAAAGCTATTTCACCAAACGAAATGATGCTTACATAAAGAAGCCTGTATGATATGGTTGGATTTATGTGAATTCCTCACCAGAATTAAAATGATAAACTATTTCAAGATTTAAAACCTTGGTCTGAAAGATGGCAAAATTTAGAAGGTAAACTTAAAACACCACAAATTAGCAGGAAACAACCTCAGACACATTTGTTGAACAAAGTGGAGAGAGATAGAATAAGACTTGCCTCTGATACTGGTGTGTGTGTGTGTGTGTGTGTGTGTGTGTGTGTGTGTGTGTGTGTGTGTGTGTGTGTGTGATTACTAACTGAAGGGCCTGAAGAAATATTTTGAAGGCAGTGTTCTAAGTCTTTGAAGGAGTTTAATGGGAGAATCTATATGAAAATTCCTGGGCTAGTCTTGGACTTATTATGTATCCTATGGACTTGACCTCTGAATGCTTCTGCTTTTACCTTTTAAATTCTGGGATTACAGGCATGTTGCATGATGCCTAGCTATTCAAACTTTATGGATGCATGTAGCCATGTAGACATTATTATACACAAAGTTCAAACAAGTTGAAAACAAACATTTAAGCATAGCGAATTATAATCATGAGGTGTCTCGTTTTTGCAGTTTATTTTAAAATGTGTCAAAGAGAAATGATTTGATGAGTGCATTAAAAGATATGTATCTCAAGAGATATGTTAATATAGCAAAATTCTAATGGTGATTGAATAGATGGGTGTGACGTGGTAAATTTCATGTATTAACACAATTGTGCTAAGGGACACCAGACAATTTGTAAAATGTGATTTCTGGGCATGCGTCTGTTTCCAACAGAGATGAATGCAGTCTGCCCATGCTTCAACTTATATCTTTCTGACAATATGATGGTATGAAAGGATACAAATTTGGTAGAAACGCTATTTTGAATTTTGGTCTTTTCCTGGGCTAGTAATGCATGGTATGGAACTCTTTCTCAATTCTGGGGATCTTTAAATAGCCACAGTTTCCAGTTGTTCCAGCAATTATGATGGTCAACAACTGATATCTGTAGGGGACCATGGTAATGTATTCTGCTGCTAAGTGGTAGGCTATGTGGGTTCAAACACTCCAGCCTACAATGGAGTTTTAAAGATGTGACCCAGTTGTAGGATGAGGATCACTTTTGCCTTCAGTTGTTAGGGTGAGAAAGAAGATTGTCTTGGCTCATATGGGAATCATGCTGATGGCTTGTTGGTTGCTGCAATGTCCATGTTCTCCTTATCACTGCTATTAGTGTCCTGATTCAGATTTGGACTAAAATCATGGCACTGATTTCCTGCATGCATGTTCTACTGATTCTCTTTCTTTGGGGAGCTGAATGTTCTGGCAAGTTTTTTTGTCAACTTAACCCAAGCTAGAATCACTTGAGAAGAGGGAATCTCAATTGAGAAAATGCCTCCATAAGAAGATTGGCTTGTAACAAGTGTGCAGTGCATTCTCTATGTTAGTGATTGGTGGGAGAGGGCCTGGCCTGCTGCAGGTGATGCAACTCTTGGGGAGGTTGTCCTGGGTATTTTGAGAAAGCAAGATGAGCAAGCTATGAGCAGAAAGCCAGTAAGCAGCATTCCCCCATGTCTTCTGCAACACTCCTGCCTCCAGGTTCCTGCCCTATTTGAGTTTCTGCCTTACTTCCTTCAGTGATGGACTTTAACAGAAAGCATAAGATGAAATAAATGCTTTCCTCCTCAAGTTGCTTTGGTCATGGCATTTTATCCAAGCAATAAAAAGTCTGACTAAGATATTAAGTAACTCAGGGTGCTGACTGTAAAAATTCTTCATCTTTATTATACTTGAAAATTGTATACTGTGAAACAAGGCTTGCAATTTTCGCTGATGGGTTTAATACGTTGCCAGTGCTACCTGCTTCTATTTCTGATAGATAGGCTACATGACCTTGAGTCGCACCTCATCTGAGCCCCTAGATGCATAATGTACAGCTCGTGAATCCTGACAATAGCTGAGCATGGTGGAGTAGGGCACCCAACAAGGATCTGCTGGAAACACAATGTGTTCAGCTATTCAGTAAATTTGAACATAAATTAGAAAATTATATGTTGTGGTATAATTAACATAAGTCCTTCAGGTTTCTTTACCTTCTTTGTTTGCTCTCCTTCCAATGAAAAATAACAATACACACTCCATATTACAAGTTCTTTATGGGAATTAGATGTAGCTTCGAAAATAAAACCTGTAAAAACAGCTTGCAATAAGAATCATATAAATTCACATTTTAAAAAAGGAATGGTAGAAAGCAAGAGCCCTCAATTCCATATTGGAGACAGTGATACATATGTAAACACCAGAAAATCTATCCTATGTCTTCTTTCAGAGGAGGAGGAGAATGGAAATCCCTAGAAAACTGTATCTATCAGAAAAATAGTGTTCAACTCTCACCTATTGTCCCTTAGATGGGCAGTGTCCCACTGTGTGTGAAGGAGTTGAAAAAGAAGTGTTGTTCCTCTCCTTGCACATTCAGAGGGAAAAACCATCACTCCTATGAACAGTAATCTCTACCAGCCCTTAGTTCCAGAGCCAGGCTGCCACTCTTTGCAGCCACAGACAGCCTTGATAAGAGCCAATGCCAGTTGTGCACTAGAAGACTCTGAACCTCACTGGATTGCAGAAGGCACCATTTGCATTAAAAGTAGCACACAGCCCATTAAGTACATCCATTATTCAAGAGTCACACCCGTAGAGACCTTTTCTTATAAAAGATCTTTTGGGAGATGGGCTGACTTGCAAGCTGCTGCTCAATTATTCATCCTTTATACATAGTATAGCAACAATATTTCAATGCCTCTATTTGTCCCCAGGTAAAAAATTCCAAAGCTGTCTAAGTTTTCATTCAAGAGAAACTAATCTGACCAAAGAAAAAGCATCATGTATCAGTATAAATGCTAAACAAATCTGTTTTCTAAACTATGTCCTTAAAGTATCTACTATATTAACATTACAGGTGCTTATTTGGACATCCATCTAATTCAGTTTCATCTTAGCTTTCCCAAAGGTATATTACTTTTAAACCAAATACTAGAACAAATTACAAGAGTAGTATTTTTCCCATCACTGCTGTTTTGAAGGCTGCAAATGACAATTGCATATACTATATTCAGAAAAAAAAGTCATTGTTACATTTAAAAGTAGGGCCAGCATAATCATCAGTGTGCTCTCTGAATAAAAGCAGATTAATGGCTGGATTCCATGTGAAGTCCGAGGATCTGAGATGATGATTCCATGAGATTACTCACATCAAGAAATGCTTTCGAAGAACAGTCTTTCAAAATATATTGATTGGCTTCATAATAATAAACTTCATTGTAAGTTCTGTCTTAATCATTGCATTTACTAACTTTTCCCGTCCATTTAGATGCTGTCTTGGCAAATAATTATCAAATGGCGAGGAGGGGCTAGAGAGATAAATCAGTGGTTAAGTGTTGTAAAATATTACTTTGACTATGTAGATGTGTATTACAATTGTTTATGTTATAGAATATTTCCTTAACTATGTAAAGGTATGTTATATTTATTTATACTGCATTTGTGTAACAATGTAAAAATGTGTTACATTTGTTTATGCTGCATTTGTTTAATTATGAAAAGATGTATTGCTTTACCTGATTGGTCTAATAAAAAGCTGAATGGTCAATAGTTAGGCAGTAGAGGGATAGGATGGGCTGGTGGGCAGAGAGAATGAGTAGGAAGAGGAATCTAAGCTCAAGAAAAGGGAGAAGAGAACGAGGGAGAAAGAGGAAGCAGCCTGGGGCCAGCCAGGCAAGCAGCTCCCAGACAGACAGAGAAAGCCATGAAAGTAGAACATACAAAGGAAAGGAAACAGGTTAAATTAAGTTCTAAGAGGTAGTGAGACAAGCATAAGATAAAGGCTAGCATTCATAATTGATAATAAGTCTCTGTGACTTCATTTGGGAGCTGGTTGGTGGTTCAAGCAAGTCTGCTGGAGTTAAGAGCACATACAGCAATTTCAAGGGACCCAGGTTTGATTCACAGCACAGACATCAGGAATTCCATGACCCCCTGCAACTCCAGCTCCAGGGGGATCCAATACCTTTGGTTTCTGCAGGTTCTACCACTCACATACACATACCTACACACTCACTCTCACACACACGAGCTCTCACACATAATTTAAAACTGTAAGTTTCAAAAATGAAAATAAATGAGGATTTAAAGAAACTTGTCTCCTATCTAGAGGAAGTTTCATTCTTGAGTTTTATTCCTTTATTCTTTAATTGTTGACTATATTATAAGTTACATATGATATTTTATAATTTTCTAAATGTTATTAGGCAGCTAAAGAAGGAGTTATTAGACCTGTGCCTAGACTCAAGGCTGAGACTTCCCCCAGATTCCATAGCTGGTGAGAAGCTAAAGCAAGAAGTATAACCCAGGCCTTTCTTTGCCCACACAGGCCTTTTTCTGTGAAAGCACACAGCCTATATTTAGTGATTACATCTTGCTTAGTTAACTTGAAATATCCACTCCAAGCTTTAAAAAGAATCCAAATCATGTTTGCTTCAAGAGAAAAGAGCTGACTTCCCTAATTGCCAGCTTAACCAAGTACTAGAGTGAGTGTGCCTTGTGCATAGATCACTACCAATTAAAGTTTGTAGAAGCAGCTGATACAGCCAGTTTTGCAGGAAGTAACTTGAAATAGTTGCAGCTTCACTCATCTCTAGGCCTAGTATAGTATCCAGTTTGTCTGAAAGGAAAAGGACCACGGGGCATGACATACAGTAAACCTCAGACAGGTTTTCACATTCTCGGCGCTGCTTTTAGGACATCTCTGGATGAGTGCTCTCTCGATCTAACCCCTAGAATAGACATTGAAATTTCTAAGTCCTACAGTTCAAATGCATCCCATGTCTGTTAATAGTTGTATTGTACAGTCTATACAATTTGCCTAGGGCTATCCTCATGCAACAATAGTGGAGGGGCACAGTGATACAATTGGCCCACAATGCCTGAAATTATTACTATATGATTTATCATCATCTACCTTGTTGTAAAATAGGAAGTTTCCTGCCAGGAGTTGCTGGCACATGCCTTTAATCCCAGCACTTGGGAGGCAGAGGCAGGAGGAACTCTGTGAGTTCAAGACCAGCCTGGTCTACAGAGTGAGTTCCAGGACAGGCTCCAATCAATACAGACAAACCCTGTCTTGAAAAAAAAAATATGAAGTTTCCTCATCCTTTGTCCCTGCAAAATGGATGTAAAGTATTGCACTATTTGTGGAAAGAAATATGACCATCTGAACTTCAAAATATATGAAGATAGAAGCCAAAGATGCCTCTATTTTTAACATAGTAATTCCTCGTTCATACAATATGGCCATAGCTGTCCAGTGATGGAGTTGATACAATTACTGCTGAGCTCTTACTAAATATTGGGTGTGGTGCTAATAGCTTGCAAGTATGTGGTAGTGTGTGTGAGATTAGCTCCCAATATTTGCTCCCCAGTTAGTGGAATTGTTTGGGAAGGACTAGGAGTTCTATTGATCAGGTTTTTGTTTTGTCTTGTTTTTTGTTTGTTTGTTTGTTTGTTTGTGTTTTGTGGGTATGGGGGATCTAAACTCAGACCCTCATGTTTATGTGGCAAGCACTTTACACACTAAGTCATATGTCTGTAACCTAGTGTTGTGGGGTAGAGACAGACAGATTTCTGGAGATCTTTGGCCAGCCAGTCTAGCCAATCAGTGAGCATCAGATTCAATGAGAGGTCCTGTCTCCAAAACTATAGGGACTGGACATAGTTCTCAGTGGTTAAGAGCATTAATTGTGCTTCCAGAGGACTCAAGTTTGATTCCCGGCACCCACATGGCAGCTGACTATTTTTTGTGTCTTAGTTAGGGTTATCATTTAACTTTTTTCAAGTTGACATTCAGTACAGTATATGACTCCACTTCTAGAGGATCAGATGCCATCTACTGGTCTTCAAGTGCATCAAGCATGCAGGTGGTGCATAGACATGCATGCAGACAAAACAGCTATAGAGTGATTGAGGAAGATAGCCAGTATTGACATATTGATATCCAGCCTCTTCTCTCTCTCTCTCTCTCTCTCTCTCTCTCTCTCTCTCTCTCTCACACACACACACACACACACACACACACACACACACACACACACACACAGAGAGAGAGAGAGAGAGAGAGAGAGAGAGAGAGAGAGAGAGAGGAGAGAAGAGAAGAGAGAGAGAGAGAGACTTTCATCCAAGGACGAATACACACAGATACACACAGGACAGGGTCTGTCAGTTTCTTCAGGTTTGTGCTTAGAAAATGGCATAACTTAATGTTTCCAATAGTCTCTAAGCACACTGATCTTAGGAGAATGAAGAGACGGGAGTTAAGGATTTGGAAATCATCTTTGGCTTGCCATTGTCTTTTTAAACAACAAAAGTAGGAGAGCTAAATTGTTGCGTCTGAGTGATTCACCATGAAAATTTATCTATTAAAGACTGATCATTCCCAGAATGGAAAAAAGCATTTCCTAATATATTCAACCACAAGACCTTATCTTTGCCTTGCAAATGTCAACATTTCACTTTATGAGATAGTTTCTAAGGAGCTATTCTGAAATGAGATGAATTTCATGCACACAGGTCTTTGCACTGTGATTTGTGAGCAGCCAGCATTGCACATAGCTCAGTGTTTAAATATCCAGTGTTAGCAGCTAAACAGTGAGCCAGACTGGAATCCATACTCAGAGAGGGAGGACAAAAACAGGCTACAGAAACCCATAGAGATAGATGACCTGAACAAGGAGGAACTAAGGGGCCCCCAGACTGATAGCTTAGAATCCAGCATTAGATCGCCTCAGACTCCCTGAACATGGGTCTCAGAAGGCCTGGGCAGTCTAAGGGACCTCTGACAGTGGAACCAGGATGTATCCCTGGTACACAAAAGGACTTTGGGAGCACGTTCCCAATGGAGGGATACTCCCTTAGCCTAGAGGCAGGAGGGAGGGCCTAATCCCTACTCCAAATAACTGGACAGATTTAGATAACCCCTCCTGTAAGGCATCACCCTACATGTGGAGTTGTAGGGGGAATGGGATGGGAGAGTAGTCGGGGGGATGTGGGAGGGTGGGAGAGAGAGAGGGAGGGGAGGGAGGGGAGGAAGGGGAGGGAGGGAGAACTGGGATCAATATGTAAAATAAGAAAAATAAATAATTAAAAAATCCAGTGTTAGAACATTGATTAGATAAACAATATTTGTGTAATAAGTTGTTATGCTATCATCAAAATTATGTTTATACACCTTCCCATCTAAAGTTATGCTTACATGCTAAAAAAGTCCATGCTATATTTGTATTCATTTTATTGTTATTATAACTTTAATATTTTATAGTTTATGTTTGTTTTACAAGAAATTGTGTTAATATTGGGAAATTTTCAGAGAGTTATATGTCACACACTGACCATTTTAAGTTCATTGTAAGTTTATAAACAATTGTAAGAGTAGAGTTGCTGTAGATTTCTTTTATCATTTCCCTAGTACTGCCCAGAACCATTCTGTACAGCTACAACCTTCTCTCAGAAGGAATCAATCCACTGACCCTACTCAACACTTAATAATTTTGAATACACTACTTAATTAGTTTTTGGTTTTGTCATTGATTTTGTCTGAGACAAATTCATGTCTTGTAACCTCCACCACAGTCAAGAGAAAAACCAATTCCATCATGGGACCTGATTGCCTTCTATTTTAGATAGTGGCACCTCCCTGGACATGTCATGACTACCGATGATATGTTCTCAATTTCCATATGATCCTGGATGTTTTATGAATAAGTACAAAGTTGGTTTGAACTTTTTAACTCAGCATACTTAAGTATCACAACATCATGTTTCCATTCAGTTGCCGATAGGTGTCTGTTTTTACTTAACCTTTTGGTTGTTAAAATGCATTTGGGTGTTTATAGTTCTTGGGTAGTACAAACCAAGCTACAATCAACATTCAGACGTAAACATAATCAACATAAACATAAATCTCCATTTATCAAACAGCTTTTAATACCAGCACTTGGGAGGATCTCTGTGAGTTTGAGGCCAGCCTGATCTGCAGTGAGTTCCAGGACAGTCAGGGCTGTTACACAGAGAAACTCTGCCTTGAAAAACCAAAACCAAGACCAAAAACAAAACAAAACAAAAAGAACAAAAAGAAAGATAAATGCACAAGAGTGGGTTTCTGGTGGTTAATATTGATGGTTGGCTTCACAGGCTCTGTTATAGACTCATTCAGGAAGCAAGTAACTTGGTGCACCTGTGAGAGATCACACAGGTTAAATAGTGTAACTGAGGTGGGAAGAACTCCCCTAACTGTGGGCAACACCATCCCTGAGCTGATGTCCCTGATCTAGTAAAAAGGAGGGAGTGATATGAGTAGTGGCATTCATCACTGTTTCCTGACTAGACAGTACTTGACCACATGCCTCAAGTTCCTTCCACTATGATGGACTGCACCCTCATACCATGAGTCCCAGTGAGCACTCCCTTCTTAAGTTGCTTGCATTTGGTATTTTGTCCCAGAAACTTCTAAAGTGAATACTGACTTGGATGATTATAATCTGAAAAGGAGGGAAAGAAATATTAGGATAAAACCGTGTAAAAGATATGTGGCAAAATACTGAGAGCAAATAAAATGAAGACATTGCAGTGGCTAAAATTCCCTGGTACAATTAGAATTAATCTTAAAATCTTTTAGTATTTTCTCTAATTTCCAAAATTTCCCTCACAGCTCTTTACAAAAAGCAAGAAATGAATGCTAGCAAGAAAGGATAGAAAAATGGTAGGATATTTAGTCACTATTTTTTACTAGTGAGATTTAGGAATTTTGATCTTTCATTTTGAAGAAAACATTCAGTGACTACTGTTTACTTTGAAAAGTAGGAAAGGTAAGTATGTTGTTTTAAAAAATGAAATCATCGTTGTATAATTCAGATATTAAGCCCATTTGTTTCCTGTAGATCATATTTGTTTCCAGTTCTTTTCAGAATCTGATACTTCAAAAGAAGCATACTTTTATTCCCTTTGGATATTGAAGACAGCTTACTTTTAGTAGAACATCCATTATACTTTTTCTGTCCTAGTAGACATCCCATGGTGCCCATTATTCTTCTCCTGGAATCTTCACATCAAGCCAGAAGTAAGCTGCCACACTCTGGAAAGTAATTTACTGTTGTTTTGTCTAGCCTTCTGCCCTAAACTTTGATTAACACTTTTGGATCTTTCCAAAAGCTATTGTGGTGGGACCATATTTTAGTACAGAGCGGCAGCCAATGTGTAATGGAGTTAAATAAGCTAAGGGAGACATTATCAGCCACTAATGTCCTTCTGGGCTTTTCCTGTGTCATCTCCGTTTCTCATCTACTTTTTGTCATTTGTTTACCATGTAAAAAGTCAGCCTTTTTTTTTTTAGACCCACTTTCCAAGTCATCTATTGACAAATAATATCATAGTTGCCTTGAAATTTCATGCAGTTTTAATGTTTTTGTTTATGTATCTATAGTTGAGCACTGTTCTCCATCTGTCTGTCTGTCTCTCCCCATCTCTCAGCTCTCTCTGTATCTCTTGCACACGCGTGGACATGCATCTGTGTGTGTGTGTGTGTGTGTGTGTGTATTATGTGAGTGGGAGGATGTGAGGGTCATAGAAAATGTATGGAGGTCAGAGGTCAATAAACAATTCTGTGAAGTTGGTTCTCTCCTGACACCTTCCTATGGGATCTGGGGGTTGAACTCAGGTTGTTGGGCTCATGCAGAAAACATTTTCCCACTGAACCATCTCTCTGCCACCCAATAGTATATTTTTATTACCAGTGATGTTGAATCTGGAAAAATATCTTTGCTCAGCCTTTAACAGTGTAGCCTTTCTTGGCTTTCAATGTTGCAAGTATCAGGAACAAATTTAAGATCACCTTCGAAAATTACAGCGAAGAAAAACAGTGAATTTTGATTGTTTAGAATATGAAGTTGGCCTGGTGAGAATTTTACTAATGGCATTGCTTTGTTAATCTTCCTCTGGGTCTCTAAGCCTATTTTTTCTTTGTTGAATGAAGGTGAGGAAGGCATTGTAAGGCCCAGGAGAACTAAGTGGATTTGACTTGAATACAATCAGTTATTGTGAAACTACAAGTTCTATGCCACATACCAGTGTTTAGAAAACATCCTTGAGGATGGATGACCAAAGATTGAGTCCCATATCAAAAATACCTGCTTAGAAGGCACAGCTCAGCACTGCCATCATCTTCCTTTCTATTCTGGAATTTAGCCCTGGGCAGAGAAATCTTTGCCCTTATTAAAGCTTCCTCTGAGCCAAAAATGTTATGGAGCAGAGTAAACAAAGGAAAGCAACTGTCAAGGTGTGCTTGTGCTCTGCTAAGACAGCTCTCCAGTGTAATCTAAACTTTCTCAAGGTGTGTAGAGTTTCCCTCATTGTCTGTAGAGTTCAGTGCAGAGGCCAAAAGGTCAGTTTCACACCACTGAGATATGAGTTATCTCTTCCCTGATGCTTTTACTAAGGAGCATTTCTATTAAGGAAGGAAACTTAAAAGCATGTGTGGGAAGTGTTCAGTTGGCACAGGCTATAGCTAATCAAGCTAATGAATGATTCCATATTCCAGAATTCTCTGTTTTGGAAAAAAAGCCCTGACTGATACAAGTGCAAGTGTTAGCAGCAGCCAGACATGTGTTAGCAGCAGCAGTCATGTTATTGTTCCTCTGTTTTAGCAAGCTTTCATTGAGTACTCCATAGCATGTGTCATACATGAGTCAGACACTCTGGCTGAAATCATGAGCAACACATGGGGTCTGAAGGAGAATTGTCTTTTTTTTTTTTTTCTTGACCCCATTTTATTGTTTCCTTCTGGATTCCAGATTAGATGTTCATTTGATAATGAACTCTTTCCTTTTTTATAGATCTATGTTTGGTTTTTAGTCCATAACAAATCTTCAGACAAAACACGTGAGCCTTCCCTAAGATATTGCACATATCACATTTAGGTAGTGATTGATTTCACAGCAGCCAGAAGATTCATTTAGAACTTGTGAAGGAAGGAAGTAGTCATGGGCATCTTAAAACATATCTTTTTCTGTCAATAATAATAAAGGAGACAAAGGCTGAAGCTGTGGCAGCTGCCTTGTGAGCAATAGGGCTGGGAATAGTATAAATGTTAAGGATGTGACCATGGAAATAGTGAACAAATCTCATTCTATGGATGTGTCAAGTACTGTGGTTCAAACCATTTCTGAGACCGAATTAGTATTGGTCTGTTTACTAAATTCTGTGACCTGATAATTCTGGTTTAGTTTTTTTATTCTTCCTTTTTTCTCAAATAAAAGCTTCCACAACTTAAACAAAAAAACTGAAATTTGCTTTAAGAGAAAAGAGGCCACATAGCAAGTATCATAGCACAGATACAAGCTCAGTAAAATAAGAGATTGGGGGGGGGGAGGTGTATTTCTGTCTGAGCTTTTGGGGAGATGGCAGGATAACATTAGGGTTTTATGGACCTGCTACCCCTGAATAATTCAAACTTTAAAATGATCTCAATTAAAAAGAGATTAGGATTTAGGTTAAGGGTGTTACATAGAAACCCATCTCCCAGCTTGCTATGGATATCTGCAGATTTTATTGTATTTTTAGCTACGACAATTACAAAGGACAGGCAAGATTTCTACACAAGTGTTTCTCCAGACAAAGCCTATTTTCATGTTACCAAATATCATCCCCTCACTGGGCTCAGGTGACAAATGGGACTGATGATATGGCCACAGCTTCAGGGTGGTGCATGATTGAGCTTGGCCAATGAATGCTACCTGCCCTAGGGTGTTTTTAGAGTGGCTGGAGAAAGGCGTGGTGTTCTTATGGACTTGTAGTAGGTTGTCAGTGCAGCTTCCTAAAGCAAGATCCAAATCTACCTGGAAAGAACAGAGATGGAGAAAAATGAGAGGTGGAAAGAAGTAGGAACTGAGTCACCTTTTGGTGACTGAACCTAGATTTGGGCTAATATGACCAGGTTACAATAAAACAGGCCTGGGAGTCTCAGTTAGTTAATATCATTTCATGGGTTGTTATGGGTTAAATGCCAAGTATCTTTATGCTACACAAACCTGCCTTCAGGTTGCTTGTTGATTTGCCAGATAATTCCTAAGATCCAGGGCAAAGTAGAAAATGTGTCAGTGGCTGTCTCAGAGAAGAGAGACTTTCTTTTTATTTTTGACCTTTTTTACCAATTATTTTTAGATCACACATAAACATGATCATTGTACACACTCATGGTGTACCACTTAATGTGTCTATATACTTACATCTTGTACTGTTTCAACCAGCTCAAACACATCTGTCTCTTTGAATATTTAGCATTTCTTTATGATGAACAATTCAACAGCCTTTCTTCTAGCTTTTTGGTTACACAGATGCTGTTGTGAAGTAGCTCCAAAATGTCTCCCTCCCAACAAATTGTTAGAATTCACTTCCCCAACTCTGTCTTCCCTCCATTTTCTTTTTTTTCACTTATTAGCTTTTCATGCTTTAAAACTCCCATAACTCCTATATACATCATTTGATTTTACCTTTACTTTTTATTCTTTTAAATTTCATTTTACATTTTAACCACAGTTCTCCCTTCCATGTCCCCCCACCTCTCCCCACCCCAGACCACCCCCAGCCCACTTCTTCTCACAGTTGCGGGGTCCCATAAGGAGTCAAAAATAGTCTGGCACAACCGGTTGAGGCAGGGCCAGGCCCCTCTCCTACGCATTAAGGCAGTGTATAGCATCCCACCACAGGGAGGGAGTGAGGGAGTGGGCTCCAAGGAGCAGAAGGTGAATCTTGAGCAGAAATATGAACTTCTATATAACCCATATATCGCGGTAAATAAGGATCAGGATAAACAAATAGGCCGAATAGATGTTTATTCAGGGAGAAATAACTTACAACCTAGACAGATGAACACCAGGAAATTCAACCCGATCCTCTCCTGTCCGAGTCAGGCCAGAAAGAGAGCGCCTTCCTGGCCCCCTCCGACCTCCTTCCACAGGTCACTCCGCCCATGGCTCCACCTCTCAATGGGCGTGGTCAGTGCCACAGAACTATCTCACTACACCCATACTCCACCCTTTTCATGAAATATATCAACAGGGCATATTGAGAACTTTTATTCACTGACTCACATCTGCTCAAATAAAACTGTTCCCAAGTCCAGTGACTCATTTCACAGGAAAAACAATTTCCTTCCCCATTATAGATGGAAGGAATAAAAGAATCCCAGAAAAAAATGGAAATGGAAAAGAAAAATTTAAGAACGTATTAAGATGGATGGTGGTAGGCATGGCTGGGGGCAGTGGTGGTAGGCATACTTGTGTCAGGGGCAACAATGGTGGTAAGTGGAAAGGTGGTGGTGGTCATAGTAACAGGGTCAGTGGTGACATAATGTAGTTTTGCAAGATTGATGTATTAAAAATGCTGGCTCTTATTGATCATTTACTTAGGAATCTATTGGCTATGCAGTGGATTCCTAAGTGGCACAAAACTATTTTTCTAACATGTTCCTTACAATAACCCTAGAAAGTGGCAACAATCACTGTCTTTATTCTATGTGTTAGAGCCACCATGAAGATATGGGATGTTGGGGTTAAGGTTACAAGGCCCAAGTTTAAAACCAACCTGACTAATATTAGAACTTGCATACTTAATCACTATAATTTTCTGCCTCTGTTACCCCTCCCAAAGCTAATCTCTAGTGCATATATATGTATCTACAAAATACATAAGGTGTCTTGGTCCTCAAACAAAATCCACCTGCTATGGCTCTAACTACTGCATCCTAGGCAATTCTGGAGCAGTTTCCAAACTGGTCCTTGATGGATGGTCCTGTGACTGGGGGGTTGCTAGTGAGAAAGAGCAGGCTGGGGTTTTTAGAGAGCAGATTTGATTTGTCAACCCTAATTCCTTCAGCTTAACTGACATTGAACACTTCATGAGAGTTGCCATGCTACAGTTTGTGTATAGACACCAGAGAAATGGATTTTCTTTAAAAATTAAAGTCTGTCTGGAATAAAGTCTGTGTGTTACACTTGGTAAATACACATGAAACAGGGAAATGGTATTTTGAAAACATCATTTATATAAGGATGTTTATAATTGGATTGTATCTGTTGAACTTTAGACCTTCTGCTGATCTAGTTTTTCCAATTCATCAGGAATCCTTGGGTTCTGAGTCTAGCTCTAGAATGTGGCAAAATCAGACATAAACAGTTCATTGCAAGAACTTGTAATTGCAAATGTGTCCTACTGGCTTGTTTGTCAAAAATCTGTTTACATGCAAATATAGGTGATGACACTTGAGTCTGAGGCTGGTGTGGGTTGCATTTACTGAGAGCTCTACCACCTGATACGTGTTTATACTCAGCCATCAAGGCAGGAAAAACTTACTTAAGACAACCTATTCCTAAGACACAGTTGCAGGATTATAATGGGACATTTCCAGAGACCCAATAAAAGTCAGAGGCAGAAAAATATGTGGCTCATTTTGAAACATCTCCTCCCACAAGCCATATTTATCACATCTGCAGAAAGGGAAAAACTACAGCCCACATCGCAATAGATGATCTGTGGATTGAATGAAATGATGCCTGGCATCACCATCCCTGGCTTTAAGCTCTACTACAGAGCTCTAGTTCTGAAAACAGCCTGGTATTGGCACAAAACTAGACAGGTAGACCAATCGAAAATCCTGATATTAACCCACACAACAATGAACACCCAGTTTTCGACAAAACGGCTAAAACAATGGGGGGGGGGGAGGAAAGCATCTTCAACAAATGGTGCTGGCACAATTGGATGATGGTGTGTAGAAGACTGCAGATAGACCCAAGTCTATTGCCATGCACAAAACTCAAGTCCAAATGGATCGAAGATCTCAACATAAATCCAGCCACACTAAACCTCTTAGAAGAAAAAGTAGGAGGTACCCTTGAACAAATTGGTATAGGAGACCGCTTCCTGAACATAACTCCAGGGGCACAGACACTGAGATCAACAATTCATAAATGGGACCTCCTCAAACTTAGAAGCTTCTGTAAGGCAAAGGACACAGTGGGCAAGACCAAACAGCAGCCCACAGACTGGGAAAAGATTTTCACCAATCCTACATCTGACAAAGGGCTGATCTCCAAAATATACAAAGAACTCAAGAAACTAGTCAACAAAACAACAAATGACTCTATTAAAGAGTGGGATACAGAATTGAAGAAGGAATTCTAAATAGAGGAAATCAAAAAGGCTGAAAGGCACTTAAGAAAGTGCTCAACATCCTTAGCTAGCAGGGAAATGCAAATCAAAACAACTTTGATATACCATCTTACTCCTGTCAGAATGGCTAAAATTAGAAACACCAATGACTGATGGGAGATGTCATTCTGTATATATGTTTCTCATACTGGTTAATGAATAAATCACTGTTGGCCAATAGGAAAGGAAGATAGGCGGGGCTGGAGACAAGGAGGAAATAGGAAGGAGGAAGGAGGGGTCAAGATGGAGAGTCTGGAGAGAATAGAACCGCCAGCTGCCTCTCGCTGGTAAGACCACGTAGAAATATATAGAAATGGGTTAATACTTAAGACAGAGCTAGCCAATAAGAAACTAGTAACTGGCCAACAGAATTATATCAAATAGAGTCTCAGTGCATTATTTGGGGATGGCACGACGGTGGGACAAGACCAGGCGGCGGGCAGAAAAACCATACTTCTTACAAATGACAACTCATGCTGGAGAGGATGTGGAGAAAGGGGAACACTCCTCCACTGCTGGTGGGAGTGCAAACTTGTACAGTCAATTTGGAGATCAGTATGGCGGTTCCTCAGGAAAATGGGAATTAGTTTACCATAGGCCCCGGCAATCCCCCTCTTAGGCATATACCCAAATGATCCACATCCATGCAACAAAGACATGTGCTCAACTATGTTCATAGCAGCATTATTTGTAATAGAAAGAACCTGGAAGCAACCTAGATGCCCTTTAACTGAAGAATGGATAAAGAAGATGTGGCACATGTACACAATGGAATACTACTCTGCAGAAAAAAAAATAATGGAATCTTGAAATTCGCAGGCAAGTGGATGGAACTTGAAGAAACCATTCTGAATGAGGTAACCTAGTCATAAAAAGAGGAACATGGTATGTACTTGCTCATATATGGATATTAGACCTAGAGCAAAGGATCACCAGCCTATAATCCATATCACCAGAGGAACTAGTATACAAGGTGTATTCTAAGAGATTCATATAAGGTCCATCACAAAAGGGGGAAGGGACAAATCCCCCAGAGCACATGGGAATTGGGATGGCAGTGAATGGAGAGAGAACTAGGAGGAAGAGAAGGGGAGGAGAGGAAAGCACATGCTAGGAAGATTGAGTCAGGGTAGGAATAGAATACAGAAAAGAGAAAGAGAGAGAGAACATAAAAGAGGGAGCCATTATTGGTTTGAAGAGAAAACTGAACCTAAAGAAAGGTCTAGAGACCTACAAGACTGACTCCAACTAACAATTTGAGCAACCGTGGAAAGGCTACCATAAATGCCTTTCCCTAATAGTGAGATCAAAAACTAATTTATCCATCATCATGGAGCCCTCATCTAATACCTGTTGGAAACAGAAGCAAGCACCCATGACTAAACATTGAGTTGAACTAGAATCCAGATGCAGAGAGAGAGGACAAGACCAGGTTGCAGAAACACATAGAGACAGCTGACCTGAACAAGGAGGAGCTAATGGGCCCCTAGACTGATAGCTGGGAATCCAGCATGGGACTGACTCAGACCCCCTGAATATGGGTCTCAGCCAGAAGGACTGAGCAGTCTAGGGGACCTCAGACAGTGGAACCAGGATGTATTCCTGGTGCACAAAAGGACCTTGTGGGCACATCCCCCATGGAGGGATACTCCCTTAACCTAGAGACAGGAGAGAAGTCCTAGTCCCTACTTCAAATGACTTGACAGATTTACATGACCCCACCTGGATGGCATTTCCCTACATGTGGAATTGGGGTGGGGGAATGGGAGGGTGGTCAGGGTGCATGTGACGGGGGAGAGAGGGTAAGAGGGAGGGAGGAAGAGGAAACTGGGATCGGCATGTAAAATAAAAAATAATAATAAAGAAAAATGTGAAAAAAACTTCATAAGCAAATAAGACACTTACAAAATGGGAAAAAAAGAAGAAGAAATAAAGAAATGATGCCTGGCATATACACCATGGCTAATGAAAGTCATTTGCTGACATATCATCACTCATACCCTGCAACATGGGAGATGAAGATGTTCAGGTCATGGCTTTTGAGCTACTGCCTGAATTCCTGCTGAGCCATCTGAAAGCCAGTGCCAGAGAATGGCTCCATCCTCGTGCTTAGCCATAGTGAGAGACCCTGTCTCAAAGAATGGGGTGAAGAACGATATGGGAAGACATCTGTGTCAATGTCTGCTTCCACCCCCCACACCTGCACCCAAATGCATATATATATATATACATATATATATATGCACATATATATATGTACGTATACACACACACACACACACACACACACAAACACATGCACATATATGTGTTCACACACTAAGTGGAATAAGAGAGAACAACTTAGTATTTTAGGGAAGTGCTAAGGACTCTGTTATGTCACTCTGTTATGTCACTCTAAAGTTGATATGTTGACATTCCTACGCCGAGGTTATTATGGGTAAATATGAGTCCTTTGGAGAAAAGTAGCTAAGTCATGAGTGCAAGGATTGACTATGTGCCATCATGGAAAGAGACAAGGGAGAGCTTACCATCCACTGTCAGCCTTTCATCAAATGGGAAGACATAAGAGAGGCCACACCAGAAACTGGCTCTGCTGGCATTTTGATATTGGACTTCTAGTTTTTACTACTGTCAGAATAAATGGGTACTTTTCAGCCACCCTGTCTATAGTGTTTCATTATGGCTGTCAGCTAAGCCAAAGAGCTGTGTGCAATGACCCACATCTGGAACATTCCCTATGTAATGCACAGAGAGGTTGGATTACCAAGTTGGTGCTAAGAATAAGAGCAGCTGACACCAGCCTGGCCCTGCATGGTACAATCTGAAATCCAGTCCTGCTGAATGGGAATCATGCAGGATGGCTTCAAAGACCTGGAATTTGAATGAAGTGATCCATGTCCTTCTGATGTGTGGCCAGGAATGAGAGTCATAACTATGTGAAAATGAAAGGGACAGGAGGGGTGATGTCCTAGTTAGATTTAACTGTCACTTTGACACAGCCTAGTCACCCAAGAAGGGAGTTTAAATCAGCTCGGGGCCATGTCTGTGGGGCATTGTCCTGTTTGTTAATCTATGTAGGAGGGTTCAACCCACTGTGGGTAGTGCCATTCCCTGGGCATATGATCCTCAGCTATAAAAGAAATCTAGCTGTTCTGGTTTGTTTCTTTTTATTGCTATGATAAAAGCCTAATCAAAAGCATCATGGAGGAGGAAATTGTTTCTTTGGCTTACAGGTTACTGTCCATCACCTTGCCAACAGAAGTCAAAACAGGAACCCAGAGGCAGGAACTGAAGCAAAGACCAAAGAGGAATGAGGAATTATGCTTACTGGCTTTCTCCCCGTGGCGTGCTCATCTACCTTTGTATATAGCCCAAGCCCACACACTTAGGGATGGTCCTCTCCACAGTGGTCTTGTCCTCCCTACATGGACATGGAAGAGTGAGTGGGCTGTGTTGGAGAGGGTTTCCTAGTGAAGTGGGAAGGGGTAATTGGGTATGCAAAGTGTGATCAATATACATTCTATACAAGTGTGAAATGGACAACGGCTGAACTTCAATATATTAAGGAAACACAGAGGATGTACTGTTATGAGCAGTTTTCCTGCCAGCCTGGACCCACAGCTGCAAATAACACCTGAGACTCTGTATTAGATATAAAGCTGTTGGCCTGTTACTAGTGTTTCTTATTGGCTATCTCTGTCTTAAATATTAACCCATTTCTATTAATCTAAATATTTCCACATGGTCTGATCTTACCAGAGAGAGGGTCCAGACCTTCTTCTCAAGTCTCTATATCTTGAATCCCCTTACTACATCTCCCAGAATCCTCCTTGTCTCCTAGTCCCACCTATCTTGCCTTCCTATTTGGCAACAGTGCTTTATTCATTAACTACTAAGAAAAATATATTTACAGAATGACATCTCCCATTATCTCCCATCAATGTAATAAGCACTAAACACAGGAACAAAGGCAAGACTGAGTTCTGGAATGATCTATTATCTGTTTTCTCACTTCCCCATTTCAATCCCTACAAAGCCTACTGGCTGCAAATTAGATGTAAGTCAGTTTTGTTTTGTTTTGTTATATATATATATATATATATATATATATATATATATATATATATATATATATATATATATAACCAAGTCCATTTAAATGAAAGCAAACATTTATAGACAATATTTGGGAATTTGGGCGTCGTTCTTTCCAAACTATTTCCTGCTGGTAAGGAGCGCTGTCATGGGGATTCTAAGAAGATGCAGAAATCCTGGCTGTAGTCCCTAAGGCTGCTTTGTCCAGCTGTTTTGAATGTAGAATCACCTGGTACTCTGTTTCAGGGGGTCTGCCTTGATCAAACCACATTGGGAGGGGAGGGTGGTTAGAGTGCATGTGAGAGGGCAGAGAGGGTAAAAGGGAGTGAAGGAGGGAAGGAGGGAGGGAGGGAGAGGGAATTGGGATCAACTTGTAATTTTTTTTAAACTATATTAGTCTGCTGCCTTCTGAGGTCACTGGCCCTCATAGTGCAACTAAAGATGCAATTCCTGTCCCTGTTTCTGCTCATTGGCCTTTATGGAGACAGACAGACACCATGGGTTCCAGAGTTCCAGTTACAAATGAATGGTCTGGCATTGAAGTGAAGCCAGGACAGATCTTATAGACTTGCCAACACTGAGCCTTAGCCCATCTTCCTGCCTTCCCTTAAAAACATAATGCCTTGAATAAAAGCGGAAACAGCAGTGCTAACATTTCTTAGGGTCTGCCACCTTTTAAGCCCCAGGTATTTTGTATTATTTTGTAATTATTTTGTATTGTATTATTTGATACAGGAAAATTAAGGGAAGATAGAAAAGGAAGAAGTGTGTGTGTGTGTGTGTGTGTGTGTGTGTGTGCGAGAGAGAGAGAGAGAGAGAGAGAGAGAGAGAGAGAGAGAGAGAGAGAGAGGATTGAGGGAGTTGGTCCTGCATCCTACAGAGAGTTCTGCAGTTGCTCTTGACAGGGTTTGAAGCATAGATGTGATAGATGCAGCTATAGTTCTGAGAGAGTCAGCCTTGGTGAACTGTGCTGAGCACAGTTCCTGGAGTGCAGTACTTAGTCACAAAATTTTAGTAGCCACAATTAACTGTTTAAACAATATCCATTGTCTTTACTATTTTTCTTTGGGATGGACCTGGTATAAGAGTCAGAATTCTGTTACAGACTACCAGGGGCTAGTCATGTGGATCTCTATTAAGATAAAGATTTTAGGAGACTTGTCCCCAGGTTGACACTAACTCCCTCAAAGAAAACAGAGCAGTCAATTAAGCCTTCTCCTTTCAAAATGAGAAAGCTCTGGTTCAAATATCTGCACATTCCCAGTTGGGTGATTTGGTCAGACCCTTAACTATTCTGTGCCTCATGGCATAGGCTAGATGAGAATGTCTTCTCTGATGGTGCTTACAGGAACTAAACCAAATAGGCTCCTGACTTGGAATATTGAGTATATGGCAGACATTACTGATATAATCTACTATCTTTGAGGAAGTCTTTGACCTCTTTGCACGGCCCTGTTAAACTGATGATAAAATTTAGGCCTAGCTTGCTTTGATTTCTGCTCTAGATGAGCAGGGGATCTGACATGCATATCACACATCTCACAGTCTACAGCATGATCCTCTGCTCATAGGCAAAAAGCATCTGCAGAAGGCCAGAGCAGGTGCCCCGAGACAGCTGGCTGTGCCTGGAAGGTCCAGTCAGGGCCTGTTGCTCCTACAGCAAGCTTAAAAGTCTCACTGTTTGGCTAGGATTGAGACAGAGCATCCTCATATTTGTAGAACTAGGCAGACTTCACAGTGTGTGATAATCTCCTCTATGCAGATACTTTTCAGTCAACTGCAGAGAATGTGAAACTGTACGTAGCAGGCGATCAGTCAAATGGGCCCAAATCCCACAAAACACAGAGGTCTCTGCTCTTGTCATCTAGAGTGCTAGGCTTTTCTGTCTTTAATGTTTATAGCTTGAAACAGAAGGCTGGTTGTTAATAATTCATTAATAAAACCCATTTATTGGGAATTTACCATGTGCCAGGCACCATGCTGTCACATACATACATTGCTATTTCATTTCATTATCATTCTGTGAGTAAGTACTCTTATTATCTATAGCAGAGAGACCAGGAAACTGGAATTTTGGAGCTAAATAATTGATGCTATGTCCAGCAGCAAAAAAAAAAAAAAAAAGCAGAGGCAAGAATTGAATCCAGGCTGCTGGACTTCAGAGTATTGAAATATTAGCCACAACTGTCTCCAATTTCTTTTCAAATACTTAACGATGAAAGTGTGCACTATCCTAAAGTGTCTTCCCATCCTGAGACCAGTATTTCCCCAGTGCCCAGTACTACAGCACCTCTGTTTTTATCAGGACAGCCAATGGATTGATAGTAGCCATTCAAACAAAATTTGCTTTCAGAAAAAAACATGCCCAAATATATCAGTTCCTTCAGGACAGGGCTATGTGAAAAACTGCAATATCTAAAATAGCAGACAGAGCTGAGCAATTACCTGGAAAATGCAATGGATGCCAGTGGCTATGGGAATAATTTAAACCAATCAACCCTTTCCTCTCAATGGCACGGTTCTATGAGGCACTTTCTTTTGTTGTCTTTTTTGTTTTGTTTCCCATTGGCAGAGCTTTCCGAGTAATTGTTCCATCTGTCCACTTCAGTTTGCCTGAGTGGCTGCAGCCAGAGGACAGTTAGAAGTCAAACATCTGACATGCAGGGAAAACAAATGCGTGGGAGGCAGTGGAAAGTGTATCTATTCTGCCTTCTGTAGCTGGGTCAGAGATCTGGAAGTTAATGACAGGCACCAGTTGTTCCAGGGAGGAAGGTACAATCTGGAAATGGGAACAAGGTAGAGGACTAGTCAGATTTCTTTGTTTGAAGTTCAAGACTGACTACCAAGAATCACCTGTGCTTGACAATGGAATTAAATGCTGAGATAATTATCAAAACAGAGATGGTAAATGCAGATGCAGGAAGTGAACAATGGAAGCCTGGGGTGACTTATTGAGCACACTTGGCTAGACACTCCACATGCTGAATGATTTTGACCTCCCAGCATCTGTATTTTTGTTTGTTTGTTTTTGTTTTTTAAGACAGGGTTTCTCTTTGGAGGCTGTCCTGGAACTAGCTCTTGTATACTAGGCTGTTCTCAAACTCACAGAGATCCTCCTACCTCTGCCTCTGCCTCCGGAGTGCTGGGATTAAAGGCGTGTGCCACAACCGCCCCGCCAGAATCTGAATTTAATAGTTAAGGATACTGAAACCCAGAGTCATCAAGTACTTGCTCAGGACCACACAGCTTATAAGTAACAGAGCCATATCTTAATCTAAATTCCTTGCTTCTAGACACTGCATCAGACTACACTAAACCAGGGTTACTAACCAAAAGGGAAGCAGAGTTATGGAGAGGAAAAAGGGAAACCTAAATTTTATAAACATACTTAATATTTATTTTGAACCAGGATTTATGTGCATTAATAAGTAAAATTATTACAGGTAAAATTAGACCATAAGTATTCTCAGTTTATAAAATCACCAAGGGGCGAGGGCCAGGGTGTCACACAGTAGGTTAGTGGAGGTTGAAAGCAAACCTGTGAGCTCAATTAAGCCTGTGCTATGGAGAACTGATGGACAGAGATAGGCAAGCGCTGTGTCATCCAGGCTAATCATAAACTTGTATGCTTACTTGAACCTCTCATCTCAGCTTCATAAAGCTGGGGACACAGGTGTATGTTGCCACCCTTCATGATACTAACTTCTAGATGGGGTAAAATTTTCGAAGTCCTTCACATTATGTTCCACAGAACTTAGTGCTTCTAATGATGTCTAGTAACAAAGACAAGTTCCTAAAACTACTATATTAAATAAAATTCAACAGATCTCAGACTTTTTAAACAGATTTTTTTAAAAAAAAAAATATAAGCCTCTTCTTAGCATCTATTCTGCAAACACCCACTGAAATATCCTAGAGAGGAATATGAATAGAATGTCCCCAACCTCTTTCAGCATGGAACAATGCTTGATGGACAAGTTTACCATAGTTTTTAACTCCGGGTCTTCTGTGGTATAGTGGGATGGAGGCTCTTTAAATATCAGTGTCCACATATCATGTTGGGTCATCTACATAAATGGAGAGGTCTGCCCTCATCTCTTGCTGCTTCATCAGGACCACACTAAGAATTTCCCTTAGATGCTCTATGGGAACTGTTCATTCTTAGGTATAGCAAACCACACAGGAACTACTCTATAAAACATGTTAAAATAAAATAAGGGATTCATTAATGAACCCATTTTGATTTTCATTTTTTTAAAACAGAGTCACCCTCTGTAGCCTAGGCTGACCTCACCCTTACTAAGAAGGCCATTATAGCAATCTCCCTGAACAATCCTCATGGCAGATTATAAATGTCAACTCTGGCCATATCCAGCCCAAATTCTGAACAAGGTTTAAAATGTTGATGACATTGCCTTGATTCATGACTTTGTGCCTGTTAGGCAAGCTCCCAAGTCTGGTTAATAGTCTATTTTATTTAAGGACTCATAAAGAGCAAAAGTCCATAAAGAGAATGAAACAAAGACTTGGTTAAATCTGAAGCAAGAGATTTGGTCTGTGTCCTGGGACTGGACAGCGGAGCTTCTTGATGAAAAATATAGACCACACACTACTCTGACTGAAGATACAGTGGGGATGAGGGCAAGTCTTAAGGAAACCACAAGGGAACCCAATAAAGATTTAAATAGCTAGGTATGGAAAACTCAAAGTTAGACAGTCATGGTGGATTAAAAGCAATGAAATTTATTTTACTGCAAAAAATACTTTTTCTTTATAGTTTTACCTTAAAATGATACATACATATTAGAATTTAAGAACCTTGGCCTGAAGTCAAAGTCTGGCCTGAGCCATGAAGAAAGAAAAAGGCCTGGCTCCAGCTTCCCCCTGCATCCTGGCATGGAGCTACTTGCATCTATCAAGACAGGATGTAATAGATGTCAGCCCAAGTCCATAAAGATGGTTGAGAGGGTTCAGTCCTTTACATTTATCTATTTGTACATTACTTGATTGATGGTTTGCTCCAAGTCAGACACTTTTTCATGTTGCTTACTCACAGGAAAAAAATGTAGTCATTGCTCAAAACCACAACTCCAATGCTTTGGATGGATGTCACTCCAAGTCAAACATTGTGTTAAATAACAAACGCTTTGCATGCACACGCACAAACACACACACACACACACACACACACACACACACACACACACACGAATGTTGTACAAAGAATGGGTTACAACTAGTGAGTGTGAATCATGCATTGCTTATTTCATAACTGATATACCTCTGAAACACAACATACACAAAATACCTTCTAACCTGCCACCTCCTGTCTCAGTAAATGGTACAACATACACAAAATACCTTCTAACCTGCCACCTCCTGTCTCAGTAAATGGTAAGACCGTTCTTCTAATGGCAAAAGCATATTGAAAACACTCTTTGATGCCACCTTTTTCCTACGCATTGGGTAGATTTCTTATTGCTGTGACAATACTTGGTAAAAGCAACTTCAGGAAGGAAGGGTTCGGTTTATCTCACACTTAAAGACAACAGTCCATCATGATGGGGAAGTAATGGTGGCAAGAGCTTGAGATAGACTTTGTGTAATACAGGCACAAAACAGAGAGACGAATGCTGGTGGCCAACTGGCTTTCTGATTTTTATTCAGTCCAGGACTGAAGCCTGTGAAACGGTGCTGCTTACAGCTGTGGGTCTTCTCACCTCAACTAACATAATCTAGAAATCTTCCCATGGGTATTTCTAGAGGTTTATCTCTTAGGTCATTCTAGACCTTGTTGTATTGAGAGTCAGTAATGCCAATTCTACCCCTTTCAACTTGATACCCAAACATTACTTTTAAACTAAAGCCTTCTACCCCTTGTCCACATATATCCATAGTCCTTTTGTAATGCAAAATTTATTCAGTCTAACTTCAGCTGAAGATGTAGTCTGACTCCCTTGAACCACAGGTGCACTGACCTCCTTGCAAATCCGGGTCCCTGTTTAGAACTAGGAAACCTTTCCAGTGCCATGTTAGTTTAGACTCTCCTTTCAAATGAACTCGGCTTTTCACAAGCTGGAGCCTTTATGGGAAGAGTTTTCCCCTCAGGATCCCTTCCCTATTGTCCCAAAAAACAACTGGACATTTCTCTGTGTCACAGTGCTAATCGCTTTAACACTTACTGCTGATTTCTCCTTGTCTGCAACTTTAGACTCCCTCCTTTCTTCGCCAAACAACATGTTTTTCATGATGTCCTGTCTTTAGATTACTTATGCCTAACAAATTAGTCCATAACTTTTGGACTGTCTCCCCCAGATTAGAAGGATACTGGCATTATGTGGCTAGACTCTTTACCAAGGCATCGCACAAATGACTTTTGCCAGTTTTCCCTTTGTGATCTCATTATCAGGGCTTCATCTCTCCATTTTCCTTGGCATTCTGATTTTTAAAAATCCCACCAGAATAGACCATTAGACTCTGTTTACAGAATTTTAAGGCTTCTAAAGAAGCCCAAGGTTCCAATGTCTTCAACATTCTTCCTATAAACCAGTTCCAAAGTCCTAAGACTCATACAGTCAGATTTATCACAGCAACAGCCCCACTCCTGGTACCAATTTTCCAGATTGTTTCTCCAACTTGGTTCTCCATCCACTTTATGATTTCTGTAGTGGCTGTGGCTGAATCTGCCACTTTATATACCTTTTCTCTATAGCCTTACCAGTATTTCTTGTAATTTGTTTCCTTGGTGATAGTTGCTTTTCTACAAGTTTCCTTTGCTTAAAAATATCCAGTCTTTTTATTATCATTCAGAGGACAAAGTAAAAGTCCTTACAATATACTAAGTATTTAAACCCAGTATGAGCTGCTTGGCCCACAGTCCTTCTGTCTTCCTCAACTACTGTACCCCTCTTAAACATTACTCAGCAGCCACACAAGCACATGCTTGCTTGAGTTACTTCATTCTCAGTGTGCTGTTGTACTGCAGATACTCCTCCTGTCTGGACCATTCATTTCCTTTAGGTCTCCATACCACTCTGAATATGTTAAGTCTTATTTTTTAGGCTGTTATTTAAATACCTCCTTTTTCTCTTGAATGTAGCACTCCTCTCCCCACAGAATGTGTAGCTACCTAACCACCTAAACATCTATTTTTCTCATTATTCTCCCCCCTCCCACCTGTTACAGTGAAAGCTTCATGAGAACAACAGCCTTGTATCTTACTTTCCCATGACCTTGCCCCCATAAATCATTGTTGAATAAAGTATTAGATGAATACATGATATGAGAGGACACAACTCTGTCCCAGCCTGGAAGCTAAAAGGAAGATCACATCAACAATGACAACCAGTCCCTTTCATCTCTCCTGCCACGATGACCTGTCTTTCCCTCTTCTTGCTGTCCCCACATTTCTTGGACAGAACCATAGGAGTCAGAAGGTGGGTTAGGCCCTGCACTGCACCTCTTCCCTTAGCACCCCATTTTCTGTTCCATCTAAATCTGCAGGATCATCAGGGTTCAATCCACAGATCAGCCAGGTATTTCTTTTCTTTTGAGGGCTCCTTCTGTCTCTGTTTTTTTTTTTTTTCCTCAGAAGATGCTCTTTCTAGCCCCTAAAACTCTAGCCAGAGAAGAGGTCTCCTGCTATGTGGGAACTGCCTTTTCCTGCACCGTGTCCCTCTTTACTGCCACCTTTTGTGCTTAGTGCATGTCTTAGTCACTTTTCTGTGGCTATAATAAAATAACCTGACAAAATCAACATCGGGGAGAAATTGTTTATTTTGCCTCATAGTTCCAGGGTACACGTTATGTAGCTAGGAAGTCACAGCCAATAGGGAGGTAGCTGGTAATCCTGCATCTACAGTCAGGAAGCAGAGTAATGAGTGCTTGGGCTCAGCTACTCACTTCTTCTTTCTAAACAGACCAGGGTTCTAGCCTAGGGAATGGTGACACCCACAGTGAGTAGGTTTTCCCAATTAATTAACGTAATCAAGATCCCCTATGGATTTGCCCAAAGGCCTGCTTCCCAGTGTTTCTAGATCTCATCAAGTTGGCAATTAAGATGAATTAAACTCTACATTTACTAATTCACTATTCATGAAGAATTCTTTTAAAGATTTTTTGGATTCCATTTAACTAGTAAGTCCTTACCTATATAAAGGAGTCATACATAGGAACTCCACAAGGCTATTTGCAAAAGAGGTGTTCGATGGAGATATGAGGCACCCAGACACTTTGATTCGAGAATGAATGGCCTGTGTTTTGATTCCAGCTTTACCACACTCCACTCTCTGACCTTGGTGAGCCTCTTGGAGCCTTCTGTGCTTTCTTCCCACTTAACAGCTGAGCTCTGGGGATGTTGAGAGCACTGTATCTCTTGTGGTTATTTAGAGACTTATTCTTTAACAGAGAGTTAAAAGCACATATCTAAGGGGAAGTTTGCAGGTTTGTTCTTTCTACTCTACTGCAGCTACATACACCAAGGGGGACTGGCGTCTTTTCTTTACAAGGAAGCAGTATGGACTCTGTCTACCACTGCTCTCTAGATTGGGGTGGAATGACCATCTCTTATATGGCTTCCCATGCTTGCAAATTAGGTCATTACATCTTGCTCCTGCTTTCTGTTAGATACTATTTTTCGTGTCTAAATTTGGAGCTTTTAATTGAATGTCCTTCACGTTCACAGCAAGGAGAGGATGATGAGAATGGGAATGAAGGACAAGAATGGCCAACAAGGCTGTGCCTGCTTAGCTGGCTGGCTTTCCTTCCATCTTCAGTGGCAGCTTTTATTTCCCTATTTGCAAATGGGCTTGGTCTTTCTCATCTTGCCAACTTTTCTTCTTTCAGCAAGAAAAAAAAAACAAAAACAAAAAATATCTGCCCAAACTTCATTTTCCATATAGTTTAATTAAATTGATGGCAGCTGTCACAAAGTAAAATAAGGCCTCAGAAATAAGAAGGCTGCAAATCCCAGGATTAGAGCACCCCCGAAGTTATAAAAATTCTTCAAGGCATTTATTTGCAAATTGGACTCCATTTGCATATTTCACAAGCATAATACAAATGTATTATTTATCAGTTGGTCTAACCATGTTTGTAAAAAGAATGATGGCAAATTGCAACTTCATCTCAGAATCTTCACTGTAAATTGGTCCTTTTAACTTGTGGGAAAATGGGCCTTTCCCACCCTGCTTTACTTGATCTATTAAAAAATACTCTAGGACCCATGCTTGGCCATATTTCTTGGGTCTATGTCATTAAAAAAGGCCTCAAATATGCAAAACCATAAACTACAATGTCTATTCTAATGTCGAAGTCACCTCAACCTACTGGCCAGATCTCATCCATCCATTTGAATGACACTAACCAGAAGTCATTCTCTCCTTGAGGCAGAAGTAATGACCTCACCCTCAGATAGCCACTGTTGTCAGTGACTCAGACTTTCAGAGTTTCATGCCAGGATGACTTGTCTAGCCTTTATGTACAAGCATGAGAAGAAATCCAATTTGAATTGTCACTGGTTCCTGTTAGTTTTTGACTCCATGGGCTAGAAAATATCACCTCTAGATCAAAAAATATTCGATAATCAGTAATCACATTGCTATTCAGGCCACTGTTACTTTTTGTCACTCACCATCCATTTAAAGCACACAATTCATTAAATATGATAGCTTTTTAAAAAATCTGATTTCCCTTTTCAGTAAAATATAATAGGACAGAAGATGCTGGAAATGGAGGTATAGTTCTTCAGGCACTATGCAGGATTCTTTATACAAGGCTTCTTTTGTATCCTTCAGGATGTTAGAGGACACAGGTGTCCTTGGAGAGCCACAAGGTATTTTCTATATTATAAGGTATGTGGTACAGAGTTGGCCTGTGTCCTGGCTCCCTTCTGCTTGCTTCTCAAATCATGTACCTGAGCATTGTTTTCTGTCCTGTGGGAAGGTCTTCCAACACAGGATTAAAGTTCTGTTGCTATTTCTGTTATAACTCAAATAATCCCTTACTGGTCTAATGGGTTCCATGGGGATATCACACTCTAAATGTGAAAAGATACATAAAATGCATTTCTTATCCTCACAGAATTCAGAATCTATGAATAAGAGTGTATATACATTATAACATGGTGCCATTTGTCCATGATTCTGATCTTATAGCTAAAGGTTGGAAGTGATGGGCCAGAGGAGCTTTTAAAGCAATTTGTTTCCTAAGAAAAAGATTGTTTTTGCTGTGTGAGAAATAAAATTGATTAAATTACACAGAGAAAACATACCACTTCTCCATTTGTACACAGGGCTTAGCTGTGACTAAACTGACTTGAATCAGTATTTTCCTTGAGATTTCTGTGTATCTTCCCTGAGTAACCAAAGATAGGCAGCTGCTATTTTGAATCAGTGGCTAGTAAACACCAAAGCCATGATCCCAGTGTTTTGTTTTTCCGCGCTCTCTTTGAACTGCCAGGAGTGTGCAGTAGCTCCTATCATTACATCCTGTTTCTGGAATGAGAACAGGAGCAATTGTACATTGGTGGAGACAGTAGAATCTGTACTGTGAGAACAAAGATGTTTGCAGCTGCTCCTAGCAAGGTCAGGTTGATGCACAGACTCACACCGGCAAGGGAGTCTGAGCTTACAAGGCTCTTTTATTTAAGGAGAGGGTCTGTGTAAGGGTCAGTGCAACTGGTGTTAGTCATGAATAAAAGGAGAAATCACTTAATAAGATACAAGGGAAAGTACAGAGTTTGTAGAGACAAGCAGGCATGCTTGCAGAATAGAAAGAGAATTATTCACACCACCAGAGGAACTAGAATACAAGGTGTATTCTAAGAGATTCATATAAAGTCCCTCACAGAAGGGGGAAGGGACAAGTCCCCCAGAGCTCATAGGAAGTGGGGCGAGGAGTGAATGGAGAGGGAACTAGGAGAAAGAGAAGGGGAGGAGAGGAAAGCACGTGCAACTAGGGAGATTGAGCCAGGGTAGGAATAGAAGAGAGAAAGAGACAGACAGACACAGAGAGAGAGAGACAGAGAGAGAGAACATAAAAGATAGAGCCATTATTGGTTTGTAGAGAAAACTGAACCTAAAGAAAGGTCTAGAGACCTACATGACTGCCACCAACTAACAATTTAAGCAACCGTGGAAAGGCTACCATAGATGCCCTTCCTGGATAGTGAGGTCAACAACTAACTTATCCACCATCATGGAGCCCTCATCTAATACCTGTTGGAAACAGAAGCAAGCACCCATAACTAAACACTGAGTTGAACTAGAATCCAGATACAGAGAGAGAGGACAAGACCAGGTTGCAGAAACACATAGAGACAGCTGACCTGAACAAGGAGGAGCTAATGGGCCCCCAGACTGATAGCTGGGAATCCAGCATGGGACTGACTCAGACCCCCTGAATATGGGTCTCAGCCAGAAGGACTGAGCAGTCTAGGGGACCTCAGACAGTGGAACCAGGATGTATTCCTGGTGCACAAAAGGACCTTGTGGGCACATCCCCCATGGAGGGATACTCCCTTAACCTAGAGACAGGAGAGAAGTCCTAGTCCCTACTTCAAATGACTTGACAGATTTACATGACCCCACCTGGATGGCATTTCCCTACATGTGGAATTGGGGTGGGGGAATGGGAGGGGAGGGTGGTCAGGGTGCATGTGAGGGGGTACAGAGGGTAAGAGGGAGGGAGAGAAGGGAGGGAGGAGAGGGAACTGGGATTGACATGTAAAATTAAAAAAAATAAAAAATAAAAAGAAAGAAAGAATTATCAACCATCAACCAATGTAGGAGCTGGGATGTGTTTCTAGCACTGGAGTTTGAAATAGAAACAACAGTATTATAAACTAAAACCAAGTGATGAATGCTTTTAATTGAACATGGAATTCCAAAGTCATTCCTGTGAGTGACTAGTCTCAGAACTGGTGTTAGAAGATGTAACACAGTAGTGTGATTCATGGCTTAAAACAATTGGTTTTACTGGCTAACACTGCCTTAAGCTCAAAGCCTGGTCTGTGGGAATGGGACAAAGGACACATTTGGGAAGCAAGTCACAGAGATGATGGGATATGTTAGAAGGAAGCCAGATGTCTCAGTTAATTTTCTGTTGCTGTAATAAATGCCATGACCAAAAGTAACTTAAGGAAGAGAGTTTATTTTGGTTTACAATTTCAGAAGAATCAGAGTCTATGACCATGTGAGTAAAGACACAGCAACAAATAGCAGGCACAGCCTCAGGAAACTCCAGTCTTCCTGGATTAGCTGAGGGTTCAACCATATCTTCAACCATAAGCAAAAAAGCAGAGAGAGCTAACTAGGAATGACACAGGTATTTTAGCTCTCAGAGACTACCTCCCATGATGTACTTCCTCCAATAAAGACATACCCTCAAACCTCCCCCAAAGAATGCATACAGGCACACTTAGGAAGCATTCTTATTCAAACCTCCTCACTGGGAAAAGCAGGAACATTTTAAGATTTAGGGCTTTTATTAGATGAAAGTGAAAGCAGAAAAATTATTGTGGGAAACATCTGGTAAAAGGACAAAGGATTTGGAAGATAAGAGGAGCCCAGCATATTTTTTAATCACACAGTGATAGTGGGCAAGACATTTCCAAGAATTAAAAAGTGAGTACAAAGAGTAGATAAATGACATCCAGAGTTTTCAGCTCAAGCTAGGATTGTTGAGGAAGAGGCTCTATGACCTATGGGAGTGCTAAGCAATGTTAGTTAATTTATTAAGCTTCTGCTTCCTGAATCAAATGAAGATGGAGATAAAATACATGAAGCAAAGTCAAGACACTGGACATCAGACAGTGAAGAATACTGATGGCAAGAGATGGTATCTTAGGATTTCTGTTGCTGTGAAAAGACAGTATGGCCACAGCAACTCTTACAAGGGAAAATATTTAATTGAGGCTGGCTTATACTTCAGAGGTTTAGTCCATTGTCATCATTGCAGACACACATGGTGCTGAAAGAGTCAAGAGTTATACATCTAGATTGGTAGGCAGCATGAAGAGAGAGTGACACTGTGCATGGCTTGAGCATCTGAGACCCCGAATCCCACTCTCCAGTGACACATTTCCTCCCATAAGACCACACACCTAATAGTACCACTCCCTATGGATCTATGGGAGACATTTTCATTTAAATCACCACAGATGGGGGAAGAGGGTGTTGGTTTGCTAACTGCCCCCCCACACACACTAGAAGGCCAAAAGAGAGTGGATTCATTTAAATATGAAGATATTTTCTGACTGGAGGAGATAGGGCTGAGAGTGGCAGGACCCTCTTGGAGAGACCAAGTTTACTATTTTGAAGAACATGGCACTGGAAAGAAGAGGTGGACAGAGTGTTCTGACCTGCAGAGGATTCTTCTCATTTATTTCACAGTATACTTATTGTCTTAGGGACAAGATGAAACTACAGAACACACACAGAGACTGAATGACCAGCATTTGCTTCAAGCCAGGGACAGTACAGACTCTCTTCCACCAAACTTAAAACATTCTGGCAACCTGGAGTACCCAGTAAAGAACTTCAAACTCTAAAGTCTGTAGGTACAAGAATCATTCTTTCTGGACTGAATAGAATTTTGGTTTCACTGAATAAATTTTAATAGAAAGACATAAATAGATCACATTGTTTCCAAGGAACATGTATCCCACCAAAAGCAAGCTAAAAAATATTTCCAAGACAGCAAAGTGTAAGGAAGTCAGGGAGACTTCCTAGTACCTGTCAACTCTTAAACATGTACCCATCATGAAAAAGAGTAGAATATAAATTGTAAAGGGGTTTAAAGCTGATCTAAAAGCTAATGATCAAAGCCATTATAGTAGTTACAAATATTGTGTTTCAAAAGTCCAGAAAATAAATAGAACTCTAAAAGAAATAAAGATTTTTAAGTTTAACTTAACTGTAGAGATAAAAATCACAAATATTGAAATGAAAAAAATATAGTAAATATGATTAGCGGAGCATTAGACACTGCTGAAAAGGAAAAATCAACTTAAAAACTACAATACAGGTGTCCAAAGTAAAGGGGAGTGGAAACCAAACCTTAAAGGTGGGACAGAGCATTGCTGAGCCTTTGGAGAACTAAATGCTTGAAGGAATAGAGACAGAAATATGTGGAAGAATTCATGGTTAATTTTTTCCAAATTTGATGAAAAATAGAGCCAACAGTTCATCTCAATGCACATCACAGCATCACAAAACTATGGTTAAAAAGAAAAACTTTAAAGATGTCCAGAATTAGAAAGATACATGCATACAGAACATACATGGAGATGGCAACAGATTTATTGTCAAAAGTAATAGGCTAATAGAAATATAGCTCCATGTCAGTGCAGGATTTCACACACAGTGAGTCAGGTAAAGGCTGAAATAATGTATAACTCAAAGACCAAAGACTTGCATTTTAAGAAATATTAAAGGAACTTTTTAAAAAGAAATAAAATGATAGCAGATAGAAAAATGTGTTTATGGTACAAAGCCTAGGGCATTAGTGATAGTGACAATATGAGCATATATAAAAACTTCATTGGTATTACTCAAATCTCTTTTGGATATTATTGAGTATTTACATAAAACAGTATCAGTGTAGTATGCAGGAGAAACATGTGACATGTTTGAAAACCCTATCACAAACTGACAGACAAAAAATGGAATCCTACTATTATGACATCTTGGTAACATACATCAAGAAGCATAAGATCACAAGAAACAGATTGTAATTCATTGAATATACATTCTACAAACCCCACAGCAACCATCAAAACAACAGAACTGAGAATGATAGTTCAGTGCTCAGAAAGGTAGGTGAAACAATGTGATAAAACATATCCAATGTTGAAGGCATTAAAATATTGGATTAGAGGAACAAAAATAATTGAGAAAAATAAGAAAAGATTTAAACCCAACTACATTAGAAAACTCAGTAATTGTGAATAGCATAAACACTGCACTTAAGACAGCTTTGTATCTAAGGCCATACTACCCTGAACACACCAGATCGCATCTGATCTCAGAAGCTAAGCAGGTTCTGGCCTAGTTAGTACTTGGATAGGAGACCACCTGGGAATACTGGGTGCTGTAGGCTTAAAAAATGACAGAGATTTGTGAATTTAATATTCTTTGAAAACCCCAACTACATGACTCCCACAAGAAACATACATTAAAGGTAAACTCACAATTGGGATAAAAGTTCAAAGATGTAAAAGTACATGCCAAGCTAATGCTAAGGAAAAGGTGATGATGAAGGGACCAATTCACTAAGAAGAAATAACAATCCCAAATGCTAATATGTCACAGCTATAGAACTTGAAAAACAGAAAGGAAGGAAGGAAGAAATGAAGGACAAAAAGAAAGGAAAGAAGGAAGGAAGGAAGGAAGGAAGGAAGGAAACTAGCTAAAATAAATGAAAGAGGAAATGGGCAAACTCTACAGTCATGTTTGGAGATGTCAACACTCCTCTCAACAACTGATAGATCAGAAAACTAATATGGATACAGAATGTTGAAGCAACACAGGCCTCTTGACCTGACTGATATCGATAAAACAAGTAACAATAGCAGAGTATATTCCTTTAAAGTATACCTAAAACACTTAGCAAGATAGGGCATATTTTGGATCAGAAAATAACTCTCAATAAAATTGAAAAGATGTAAGTCAAGTCAACGGTCTGGAGACACAGCTCAGTCAGTGGTAAAATGCTTACTTAGCCTTGAGTTCCATTCCAAGCTCTCAAGAAAATCCAAATAAAGCATTTTGAAATAATGAAATTACATTAAAAATCAATATTGGCATTATCTCTGGGAAATCTCCCAAAGATTTCAAAACTAAATAATACACCAGCCAATGGTTGATGAAAAAAAGTAAAAGGGGAAATTAAAAATTAATTTGAATTAATTAGAATGAAAACTCAATATATCAGAATTTTCAATATACTACTAAAATAGTACAACACAAATTCTTATAGAATTGATTTAGACTGTTTTCCACTGCTATAACAACGTGAGGAATGCATAAAAAAAAAAAAGCAAACTACTTAGCTCACAATGTTGAAGTCTCACTCTTTAAACTGCATGGCACCAGCTCTCCCTTCACTGGAAGATAATGTTGTAGTGGGAACACAGGTGAGTGAAAGAGATCACACTGTGAGAGAGGTGATCAGGGATGTGATGGCTATGCTCCAGTTTAACAATCCCTTTGAAGGAAGCTAACTGGAATTTCAAAAGAGCTGCTTTCTGCATTCCAAGGGCAGTGAATCAATTATTATCTTACATTAGGCCCCTGTTCAAAGCTCTTGCCATCTCTACATTGTTACACTGGGCAACAGAACTTTAAAGCATGAAACCTTGGATGCTGAACCGTATCCAAAGCATGGCAAATGCCTTAGAAAAGATGTGACCTCAGCATCCACCTGAAGAAAGCAGACACAGAACAGTTTTGCTCCTTTGAAAAAGCTAACCACTTGATTTTAAATAAAAAGAGGACACATTATCAGTATTGCAGTTATGTATGCAAGCCTGCAGTTCCTTTAGGTACAAAATGCATAAGAAAACTTATGAATAGTAATATATCAGTAAATGTGGCAACTTAGAAGTTATGTTTTTAAAGTTCCTTGAAATCACTCAAATTATTAAAACCACTCAAGGAAAAAAATAGTTAACTTGATTAACACAATGCCCAGTAAAGAAACTGTATATGGAATTAAAAAAAAAACATACAAATAAAGGATCATAACTAGCGAAGTTGTGAGTGAAAGTATATTGTTGATTTGAATGTGGTCATGTCAAGAACCAATGTCTCAGCCCAAAAAGGAGTGTTAACCCCTCCCCCCCCCACATGGGGCTCAGAGTGATGGCAAAGTCTCCCTTGGGTCTGAGTGTGAATGTCTCAGTCCCAATAGGAGTGTTAACCCCCCCCCCACACACACACACACCAGGCTCAGAGGGATGGCAAAGTCTCCCTTGGGTCTGAGTGTGAATGTTAACAATGTGAACAGGAATTGTCTGCTGAAGTTTTTTCTTCACAGATTTTTACCATCTCAACCCTACTATCCTACAGAGCATGTTCCTATATAGATTAGCTAAACCTGCCTCCCTTCTCAGCTATGTATAATAAGCATGCTGAACTTCTACAGTGTATAACTTCTCTATGGAGACCCCAGCCTACTGGGATTCCTGCTTTTCTGTGTGTCTGTGTGTCTGTGAGTTTGTCCTTTCTTCGTTATTGCTAACTGATTCTCTGATCTTAGTATTTCTTTATATCCATATCTCTCATGAGTATTGTGGTGGTTTCAAAGAAAATGACCACCATTGTCCCAGAGGGAGTGGCACTATTAGGAGGTGTGGCCTTATTAGAGGAAGTGTGCCCCTGGCTTTGAGGTTTCAGATGCTCAAGCCAGATCCAGTATCTCTTCCTGCTGCCTGCAGATCTGGATATAGAACTCTGAAGCTACCTCTCTAGAACTATGTCTGCCTATGTTTGACCATGCTCCCCATCTTGACAATAATGGACTGAACCTCTGAACTGTAAGCCAGACCCAGTTAAATGTTTTCCTTTATAAAAGTTGCTGTGGTCATGGTGTTTCTTCACAGCAATAAAACCCTAACTAAGACAAGTATAAATGCAGAAATTTAACCGAAAGGTTTAGCAAACCCAGCCTAATAATATGTCAAAAGACTAATATGTGTAATGGCTATAATGAAAACTAAAATTTTAACATATAGAAATAAATGGCAATCACTGTGGAAACAAATTTTTCAAAAATCTTAAATATCTTATTATTACTTAAGGTTAAATATTTATATAATTTGCAAGTATTTTTATTTCTAATAACTTTACATGTATACACTATAGAATGTCAAAAATCAAAAAATTAAAGGAGGACAGACTAGGAAGGAAATAGAACATCCTCACTCTGATGAATGGCTAAAGGAGTCAATGAAAATCAACAATATCATACTTAAAGATAAAGAACTCAATGGTTTCCCCCACCCCCAGAAAACAACCTTTTATGGAAAACCTATAAAACACAACATATTAGGACCTTCCTAGTACTAGGATGGATATAAAACACTCTGGCACAGTTTGGAGGCATGTTCCTATAATCCCAGACTCTAGAGGCTGAAGCAGGAGGAATGTGTAGTTTGAGGTCATCCTGAGCTACAGAGATCTTATGTCAAAAAAAACAAAACAAAACAAAACAAAACAAAGAGCAACAGAAAGCAACTGGACATCCATATGTCCAGTAAGGACTGAGAGGAGTAGGCTTGCTGGTGGCACACTGTAGTGAGATAGTCATTCTGTGGCACTGACCACGCCCATTGGGGGGTGAAGCCATGGTGGGGCTGGCGCGTCGGCAGGACAAGACTAGGCGGCGGGCAGAAAACCTTACTCCCTACAGCACACCTCTATGGCATTTCATAAAATGCTTAATATTGCTTTCCATGTGGCTTGGCCATTCCATTGTTGGGAGGGCTCCAAGAAAAAATTAAGGAACCCACAAATACTTGTAGCCAAGTATTTCAAGACTTTTTACATATAATAGCAAAAATTGAGTGCAGGCAAATAGATGAGCAAACTATGGAATAGCCATGGTATGGAATGCTTCCATGAGTTTGGAGAAATGAACTATTGGTACATGAAAAAACTTCTGCTAGTCTCAAAATAGTTATACTGAGTGAGAAAGCAAGGATGACAGAGTAAAGACCATAATATGCATATGTGTATGTGGAACACTAAGCATATGAGAGGTGCCTAGGACTGGGGACAAGGAGAAGAATGGACAGAGAAGGGCCAGAAAAGACTTCAAAAGGCATGGGAGTCATCTGGAGCTCAGGTTGATTTTTATGTTGACGGACTGACCATTTAAAGGAGATAATCTACAAATCTCAAAATTTATCAACTTGAACTCCCTACATGTCTCCAGTTTATTTTATGTCAATTATGCCTTTAAATATTTTAAAAAGAGAAAATATGAAGTCCCACATCAACCATTTATTAAATCCTTTCTCTAAGTATTAAGAAATGATTACAAAGGCAACTGTTGCAATATGTAAAAAATGAGCAAAACATGCTTTGAGTGTGTGAGAGCATGTTTTCTCCCTGAACCAAAATCCCATCAACTAAGAATGGTTGGCCAATGACCTTCAGGGATCTACATGTCTCTCTGTTCCTCTCCACATTGACATATTTGAAATTATAGGTATGTGGCCACCACACCAACCTTAACATTGGCATCTTCAGAATTACAGTAATGTAGTTACTATATCCACCTTTTTATGTGAGTTTTTGCATCTTAAAATCTGCATGGTAAACACTTTATCAACTGAGCCATCTCCCTAGTTCTTAGGTTCTTTATTAACCACACTGCAGAGTAACATGTTGGGATGTTTCAAGCAAAATACACACTGCATCCTCATTTTCTCTACCTCTAACACACACCATCATCTTATCCATCTATTGGAGAATGGTAGGCATCTCTATTTCCCTTAATTTGTGAATGTGTGTGGTTTTCAGTAAGATACATTACGCCATTATAATTTCTTCACAAATACAAACACTGCCTCCCCTTTTATTCAGCAAATAAATATTCAGACCAAGAGAGGAATAAAAAGTGAGACACTCCACCAGCTCAAGATTTCTTCGGCTTCTCCCAGTCCTTGTATGTCACATCACCATGGTTCCCTAATTGATTCTACCTTCTTAATAGTCAGTGGAAGGCAGCTGCTTCCTTCCACTTCCTTTCCCTTTCTTCCACCAGATGGGCTGTGGTGGTGGCCAGTGTAGCCAATTAGCAATTTGTTTGATTGCCAGTGGAATCTTTCAGTGAATTAGACCCACAAATTGATCAGAAGGTGGATTCTCTGTCATTTTCCTATGTAGCAGATTTAATTCTACACAAAGAAAAGTTTGATTTTAGAAGCTGGCACTTCACCTTCATGCTTGCCTCTGCTCTTTATGGCCTCACTGGCAAGATGGGATGCAGAAACAGCCTGTCTTTTATAAGCATGGGGGCGGGTTGCTTTATATCAAGTGATATAAAGGGTTTTGAGGTAGAAAATCCAATGTAAAACCCAGTCGTTTACAGTGTCTAGAGTTCCCATAGCTGTAGCTGTCTCAGAAGCACCACCTAGAGATCGGGTATCCTATGTAGAAAGTTGGGGCTGGTAGTTTAGCAAGAAACACATAAACATGTAATATCTAATGCATCATGGTGCTGTCACAACAACACACAAGACGGCACCATGGAAGGCTCTTTTAGTATAATTGAATATGCATTGACAACATGTAACATTGCATTTCATAGCTAGTTTGACCCTCTTTCTACCTCACCCTCCTCTCTCTCCTGCCTCTTTGCAGAAAGAAACACTGCTAAGACCAGGCCCATGAAAGATTTTTCTGGATGCATGTCACACCCTATGTTCATTGTATTCACAAAGTTGAGTTGGCATAGAAGAGGCAGCGAAAAGGGCAGCTTCTATGAAGTCCCATGCAGGACATTAGAGCCCTGGGATGGCTCCAAATCTGCCAGTAACTAATGCTGGGGCTATGCCCTGCCCTCACCCACGACACTTCAAAGTAAAGTGACTAGACCAACATTGCCAAGGGCTGACCAGATTCAGAAGCCAGACATTATGTAATCCTAGAAACAAAGGTGGCTATCATAAGTGAGCTGACACTCTCACCGTGTGGTGAGACTTGGATCTGGTTTGAACCAAAGTGGAGGAGAAAGGAATGAGCATCTTCCAGAATGTCTAGCCACTAAATTATCACCAGCCTTTTGATAGAAAATGTCACTCATTGACACTGTTGCCATAGCAACTGGAGTATCATTTTGGCACTGGGGTTGGAGGAAGCTGTCAGGGGCTGTAATTTAAGAAAAACAGTTTTTTCTTTCTCACTATGTTGTCTTAATTCTCAGCCAGCCATGTTACAATCTTATGCATCACCCTCAAAGAACACATACTAAATATAGATAACTCTCTCACCCTACCCTCAGCCCAGGTAGCATGATCACAAATGGACAAGCTCTGATAGTTCTGCTTCAGGAGTAACTTTTCTATCCTATCCATTCTTCCATGATTGGACCTGATTTCTGATGTATAAAATAGTGTAGAGGAGGGAGTTATTATGTCAGCACAAACATTCTAGCTGAAGATTGGCAAATTAGCTGCTCAAAAAACACATCCAGGCTGTGGATGTGCTAAGATTGCCGAGTGTTGTGTGAGCCATGTTACATGAGTGCTCTAAGTAAAATTTTGGAATTATGAGCTGGGGAAACAGCTCAGTAAGTAAAGTACTTGCTGTGCAAGCATTGGGAACTAAGTTGTACCCTAGAAACCATATGAAAATGTTGGCTGTGGTTATGCTCACTTGTGCACACTGAGCAGAAGTATTCTCTGGGCTCACTAGCCATCCAGTCTAACCTACATGGTGAGTTCTCATCCAAACAGAGATGCTGCTCAAAAACACATAATGGGTAGTGTTCCTGAGGAACAACACCTGAGCTTGACCTATCATTTACACGCGTGCGTACACAAATACACACACACACACACACACACACACGTGTGTGTTACTGAAATGTTTGGATTATTCACAATACAATACAGATTTTCTGGCTTCTTATCAAAACAAGCCAATCATGAAGGACTGGGCTGAAGTCCTCCATGGTAGTCCTCAGGTGGCACCAAGTAGCTGTTTCTCTGTGGAAATAGAGTCCTTCTGCTCCCACTGTGCCTAGCATTCCTGAGCTCAGGTCATTGTAACATATTCAATATCCAATTCCTAAACAGCTTTTCTAATACCCATTCTAAAACATCTCTGCATTTATGCTTCCAGCTTTTGTTATCACCTTTTTTTAAAAAATGACAGATTTAATGGTTTCTTTTTTATGTTTTGTCTACATCAATGGGTGCAACATGTGGGCAGTGCCTGTAGAGGCCAAAAGAGGGCATCAGATCCCCCTGGGACTGGAGTTAACTGAAGGTTGTGAGCTACTGTGTGGGTGCTGGGGACTGAATCCAGGTCCTCAACTGAGTAACAAGTGTGTTTAAGCTCTGTACTATCTCTCCAGAGCCCCTGGTTATCACATCTAGGTTGAAGAGGGTGTGGTATAGCCTCTCTCAGTATCACTACCATCAGCTATCAGAAGTGGCTTTATGTGGACACAACCACTGAATTCTCTCAAAGCCGTCTCTGAACAAGGAAACTGAGAGGCGTTGGCGATGGGACAACTCACAATAATTGATATTGACAGTTCTCACCCTCCACACGACATTCTAGGTAACCCACACATCAACACTAGAATCTGTTAGTAGCAGGTTATTCATGGCTTCATAATTCTCAGCCAGTTGATAATTCTCTTCCATTTGGTTTTACACACATAAAATGAGTTGATTTCACACAAAGGTGTGGTTCCTTCTTCACAGATCCATGTGGGGACAAAGATGCTTTGTGGCTGTACATAGCATGTTGACTTCCATGGAACTAGACATTTCCCCACAAGCGTTCTTATTCCTTCCTACTGAACATTTGAAATCTCTGCTCATAATGTGAGGGATCAAGTTGCTGGCTGTGCTCAATATCCATAACTCAGACAGGTGGGTACTATTACGATTGCCACCATAAAGATGAAGAAACTGTTTAGGAATTTGTCTCCAGCCAGAGCTGAGCTACCAAGCATCTGACTGCAAAGATATTCTCTTAACAATGGCCCTACAATATTCCCTTCAAATACTCCAGCAGCAGTGAGATCCATCTACAGAGGGCAAGCCTGTCCTGCAGATGGCTGAGGGAATGAAGCTTTCTATTTAGAAACCCAATAAAGATCTAATGCTCACAAGATGATTTGTCTAATTGGCTGTACTTTATTAGAGAGCCCATTTGCTTTTTGACACTCCATTGATTCTTTCCCCACGTTGAACTGAATCACTCTTAAGTTTGTATACTCACCCACACTTTGACTTCTCCCAAATTCCCAGGTATAGTATAATTGAGGAAAATATTCATGATGCTGAATAGGAATCTAATACCACTACTGTTCAGAATGTGTGTGCACATATATGTGCACATGCACATGTACATACATGAGATATATGTGCATGTGTATGTGAAAGCTAAAAGACAACCCAAGTACTGTATCTCAAACTCCATTCACCTTGTTTCTTGAGTCAAGGACTCTCACTGGCCTGTCACTTGTCATGTAGGCTAGCCTGGCTGGCCAGCAAGGCCCAGGGATCCTCCTGTCTCTACCTCCCTAGCACTAGATTACAAGAGTACACTACCAACCTTAGCTTCCTCATGTGGCTTCTGGTGATCAAACTCAGTCTTCACATCTGCATAGCAAGTATCTTACAAACCGAGCTTTCTCTCCTGCAGTTTCCTGAAAAAAGACTCCTTGACTGGAATTTTCACATTAGCCAATATATTAGAACATGCATAACTATGGGTATCTTAGCATTAGATATGTATATTTTTAGAAGCCATAAAATTTAACCAAATATCCATCCAGTTGGACTTGGAAACAGAAATCTGAATGAAAAAAAAATCTTGTATCAACTATTATCCACATGTACAACTACTGTATTTTTTTTTCTTTTTACTCTCCCCTACTCAGTATGACTTTGGAAATTGTCAAGAGGCATAAAAAGAGAGAGAGAGATGTCTGAACTTACTGGCCACCCAATCATGCAAGCTGTGTGACTCCATTTAAAGAACAAAAAATGTCACCCTTCCTTTCCTCTCACCCCTCTAAGGATCTGTGTCTTTTGCTTCCCCCGTGAGCACCGAAGAAACACAAGAAAGCATGGGTGTTGGCATGAAAAGGGCTGGTCACAAAGGGTGCAAAGTCGCAACAACTCTAGACTGCTGCCAGGGCCCAAGAAGAGGGGAGGGTGGCCCAATCACTCCCATTCCCACCAGTCCTGGCATCGTAAGAGGTATGAGACAGAGCAGTGAACTGAATCAGGGCAGGATGTGACGAGAGACTAACTGTGCTCCCAGAATGCATTCACATTAGGTTTCTTCTCTGTAGATGATAGCTGGTATGCATGTCTCCTTTTGGAAATGAATGGGTTATACTATAAGCTTTGGCTCTTGTTGGCCTGTAAGAACAGCATACTGTCCTAACTTACCATGCCTCTCTGCGTTGCTTTCAGGGATACTCCATGGTGCTTTCCACAAGGGCACCATCGAGATTGGAACTACAGAAGGCAGGAAAGGCTCTCCTGGCTTCTAGCACCCCTCCTGGGGTCAGGGAGGTGCCGCTTTCTGATTTAAAAGGTTTGGGGTTTTGTGTGTGTGTGTGTGTGTGTGTTGTTTTTGCTTTTCTGTTGTGAAGAGCCTTCTGAGGTGGAGTGGATTAATGGTTGCTTTCTGCTGTTTTCAGGGCAGTCCTAGAATACACTTCAGCAAAATAAAAACAACTAAGCTGGCAAGGCTTGTTTCAGGATGGTCCCTCTGCTCTGGAGAATTCAGAGTACATGAAATGCTGAATCTCTGGTGCTGTCTCTTCCTCCCAAAATGATAGTTATGAATTTCCTACGATGATTTTATACATATGAAAATGATAGTTATGAATTTCCTACGATAATTTTATACATATGAAAATGGGTGTCATCTATATGCTCTCCCCATATATCCAGCTACATCTCTTTTTAATGGAGTATTCCCCACATGGCAACCATCATACTAAATGCTTACAGTATAATAATAATAATACGTTGTAAGTACTATATTTAAAGTATTATTACAAATGTCATTGTAGTTAGGCTTTGACCCCAATTTGTCCTGACCAAAACTTTTGAGAAGCAGGTGTTTTTGTTTGTACTTTACTATAAGAGCACAGAAGTTCAACAAACAAAGGTGATAACTAATTTGTGAATTGTTCTCCAACAAACTGGTGAGCTAAGACTCAAGTCCCATCTTAAGGACTCCAAACTCCCCCTCTTTAACCATTCTACAGGGATTTGAAACACCATATTTGGACTGAGTCCTTTGGAGTGAGGGCCATGAATCAACTTCACTCATGTCCTTAGATGAGTGACCACAGAGGAACACTGCCTACTGGATTGCTCCTCATAGCTTGCTTATCATGCATGCTTTCTTATACATCTTTAGGATCGCCTGCCCAAGGGTGGCACCACAATTGTTCTTAATAACTAATTAAGCAAATGTTCTCATCAGCTTGCCTACAGGCCAGTCTTATGTTGGTATTATTTCAACTCAAATTTCATGTTCCCAGATAGGTCTGGTTTTTTTTGCTAATTGACAAAACCAACCAGGACATTTGACCTATTGTCAACTTGACATACATACCTCAATAAATAACTTTCCCTTTGTTATTTGTTCCCCAAATGGAATATTAATACTAATATTACAATTAAAATCATTCCAATTTAAAAAATTCTTTTATTGAAAGTATTTTTCATACAATATATTTTGGTCACAATTTCTTTTCCCCAGCTCCTCCAAGATCTTCCCCACCCAACTCCACACCCTCATTCTCTTTAGAACACAAACATGCAAACAAAACACAAGCAAGCAAAAAAATAACAAAAACAAAGAACAAAAGACACACACAGAAACAAATTCAGAAATCCATAAACGAAGCCAGAAACCATATCATACGAATGAAAGGCATTTTAAGGAAAAAAAATGTCTAAATAAATCAATATGAAACAAAAAATTTACAAAAATACCATTGATTTCATTTTGTATTGGTAATCTAGTGCTGGGCATGAGATCTACTCTTAAGTGTGCTTAATATATCTAGCGAGACATTCCAACTTTTAAAAGTCCCACTGTCTTTAAAAATTCAAACATTTAAAAGTCCAAAGTCTCTTTAAAATATTCAAAATCTGTCTAAATCCAAAGTCATTAAAAGTTTAGAGTTTCCACTTTGTGGTTCTGTAAAATAAAAAATACTTTCTTCAAAGAGGAAAACTGGTAGCAGTCACGATCACCAATCACATCTAACAGAACTTCAACAACGTAAAATGTTCAATACTTATTATCTGGGACTCAGTTATGATCCCCTGGGCTCCAAAGGGCCTTTCAGTCCCATTTTGCTAGTTTTGCCATTGAAAGGACACACAGGATGATTCCACCCCACAGCTGTTGCTCCCCTTGGGGGGCATCCAGGGTACTGGCATCTCCAAATTCCTGGGGTCTGTACTGCAACTGGGCTCCACCTTCCCCAATAACCTCTCTTGGGCTCTCTTCAGGGACTGACCCTGCTACATGGTACCAAGCCTCAACTTTTCATTATGGTCACTTAAATACCAGGGCTTCTACTACAACTGAGGTTGCACCTTCATTAATGACCTCTCACAGTGCCAAAATTCAGCTACAATCACCAATCCCGTCAAAACCACATCACCTGGGAGAATCTTACACATCACCAAGTTTGGCTGCCAGCATGAGGTACAGCTTTAGCCCTCAGCAGAGCACAGCTTCTGTATACTGGCCCCAGTGATGTACTTCCTAGATAACTTGCCGCTGATTCTGGTCCCTTGATAACTTCAACCCTAGTTGAACAGAACCCCAAAGTCTTAACACAAAATATCTGATTGACCCTAACATCTTTAAAGGACTCTCAAACTTCCCTCTGAAATGTCAGAAGCCAGGCTTCCAATATCTGTATTTTCCTCAACACTCTTATCTTCCAAGCTGCCACACTGCAGCCTTCTGAGATCTGAACACTCAATGGCTTTTCCCATTTTCCCAAAGTTAAAATGCTACCATAATCCTCCCAAAATAACAGGGTCAGGTTTGTCACAGTAATACCCCATGACCCAGTACCAATTTGTCTTAGATTTTTATTGTTGTGATAAAACACCATGGCTCTCATGGAGACCACAGCAAGTGCAGATTCTAGGATGTACACCAAGGAAACATCTAGTAACACTTTTAGTGTCCTGGTCTTAAAATGTTGTCTAAATATGGCTCACCCTGCTTTGTTTGAGGAAGACAAATACTCAGTTTTTCCAGTTCTCTATAATCCTTGGAGTTGACATGCCTAGCATGTGTATTTCATATGACAAATTATTTAATTCCATAAAGTTTTATACTATCATTATTAGGATTAATTAGCTGACTGCATACCTGGCCTGCTTTTGCCATCAAACAATATCTTGAGATTCAATATCTAATTCTGTGCATAGAAAAACTCAAACTCAATAGGTAGAGTTTGTGGGTCTCCCTCCTCCAGCTACAAAATGCAATTGATTTCCTTTTGTTTGTTCATTGTTCTTCGATGTCTGTCCACATGGGCCATTTCATTTTATTCATGGGCAATAATTGTGTTTATTCTGTTGTGCTAAATGGGGATAATGTTTTTCCTTTCCCTTCCTCTGAAAAAAATTTCAGAAGGATAAGGTGTTTTATTGATTCCAATTTCTAATGAGAGAGAGAAATAAATACATTGGTTGATGTGAGCGGCATTCCACACAGCTTAATGTAAAGGGTGACAGCTGCAAGTGACAGTCCAGTGGGGGGGGGTGTCTTCTGATGATGAGGTAGGCAAAACTGTCTTGGCTCTGCACCGATGTTTGAGACTCAAGTCAGTGAAAACACATTTTATTTTTCAGTGATTGCCACTCTTTGCCCAACTCCACAGAAAAAAAGTACTGATTGGGATGTATCAAAGCAATATGAACACTTGAGGCTTTGCCCCCATTTCACAAAAAGAAGCCTGTGATTGACAATAACCTTTCCAGATGTTTAGCAGCATCAGTGTCTCGGGATGATTGTGGCTTCACCCCACACATCTGAGCCTGAAAGATGTAAAATGGAGCTTTTCTTTCTTCTGCTTTCTTCTGTTAGTCTCGGGGTGAAATGGAGGCTCTGGTTGGACCTACCATTTCAGAAAGCAGACACCTTGTCTTTTGAACAGAAGATTTCACAATCCCTACTCCAAGGGCTTTAGTAATCAGGCTACTTTGAAGTCAGACTATCCTAGCTTTAAATTTGGCTTACTCTAAGTAGCAGTCTTCAACGGGACCTCAGCTGATCTTCAAGCCTTGTGCTGAATACAGATCACCTGGGAAGGCATACAGATCTCCCTGGGTTTTGCCACTGAAGAGTCTGATTTATAAAGTCTGGAATGAGGCCAATGAATGTGTGTTTTTCCACAGGCCTCCCAAGTACTTCTAACATAGGTTGATCCCAGAGACACACTGAGAAATTCACTTCCGTCCTTCCTTACATCAGAGGGCTCCTACAAGAGCAAAGCAAATGCGGGATCTGAATGTGTTTTGAGCACTTTCAAAGGAAACCAGAATACCAAAAATTAAAGGTCACTGCTCAGCCTAGTTGTCTGCCCCAGGCAGTGACAGGAATGAAAACCTCTCCTCTGTGTGTCAGAGCAAAGCCTGGGGTTTTCTCCCCAGCACCCAGGAGTCTACAAAGGGACTTCCTATGTAACTTCGCTTTGTTGGGGCTTCACTCAGCTGGAAGCAAAAATTGGTCTGATTACGAACAACTCCATATGAGATGAAAGCCCTTTTCTCAGCTGTGGGGGGGGGGAATGTCATGATGTGAGGGGGCTCACAGAACACGGCAGGTGCCCAGACATGGACTTTTAAAGGAAGTGAGCAGGCTCTTTGTGTCACACTGAGCCCATGCATTATGTTCACTTATAAAAATTACATTAGTTAATTACATTTCTCCAAATGAAAACAAAGACAGGTGGATAGATGGAAGGGAGGGAGAGAAGGGAAGGGAAAAGGCTCCAAGGTGTTTTTTTCACCCCTTCCCTAATGCTAGATAGGTGAAACATTTAATATAATTCCAGTGCAGTTCTGGAAGACAGTATATGTTAGGCACAGAGAAGGAAAATGAAGCCATTGCCATACATAAGACCCTGCAGGCCCTCACTCCTGTAAGCAGTTTGTACTCTCCTGGGGATACCAACAAGTAATGTTCAGTTTGATCTAAGCAAATGTGAAATGTGCTGGAAAGCAGTGGATCACCTAACACTTTGTAGCTGGGCGAGAGTAGGGAAGGCTCCATTGAACACTCAGGACCCAATCTGCTACATAAAAAGAACAAGAATTAGCCAGGACTTTTAGGTAACTGCTTTATCCTCATTTTGAGCTAAAGACTTTGCCTTCCCAGACTCCCTGCAGAGGGTAGGAGAGATCTCTGAGATCACTGTATAGTACCAGAGTAAAATTAATGAAAATTTTATTCTTAGGGTATATACTACAAAAAAAAAACCTATTTCAATATACTGTTTTGGTCTGTCTTTGCACCCCTTTTCTCAGTCAGGACAATTGAGGCTCATAAAGTTTACCTGCTTAACCCAGCCCCACACTCACCTGACATCAGAACTGGTGTTCTTAGCCTCTCAGAGAGCATTCCTGAAGAGGATTCTGGCACCAACCGGGGACTTTGTGAATGCCTGTTAAATAGGTACTATTGTTCCCTTCTGTCGTGGCTTCACTTTTCATGGTTTCAGTTACCTATGGTCCACCATGGTCCAAAAATATTAAACAGAAAATTTCCAGGAATAGTTGATAGATTTCTATTTGCATACTCATCTGAATAGCAAGATGAAATTGCATGCTATCCTACTCCGTCCCACTTAGAAATTGTTCAGCACATCCGTCCTATGTATGTTACCCACCCACTAGTCATTTGGTAGTTATTGCAGTCATCAGGTCATCTGTGGTGGTGTCTCGGTGCTTCTGTTCAAGTATCCCTTACATTGTTTGGTAACAGCTCCAAAGCATCAGTATGGGAAGCAAAACAGTGTCAAAGTGTAGAGATAAACTGTCTACTTTTCAAAATCCCATAGGTAACAAAAACAAATTTTTGAATTCTACACTAGCAAATTGTCTACTGCTCACGTTCTACTGCACAACACAGAGTGCCAAGTGCCATCTTAGAGCAAGAGTGCTCTAATCTAAAGACACTCAGTGTGAGTTTAAGACCAGTTTGCTATTGGGAAATACACTGGCAGATCAATAGTACACTATAAATGAAGCCTCAAGCTGAAACAAAAAACTTCTACCGAGAGGATCATCCTCTCTTACCAAGTTTGGCAAACGCCTACTGAGCATCTACTTTATACTCGGAACTCTAGGTGTTAATGAATTGAGTATAAAAATGCCAGGTAAATGTAATAGAGAAAACCAATTAGTAAGGGATGTAAGGACATAGGGTTCTCTTTTAAATAGGATGACTAAGACTTTATATGAAGATAGCAAGAAGTTGAGTTTTATGAAAGCCTGAGGAGAATTCCAGATAAGAGGGAAAAGCTTCCAAGCAAGAGCTCATTTATGCTACCATCAGTCAGTAAGGAGGCCAATGCGCCTGAAGCTGAGTCAGCAAAGGAGGAATTTGTGAGGGACAGAGTGAGGGACAGACAGATCCTGTGAACTATTATAAAAACTTGAACTTCTGTCTAAAAGCGATTCAAAGTCATGGACTGTCGGCTGCTCCTTCTAGCAACAGGTCAAGGGCAGATTGTAAGGGATGAGCCAGTTATGAGATTATTTTAGTGTTCAGTTTTGTAGTTAATTTCTGAGACAGTGAAGGGCCAGAATTGATATATTCCCTGCATGACCCAGATTCTCTGTCTCCCTGACTGCTGATGTTAGCTCTGTCTCAAGACAAGTGTAGCAACTCCAGATATCACACTCAAACCAAATCACACCCAGTGAGAACATCCTGCTCTTACTTTTCCAAACAAAGAATCTTTTCCACAAATGCCTACAGCAAGCTTATTTTGGTACCCTTGGCCAGTCTCTGAGTCATCTGTACTCTTCAACCAGCCACTGTCAAGGAGAATGAGATTAGTCTAAGTGGTTTACACATAGAACCTTTCCATTTGTGTCTGGGTCAGACTCATCATGCCTGAGTGCAGGACATCACATCAAAGTCTGAACTGTATGAGAAGTTGGGTGCAATTGGAGTTGGCTCATCAATGTGTCAGATACAGGCAAGAGCAGATATGGCTTAATCAGTGGCATTGCTTCCACCGGGTTTCAAAGAGAGGGGCTATTATTTCATTCTTTGTAGAGCATTTAGCACAGGCCACCCTGAATTCCAGATTTGTAGATTGGCTTAACTTGCAGCTACTGATTGAGGTATATGAGCTGAGAGGACTTGCTCTCTCTCTCTCTCTCTCTCTCTCTCTCTCTCTCTCTCTCTCTCTCTCTCTCTGTGTGTGTGTGTGTGTGTGTGTGTGTAAACCCAGATTAATATCAGGCATCTTTCCCAATTGTTTCTACCTTCTTTATTTTTTTTATTTATTTTGCATACCAACCACAGTACCCCCTCCTGTTCCTTCCTCTCCCGTCCTACCCCCAACCCACCCCCATTCACTCCTCAGAAAGGGTAAGGCCTCCCATGGGGAGTCAACAAAGCTTGGCACATTCAGTTGAGGTAGGACCAAGCCCTGTGCCATCAAGGTTGATCAAGACATCCCACCATATGGGCTTCAAAATGCTACCTCATGCACTAGAGATAGATTCTGGTCCCACTGCCTGGGGCCGCACAAACAGACCAGGCTACACAACTGTCTCCCTCATGCAGAGGGCCTGATTCAGTCCCATGCAGGCTCACCAGCTGTCAGTCTGGAGTCCTTGAGTTCCTGCAAGTTCAGGTTAACTGTCTCTGTGGGTTTCCTGGGCATGACCTTGATCCTCCTTGGACTCCTGTAGCTCAGGCTAGTGCTGAGATATATGTCTCTGTATCTGCTTACATCAGTTACTGGATGAAGGTTCTATAATGACAGAGTGGTCACCAATTTGATTACAGGGAAGGCCAGTTTAGGTAACCTCTCCACTATTGCTAGGGGTCTTAGCTGGGGTTATCCTTGTGAATTCCTGGGAATTGCTCTAGCATCATTCTCCCTTTTTTCTTGAGCAGGGTCTCTCACTCAGCTTAGGACATGCTGATTTGGCTAGGAGCGAACAAACACAGGGATTTGCTTGTCTTCTCATTCCCAGCAGTAGAGTTAGATGCCCTGCCTGGCTTTTACATGGGTTCAGGGGATAAAACTTGGGTCCCCATGCTGCCTGGCAAGCACTTTCCCTGAGGAGCTCTCTCTCCAGCCATATTTGCCTTTTTTAATGATGCAAATTAAGTGCACTTGGCATTATCCTAATTATTGCCTATATTATTTGCAAAAATAAATAATATAATACATTATATATTATAATATATAATAAACTAATAAATAATTAATCACATAGCCTCTCTAGGGTAGCTCCTGATTTCATGCTCAAGATTTTAAAGAAATGCTACACCCTTTCCTTTTTTTTTTTTTTTTTTATTTTTTCCTTCTCATTTTTATCTGGTTAGTAGTGTTTTGTTTTAAAAAAAAAAGTGTGGCTATCTTATAGCAATATCACTAAAGATCAGGTTGAATTTCATGCATGTGCTTGGTCAATAAACATGAATCAGGCTGGTGCTGGAAACACAGCAACACTTGAAGTCGACCACATCTCTAGTGTAGTGGAACTCACCTTTTGGTGCCACAAGTCACCTATGGGTAAGGAAAGCTCATGACACCCTAGTGATTTTCAAATGGTGACTCAAGCTACTAAGAACGGGCAACTTGACCACGTGGGAGGGGCTGGGCTGCAACGTTCAGTGATGGTTCTTTGAAGGCTATTTTTTTTTTTACAATGCACATACATGATCTCCATAATTTTGCTAGGTGTTTGCATGCATGTGATTTGTGTGTGTGTGTGTGTGTGTGTGTGATGCAAACATGTGAATGTGCATGTACACATGAACTAGCCCATGTATCCAGAGCAAACTGTTGGGCATCTTCCTCTATCATTCTCATTGCTCTCTGCCTCCTTGCCTAGGAATCAATCAGTGAACTGGAAGTTCACTAACTGATGACCTACACTGGCTGGCCAGTCAGGTCTCAGGATCTGCCTGTCTCTGCCCCATAATGTTGGGTTTACAGGCATGTGTAGCCATGACCAGCTCTGTATGTGAGTGTTGGGCATTCCAACTCTGGTCCTCATGCTTGCAGAATTCAGCCCCTACCTAGCTGTTTTTTAGGGAATGGTTACTGTGTATTATCAGGAATGACTCTTAGAATTTGAAGCACACATTCCCCATATCATGGCATACATCATTTTTCAGTGTGTGTTTCTTGCTCATCTACACCATTCATCAACTGTACAGGTAATTTCAGTGTTGGCAGATCTATACAAATGAAATTTAAGTGGTAATGATTTCAGAGTATTAATAGGAACCACATGTTCTCCAAGTAAAACTAATAGCAATTTTTAACAGCTCATCATTTACATATGCTTCAGAATTTACCTTCTTGCTAATTTTGAGTGCATGATTCATGCACACAGTACCTCCTCACCTGATATACTCAGAAAGTATGTTTAAATGAGTAACTGACAGGGACCAGGGCATGGTTCAGCAGGTAAGAGCACTTTGCTGCACAAACATGAACATCAGAGAGCCCCAGCACACACAGAAAAAGCCAGGCATGGCTGCACATGCCTGCAACCCAACTTTGGTGGGGAAAGAGGCAATGGGCTCACTGTGGCTTGTTGCGAAGAAATGGTGGTCCCCAGCTTAAGTGACAGACCTCATCCCATGGGAATAAGGCAGAGAGCATCAGAGGAAGACATTCAACATCTTCCTCTGACTTCTGCACAGGCACCTGCACTTACACATGCATCCACACAATCCTCCTGCCTCTCTCTCTCTCTCTCTCTCTCTCTCTCTCTCTCTCTCTCTCTCACACACACACACACACACACACACACACACACTTAAAAATTAGGAACTTCCAGATCACCAAAGATGAGCTACCTCTGAAGAATTAACTTTTGTTTCATAGTAACAAATCAATTCCTGAAACTAAAACACACACACACACACACACACACACACACACACACACACACACACACGATGGCAATCTTTAGTTTTAGAGATCAACTCTGATGTTACTTTTTAGATATATGTATTCTTTTTCCATGAAGCTATGCTGTCTGTCTTCCTGGTAGAAACTCAAAGGGACTAGGGTAATCTCACCATACTTGGGAATACACACTGCTATGGATGGTTTGCCTGAACTGGATCCAGGTGAACCTCCTTCCCATCACTTTGTACAGGCTCCACGCACCTCACTAGGATGCAACTCCACCCCACTCCTCTGTGAAGCAGCCACACGGTGGGTGTGCCTTCAGAGGCTTGTGAGGGTGAAATGATAACCGGCAGAGGGCATGGAGTGAAGGCTACAATCTGATGAAACATTCTGAACACCAAATCAATCGTGTTCTTTCAGTGCACATAAGGATGTACTGTTACACCTTTGTGTTGTTCTTTTGTCACAGATATAGGAATACAAGCTGGAGAAGGGGGTGGGGGTGGGGTCCTGCGTGGGAATGCATAGCAGGTTCCATAGCAGGTGAGGGTGACCGAGACAGAGGGAATAACACGCCAGGCAGATAGAGCTTGAATGAGGAGTTTATTTAGAAAGGGGAGTGAGGAGGAAGGGAAGAGACATAGAGACACTGAGAACAGAAGAGAGGAGAGAGAGGGGTGAGGAGAAGAGCAAAAAAAAATGAGCAAAAGAGAAAGCAAAAAAAAAAGCATAAGTGGGCAGGGGTCTGACTTTTAAAGGGGTCCTTTACACCTGCCTGCATACTACTACTCCTGGAGCCCTGGGCTGACCAGAGTACTGCCTGATTACATTCTGCCAGGTGACAGGGCAGGCCAGCGTAATGCCTGAATCCTTACACTTTGTACGTGATATACATGTCCAGTTGGCTAAACGAGTCACAAAAAGCCTTCAGGCCCAGGTGCTCACTAAAGGCACTGCCATTTGCATGCAAGCAACGACAAACCTCATCTCAACAGACACACGCAGAGGATTCCAGGTTCAGGTCCCACAACCTTAGTGCTGTGGAAGGTGAAAGGCAGTCATAGCTAGTTGTCTCTACATCAACAGGCACGGGCAGTTAATGATAAGTTCTTAAGCCGAATCAGCACGTCATTGGCTACATGGTATTGGTAAGACAGTGAGCAGTACGATTTGAACACTTAGGTTCATAGCTGGCAGGTTGAAGAGGACTGGAAAATGAGTGCAAGCTCTCCTCATTTTATGGATGAAGGATCTGGATACACAACCAACACTGGCATTCACTCTCCCATACTTCCATGTGATTTCTCCACTCTTTAGGCCCTTGGGGTACGACAGGGTTAGACGAGATCTTTGCTGTCCTCTGCAGTTTTAAAAAGTAGCAGACTTCCTTTAAAATGAAGCAGTCTCTCTGTGTGTTAACAGCAGCAAGATACCGTGCTGTGCAAAGCAACCAGGCTCACGAAAACAATTACAACATCATGCGACTACTGGTGGGGTCTGAGAAAGTCGAACTCACAAAAACAGAGTAGAACAGTGTAGTTTTATTCAAGGCTTAAGGACAAGAGCTGATGAGAAAATGGGTCATTGGGTTTTCATCTGGATAGCAGAAATGAGTTCAGAAGAGTTTTAAATTTTTAAAACTTATTTTATGTATATGAATGCCTTGCCTGCATTTATATCTGTACACCAGATGTGCACATCTGGTACCTGTAGAAGACAGAAGAGGGCTTCATATCCCCTAGGGCTGGAGTTACACAAGGTTATGAGCCACCATGTGGGCTCAGGGAATCTAACCTGGTCCTCTGAAAGAACAGCTAATGCTCTTAATTGCTAAGCATCTCTGCAGAGCCTGTAGCTGGAGTTCTCCCCCCCCCCCCCCGGCCAGGTCCTGCTGCCCTTCTGCCCAAAATAATCACACAAAGACTTATATTAATTTATAAACTGTTGGCCAATGGCTTAGGCTTCATATTGGCTAGCTCTGTCTTAATTATTAACCCATTTCTATTACTACTATGTATTGTCACGAGGCTGTGGCTTACCTGTAATCTGTCATGTTACTCCTTCGGCAGCCTAGTCTCTCTCTGGCACCTTCTCTCTGCCTCCCTTCTCCAGCCTTCTCCTGGTCTCATTGCCCCACCTATGCTTCCTGCCTGGCTGTTGGCCAATCTGCATTTTATCCATCAACCAATAAGAGAAACATATGCAAAAGAATATCCCCTCTCATCACCCAAAAGAGGCATCAGGACAGAAGCCATGGCTGTCTATCTTGTTCGCTTCATACAGTTCCTGGTATTTTTGAAAAAGCAGCAGTCTTAATATTAACTAAGACTGGCTCGCAGCACCTAGTTGGGGCAGCATTGAGGATTCTGGGTTCTAGTTGAGTCAGGCCTTCTCTAGGACTGTATCTCTCAGCTCAAGCAGAATTCTCAATGAGCCGTGTAACCAAATTCCATAACCCGTAAGTATAGCAGTCTCTCTATACTTCAACCTCTCTTTCAGGACCATATAGCCAAAGAATGAAGATACTTCAAGAGCTCTTGTGAGAATTAAATTAGTAATTCATATAAAGTATTTAATAATCCAGCATGGAAAACATGCTCAGCACTCAATAAATGCCCATTCTATGCTTATTTTCTCACACTCCCTGCCCAATAAATATTTTCTAATACCAAGATTTGGGGTTGACGAAATTGAGACTGAAACATCTTAACTGAATACTCTATAATTATAGAAGTGAAATCCATAATGGCTGTGTGTAGTGGTTAACGGAACAGGTTCTGGAGTCAGCCTGCTGAGCTTGAGCCAGGCTTTGGTGTTCTGAATATGTGTCATTGTTGTATGACAAAGTGTTTCTAGGGGAGATGCAACACACAAGTCTACTCAGCCCAGATAGGAAACCCACAACATGCCAATGTACCACTTTTTTTTGTTTTGTTTTTTATTTCAAAACACTTAAATATTATTTCATATAAGTTATATACCACTTGTGTAGGAAAGTCAGGTATAAAAGCTAAAGTCTGCCTGTTCCAATCAGATTTTGTGTTGTCCTTTGTTCAGCTAATGTGTTTCCATCATCAACCTAGGTCTCGGAAGGCACGTCTCTATAAAGCAGATTTCCTCCCCATCTAGGACAACAGAATGTGATTCCCTGTCTCCTCCCCAGATCATATATTTACAAATGTCAGAAAACAGCTGTGATTGTCATGGTAGGTGAGGGCAGGGACACTGGTGACACCTGGGGTGTGGAGAAGAGCAATGCTCCTGCTAAGCATCCTGCAGTCCACAGAAGAACTCCTCCCCTGTGTACCATTCCTTCCTCTAAAACATCAGTGATGCTGGCTTTCAGGGCCCTGCTGTCAAACAAAACTCATAGACTGAGACAACAATATGAACCTTCATGAACTCTCTGATGTAGTGTGGATACTGACAGACTTGTCCATGAAGCTTGAGTTATAAAATATAAACCCTGCAGCCAAACAGAGCTTGCCTGCAGTTTGGTGTGGGCAGCGTGATACTCCTAGGGGAGGAAGGTGCTCTCTGAAAGAGAAAATCATTCCTTGAAGAACAGTGGAGTGTTTTCTCCTCTGTGGCTTCCTGAAGGATTTACTGTTAAAGCTTTTCAAAGTAACAGGGAAAAATGGGTTGAAAGTGTCTTGTAGAAAAGATATTAAATCCAACTCTGAGATGCTTTTTCTATACCGCTTAGGGGTACCTGGAGGAGTCAGGAAATGAAGATTTTCTACCTGGATTCATGGGCTTGCCTGTCTTAAAATCCTGTCTAATGGCCTCCTCTGACCACAAGGAAATATGGGCTGAATCCCTGGAAATGCTCAAAGGCCAAAGTAGTTATGATAGTGAGAGAAATCTTTGAAGAATGCTGTCATTATCTCAGCATGGCAATTTCTTTTTATATTACTCATTATTTAATTAAGAGATATGCAGGAAGGAGGCAGACAGTGCCATTCCTCTTGAGGAAGTGAGCACACCTCTGCCCTTGGAATGCCTCCTTCTTAGGCATACCTTCTTGGAAGGCTTTAAGAGGATGTGTATATTGAATACCCTGTCTGTTGTTCCTGGAGGTGAAAGGCCACTGTTTCCAAATGAGAAATAATTAATGCATAGTCCAAATAAAGCAGTTGGAATCTGCTTTATTTATTCAGGATACGTTCTATTATACATTAACTGAGAATAAATTGGGGCAAGGGAATGAGTGAACTAGAGCACTTCAGCCAAACTAATGTTTCTCTTGTAACCTCCTTCCAGAATATTCTTCTCAATTTGTTTCCATACTTTGAACTTCACTTCAAAGTTCACCTCAAGTGCTGCCAATTCTAGGAACTGACAGAATCTTCCCTAATTTCCTAATTATGCATGGGGGAATCTGTGCTTTATCTGGCATGGATTTTGTGCACTTTGTAATACGCTCCTGTTTTCAGTACTTCATTTATTTTCCCTCTATCCCTTGCTCCTGTCCCTTCCTTTTTCTGATTGCTTCCATGTTTCTTACTCATTTTTATGTTTGGTACATTATGAATTCATCTAAGTCTGGTCCCTAACATTTTCCAACGCATATTGAACCCCTGGAGACATGAAGCAGCAGGTGTGTGGATTGGGTTAAATTTCTCCTCCATGATAATAGTAGTCCTTAAATTCTTCCTTTCAAATGGAGGCAAATGTAAATTTTGCCAGCTCTGATCAAATGCCCACACGTTCCAGATATATCTGGTGCTCTGATGTAAGACAAAATGGAGCTAACTTCAGATCAACTAACTCAGCGAGTAGCACCATGTTCCAACAGCCATGAGTAGGTGTAAATGATACATCTGTATTACAATCTTAGCTCTTCTACTGGCTCTCAGTTGCCTAACCTTTCTGTAAGTTCCCTCATGTATAAATAGACAAGGTTGTTTACCTTATCCTGAAGATTTTAAGAAGATTAAATGATATTTTAGGCAGTGTGCTTAGCTGAGTAAGTAGGACCTAGTTAGATGTAGGAGGAACTCAGAACTAAGGATTGGTCTTATCACAGCTATTATCATCTATTGAAACCAAATCCTATCCCCATGCTTCAGAGCTTGTGAAAACACTGGATTTTTCTGCTTGTACTGGTCTCTTCATCAGTTCTACTTAGCTATTCCCCATCGGTTCTATAAGATGGATATGTTGGTAGGAAACCTTCTTGGCTTCTATGAGAACCAAAAATCTTCAGTCAAAACTGTGTTTTGTTTTTCCTTTGCTGTGCGGAATAATTGCTCTCAAACTGAGGTGGTTGTTAATGCTCAAGTCCCGTTAATCATATCTTCAGCTGGCCACCTCTCTGTTGCCTTTGTCACATGTGAAGGGAGCCAGCAGGATAATTGGTCTAGACTGCCAATCAAACATATGAATTACATCACTAGTGATGACCCTGGGAGGTCTAAGAGTTGCCGTGGGAGGGCAAGAGCGCAGCATCCGTGGCCTTACAGAGCTTGCATTAAAGTGATGAAATGGGACTGGGAGTGCCTTTGTCTAGCATGCTTGATGCCCTGAGCTTATACCCTGCTTGGCAAAAAAAAAAAAAAAAAAAAAAAAAGATCATAAAAAATAAAAGGCGGCAAAGATAAACAAGTTGTTTTGGAAACAATTCTGTTCTTAGATATAGAAAGATTACTGTGAAGCTAAACTGAATAGGCTAAATAATTTCCAGCTTTTCTCTCTCAGTATTAGCTCTCAGCTTTAGTTCAGATGTCTTTTATTGGGAGAAGCCATTCCTGACCATCTATGTGAAGCAGTCACTCTTTTCCACACCCTCAGTTTTACTTCCTCATTCTAGTTTGCTTCATCTGATACCATCGTGTTGACAGAATACTTACCCTTCCACTGTCTCACTCTGAGGATGCTAGCGCAGTTCGCTGAGCCTCTGGTACCCAGGAGACAGCTGTTGTGAATGTGTGAATCTGTTTTGTTTTGCTTTGCTTTGTTTTGAGGGTCTTATGTAGGTTGCCCTGGGACTCCTACTTAGCTGAGGTTGTTCTTGAACTTTTGATCCTCCTTTCTCTCCTTCCCAGTACTGAGCTTACAGGAAACACCATCATACCTGGTTTATGCAGTGCTGGGGACCGAACCTAAGGCTTTGTGCATGCCAGGCAAGCAAGGGACCAACTGAGCTACATCCCTAGCCTGAATACATGAATTACTGTTCATTGTCCGGCTAAATGCAAACATGAACTAAATCATAATTTACTATGTGGTGGATTTCATTACTAGCTAGAGAATAGGAGAACAAAAAAACAAAATTATCCCGTTCTGCTTACTCAGTATAACTCAACTCCATCTCACCTGTGCTTGTCTAGCTATGGAGCGTTCCAGGCAGTGAACCCTGAACTTGGGTTTCAGCAGGCAGAAGTCAAATTTCTACCTTCCTGCACATTAGTCTGGCTGGCATCAGATAGCAAAGAGCAATTACCAATGCAATTGAGTAACACTCTATATCAGGCAGAATTCTAAGCACTTTAGTGAATTGTTTTATTTTTATTTGTTGCAGTCTTTATGTTTGGCCTGAATATTATGCCTGAAGAAGAGAAGTGACTTACATGTCTTCTGCTCCATAGATGTCCTGAAGTAAGTAAATGCTCAGTAAACATATTCAATCATGAACAAGTGTTTTGGAAGGGGTGGGTAGTAACTGACAGACCTTTGCAAGGATACAGACCTGTTCGAGGCATTAAGAAACCTATCTCTGAAGGTGTGACATTTTATTTAAGGTGTGATGGAGGAATAGTAACTTGTTTTGACTTGAAAGTGGAAGTGTGATTCATCTGAATCGGATAGAAATATGCTGCCTTTTCACCCATGGGATTTTGTTTCCTTTTTAGCAAAATGAAAAATGATAACGATGAGGCTTCCCCTAAAGGGGATTGTCAAAGCAAGCTAGACGAAGATTCCAGCATAAGTTTCCCATCAGGCTCCAGCTTCGGTGAGAGCAGGCTCTAGGGATGGCTCCTGTGGGATTAAGCAGTCAGGGGGCCCACAGTCCATGGGCCCCAAAGCTGGGACTTGGCAGAGCAGAGTGATTGGTTCTGATCTCCCAAGAGGTCCATCTACAGAAGCTTGGAGCAGGCCAGTCTATAACATAGTATTCAAGAAACTCAATTGCTTTTTTTCTCCCCTGTTTGATATCAGAATTTTCCTGGCATAAAACACCTGGGGGGAATTTGTCTCTGGTTCTACTCTGTTGGACTCCAGAACCTTCTCAAGTGGAACCTAAAATGGATCCCTTTAACTTTCCTTTCTCCTAATCCTATAAATTTCCTATTGGAGACTTCCTTGTACTCTAGCTTCTACCCACACCCACAGCCCTGCACCCCCCCAATCCCCACGCACACCCACACCACCCCTGCCTGCCATTGCCATCTCTTCCTCTTGGACTTAAAATCCTTAAAGTGACCCTAATGCTCTCCCTGTGCTAACATCAGGGAATTCCACTTATGATTTAGTGACTGTTAGCTCTTAATTTGTTATGCCTCCTAGTGGCAGGGGCCGTTTGTAAGAAGCACCTAAGGTAGTAGTGTGGATGCCTAGTATTAGCCATCAGAGCCTTAGAATCCCAAGGACTCTGCTCATCTCTTCTCCTGGCAATCATGGCCACTATGTGTTTGTCTGCTTTCATGGGCTATGCAATCCTTTACAGCAGGGATGGCAGCTTATACCCCGTACTCCCATCAATTCTTCTAAGGCCCGATCAGCTATGTCAGTGACTTTAAACTATTGGATGAAGATGGCAAGGACCATGATTTAGGACAAGGATACTGGGGGAACTTTTCAGCTATGTTAACCCATAAATGCAAAGCATAAAATTATACTCCTTGCTGAACAGGTTCTTGAGTGAGCACTGCAAGAACCTAACCTCTCAAAGTTCACAAGGGTATTCCAGTGCAGAAACATGTCCCCCTTTGATATAAATTATCGTGTCTGTTCTCTCCTCTGTCAAATGGGATTGTTGAGAAGAACAAAGAGGGAAAAGGGCTGGAGATACACAGAAGCAGTCCAGATGAAGTGTGGCACTTTGTCTGCATTAGAGTCAGTCCCTGAAGGAACTTTCCAGCTCTTTCTGCCCCTTGCTATTCTTCACGTGAGCTTATGGGCCTAGCACTACATCAGCATTTAAGTTTGCACTGGAGAATCTATTCTCAACTGAGGTCAAAGGGTGACCAGATGTTAGCAGTGGCCTTCCTGGGACTTGGGTATGGGCCTATGGGGTCTTTCCCTTCTGATAGAGGAAGCAGTACTCTATTTGTTTTGTTTTGTATCTATTTAGTTTGCTGCAGATAGGTAAGGATGATAGTCAGTGCTTTCTCTCTCAGGATACACTTGCTACTGCCATTGATTCAGAAGGCACTTCCTGGACACTAACACAGAATAGAAGTTTGTGGATCCATGACTTCCATAATGGCTTTGATTGAATGATCTATGTCAGCTTTCTTATAGGCTCAAGTTCACTTCATTCATGTAACAAACTTAAACTAAAAAGGAGAGATAAAATACCTTCCATCTATACATTTTCGTTTATCCATTCATCTATTTATTGAACTAAACTTTGACGAGTGCCCGGTAATGTTCACACAGATGAATTAGACATTGATGTCTCCCTGGAGTAGTTTACACTATTATGGTCATATAGGTATGGCAATATTCTCTGACTGAGAGAATCTGTTACTGCTAAGAACACAAAGAATCAGGCTAAGGAGCACTTACTGTGGGGTGGGAACGGAGGAATCCCTTCATGAGTGATGTCCTGAGAGTTTGTATGATGTTGGCATAGGCACCTCCATGCCAAGGATCCCAGAGACTCAAACTCAGAGAAAATGGCAATGCTTTCTCCCCAAGGGCGAGGCACAAAGAAAGTGGCAAAGCCTTTTCCCCAAGAGTAAGGCACACAGGGAAACAACAAAGCGTTCACTTCTGGTTGGTGTGTGGATGTTGACAGACCACAGAAAATGTCCACCATAGCTTTCTCCACCCACAGCTAAGAGATTTACCTCCTGAAGACTGCTCCTGCCAACATTGGCTAAGACTGTTTCTTTGATCCAGCTGTATACCATAACCCAGCTTCTTCATAATCTGTACATAGTAACCCAGCCTTTCTGGTCAGCTCTGGATAATAAACATACTGACCTTCTAAGGCACTGAGGGTTTTGTTTTATTTTGTTTTGTTTTTTTTTCCAAGCCAAGAACTGAGACCACCCAATCCCAGCTTTCTGTTGTCTGTGTTTTTCTTATCTTTATTCCTTTCTTGCCCCAGTCAGGCACAAGTCCCTGGAGGCCATGCATAGACTTGGCAATTTACAGTGCACTGATTACCTCCCATACTCCATTCTGCTTGCTCTCACAGTCCTGTATGAGATTCTATTGCCCTCATCAGCACGCCATGAGGCTTCAAGTTGCCTGAGATCTCACTGTGAGTTCATGTCAAAGGCTGTCAAACTTCAGGGTCACTGTCTGAACCACACCTACTCTCAGAGGCTCTTGGAGGGGCACATGCTCATACACAATTAGACGTACACAGCAGCAATGTGGGAATTTAGCAAGCACTTGCAATGTCTTATGTGTTTTGTTTTAACCTTAACTGTCTCACTTCTGTCTGTGGAGAACATACATGCCAAGCCTTGTTTTCTTCCCTCTTTACAGCTTAACAGAATAAGCCTCATAAATGACCACAATACCTCACTGCTGATCAGAAATTGAACATGAAATGTCTCCTAGGAAGAAACTACCTGCACCCACTCCATGATCCAGTGTTCTGAGATCGAAATCACCCAAAGGGCAAAGTAGATCACTTAGGCCAGGGGTTTTCGACCTTCCTAAGCTATGATCTGGTAATACAATTCCTCATGTTGCAGGGCCCCCAACCATAAAATTACTTTTGTTGCTACTTCATAACTGTAATTTTGCTACTGTTATGAATCATAATGTAAACATCTGTTGTGCAGAATATCTGATATGTGATCCCTGTGAAAGAGTCATGCAATCTCAAAAGGGTCATGAACCACAGGTTGAGAACCACTGACCTAGGCTTTTTTTTTTTTTTTTCTTTTCAAATTGTTCCTTACTAGGAATGGCTCATTATATTGGGCCATGAGTTGAAGGAAGTTTTGTGGTGATCTCAATACTAAATGGTCTGGCTCTTTCTGCTAACAGTTTGAATAAAGTTTCTAGTCATGATAGACCAGAAGTCAGGGGAGAGGTGTGGGGGGACAACTTGTAGGAGTGTCTTTACATTCTCATGCTCTGTCTTCCTTTATAATTCCTCTGTGATATTCTCTCCTAGACATACCAGCACACTTCTTCAATACTCAGTTAAATACTCTGTACAGTAGAGAGCCCAAAATGTCTTCGAAATGGTCCTGAGGTTTTTCAAGGCATGTTCTTATTTTAAATCTTGTTTTTTAAAGCCCCTTTCAGGGGGAATATCTGCTTTCTTTCACTGGCTATTGAAATCATTCCCTCGAGTCTCTGAAAGCAGCACAAAGGACATTGGCTCTTTCTCTTCATCATATACAATAGTGCCTTTGACAGACCCATAAATCCCAATCTGCAGCCCCATGCTTGCCTGCCTTCCAGTGGCCATGGTTCTGCAGTCACTTTATTTCATGCACCCAAATTAGTGTTCAGTAATAGTCATATTTTCATATTCTCTCTCTCTCTCTCTCTCTCTCTCTCTCTCAATTTTAGTAAAATTGCCTAATTCCTGAGCTAACTTACTTTTTTGTATTCTTCTATGCCATCAGTACCATGAGCTGTGGAATGGTCAGTTCCCTTGAGTTGGCCTCTTCCCTTGTGTTTGACTTTCTATTTATACAGAGAGCAGCTCAGGACCAAATTCATGCGATATGGCTGGGGGGGGGGGCACAGGGTGATTCTATAGTGAAACACAGATTCTGTCTCTGCTAGTCTTCCATCCCGGACTGCTCAACCCAGCTTTTGGCTTCACCTAAATGATAAATAGCCCTATTGTTTGAGCTTTAAAATTAAAAAAAAAAAAAAAAAAAAAAAAAAAAAAGAACTAAATCTAGATTAAGCTCAGGACAGAGACACATTTCATTGCACTGTACTTTAATATCCCTGAGATCCGTGGCATTACGGGTAGCTCTTTTGAACAGCCAGCCCCTCCAGGGCAGAACACTATGCTTTCTTTGTTTAATCTGATCTTTCTGCTAAATAGGAGATGGTCACTTATCGTCACCACATTCCCGTGTCCGGCTGCGTTGCTATTACTGAGAGACGGACACACCGGGAAAGGTAGACGCTTCAGGCAGAACATTTTAGCGTGTGTTTACAGGCAGGACTGACTTACTCAGCAATCCTGCTCTGAGGAGCTGCAGCCAATGAAGAGGCGCTATCCCAGCTTGCTTGGGGGCTTCTGAGTTTGAGCTGCCTGCAGAAATGTAAGGCTTTGCTTCCTGGCGCTGATGGCAAAATGGGACCCATCTCCAGTTATTCCTTGGGCTCCCCAGCTCTGCAGATCTGGGAGAGAACCTACATAAACATATTGGTGATGTAGCCAGCTTTCAAGGCCGAGAGAATCCTTATGGATTCGGGAGACTGGTTTTTCATTTAGAATTTTCTTTTTCCTTTGGAAGATGAAATGCTTCTCTCGTTACCTGCCTTACATCTTCAGACCTCCAAACACCATCCTCTCTTCCAGCTGCCACACGGAAGGTACAGACCAGAGAGGGAGAGTGTCTGGGTGGGTGGGACAAAGTGGGCTGGTGTCGGACTTCCCACAGGTTCTGCTGAAGCTGCTTTCTGCAGCTTTTTAGATGACTGGCATTCCTGGGAAAGCTGGTATCTGACATATAGATCCTGCTCTGAAATACCAGTCTACCTCCTCCACGGAAAGGGAAGTATTTTCTGAAGTGCAGGCTAATGTTACGAAGGTGATCTCAAAGCTGGCCGGCAGCCGACCTGAAAACCATTCAGAAATATTTTGTCAATTTCCCTCGTTACCATGCAAACAAGTCGTAGGAAATAGTGCTGAGGAAAAACAATCAGTGGATGCTGCCACACTCATTTATCCTAGCTCTGTTGTGTCACTGTCTGCTTAATAACTTGGTGCATGCCCAAGAAAGCAATTAGCAAAATACAATTAGCTTTGTCTGTGACTGGGGAGTGCTGGTTGTTAGACTGGAGTTCAGTCTGGACTTAGGTTGCTGAGTTTGGTACTTGTTAGAAATGTGTTTTGTGGGGTTTCTAAGTAAATTCTCTGAAAGGAGAATGGGCTGCGCCTCGCACAGAATCTCCCCAGCCCCGGCTTCGGTCCGGGACTTCCTCTGCTTCTATCCTGCCAGGGCGTGTATACATGGATGTGTACTTTCTCTGTGCACATGTGTGCCTTGTAAACATCTGACAGGGCAGTACCTCTTCCACCAACCCCTGCAGATCTCAGCATTTCTCCAGCAAGGAGCAGGCTGTGTTTCTTCTGTGTGTGACCTGCCTGTTTGTTTAGATCTGATGTTCCCTGGAAAGTATGTTTCATGTAAAGCAACTAGGCTGGATCGTCTTCAGGTTTAGCAGCTATCCTAGAAGTGGATCTTATTAAAGAGGACACCGACGGCGAGTCCACCTCGGTCCAGCCATCTTCTGGGATGGAGAGGGTAGGCAGCCAGTTCTGAGCCATCCTTTTTTCTCATCCTTGCAGAAGGAGTCTGGGATTAAGGGCCGCGTATAGCATATGAGAGAAGCAGACTTCAGGGATGAAGTGTGTTTCCAATCACTTCTCTTGGGAAAGGGGAGGAGGTGTTTGGGATGACTTTAGCATTCAGACTGGGGATGGCATTTTCATAGTCATTGATATCTTACATGTTATTTTTACATTTGCATCCGTCCCTTTAAATGCGTTGATAGCTAAAAAAAAGCAAATGACCCACTGGAAAATTTTTTTCTTCCTCATTGGGTGCAGGGAGGACCGAATAAATTTCTGTATGTATTCCTGTAAATATTGGGGAAGGAAACAGAAGAAGGTGGCATGGATCGGAATCTCCAGAACTTTCCACATACAGAAGACCTAATGCCATTTGGAAGGGGCCTCGATGGCTTTATATTCTTATTGGCTCCCTGATTGGCTCCCTTCTACTTTCCTCCCAGCTTGGACTCTGAAAACCCAAACACTTGATTTCAGTCTGTGTTTTGGGCATCATTGATCAAAACTAAATACTCTGGTCATATAGACAGACCTGCAACCACAACAAGAACAATTTTTAAGTATTTTTAAACCAATTTAATTAATTATATCAAAAATGGAAAGTCACTTTGTCTCAAAACAAGCAACTTCTGCTTCATCCCATCAACAGACTTAGGGATGGAAATCAGAAGTCCTATATTTGAATTCATTGTAAATCTAATAAAGACAATCAGGGAGGAGACATCCACCCAAATAACATCATGGATGAAGCCTTGGGACATAGTGGAAATGGCATGAGTCAGATAACAGGCCAGCTGGCCCACTACATTTAATTGCTCTGCACCCAATCTCTCCTGTAATGCAGAAATAAGAAGCCCTCATCCCATGAAGGTTGAGAATGAAATGTGACAGATAACAGCCTGCCTAGAGCTCTATAAATGACAGACACTGTCTGGCTTTGATTACAGTGTCCCATGTTTCCTGGGAAGTTCACATTTTCTTTATTTTTGCCATCTCCAAGCCCAAACAGCTTCCTCAAACACATCATAGTGTCACCCAAAACTAGTAAGCTTATTTAAAGTTCATCTAAGGAGAAAAGCATGTCAGAATGAGTCTGAGTTTGTTTTGCCTTTCACTAGACATGTGTTTCTTTTTAGCAACCTTCTTACTCTACACTTGAGCCTATTTATTTACAGGCATGAATGCTACCTTTTATTTAACTGGATAAGTGAAGAAAGAATAAATTTTTACTATTATACAGTAAATACAAAATAGTTCAACAATTTCCCTAAGAATAATTCTAAAGTACCTTTAGGATGTAAAGTGGTGCTAGACCTCTCAGGGAAAGAACACTGTACGTTGAAATCTTGAGTTACCTTAGTGCTGTTTTTCCACAACAGGAAGATGCTGGCTTGGGATCCTACCTCTGCTGCATGCCAGCAAGGTGATATTAGATGTTAGCGCCACTGATCCTTGGATTTTAGAGGATGGCTTCAAAGAAATACATTCAGAATGTCATAGAGCAGGCTTTGATAATAGTAATGAAGATGGCAAACTGGCCGTCATGTACATTGAATTTGCTATATTCAATTCATTGTCCAAACACAAAATGATACTAGAAAGTAAATCTAAAATATGAGCCTCATAATTTTATTTTTTGGCTTTCCCTCTTTCTCCGTTATTTAACCCATCAGAGGATCAGATGAAGGCTTATTTCTTCATATAGTAGTCAAAATTATTTGTTTAAAATATGGAGCCCTGGGGCTGATGAGATAGCTCAGTAGTTAGGAGTTCTTGCTGCTCTTGCAAAGGACCTAGATTCAATTCTCAGCACCCACAAGGCAGCTAACAGACATCTGTAGCTCCAGTTCCAGGATGTCTGATCCCTTCTTCTGGCCTCCACAGACACTAGGCATGCAAGTGATACACACACATACATGCAGGCAAAACACACACATAATAAATAACTCTTTTTTAAAGGGTGGGGGCTACAGAGATGGCCATGTAGATAAAAGAAAAGTTGTTCTGTAAGCATGAAGGCCTGCGTTCAAATCCTTAGCACCCATATAAAAAGTTGGGCATAGCTGCGTGTGCCTATAATCCCAGCACTGGGGAATGAAGAGTTCACTTATTAGTCAGCCTACCTCAAATGGCAAGCTTTATGGTTCAGTGAGAGATCATCTCAAGGCAGTAAAGTAGAGAGTGATTGAAGAAAGTACTCCCAATACTGCTTTGGCCTCTGCATACATGCATGCATCAAAATAAATGAATAAATAAATAAATAAATAGCTACTTTCCGTCCTGTGCCCTCAGACATATCTGTATTTAAAGTCCTAGTTTTTCTAATACCTGTTCAGCCTCTGTCCCTGCTTGGCCTTAAGTATCTTCATCTTGTCTAGTATCTGGCCAAACAGTCCATCATTTGTCCCTTAACATTCTCCATCCAACCATAGACTTTTAGGGATCCACTCTGCCACAATGTACTGCTGTTCCAGCCTTCAACTCCAGTTCCAGCCCAGAAGCCATTCCTGACCTTCTGTTCATAGCTGTTTAAGACCATGTTTCTTCACTTCAGAGTATGCACCTAGTTTGTTATTGTGAATAAACTGTGATGTCATCTTTATTACCCTGCTGCTCTGACTGACAGTGGTGTGTAACTGTGCTCCCTTCTGGACCTCCAGCACCAGGCTAATGTCAAGTGCATAATAGACACTGGAATGGAAGAAAGACACATATGAGGCTATTATGTAAATGAAATGCAAAATCATGTGAAGACCATTGCAGAAAACCACCCCAAAATAAATACATAAACATAATACAACTTCCATATATATACAAATTGTCTTAGTCATAGCAGGTTGGGATCTTCAGATAGATGTACTTTAAGAGACAGGTTTTACTGTAATGCTATTTTTTAATGCTATTTTTGTCTGTTTTTTGTTTGTCTGAGAGTATGTCATGGTGCATATGGAATCAGCTCTCCCATCCTACCATGTTAGTTCTGGGAATGAAACAATTGGTCAGTTTTGCAGATGTGCACCTTACCAACTGAGCCATTGAGATAGTCCTGTGGTTTCTTACCTTAAGAGAAAAGAATATAGTTGGAAACAAATACAGTCAGATGATGCTATTGTAGGACAACGGTTTGAGAAATCTGTTTACCATCTTCACTTCTATGTGACTGATCACATAAGGGATCTCTTAACTTCCTTTCCCTTGATAGGAGAGGAATCATCCAAGAGAAAACAATGACTTCAGAACTGGGAGACAACTAAATTACAGCTAAAAGAAACTGTTCAAGGCAGCATACAGGCCAAGGTGAAAGAAAAAAAAACCACAGGAGTGAGTAGGCAGTAAAGTAAAAGGAAACTTGTTGGTATTTTTGGGGAGCCTAATTTGAGAGCAGACACTGGGAGACCTTCGTTGGTTACTAACCAATCCGAGTGGGGTTCCTTTCCTAAAAGAACAAGTGGCTGTGCCTTGCAAGTACCCCCTCTTCAGCATGAATTATTCTTGTCTCATTCCTGTGCTTGAACCTCCACTCATCCTGGAAAACTGATCTAAAAGAGGTCTTTCTTAGAAGACTTCTTCAAGACTTCACGGATAGAGGTGTGTGAGTCATATAAGCTACAGTCACAGAGAAGAGAATTTCCAAGAAATAGAAGCAACTCCAGGAAGCCTGTGGACCCCACTTGGGTGCCAGAGACTATGTCTGGAGTCTCTGGCCTGCTCCTCACAATAGTCATCCATACTGAATACCATTATCTCCACATGCAGAATTTTCTCAGCCAAAACTTAATAAACACACTAAGCCAAGACCCAAGTCTAAACCCTTTGACCCTAATGTTAGAGTTCCACTAGCCTTCACAATACCCTGAATACTTCCTTCTGAGTCAGTGTGAGGACAGCCTCCTCGTTGTTCTGAAAGGATCTACTTATCTTCATACATATCTGTGCACTGGATAGATAGGAGCTGGATTTTGCCTCATTCACCTTCATTAGACATTTAAGACAGCCTTTCAAAATTGAGGACTGAACAGAAAAGTAGATGGACTGACTCACCCATATTCTGTCAATAAGATCTCTTCACCAGAAGGGTCATCTTGAAACATCTTTCAATGACAACCTCAACAAGCTTTCTGGAAGTCACTTCCCATACACACATACAAGCACATATTTTTCTAACTCTTTATTATGTCATAAAGAATACTAATATAAAGATAAGTAAAAGACATGGTGCTGTAGCTCCATGGTGTGTGTATGTGGATGTAAATATGCATGCTTGTATGTGCCTATTTCCCACAATAATCTTGAAATGGATAGTGTTGTTTTCAGAGCCCAGAGAAGCTGGGTAAAATGTCTATAGCCTCCCTCTGATTGAGAGCAAAAGTCAGGATTAGAGCTCATGCAGTCCAATGCCAGAGTACATCCAAAGAATACAGTCGTTGCATTTTTTGGCTTTTTTTGTTTGTTTGTTTGTTTTTGATATTTACAGAATCCTTTTTTTTAATATTTCTTAAATTCTCTTCTCAATCCTCTCTTCAGAGCCCGCATCACATGCACCTCCACCCCCAGCTTTCTCTGCCTACCCACTTTCTAATCAACCTCTCTCATCTTCACAAATGCACACCTGCATTTAAAAACCTTTCAGAAGCATGGTGTGTGTTTCTGAAACATGGAAATTATAATAGCTACACCAAGGGAAATTTGTTAAGATCAAACAGGACAAGATCATATTGTCATCTGATATCGTTTTATGCCTAGGCCTACTGAGCATCAACTGTGGGAAGATCTCATTCCTTCTCTCACTCCAACCACTTAATCACTGCCCACTCTCATTAGCACCCAGGATTTCCTTTCCAGGGAGATATTTTGTACAGTCCACAGATACACAGTAAGTCATCTGGCCTCACTCATCTCATAAACCTATATCTTCCTTCAGCCATGGCACAATCTCCTGCTCCCCCTTTTAAAAAATGCCTTGGAAGACTCTTTTACACTTGCTGTCACCCTCCTTTTCTCAGGTCCCTTCTTTGTACCACTCTGCCAAGATGGGTTTTGTCGGAGTTATAACCATCCTTACACCAACACATAGGGTCTAGTCATCTTTGCTATGTCTCCTCTGAGGGGATCTCAGCAACACCCACATGGGGGCATGGGATCGCTGCTTCCTTCCTAAGGAGTTCATTGTCTTGTCTTCTGGATTTAATCCTTCCGCATTCTTCTCCCTCACCGTCCAGCCCTTCTTAGACTCCCAAGAGGCATTTGAGCTGCTTGCCCAGCAGTTCTACCTGGAAGCACAGTAGAAATCTCATAACAATGTTGGTTGGTTTCTGCCCTGGAGAAAACCTGTTTGTCCAGCGTTCCTTTCCATCCTAAGGAGAAAGGGAAAACTCCACTCTCCTAGTTACTCCAGCCAAAACAATCTTCAGAATCATCCAGGAGTCCTCTTTTCCCTTATATTCATCTTCCAATTCTGTGCTAAATCCTCCTGGGCTTAACCTCCTAAAAATACCTACAATCCAATCATGCTTTATCACATCCATCTCACAAAACGTTTCTTCAACAGAGAATCCTTTTTTGGCCTTCCAACTGAAGCCAAGCGATCTCAATCTCTTTCCTGTCCCCCACTTCTCTCCTTTATTTTGTTCTGATTTGTTTTATTTTTATAGCCGCACTTGTTATATACCAATTAAATTACTCACTGCCTGTTTTCTTTGACTACACACCCCACAAAGTACAGACCTTAGCTCACAATGAGTGTGTAGCCAGCATTTGCGTGCTGCATGAATGAACATCTGAGTGAGCGTTTGCTTGAAGTTTTAGTATGATGTGGGAAAACACACACTCTGGAATCAGATGACCTTTAGATCCAGTCACTGCATTGATAATTATTCACAGGCTCTCAGTTATTAAACTAGTGTATTTGTTCTCAAACATATGGTTATGAATATGGAAAAAATAGTGCCATAAAATACACACACACACATTTACATACATACATACATACACACATACATACATACAGTGGAACATCTTGCAGTTTCTTTTATCCCTATTTTACTTGTTACAGTGGGAGTCATATATAGGTATTAGTAGTTTCTTCTTATTTATTGATTTTTGGGCTTGCCTATATTAGCTTGTTATGTTCCTGTGTTAGGCATACAGTTAATATGTCTCAAAAAAATCACCTTTGTACCTTTAGCTAGAAGATACAAGACTAAGAGTGGTTAGTTAGGTGAAGCACCTAAAACCACCAGGCTAAAATGTAGCCGATTAGCATTTGTGTCCAGACTGTGTGATAATGGAGGTGATGTTCTTATCTGTCCCACCAAATTTCAGGAATTGTCCTCAGCATATGGGGAAATGAAAGATGAGATTCTTCCTAGTTTAAGATGCTAACACACACACAACTTTATCCATCACTTTTAACCCCAACTGTGCATAAGAATCACCCATGGAAAATCCATATGACTGCAACACAGCTCTTCAATTTGGGATTCTCTAGACATGGGAACTCTAAATATATATTATAGGATTTTCCAGTTAAATATTTTGTGAATCAGAGGTAGGAATTAAATAGTCAAGGTAGAAGACGGAGTATGTGCAGGCTCAATGGGAGAATCCTGGGTGGGGGAAGATTGCTCAGTCAGTTCCCCTGAGATGATACAGTAAAATCCTGCATCTGAAGAGACTCTGCTTATGATAAAGGCATCCAAAGATATCTGGCAGAAACATGGCCATTCTGAGAAGAATCAAGATCATTGTCACCCTCCTGAAAAGCCAGTTACCTTCTGTTCAGTATTTATCTGCTTCAAGTTAACTGTGAATTTGCTTCAAGAGTCATTGTTCAGGTATTGACTGATAATGTCTACATAACATTGAGAAAGCCAATTCCTTGAACTTTAATTTTTGTCACATATAAGAGAGGGTATAAAATTTATGCACATTAACAATCAGTGGCTTTGTTGAGTAAATGTAGTAATTCATTTCAAATATATGGTGTGGTATCAAATGGTGATTAGTTTGAGGGGAAAAATAGATAGCAATATTAATATTCTTCATGTCCAGAGAGATCCCAGTAATCAATCCCTGGCCTGTGCACTTGGATAGGGTGCCATGATGGGAAGAAACCTAGGGCTAGCTGTCCTAGATTGAGGTCATTTCCAGACACTGCCATACCTTCAGAAGCTGGCTGATTCTGTGCTGGAGAGTTGACTTGAAATAGAATAAAACCTCATTGCTCTATGGGGCTTGTATAGAATGCCCTCCAAAAGCTCCAGTGCAATCTTTATTCACCTGACATGGTGCACTATTAGGAAACAATGGAACTGTTAAGGGGTAAGAGCTAGTGGTAGGTTTGAGACCATCAGGGGAATGCCGTGAAGCAGGAAGTAGCACCCTAGCCCTTTCCTCTTCCCTCTTGCTGTTCTCATCCATGGCCACAAAGTGAGCTGATTTGTCCAGAGCTGCTTGGAGGATGGGCTGTGCTACCACAGGCCCTAAAGAAGAGGAGCTGATAGACCCTGTGATGTCCATCCTGGGATGGTCGAAACTGTGAGCCCTCAGAACCTCATTGTTTTATAAACCCATTGTGTCAGGCAGATTTGTTGCAGTAATAGTAGACCACACAGCAGGGCTATTATTGTTGGACAAAGTGATATGTCCTGTGTAAAGTACAACCCCTGCCTGTGTCTTCCCACACCTGCAAGTAGTAACTATTTTCAAGAGTTCATACGATTTGTATGGAACTCACAGGCCAATAGAAAACACAGAGAGGGGGAAATATTTAATAAAAGCCAACTGTGTCATGGATCCTTCATGGTGTCTCATGGAGGTTAATGATTTTGGCAGTCTTGCATAGTATTGCCCATACTGTATAGGCAAACACACCAAGTGGGGACTGTGCAAATGGCCTGTTTGATTGGAAATACTAAAAATCTGGTGAGTTCTGGTTTTGACTTAAACTTATCTGTCCTCTATGTGTCTGCTTATCCAAGTTCAAAATGGAAGAATGCAAGTTTACATGTTTATTGTAGACACCAGTGACACTGAGCAAAATGTGTCAGGTGGACACCTCAGTGCCTCTACTTCCTCTGAGAATTTCTCTGCCCAGGTCTTTCCAGGGACATTGCCAAGCTTGTCTGATTTCACAGCCAGAGATCCTCCCAATCCACTATGTCCTCATCCAAAGGAATTGGCTTCATTTTTTATTCTCTCGGACCCTTATCAATTTGCAGACATTCGTCTGTACCCAACACTAGTCAGAGCTGTTTTGATTTGTGTTTCTGGATCCATATTTTCTTCCTGATACTTGTGCCCTTAGGCCTTTCCCTCATTGGGACCCAATTTTAGAAATGTAATAGGAAAATCACAGACAGTGAAATCATTGTTGTTGTTAGGGAGCCTGGCCCATTAATTTTCTGAGTCATAGTTTCTTCACGGGCAGAGTGGACTGAGAGAAAAGGTGGGCCAAGATGGGCAAGGTCTTCATCTTCATGAGTGTCTGAAAAGGCAGTGAGCAAGAAAAGCAAATGGGAAGCAAATCTATAGATAGCCTTCAGGAAGCCTGCTGTAGATCCTGCTGGTGATTCATGGGATGCCACTGCTCTGGAGGTGACAGCATCAAAATGATCCAGTGAGCATCCTTGTAAGTGGAGTAGCTTGCATACTCTTTCATCCATTCCAAAACTACAGGTACATGAGGAAAGAGCATGTCCATCATGTGTTAGATGCCAGCCAGGTGATAGTTCATCGATACAAAAAAAAAAAAAGATGCAGTGCCAGTCATTGTGGGAGACAAGTAAATTGTACCCTGTGACAACACTGAGATAGAGAGTTTCGGCATTAGGGCAGGGTCTGATGAGGTTTTGTTCATTATGAAGCTGGAGATTAGGATGACCCTGGGATCTGAAGGATGGATAGAGCACAGTGAGGTAAAATGAGAGAGAATTTTGCAGGTCAAGCAGAGCATTTTGAGGTTCGGTCAACAGAGAGCTAAGGTGAATCAAGAGTAAATGAAGGGCTTGAATATAGCTTAGTGACAGAGACCTTGCTTAGCATTCCTCAGACAGGATTACATCCTTGGCACAAAGAGAAAAGTTACCAAAAAAAAAATACTGAAGGAAAGTCAGTTCCCTGCACACAGAGACCAAGAGGGGAAGGTTAAGGCTTTAGAGGCACATAACTTTGTGTCCATGAATGGGAGTTATAGAGTTTAGTGTCAAACCAAAGAGAAACTGGAAATTATATCAGGGGATAAATTCCAGAAAAGAACTAATAGATTGTATAAGAGATTTGAAATCTTTTGTAACTGCTCTGAGAAGATTAGAGGGCAAAAATTATATAACACACTTCATGAAGAGGGACACACAAAAAGAGATGCATGTAATCTCTAAAAGGGTCCTGCGTAAGCAGACATGCCAGTATCCCAACGTTTGTGACATCTGAATAGTATGGGAATGTGTCCCCTGTCCTGACATCAGAGAGATTTCAATTCTCAATGTGCGACAGCAGGAGTAGCACACTATGCTCTGGTTGACAGTCGGTAAATATTCCAGGCATGGCATGGAGGGTTCTATTCTAGACTCTGCATTTGAAAGCATGGTATTTGGAAGGCAAGAAGGGCTATCTTAGGACAGAATCTCTAAGAATGCTCCCTGATCTTGTTTGTTCAGCAAGCCGGAGCTGCTGTATCAAAGCCCCAAGATAGCATTGCACGTATGCTCGTTTGTGTATTCATATGTAAGCAGAGAGGTGGGCTGTCAGGGGACAAAGGACCAAAAGCCAGTCTTGTAAGCAAAGACTAGGAAATGTCTTAGTTATCACTCTATCCTTTCATGGTCCTATGAAACAGGTGACAGGGTAGGAAATAACCTCCAACAACTGCACATCTAATCATGCTCATACCGCTAGATAGTCCTATATCAAATTGGAACAAGCTAGAGCTATCTGAAAAGAAGGAGCCACAATTGAGAAGATGCCTTCATAAGATCCCGCTATAAGCTATTTTTTTAAATTAGTGATTGATTGGGGAAGGCCCAGTCCATTGTGCATGGTGCCACCCGTGGGCTGATGGTCCTGGTTTCTATAAAAAAGCAGACAGTAAACCATATTGAAGAAGCCAGTAAGCAGCTTCCCCCCCATCCCCCATGGCTTCTGCATCAGCTCCTGCCTCCAGGTTCCTGCCCTGTTTGAGTTCCTGCCCTGACTTCCTTCAGTAATGGACAGGACAATGTCCAGGGACCTTCTCTCCCTTTGTGTACTACAGCTGGGAAGACTTCGGAGGTTGGATCAGGGATGATAACCGTGGAGAAAGGCAGCTGAGGTGTGACCTTCACAGACAAGCATACTGTCCCCCAAGTCTCAGTAGGGGCGCATTGCTGAGGACCTGCTAAGAGATGCGCCTTTGTGTTCAATCCAGAAGCCAAAGGGTAGCGTTCATTTCATTTGTTTCCCTCTTGGCCTATGCACTGACCTGTTTTTTGGTGGCACCGCTGTCTCCCTGGAACTCCACTTTAACTCCAGGGAGTTCTCACAGCAGAGCCTGCCCTAGAAGGGAGTTCGGAGTCCTGTGTAGCCCGCATCCACCAGTTCACAAAGTGATCCGGGCAGCTCAATCTGTAAACAGCTGCTCATACCCAGCTTATACACTGCCTGCACTGTGGCTGGGTCTTCCAATCCTATCACCACCATCCAGGAATACTTGGACACCAGTAGAAACTCTACAGGACAAGAAGAGTTCCCAGCGATGCACTGTAAAAGTACTTCGCTACACACTCCTGATGCATCTTGTAAACCCTGGGGAGAGAACCAGTTTCAGCTTCCAGCTACTTTCAATCAGCTGAGCAAAGTTTATGCAACAGCCCGATGACTTTTCTAAAGGAAGTGCATCTTTCTCTGAAATTAGCCCTATTCACATACACAGAGTCAGCTGAAAACTTATTAAACCTTCCAGAAGCCGCTTCTAACTGCTTCCTTTATCATACTGGGCACTTAACTCAGTACCAAACTGTGTACCTCTTATGTAGCCCATTAAACTCACTAGTTTTGGGACCTGTCTGAAGAGAGTTTAGCCTAGGGATTCGTCATAGCCAGATTTTATCAGAACTGGTGCCCTGCAGTTTTCCTGTTCCAATCTCCATCTTGACACAGTGCCAGCCTGCATTTTTCTCTGTCTAACTGACCCAGACTGAGCTTGCTGAACCTATTCGGAACAGCCTCTTCAAGATCCACTTTATTTGTGGTCATTCCTTCTCTTCTATTTGGAAATTGTACTTTGGGCTCCTATTCAGCTAAATCCAAGCTGAAATGATCCATGGGAATGATCCTGGAGGTGAACATGGGACCAAGGCCTTAGTTACAGTTGTCTATTGTCACACAGGCCTGGACACCACACAAAATGGTTTATTTGCTACAGTATTGTCTGGTTATTGCTTTGGCCCCAGTGAGTTTTGTGAATATTAGAGATCCCAGTGATACGCAACCTATACTTAAACCACTTGCCTAGTGAACCATTAGTTTACAGTGTAGAGGAGGAAAGTTGACTTCTAACTCTAAACAGACTATTTATTGTAGCCATGTGGGTTCACCAATGGATGTCCTTCTGAAGACAATGACTTCCTTTCTCTCAGAATCTTTCAGAAGCCAATAGATCATCACTAAGTGTTGATGACAGCTGGCAAGGCAATCCCCATTCAGGCCCAGGTCCAGTAACCGCATCTGCTGAGTTCATGATTCCAGCGGTTTTGCCTTACCTAGAAGAGCTCTTCTCAGTGCTCCTCCCTGTCTTCGGGCCCTTAGTCTTTCTGCATCCTCTTCAGCAGTGTTCCCTGAGCCTTAAAGGAGAGAGGTAAATATCTCTGTGGAGGCTTAAGCCTCAACTTCACTTAGTGTTAGCATCTTTGGCAGCATGAAGTCTGCATTTACTACAGAACATCAAAGAGATGCTTCTCCAATTAAGACTAAGAGTAGCATATGTCCATGGGCATAAACAGATATTATTTATGAGAAGGTTGAACTCTGTTCATATAGCTAAGCAACAAAAGTGTATTCCCCTCGGGGTCTATGACCTCCTTCCTAGGCATGAGTATTTGATGGAGTTTATGGTATCAGACATGGATTCCCTCCTTTGGAATAGCACTCAAATCCAATCATAAAGTGGTTGGTTATCCTCATATTAGTCATCTGCTATGTGCCCACATTTCTTTTCTTGCTGTCAAATGTTTTTGAGGCTCCTGTGATTTGCAGGCAGAGGTGAAATTTGAGAAATTTCAACGAACAAGCAGCCATTACTGCTGAACTCATGGTGCATCCACACTGGAAACAGACCAACACAGGGAGCATCGGTGACCAGAAACATTTAAGTTGGGATAAGGACAGGGAAGAACATGAACATAGAATGAGGAGAGGGGACTGACTAAGGGATGGGAATAGAATAGATGTGGGTACCTTTCATAAATAGCGAGATTTGACCAGGGATGAAGAACCAGCCACATGGAAAACTTAGAGAAGTCCATTCCATGCTGAAGGACCTTTAAGCACAAAGTCCCAGAGAATGGAGTAATTTGATGCATTCAAGAAATATAGGATTTGTGCAGAAGACCATAGCCTCGTGTTGTAGAATTTGAACAGTTTTTGTTTGTTGTTTTGGTTTGTTTATTTGTTGTTGTTGTTACTGTTTGGTTGGTTTTGGTTTTTTAGAAACTGGGTTTAGCCCATGTAGCTTTCATTGTCCTGGCTGTAGACCAGACTGGTCTTGAACTCAGAGATCTGCCTGATTCTGCCTCTCAAGTGCTAGGATAAAGGAATGCACCACCACCTGGCTTCTAGGGTTACTTTTTAAAACTAGAGAATCCCTTTAAAAAATTAAGCCCTTATATTTCATTTAACATTTGAAAGAAGCAGTGTTATCTCAGTGGGTTAAAATTCAGGTTTTTGATCTAGCATCTTATGAGTTAACTCCATTAAGAAATAGTTGCCTTCGCTGCTTCTACTCACTCCTGGGTTTTCTGTCTCTAGCTGAGTGAATTTAAGCTACTTCCTGGATCTTTCTGTGCCTCATCTGACATGAAGATAGAAGAATATTTCAAATAAGTAGAGATTTGGATGATAAACTAATATAACAAACTAAAGCGCCCAGCCCATGCTACCTGGCTGTTTCCTCTAGAATTTCACTTTGCCCAGCCTTTTCATTCTACATTGCTAAAACAAGCAAGCAAACAGCAGAATGCAATTTCTCCAGTGCTTTAGGATTTCAGAGTCCTTGAGTCCTTGAAAAGTTTGATTTAATAGAGGCAAGCCTTCTGAAACCATCATTAAATTTCTTCTAGGATCTAGAGAGTGCTTTCCCAAGAAAGATTGATTGTTGGGTCCACACTATCTAGTGCTTGTCTTTCATGCTATTTCTACTTTTCTTGTTTTTATGTAATATGTGCCAGCTGTGTTATACTGGCGTTTGTTTTCTTGTTAAACCTAAACAATATAAACCCAGTGAGAATAACAGTGTGCCTTATGCCATGAGTTATTCCCAGTTCATTCTCTGTTTTTAAACCCTTGCTAATTTAATGATGTCTCTACATGCCCTTAAAATTCTGAATGGAGATGGAGGAGGGGTGGATGGGAGGAGGAAGAAGGAGAGTGTGGGAGAGGACATGAGGAGAGGAGGGAGGAGAAACTGTGGTTGGTGTGTCAAATAAATTAAGAAACAGGCTTGCTAATATGTCTGTGCTACCTAGTTCTTTTGTCATCTTGATACAAAGTAGAGTCATTGAAAAGAGGAAAATTCAACTGAGAAAACTCCTCCATAAGATTGGCCCATAGGCAAGCCTGCAGGGCATCTTCCTGGGTGATAATTGTTATGAGGGGTTTGCCCATTCACTGTAGGTGTGCCACCTCTTTGTAGGTGGTCCTGGGTGGTATAACAAAACAAAGAAAGCCATGAGAAACAAGCCAGGAAGCAGTGTTCCTCCTGTGGTCTCTGCATCAGTTCCTGCCTCCAGGTTCCTGCTCTTTTTTGCCCTGGATGATGGTCTACAAGCTGTAAAATGCAGCAAATCTGTTCCTCCTCAAGTTGCTTTTGGTCCTGGTGTTCATCATAGCAATAGAAACATAGCTAAGACAAGATCAAAGAACCTTGGGTCTACAACTATCCCACAGCACAATCTGAGTTGCCAGCATCTCAGTGACCCAGGAAAGCAATGATTCTAGATGGAATCTGATCTAATAAAACCAAAGCATTTATTATTCACTCATTCACCTGCAAATATTTATTAGGTCTTGGATCTGTTCAAGACTGCAGACTAGACACCCCTGTGCAATGGTTAAAGAAATAGATGCCCAGCCTCAGGAAAATTAAGTCTTTTCACTAATCATAATTCTTATGAAAAGTATCCCACCAACAGCCTCAGAAATATCATTCTTTCATATGAGCCGAAGACTAGAACCTAAAAAATAAAATAAAACTTGGCAATATGCCTATGAGTGGGCAGGCTGAAAATGTTGTTCCCAGCATGACTCATTCTCTCTCACATCACTCTGAAGGTGCTGGCTGCTGTAAGTGCCATTCCACAATGAGCAGATGGCATCCACATACACGTTCCCACAGTCCACAATGGCTCCTCTCTCACTCAACACATGCATGTGGCCAAGATGTACACACACACACACACACACACACACACACACACACACACACACACCAGTTGCACAACTCTTAGTACCAAAAACCCATCTCAATAAATTAATTATAAAATCCTACATGATGCAGGATCACCAAGTAAGTGCCTATAAATATTTCCTAGTCCCCATGCCACTTTGTACTACACAGTATCACACCTTCTATTGGCAGTTTTTAAGCTGTTTATTTGTTTGGTTGGTTGGTTGGTTGGTTGGTTGGTTGACTTGGTTTTGTGGTCAGTAGAGAAACCTGTTTATGTTGCTAAAAGACTGAAAATTCTTGATTCTTCTGCCTGTTTCCCCAGGAGCTTAGACTACAGGCTCTCACCATCATTCCCACCCTGAAACTTCTCTAATAAACTGAGGCGAAATAAATGCTGCAATGTGAAATCCCAGAGTGTTAAAGGGAAGAGAACTTCCATAAATATTTATGATTGTGTATACATCTGTATATACACATAGACATGTTTATATCTCAATACACACTCATAGTTCCCAGGAACTATGGGAAATTCCCTATAAACCAACTTTGATGAGCTCCCAAGTTAGACTGCCGAGGTTTGTTTACATCTACCACAGGCTACCTTGGGCAACGTTACTTAGTTTGTAGAACTGATATAGAATCAAATAAGCTAATGAATGCATAGTGTTATTCACAATTAGTTTGTAGAATTGACATAGAATCAAATAAGCTAATGAATGCATAGTGTTGTTCACAACGTTGCTTAACCCTTTAGTTGGTTGATTGATTTTTTTTTTTTAATTTAAGATGTTAACCCTCCATTGTATCCATACATTTGCAAAGTAAACTATCACTATAATGATTTAAAAGAATAATGCTATGATTGCATTTAATCAATTTTAAAGAGTTTATCTTCCAAATGCATAAACCTACACTTTACACTTGTTATTAGTGTAGGAAACTGAAGAAAAGCCATTGGATACCAGGAACCATTATTAAAATACCACCTAAAGTGATTCAACAGGTTTGTATCTCTATGGTACTAAGTCACCAAGTGAGAATTTTAAATTTATTCAATAATCTAGACAACTACACTATTTTTCTCCTTTAATTTCATTAACATATTTAAGGTTATGTGAAATAAACTTTTAGTCTATATGGTCTTTTATTTTTTCCTAGATTTTTTTTCTCCTACTTCAAACTATAAATGTCTTAGAAATATGTACTTTCAACTTTATATGTAAGTTTGTTTCCTAAATAACATAGTAAGTTAGTCAAGGTATTACCCAGGGTTGACTAGTCAGCATAGGAAGCCTTTTCTGATTTTCCTGATTGCAAAGCTTTGGAAATCTACTACTGTTCAAACAGAAGAGGGGATAGTGACCCGATTTTGCTCATTGGCTCACACTTCCTTCCAAGAATGACATTGACTGAATTATTTCAGAGTTTGCTACCAATATTTTATCAGGTTATGTTGATAAGAAGTTGGTGCTCACTCTTCCCTTCACTCCCAGTCTCTGGTATCATAAATTACTAGAAGGTTTTTCAAAAGCACTTACAGTCAAGCCAATTCTTGTTTATCACAGGTGGCTGATGTCTGAAGTTTACTTGACATAGTCAAATGGAATGTTAGTTAGCTTTGTGATCTTGGGAATGAGGTAGAAATGAGATAGAGACATTCTATACCTCAAGTACCTTGTATATACAGTATAGACAATAACTGGACCTCACTGAAAGAGTTAACCTAATAAATAAATTAGATAATCAAGTACATTTTTGGATCCAATTAAAGATCAAAATATGTGAAATTATTTTTTCTATAACAAATTCAGAATTGTTCTATAAGAAAATGGAAAGTAGACAATGAGAAGACATAGATTTTAAACTTTATTTATTCTATTTCCTTTTAAATAAAGAATAAATTATGACTCGGTCCAAAAAGATAATGACTGGATTATTTTCTTTCAATTTTCATCCTTTCTATTGAACAATGAATGATTAATGCAGAGGCTTGTAATTGACCAAAGCACAGAAAACAAGAGACTGCAAAATGTTCAGCCTTAAATAGAACATGTATACCACACTTCCTCTTCCTAAGGCTCATGGATCATTTCAGAATGGCAGAAGAGTGGGTGAGAAAGAGAAGAGCCTGAGGGGGTAGACAAATGCAACTAAATAATGTCTCTGGACACAGCAAGGTACATATGAACTCACAGTAGTTGTGACGGAATACACAAGAGTTGTGCAAGTCCAAACAAGATAAAATCCTGCATGAAGAGGGGAACTGGGCACAAATCCCACCCACCCTTGGCTATGAAGCTATTAGCAACTATTAGCTGCAAGAGAAAGAGTTATTTTTCTCTAAGAGTGTAGCTTCCTGTTCAGTCAACTAAACTTCAGTAGAAGATGACATATCCAAGAATATATGGTCAGCATACATTGGTCTCGATAGTCTTTCTTTCAGGACACAGAGTTAATGAAATTGGGAAGGAACGAGTTGGGAATGGTGTGAATATGATCAAAACACATTGTACAAAATTCTCAAAGACCTAATAAAAGTTTTAAACATGGGAACAGCTTCAGAGATGGCTCTGCGGCTGTGTTGCTGAGTGTTGTGTGTCTATATGTTGTTCTTGTAGACGACCCATGTTCAGCTCCCAGCTGGCAGCTCACGACCATCAATTATTCCAGTTCCAGGTGGTCTTATTCCTTCTTCTGAGCTCTTTGAACACTAGAAACACCCACAGTGCACATGCATATACACATACGGGCACACACTAGGACACATAAAATCAATCTAAACCATTAAAGTAAAAACAGTAAGCTCACTATATTACTAAAAAAGATAGCATAGCAGCGTGGGCTGGGCTCGCTGAGGGGAAGAATGAAGCCAGAGTAATAATAGAAGGCAGCTGCCAAACCCTGCACAGACACACAGGCCAAGGTGGGTGCTTGACTTTTATCCTAAGCATGATGGAAAACCTTTGGTGATTGAGGACAGCTCAAGGACATAATGTGTTTTTTTAATTTACAAGATAGAGTTGGTGTGTTGAAAATTAATTAAAGGGGAATAAGAGTAAGGAACAGGGGCTGGTAAGATTGAATGCTTCATTGGCAAGAGAAAATGCAAGTTGGGATGAGGTTTGCAGATGATGGAGAGAAGAGAGTGAGTTTGGGATCAACTGCAAGGAAATCTGATGAATTAGAAAAGCTTAGGCACAGTGTCAATGAAAGAGATATAAACAATAGCCCCAAGGTTGGTGGGTTGATGAAGGCTTATAGATGGCAATGAATGAGAATGAAACTTAGCCTCAGAATCTACACACAACTCCACTTCTCTATTCCAAACAAAAGCTAAATAAGAAAAATATCTAGTCTAGTTCTATTCCTCTGCTCTAATGTGAATACCTTCTGATATTCACTCCATAAGTCATTCAGTATCAGATAAGGTGGTCTGGATCAAGTTATGGATATTGATCATGAAGTAACACACAGGATAATGCTCTCTCTAATCCAACTGAATTTATATATTCTAATGAAGAGATGAACTAAAATAGAAATACACGTCAAATGCTTTGATAAACTACAAAGCGAGTAATACATCAATGACTGTTGACGTTCTGCATTAGAATAGGCATTTCCAACACCTCTGTTGCAGGGTATCAGAGTTCTGTTTGGACACATTTACTTTGAGTTGTGTATCCATAAGTGAGATGATATCAAATAGGCCAATAGACACTGGAGACTGAAGTACTAGATAGAGGAAGGAAATAGAGTTCTAAATGATACATCAATCCATGACCCTGGATGACCATCAAGAGAAAAGGTAGAAACTGAAAAGAGAAGGATTCCTGGGACCAAGTTCTAAGGATGCCGTAAGGGTTACCATTTGGACTGCTGAAAACACCAAAAGAGATGACAGTAGCCAGGGTGAAAGTAAAAGCAGAGGACTGTGGACTGTGGTATTGTTATGTAAGTAAGCCCATTCTCTCTCCTTTCTTCTTCCTTTCATTCCACCATCCTTGGTGGACTTCTTGGTAGGTTTCAGGCTCCTAGATAGGTACCTGTTGCAGTACCACACTCTGTACTTCCTATGCCTTTTCTATTTATGTACATTGTACTATGCCTTTTCTTTTTCAACTTGACATAAATTAGAGTGAGCTGAGAAGAGGAAGCCTCAAAGGAGGAATTACCTCCATCAGACTGGCCGGTGGTCAAGTCTCTGTGATATTTCCTTTACTTGCAATTGATGTGGGAAGGACAAGCTTACTGTGGGTGGGGCCACTACTGGGCAGATGGTCCTGGGTGCTTTTGGAACACATTCCCTGTGGAGGAATACCTTGTTCAGCCTAGATACTGGAGCGGGGGCAGGGGAGAGATTGATCCTGTCTCAACATGATATGACTCTTTGTTTACTCCCCATGGGAGGCCTCACCCTCTCTGAGGGATAGATGAGGAGTAGAGTAGGGGGGAGATGGGGGGGAGGAGGGGAACTAGGATTGTTGTATGAAATAAAAGAAGATTGTTTTTAAAAAATGAATGTAAACCTACAAAACATACAAGAAAAGAAAGAAAAAGGAAAGGAAAGGAAAGGAAAGAAAGGATGGAAGGAAGGAAGAAAGGAAGAAAGAAGAAAGAAAGAAAGAAAGAAAGAAAGAAAGAAAGAAGAGGAAGGAAGGAAGGAAGGGAGGGAGGAAGGAAGGAAGATGAGCAAGCCATTGAGAGCAAGTCAGAAAGCAGCATTCCTCCATGACTTCTCTATCAGTTCTTGCCTCCAGATTCCTGCCTTGAGGTTTTGTTTGTTTGTTTGTTTTGTTTTGTTTGTTTTTTCCCTCTTTATCTCCTCAATGATGTACTGTAATAAGGATGGATACACCAAATAAAGCTTTTCCTCCCCAGATTGATTTTGATCAGTGTTTTATCAAAGCAAACTAGAACATACACCCTGGATGAATTGTAATTTATAAATTAAGAATAGTAAGAGAGTAGAAACAAGCTAGTAACAAAAGAGACCATTATCATATAATAGACTATAATAAAAGTGATTTAAAATTAAATAACAAAATTTAGAATTTCCCATTTAGTAATTTTGGGACATGATTGACTGGATAACAAACCACAGAAAACAAAACTATAGGTGAGAGGCTACCGTTAGATCTCAGGGTAGAGCCCAGATCATTCTTCCCACTGGCATAGGATGGTGCCCTCTTGATCAGAATTCATCCAGGCCAAGTTATCATGATAAAGTGCTGCTTTGCAGCTGGAGGGGTCGGGGGAGAGCCCTGTACTTGCACTGTGGGGACACTGAAATCAGCTGTCATTGTCCCACTTTTAAGCCAGCAGACAGCTATAGATCAGCAATGTACTCTGAGGCTTACAAAGACTTGTCTAGTATGCAAATAATATCTAATTATTCCAAGCAAGCAACATAATGGCCCTTTTCTTGGGGAACACAAATGACAAGAGAAGGCTTCCAGGGGCAGGTGCAGTTCTGTAGCATCTTCTGGAGCCAGGAGGCACAGGTGCAATATGAACAACATCCAGTAGGAAAAGTGGGTATGGGATGAAGGAGGCACAGATACATTCTATAGCCATGTCATAGTGTTCAGTGAGAACCTCAGGAAAAGACAGGCAGGCAAAAATTGAATTCAAAATTCAGTAGATCACTGGCCTGCTAGGTCAATAAATATTCAGGTTGAAGCAATAAGTAAAAAAACTACAGGAAATAAAAAGGAGCCTAAAAGATACACGAGTCCAAGTTTAAAGTGCAAACATGTTTTGAATTGAAATCTAAGAAGTATAAGTGAGAGAAATAATGAGCAATATCAATATTTAAAGAGACACTGGTTGAGATTGTTTAAAATTTATGAAAGTCATTAAGCTACAAATTCAGGAAATGCTGTTAACTCCAATCAAGATAAAATGCTAAGAGAGTTCAGAATGTTACCCATGATACAGTGCTTTGCCTTGCATGGGTGAAGCCTTGGCTTCAATCTTCAGTAATACACACACACACACACACACACACACTCACTCACACACACACACACACACACACACACACACCACAGAGCGGAGAGCTATTACTAAATGCCAAAATTTAAAGAAAAGACCCTATTATTCCTAATTAGAAATGAACTTGGATGCTTTGAATCAAGTTAGAAAACCCCAAAGAAAATGGAGTGGCAGCTTTATTCATTTACTTGAATTTTGTTTTTGTGTATTTGGGCATAGGTGCGTAAATGTGGGTGTGCATGTCAGAGGACAACTTTCACCTTCCACCTTGTTGAGGCAGCTCTGCTTTCTGCCCCTACGCTCAGTGCTGGCTAGGTGGCCTGCAGACAAGTGGGGAGGGGTCATCTACCGCCACCTCCCATGTCACCACAGGAGTGCTGGGTGACACTAGTGAAGAATAGAAGGAGTGGTAGGGAAACTGTAGAGTTTTGCCTATTCCTATCCCTACAATAAAAGTTTCCATAAAGGCAAAACATTTCAAATAAATACAACTTGAGATAATTTCTTGCAAGCAGAAATTTTTTACAAATTAAGCAAATTTGTATAAAGTGTCACATGGTGGTAGAAATTACAACAGCCATGCCATAGTAAGTTTAAAAATAAAGGATATAAGTGACAGTAATGCTGGAAAGGAAAGTTAATGTGATTAGGTTCTTAAGTTTTGTGGGGGAGTGTATGCAAGGGGCACAGTAAAGAAACTGCCAACATGACATCATTAGGGGAAAGATTTCTTTATTGTGGATGAGAGAGAGAAAATATCTATTGGGACCTGAAAGAGTCCAGAGAAGAGAAAAGGAAGCAGACTGGATGTGGGGAAGAATCTGTGAGAGGAGTAAAGAGCATGAGAGAGCATAACAGAGGAGAAAGTGGAGACAGAGATAGCAAGACATAGAACAGAGCACAGTGAGAGGCAGAGGAAGCAAGGGGACAAAAACAATAGAGGAGAGAGAGGGGGGGAAGAGGTGGGTTAACACATCATCTGCTTTATAAGGAGGGTGAGTGTCTCGGGGAGGGGGAGGGGGCGGCTGAGAGCCAGAATGCTAGTATGGAGTTTTAAATGTCTAAGCGCGTACTTGTGACACTGAAGGAGCCTGGAGCCAGTGTGGAATTCAATGTGCTAATAGGTGCCACAGGTATATGTAAATTGGAGAGAGCCATATATCCCTTCTGCCAGAGGCAAGGGAAAGGATTCCTTTTGGGGGATGGAAAACCCATTTCACAAGTTCCTAGGGAATGATGGCTTTTATCTAACCTCCGGAAATCCTTCTGTAGTCCAGCTTGAGCTCATTTCTGAATATATGGATTGCCTGTGAGACCTAACAGGAGGTATTCTGACATCTAATGTAAATTAATTTTTAGTTAATAGATGTACGCCGTGTTTTCTGGTGCAGCCATGATTTTAACAAGGTCTAACAATGAGGGCACCGTAAACTCATTGGTAGATTGTTTCAGTTAGGAACTCACTACTGTCCCAAGCATGCTGTTGTTGTTTACTGGAGTCTCTTTACTACTATTCTGTTGAGACTTATCACGCCTGTTCCATGTTTTGTTTCTGGAGTATCTTTCTGCCCATGTAATTTTTATTTACACCGTTTGTCTCCTTATAACCCTGCATTGAACATCCTTTATATATTTTACAGATGTGTCCTTTATTAGATATCTGATTTGCCAATACTTTCTGGTTGGTCTTTTTGTATCTTCAATACCATCTTTTAGAAATAGATTTTAATTTTGATGGAGCCCTGTGGCTTCATTGAAGATCATATTGTATTGCCCTACCTGAGAACTCTTTGCCTAACTCAAAACTTACAAAGATTTTTTTTTCTTCTGTTTTCAGTCAGGTTATGTTGGCTGCACATGTTGGTTGTTTCCTCCACTCCCATTTTGTGAGAACGCTTGCCTAAGATTGGTAATTAAGCATTTGATAGAACTTAGCATGGTCACCACTTGGACCCACATTTTGGGATGGCTTTCTGTTGAAATTCAGTTTCTTGGGGCTGAAGAAGAGGCTCAGCAGTGCAGCAGTTGCTGCTCTCGTAGAGGATTGGAGCTAGGTTTCCAGCACCCTCATTAGGGAGCTCACCTGCAACTCCATTTTCAGGGATCCAATACCCTCTTCTGCTAGCCTCAGATTTGTGTGAACACACACACGCACAAACACAAATTTTATAGTTTGTTTATTATTTAACTTGAGTATTTTGTTTGCATGGATGTTTGTGCACCTAGTGTCTGTAGAGACCAGAAGAAGCCATCAGATTCCCTAGAACTGGAGCTACAGACCAAGGCGAGTGGCTATATGGGTGCTAGTAAGTGAACTAGGGTCCTCTGAAAGATTGTTCAGTGCTCTTAACCACTGAACCATTCTACCCAGACCCAAGAAACAGATTTTTAAAAAATGTTTTGTGGCACTGGAGAGATGGCTCGGTGGTTAAGAGAACTGCTTGCTCTGTCAGGGGGCCCAGGTTTAGTCACCAGTACCTGAACAGTAGTTCACAACCATTCATAACTCCAGTTTCATGTTAATACATGCGGGTAAAATATTCATGCACATAAAATACAAGTAAATCTTTTTTTTAATGTTGTGGTGTGTGTGTGTGTGTGTGTGTGTGTGTGTGTGTGTTGTATTCATCTGAGTGTATTGTAACACACTTGTGTGAGCACATGCTAAGGCCAGATCAGGATGTCAGATGTTATCCTGTATCTTGAACAGTTCCCCAGTGAGTTTGGAGCAATCAGTGAGCTCCTAGGATCTGCCTGTCTCTGTCCCGAAGTGTTTACAAAAGCAGGCAGCCATGCCTGACTTTTTATGTGGGTTCTGTGATTCAAATTTAGGTCCTCAGACTTGCAGAGTAAGCACTCTAACCCACTGAGTGCTCTGCACAACCCTGTTTTCCTTTTAATGTCTGTAAGAGCTATAAAATGTTCTTCTTCATTCCTAATACTGTTAGTTTGGCTTTTCTCAACCTCTCATTACCCCAATTCCAGATGCATCACCTGCATTCTTTTATGGAGAGGGCCTGTCCAGTTTTATTCCTTAGTGTAGTCTATTTAAATTCTCTTTCTGTAGATCTAAACATGGCAACATGAATCATTCATTTAAACACTTTCACAATTTCTGAGACAAGACTTTAAAGCTATGAATTTCCCTCTAGGAACATCCTTATCTGCAATTTTCTGATTTGGCCATATTTTTGTCAGTGTTATTCAGTTAAAAACACTGATTACTCTTCTGGCATCTTTAAGCCATGAATTGTTTAAAAACATACTATTTAATTTCTAATGTTGAGGAGACTTACAGCCTTACTTTTGTTGTTAATTTCCAATTTAATTTTTTTGGAGCCAGAATTTATTCTCTACAGAATATCCATCTTTTTAAGTTCATGAAACTTTGTATTGTAGCCTAATATATGACCTCTGTTGGTGAATAGTCCATGTTCAATTAAAAGGGATAAGTAGGAGTGTTTTTTAGATACCAATGTATTTCCAATGTCAAGTAAGTAAAAATATTGGGTGATGGTGGCATTTACTTATTCTGAATTACTGCTGACTTTCTGAGTGGCTGAGATAAAACTGTTGAAATTTCTAACTATAATTATGAATTTGTCATTCCTCATTTTCTTTCTAGGTAGTTTGTTATTTATATATTTAAAGGCTATGTTGTGAGAACTCTGCACATTTAATATATTTGTGTCTTTTTCTCATTTTATTATCTCTTAGATTCATTACATGTTTTGATCATATTTACCTCCTCTCCCAACTCCTCTTGGATCAACCCCTTTTCATTAGTGGTCCAAATGTGTTTTCTTTTTGTTTCTTTTTCAAACCCATCAAATACAACTTTTGCTGTTCTACTTGGCTATGTGGCCTGCCACTGGGGTTGACCTACAAAGGGCCACATCTTAAACAAAACTGATTCTCCATCTATTAGTTTTCAATAGCTTTTTAGCTGGAGATGAGTTTTGCTGTCCACTGCCCCATTTCACAGTGGGATTTTGTCTAGTTTGAGTTTGCGTGTGTCTTATACATGCCAGCACAACTGCTGTGAGTTCATATATCCAGCTGCCCTGATGTGTGTGAAAACACTGTTTTGTTGTAGTCATGTACCACCTCTGGCCCTTACAATCTTTCTGCCATCTCTTCCGAAATGTTCCCTTAACTTTGGGAGGAGTAGGTACTCCCAGTGAGGGCTGAGCACTTGACAGCCTCTTGTTCTCTACACCTTGGCCAGTTGTGGGTGTCTATATTAATAGCATCCACTACACACAGAGGCTTCTTTAATGAAGGTTGAAAGATGTATCAATATAGGTGTATAAGAATAAGTCATTGAAAGTCTATGTAATACTCTTCCTCTTTAGCACTTTAGCAGAGTAATGGTTCTCCCCTGGGGCCTAGGGCCTGTCTACACATATATCTTTCTGATGTAGTGAACTCATTATCAATGCTCAACCAACATTTTCCCAACAAAACAGAACCAATGGTACTTATGGAGATTGATAAGAGAAATATTTTAGGAGATTTGCTCACACAAATGTGAAAATTAAGAAATGCCATAGTATGCTATCCACCATTTGTAGAACCAGGAAGGTTGGTGGAGAATTAAGTGTGAAAACAAAGGCCTGAGAGTCAGGGCAGCCACGGGTGGCAATGTCAATTGGAGACCAGTCACCTGAGAATTAAGGGACCAGTTGTCAGTCCTGAATTGTGAAGGCCTGAGGTTCCGACATTAGAAAACAGGGAAAGATGGATAAGCCATATCCTGAAACCGTAGGGAATTTGTCCTTAGTCCACCATTCTGCTGTCTGAGCCCTGGGTTGATTGGCATGTGCCCACCCACATTCATGATGACTGAGCCTCAAACAGCTGATTCAGTACCAACTTCTTCCAAATTCCTCTCACAGACACACCCAGGTAGAATGTCCAGCAGCTACCTGAATATGCTTTAACCAAGTCAGGCTGGCACATGAAATTAATCATGAACTTCTCCTCTCGTCTTCATGTGGAGCCCACATGGGCCCCCCTAGCTACTGTTCTCACGAGACATCTTTTTCTAGCCTTCTACTTTTGACCTATCCTTTTATACTTAAAGTATTTTCAGACAGTACTTACTTTGGCCCCACATCTTATTCAGTCTGTCAATCTCTGCTTTTTAATTGGTGTGCTCATTCCATTTTTAAATTTACCATATTGCTATTTTTTCTGTTTATCCATCTGTTCTTCGCTCCTTATTTCCACATTTCCTCACTTTGCTTGTATTAATTGACTATTTTTTAGCATATTCTCTCCATTGACTCATCAGCTATATGACTTGTTTTTTGCTTAGTGGTTTCTCTAGAGCTTGTGTTATCTGTCTGTAACATATTGCAGTATTATACCACTTTTGTAGATTGTAACAGCAATAAACTTTTCCATGCATGACTTTTTACATATAATATTCAATAACATGTTCATTATTATTCATTTTAGTTTAATAAATATTTTAATTCATAAATGAAGAAATGGACAATCTTCCATATTTACTCATGTGCTTACCATGTTCTGCTTTGTGTATTCCCTCCTGTAAACTTGAATTCACATCTAAAATCATGTGTGACAGTGAGTTAACTTCCTTTCATTATACTTTGGAAAAATCTTTGAAGTATATAAGGATATTTTTATTGATTCTAATATTGTAAATTTTGAGTTTTTTCATTATTTCAATAAGTTACGGTTGTTCTATGATCTTTTGCTGGGCTGTTTTCTAAATATTTAAAACCTTTTTGTCATTATAGATATTTTTTAAAATAATCTTACTATGACAGTAAAGGTTTTCTTATATTTATTATGTGTGTGTTATTGAAGTTTTTAATTATATAGTTTTATATTATTTTATTAAATTTAGAAAAATGGCTGTACATGTGGATATTGCCAGAGGTAACTAGCGTAGAGTAACATTACAGTGAGAATGGGGGCAGGCAGAGGTGGCTGATCATCTCATGACAACAAACACATGGATTTAATGGGTTTGACATCTTGGCAGAAGGACATAGTAGAGGAAAGCTATCACAGCACTGCAGCCAAGAAGCAGAGGGAGCCTAAAAGGAAGATCAGGACACAATACTTCATAGGTACATCTCTAAGTGACCTCCTTCCTCCAATTAGGCCTTACCTCCTTATAGCCTACTGAACTGGGAAATCATCACTTATGTCCTATAACCTCTCAGTAGAATCACCAACTGGGTATCATGCTCTCAACACATGAACTTTTACATAGAAACTTTATATCCATACTGTAGGATTACGACCTACTAATTTTGTGGGCCATCGGGGAAGTCCCAAGTCTCACAATGACTGTAAGAATTGATTGCAATATATCAGATGTCATATCACAGTCCCCTAGAAACCAATTATGCACAGCATTTCTCAAACAGATTCCTAACCTCTCAAGGTTCAAAGAACTCTGCTTGGTTAGTTTGGGAATCTTTTTCTTTTTTCATTATCTGCACAATCACATGGATTTGATGGGTTTGACTAATATTGACCAGGCTCATTGGTGCTGAACTCATTCAAATTAATGGACTAATAATAACACCAGATTCTAATTATCTATGCTCTGAGATCTTTGTAATATTGAGTACACTTTATCCATTGGTCCGAACAAAACCCCATAAGAAGAAATATACAGTTAAGTAAACTTCAGACAATCTTGAACTACTTTGCTTTCTGTTTGCTTACCTCTTCCTTCTATTACTAATCTATTGTAGTTTGCTTGTTCTGCCTTCTTTATGAAAACCCAATACAGAGTTAAATGTGTTTCAATATTTATAAGGGGAAATGCCTATGGTAGAAATAAACAAAGCTGAGATATCTGTGGAAAGAGATGTAAATATGACATGTTTATAAGGAAGGGTGAATAGGAAGACTTCACAGAAAAGGCATTATTTTTAATTATGTTTTTAATTTTTTTCTGACAATATTTTATTTATATCATTTCCACTCGCCCCTCCCTTTCCTCTTCCAATTCATCCCTTGCCTTCCACCCCTATCAACTTCATGACCTCTTTTCCTTTAATAACAACACACACACACACACACACACACACACACACACACACACACACACATATATATATAGATGAGTCCTTACAGTGTTACCTATATTTATATGTGTTTATGAATGGCCACTTGTGATTGAATAACCCATTAAATAACCCATTAGGGGTTGTCATTATTATAACTCCATTATTATAGCTCTAAGAAAGTCTTCATTAGGTTGTGGCAACAGTTACCTTCTAGAGAACTCCTTCGTGGATAAGGAATGGCCAGTTCCATTATCAACCCTGAGATATCTCACTATGACAGTACGGTTCCCTTGGAGGCATATGCAAGCTATGTGCTCTCAAAGCTGAAGCACAGGACAATCAGAACTGCCCTGGCAAGTTGCAAAGAACTCCTCCAGGACCATTCAAAATAAAATTTAAATGACTACAAAGCATGCTGCAGTAGGAAGGTGAGATAGGCAAAGCACATGATGAAAATAACTTGCATATGTTGTCAAGGTAAGAACATTACTGTATTTTGGTTCAAGACCCTTGATGTAAAGCAATCCGTACTTTTGGTAGTTTTGGTACAAAGTAATTGGTAAAAAGCAGAGTAAAACTCTCTGACCAGAATTAAATTAAAACTCACATTGGCAGGACTTAAGGTTCTGTTCTCTCAGGGGTTTGGAGAACTAAAATCTTGTGATCTCCCATTTCCATGTTGGTGGTAAACACTCTGCATAAATTCCACTCTAAAGTTGCTTATTGGGTACCTAATAAGCCACAAGCATGATCTCAGAACCCTCTCTTTCTTCACTTGATGGAACAAGACTAAGTAATAATTGACTGAATCATTCCTATTTTATCCTGCTTTTCTTGACCTCAACAGATCACAGTTGTAACTTCGGCTACTGTTGTGAGTAGCTTTGATTGTTGAAGAGCAGTTATTCAAATATTTATGGTCAATCTGTTCCACAGCAATATTGAAAGCAGCAGTGCACAGTTTAAGAAATACATAAAAATCAATGGGGCAAATTTATGTATCAGGAGATCTACATTTCTAACTAAGTGCCAGATTTTCCATTTATAATTTTTGCAAATGAAACACTTTGGGTAGCCATAAATATTGACCTCTCTGAACCTTCCTCTGTGAATTATGATCTCACAGTAATAAACAGAGAGCAGTATTTGATTTGTAGGCTGAACTATACAAAGCAAGAACTCAATGCTAATGCCTTTGATCATTCTAATTCATTTTAACTGGCCTACAGGGACATGATAAACAGTCTTTTATAACAGCGTCACCTTCTGTTCTGAGCATGCCTAGGGTTTGGCTTGACTCATTTTCTCCATAGCAGCCACACTTAGCATTGTAGCTGGCATCAGGAGGACACCACTATAAATCTGGTGGTCCATAGTGGTGTGGAACACTGTCTAATTCAACCCTTTTTCAAAGAGACCACTCTCAGACTCCATTCTCGTCCTGTTAGGGTTCCAGACGATGTGGTTGACTAGGATGTCTCTTTTCACTATCATTCAATATTTACTACGGTTTCTAGAATCTGGACACATGAGATTTCTCATTTAGAAGAGTCCTTAGAGAAAATCCAGGAATAATAACTGTAATTTATTTCATTTTCTTAGCACAAAAAGAAAAAAAGTTTAAATGATACCTTTCAAAAGAAGGTAAGCCAATGAGTGCTGGTTATAGACCCAATCCAATCATACTCAGCTGAAGATCAGTTTGATGATTTGATGATTTCCAAGGCCTAAGAGGATTATCTCTTGGTGATCCTGGTTGATGGGAGCTGTCCCATATCACTAGATGAATTTGTACATCTGAACTTCTAGACTTCCGCATTTGTCTTTTGAAGTCATACAGAATAAACATTCCTATTCTATATAATACTATATGTTTGAACACATATTTTCCTGGACTCCTTTTCTTTTATTCACCTCTAGGCTTTTGCCACTATTGACATCTGTTTTATAATGTTTAAAGCTTCCTGGTCTCTCTCTCTCTGTCTCTCTGTGTGTGTGTGTGTGTGTGTGTGTGTGTGTGTGTGTGTGTGTGCGCGCGCACGTGTGTGTGCGTGTGTCTGTCTGCCTGTATGTGTATGTCTATGTGTGTCTCCATGTGTATCTGTATGTGTGTGTGTGTGTGTGTGTGAGTGTGTGTGTGTATATATATCTGTGTCTGTGTGTGCACTGTGTATGTGTGTCTGCCTGTTGGTCTGTGTCTGCATGTGTATGTCTGTGTGTATATCTGTGTGTCTCTGAGTGTATCTGTGTGCATATATGTGTGTGTGTGCAGTGGGAGAGGGAAGAGGAAAGGGGGAGGTTGTTCTAGAAGATCATTTACCTGTACCTGAAAATTTTCTTATGTGCAACACCACTCAGGCCATGTCTTACCTTCTAAACTGTCTTGGGCTGCGATTCCTTCTTGGATACACTGGTTCTGCCTTTCCACTGATCCTCCCCCACTAGACAGGATAAATAAGCAACAGACCTGCTGGAGCCTTCTCTCACCCTGTCATCTGTTAGCATGACATCATCTTTTCCAGGCAGCCGGCATTAAGCTATCTTGTTTTTCCTTCTTGCACTAAACCCAATTTCAAACGCCTTTTGCCAAATCTCAGAAATACTTTTTAGTTCATGTCTTACTTTACATTGCTACTGCATTTGATACTGTTGATCAATTTCTCTCTCCTGAAATTCTCTCCTCCCTTGGTGTCAACAAACTCATTTTCCTCTTCTTGGCCTTCCTCTGTGGGGTTCCTCTTCCCTGCTGTAATTTCTGTGTTCATCAGAGCTCTAGCCCTGACATAAACTTTACCCTTGAGTGAGTTTTTCAGTCCCATTGTTTTAACCACCCTGTGTTCTAAGAATGCTAAATATTACCTCCAGCTCAGCTCTCTCCCTAAGGTCAAGTTTATCAGTGTACTGATCCCCTAGGATGACTAAAATTGGTCTCATTGCCTCCATACCACACAGTCAGGCTGTTACACTGCTCCTTCTCACCAACAATGTCCCTGTCTCAGTGACTAGAATCATTGCTCACTGGTTCCTTGGAATGCAAACCTAAGCCTTTGCTTTCTCCGATCCATTCAAATGCAAATCACCAAATCCTGCTATTTTCATATCCTGACTGTAGCCCCTCATTTCTGGTTTATACAATCTATTCTCCCTGCTTAAAGTTGTTCTTTAACAGTCTCTCTGTCTCTCTAGTATTATCTTTCTGTCTCTCTATGTCTCTGTATGTGTGTCTCCCTCTGTCTTTCTGTCTCTCTCTAGCAATTTCTGTGTCTTTCTCTGAGTCCCTCTGTATGTGTCTCTCACCTGTGTTTCTCTATTTTTCTCTCTCTCTTTTTCTCTCTCTCTCTCATTCCCATTTAACCAGAACAATCTATTTCAAAGCATAAGTCTGCTCATGACCCCTTTCCACTTAAAATCCTTCCCCTTTACCAGCAAAAGAAAACCCCAGAGCATTGTGTTGTGGGTGGTCATTTGTGATTATGACCTTGATTGGGAGTGTCTGCATGGGTGTTCCGTGAGGATTCTGGTGAAATGACTGATTTAATTCATTGATTCATTTGAAATGTGAATAGACTTATTAGAAGTGCTGAGACTGTAGAGAGTGGGACCTGGATGGACAAATAAGGTGGGGATGCTTGGAGGGATGGCTTTAGCCCTGTCACTTCTTGTTATGGCTTCCTTGCTGATGTGCAACCTTCTGTGCTTCCTTTGTTTGAGTGAAATGGCTGCAACTTCCAGAAGGAGAAGCCTTTTCTCACTAGAGTTGACTATGGCAAAGATCCTATCTTGTCCACACAACACAATGGACACCAGAGTGCTCATGACTTGTCACACAACCTACTACTCAACTTCACAGTTCCTTACTGTTCTAGAACATGCCTAAGTGTGAGTACAGCTACAACACATACCAAGCTGCGTTCTGACGTTCTTGTCTTTGTTGGCATATTGTTCTAGAATAGAGTGTCCATTCTGTTTTTCTTCTTTCAGTGAATTTTCACCTTCTCTCTCAGTTTTGCTTAGTAATCACCTCCTCTAGGCAATATATCCCCATCAGCACAAAAGACCTAATTGTCCTCTATGCTTTCACAACACCCTGAGCTAAGTCCTTATCCATCCCTTCTGACTATGTCAGTTCCATGTGTGTCTATGGCTGCTGCTGTCTCCTTCTTGACAAGGACCAGATCTTCACAGGACTTTATTCCTATGTCTTTATTCTCTTCCTGGATAGTTTTAAACAATTTTGAGTGACACATTATTAGCTACAGAGATTTGTCTTTCTGTACACTAGGGATATGAGAATATTTTTATATCAGTTACTCTTAACTCTATATAAAGAATGTTTGAAAACAAAGACAAAGCCATGTTGGGATGGATCTAATTGCTAGAACATGATTGTGAATTTTAAAAGTCAACATCTTCACATGGGGTATATTTGTTTTAACTTAGAGGGAAAAGTAATGTTCTAGACTCCCAGTTTTATTCAACAAATGATCAATAGATAATTACATGCATAGATAGGCAAATCATCATTTATTCTGTTTTCAAGAAACTCAAAGTTTAACAAGAAAATAACATGATTATTCCTTTGATATGTTATAAATTTTTTTGAGAATTTCATATAATACATTTGATCATATCCTTTCCCCTCCTCTATCTTCTCTCAGATTTTTCCCACCTCAATACCAACCCAATTTCATGCTCTATCTCTCTCTTAAAATACCTCACACATACAACAACAACAAGTCATAGAGTCAAATTTGTGCTGGCCAACTACTCCTGAGCTGAGGGTCTGCCTTGAAGTATAGTTGATAATACCCAGTGTTATTCCACTGGGGGAAAACATACCAAACTGATTTTTCCCTCTCCAGCAGGTATCAATTACAAATAGTTTCTTGACTGGAGGTGAGACTTTATGCCCACTTCCCCTTCTCTATGCTAGAATTTTGTCTGGCTTGAGCTTATTCAGGTCTTTTGTGTGCCGTTACAATCTCTGAGTTTTTATGTGTCTGGGAAATGCTATCCTTGAAGTCATCCTCATTCTCTGGTTTGCACAATTTTCTTGCTTCCTCTTCTGCATAAGTCCTTGAACCTTTTCAAAATGTTATTGATATTAGTCATTCCTTCCCATATTCTTCAAGATTTCCATATATTGCATTTTGATCATATTTACTTTTCCCCAACTTCTCCCATTGCCACTCCCTCATTCCATACCCATCAAACATTTTGTCTTCATTTTATTTTCCTATTGAGTCCAATCAGTGCTGCCTATATATTCTTGGAATGTGTTCGACCAATCAAGGGACAAACCCCAAAAGAAAACCAACTTTCCCTCCCCTGAAAGCTATCACTTACTAATAGCCCCCCAGCTATGGGTGGCACTTTATGCTCACAACTCCCTTCAATGCTGAGACCTTATAGTTTGAGCTTGCACAGGTATTGTGCTTGCTGTCACAACTGCTGTGAGTTGTATCTGCAAGACACTTATTTTCTTGTAATCACCCACAATTTCTGACTCTTACTGTACTTCTGTCATCTGAAACCCATTACACAATGATCTCTGAATCTTTGGATACACACACAAACACACACACACACACACAGAGAGAGAGAGAGAGAGGGGGGAGTTTGTGTGTTGGATATCCCACTTAAGGCTAACCATTCCACAGTCTCTTATTCTTTACATCCTGACAAATGTGAAGGAGGAGAGGAAAGGGAAGAGAAAGATGAAGAAGCAACAACCCAGACTTACATCCACGATGTGACTCAACCTCAAAATCATACAGTTTGTAGGCTTTTACTATTGTCCCATTTTATTATGAAAGAAAAACTCAGGCCGAGACAGTTAAAGAATTTACTTCTATGCTAAGTACCCTATTGTACTACAATGTGCTATGAGAGAGAAGTAAGTCAACCATAAGATTCAGACAGTAGCAAACTGGATGGCTTACCACTGGAGGAGTCAGAGAAGACCTCACCAAGGAGATGGCATTTGGTCTATGCATGAAAAACTGAGTAAGTTAGCTGAAATGTTAATAGGAAGTCTATGCCATCATAGTGCAATTGCATGAGCTTCCTTCTGGATCTATATACAGTCAATGATGATCTTAGAGCAGAGTGGTAACATAGGGTGGACCACATTACAGCCTATACTATTGACTACAAGAGAAGAGTCTGGAGGTTTAGTTATACATATCACAAAAAAAGCATCTTACATGTCCTACACCACATGCATTATATATAGTGAACAAGATAGATCACAAAACTCCTTCCCCTCAAATTAAGCAATATAGTAGATTGGGCAGCAATGGTGCATGTCTTTAGTCCCAGCACTTGGGAGTCAGAGACAGGTGGATCATTGGAGGCCAGCCTGGTCTACAGAGAGAGTTCCAGGACAGCCAGGGCTACATAGAGAGACCCTGTCTCAAAAACAAAAACAAAACAAAACAAAAAACAAAAAAAAACCAACCAAACAAATAGCCATATAGATGTTTACTGTATAAACACACATACAGACAGACAGATTAAACAGACATAAATGTTTGCAAGCAGTTACATGGTATTTTTGGTATGTGTGTGGTAAGTTTGAAGAAACAACAATTAAGCAATAGAGAAATGGAAAGTTCTTAGGCAAGTGCAAAGGTGTTTGGAATTTTAAATCAGAGTGTAGGAAACGGTCTTATTGAGAAGGTGTCACATGAGTAAATATGGAATTATCAGTATTATGGCAACAAGTTCATGGGTGTGAATGTTGTATTCAAAATGCCATGAAGAGGCCAAGCAGTTGAATTGTCCTGAGAAAGTACAGTGAGAGGAAAGACATTCAGAAGGATCAGAGGAAGGAAGTGATTCGAAGAATTTGCCTCTTGTAGTAATTTAGATGAACAGCCACCATATCCCAAGCAGAGAGCTGGCACTGTATTTCTGCAGGGTGACTGGCCTTTGTGTGGAGACTGAAGAGGATGAGAGCTGGCATAAAGTGATGAGATACTGTCCTTACGGATAGTTCTGTCTTGCCCTGGGGTCAGCTGTAACTAGTTGGTGTGGTCAATCGTGCTGGTCAAATTGTGGTGGCAGGGTATATGTAAGAGAAAGGGATGGATCTAGTCAGCACCAAACTGTGTAGACTCAGTAATGGATGATATTTTTTTCTACTGCTGCTGGGTTGGTATTTGTAAATGTGTGCATTTATATACTGTTTATAGTCCTTTTATATCAGGCAGCAAAAACCGGGACTTCCTTCTGACAGATGAATGGGTATCCCTGTGAAGTACATATTGATTAAGACTTCAGCTTTCCAGATGTCTTTCTGACCTCATTTTATACTCATAATATTATTGTCATGGGATGGCTAAATTTAATATTAAAATAGTGTATTAAATTATCTCTAAATCCAGTATTTGAACCACATATGTGTGTGGGTGCATCAGAAAGTAAATTACTATAATAATAATTTCATATCTGGAATAGTTTTTAAGTTGGAGATTTAGTTTCAGACTTTTCGCTCAGCCAGGTAATGGGAAAACAAGACACAGCCACAGCTGTCAACAATACTGAAACTCAGAAGCTGTTTAGAAAGACAACTTTTCCTGGCCAGTAGTCATAAAGATGATTTCTCTGGTGGGTGGAAAGAAACTCAGCATCCCTATAAAGAGCTTTCAAATCATACGTAGCAATGGGCTTTACAGAGCACATTCTTCTAACATTTATTTGTGTTGATATTAATCACTAATTAATCAACAAATAATGGGGTCCCAACTGTGACATCTAAGGATGATCCAGGAGTAGTATTTCCCATCAATCAAACAGAAACTAAAATTGAGGATAAAAAAATTTACCATGGATTGTGTGCAGAAAGAGCCTGGACCTCTTTGCTAGATTCTGAGATGTGTTCTAGGTAAGATCAGCAGTAACAACCTAGTACCAGCCCCGGGATGGCACACATGAATCTGAAGGAAGTGACTCTTAAATTACATCTGAAAGAATGAGTAAGATTTTAAGAGACACTCAGAACAGGCCAGTCCATGTGGATAAGGAGCTTGATCTATGCAGAAAGCAGGGGACTTGGGTCTATATCAAGCAAAGGTCCTATTTGCTAAGGATGAATGCTGAACTCTGAGAAGAATGAGTCTACAAAGATGGTCTCTAGGGTGGAAATTTCTAGACTAGACACTAAGGGACTTGAGTTAGAGCCCTGAGAAAGAACAAAAAAAAAAAAAAAAAAAACTGTATAAGTTTAGTAGTATTAACTTATTATGAATCTGACAACTATTTATTATTATAGAAATTTTGACTTCCCATTCAGGATCTAGTGAGTGTCATTCTCTCCTGATACAGCTATTTGTGTCCCACAATATGCATGAAAGTGGTTCCTGTCCTCTTTTGGGAGGAACTAGCCATTCATTTTAGAAATTATTTAATAAATAATGAACATCTACCTGAAAGGCTAGTTTTGCAGTTTCTACAGACTTTTGTTTATAAAGCTACATCATAGACTGCCTCTTTGGTATTAAGCAAATACACAAGGGAAAAATTGGAAAACCAAGAGAGGAAAAAAAACTGCTTGGCTTGTTAAGTAGTATGTAGATTTGAAAGGATTTAAAGTTCTTCTTAGGTCTCAAAAAACAAAAACAAAACAAAACAAAAAAACAAAACAAAAACAAAAAACAAAACAAACAAACCAAAAAAAAAAAAAAAAAAAAAACCAAAAAAACCCAGGGTGAGTCTGACCAGAATGGAACCCTCAGTGGACGATGAAAGCAAGACATGCTGGTGATGCTGATTTCCAAAAGCATCCTGCTCACATGGGTGTCACATGGGTGTGATTTCAACCAACTGATAAGAGATCAGTAGCAGAAACTTCATATTTGGAGGATGTGTGGTTTGGTTTTTGCCTAGAGACACCTGGGAAAGGGAAATATCCTTCATTAAATTGGCCTGTGGGTATATCTATGGGAGAGGCATGTCCTTGATGAATGATTGACATGAGAGGGAACCAGCCGGTGAATGTGTCTACCCCTTCGCAGGTGGTCCTGGGTTATAATAAGAAAGGGGGCTGAGCAAGCAGTGAGAAGCAAGCAGTAGTTCTTTGCGGGCCCCTGGTTCAGCTCCTGCCTCGAGTTTCTGCTTCCATTGATCGTGGACTACAGCCTGTAAGGAAAACTAAACTCCTCCCTAAGTTGCCTTTGGTATTGGGTTTTATCACACCAGTAGAAAGTCAGCTAGAACAGTGGATAAGGAGTAGCAGAGCCTGGGTGAGGTTTAACACTTTTCCCAAGGCCGCAAATCTTTCAAATGAAATGCTAAACACCTGCACAGGCCTGCGCAGAACGCTTAGCCACCTGTGCAGGCTTGCACATGACGCTTAGCCTCAGAGCGCCTTTGGTTTGCCACAACCGCTAATAACTCCAATGGAAGAAGAGGACCTTTAGGGATCCTTTAGTTGTGAGGTTCTCTGTGTGTGGCCTTAGGTAGGAAGGATCAGAATTAAAAACAAAGCACCAATCTGAAATTTACAGCGCCCTCAAAAGCTTAGTGATCAAGATTAGGAGTGTTGTAACACTGTAGTTAGAACCTATATGAACGCCAAACTCTATGAGGGGTAAAATATAAAATTTTAAATAACGACAGGATCACGGTCTTCCATCAAGGAGCCACTCTCCTTTGTTGCTGTCTGTCAACGGTATCTTCATCCCAGGCTGCAGCAGCAGAAGCATATAGGGGGACATTGGTGGACCCCAAACTTTCAGGACCTGCCCCAGACCTCGTCATCCAGCCCAATCAACAATTAGCATGTGAACCAGGCTTTCAGGTAAGGCTGGTGTAGATTCAGTTTGGAAAATCATTACCTGTTTTTTCATGTGTTCATGTATGTGTGTGTTCCTGTGTGTACAGGCATGTGAATACTTGTACATGTTTGAGCATATTCATGGGGACGACAATGGACAACCTTGAATATTCTTTCTTAGGAATCTTATACCTTATTTTATTGTGGTTGGTTGGATTTTTATTGTTGTTATTTACTTGTTTGTTTTTTGTTTTTTGTTTTTTTTTTTTCTCTTCTGTGTGTTTGGCGAGGCAGCCATCACTGGCATGGAGCTTACTAAATAGTCTAGGCAAGGTGGCTAGTGAACTCCAGGGATCTGCTTGTCGACACCTCCCCAGTAACCCTGGCTCATTTTACATGGATTCTGGGGGTTGAACTCAGGTCCTTGCCATTGAAAGGCAAGGACTTTACTGACTGAGCTATCTCTCCAGTCCCACCATTATTAATTGTATTACTTAAATGTAAAAGATAAGGAAGGGGCTTGGAACTTTATCTGCAAATGTGGGGTCCTCTCTGTTCTACTACACCGACCCCCTCTATAAACAGACATGGCTAGCAATTTCCTGGTCTTAGTTAGGCAAACTTTGCCTGGGCTTCCTGGAAATCGTTGCTATCTAGAGAATGAGTCAATGTGCTTCTGGTATTATCTGTCTTGGAGAAAAGCTTAGCATCTAAAAAAGCCAGTTTCCAACCCATGGTGCTGAGGATACAGAGGATTCTTGTGGGTGCTGTTTTCTCCAGTGATGTGTGTTTTCCAAAGGGGACTTGACTCAGAATTCTGTGACAACGGAACAGCTGGTTGCTGTTTTCTAGAAGGTCTGTGAATGCACATGTAAACACAGGTGGGTTTTTCAGGAAAAGCCTTCTAGCGAGGAAGCCCACATGTTCCGTCTCATCTGCCCAAGCAGCATGTGCCAGCAGATGGATTGAGTCACCATTTCCTAAGCTGGCAACTTATTAGCCACCCCTGAGTTTCAGGCTCAGCTGAGAGTATTTGCTCAGAGTAGATTTCCAGGCAGGTGTCCACTCTCCCAGCCACAGAGGTGATTGACTGGCTTTGCTCACCTCTACCCGAAAGGCCTTCTGTGAGGTTCTCATCCCTCTACTCCACTGCAAGTCCTTAGGAAAAATAATCACAACAAAACAAATTTTCTTTTTTGTGTTAATTACAGTGTCAGTTCCAGGAATATGATAGAATGCCCCTGGGGCCTTTGTATATGGGACATAAAGTGGGGAGGATAGCAAAGCTATTTATTTGGGGCTATTTGGGGGGTGTGGTGGTGGGTGTGTTGAGCCCTTGGGTCTCAGTAGAAAGAGATGGACAAGATATGGGGTGCAGTGACCTGATTGCTTCCCATTTCCCTAGTGGACAACTCAATTGTCTGTTTGACATTTATGGTTCTGCACTTCATTGAAATCAAAGTTTACATAGCTTTTAAAGGAAGCAAAGGTAGGACTAGGAATCCATGCATTTAGATCCTGCAAATAAAAAAATCCAACGTTTACGTTTCCTGAAATGTTTATTACAGCGAAGGCTTCTGGGTAATGTCTTTCTCTTTTTTTCCATAGATATTGTTATATTTTCATAAAAGCGTCTACTTAAAAACTTATTTCTATAAATTATGCTACTATGTAGTACCGAATCTGCCTTCGGCCCAAAATAATGATCACAAATTACTTAAGAGCATGGTGTACTTTTCTCTTTCCTTTCTCTAACTTTAAATTTATCACCTTGCAAATGTTAGCATGCACCTGAATCATCTGAAGGCCTCCTTAGGGGTGTGTGTTTCTGCTTGAGTAGGTCCTTGGCAGGGCTGGAGAAACTGCATGTCTAGTGAGGTCCAGGGCCTGCATGACAAGAAACCCAATGGGATTATCAAGAATGTGTCAGGCATAGGTTAAAGAGAACATCCATGGATGTGGTATCCTGCAGAGTCTCAGTCTCACATGCCTGAGTGAAGGGCTAGCCACTCTGAGATTGTCTACAGCTGATGATAGTTAACCGAACAAAGCAACTCCATGCTGCCTGACAAGACCTATGACTCAAATCACAGAAGGTTGAGAGAAGGAAAGTTTTATTCAGTGGCCAACAAATGGAAGAGCTCACAGACCAGCTTCCAACTCCAGGGATGCTGATAGAGTGAGGTGGACTAATGCAAGGAGAATAGTTCATGTCCAGGTACTTGGGGGCCGCCTCTCTTTGTGGCCTAGTATTATCCTGATCATGAAGGCTGATAGGTGTCCTTAGTCTAAAGGTTAAGGTCGCAAAGGAAGTACACACAAACGTCAAACCTTTCCGATTCATCCTGACACTCTCTGACACCTGCAAGACCAAGTAAAGAGCCAATCTTTTAACCAAAAGTGACTGTCAGGTTCTTGAAGAATAACCAGCAGAGATGCTGAGGCCTAACTATCTCTAAAGGGTGTGTGTGTGTGTGTGTGTGTTTGCATATATGTGTAGGTGTGTGGGTATCTGTGCAGCTATCCCTGTGTGCCCGTGTATTTGGAAGTTAGAGATCCGTCTCAAGTGTCATTCTTCAGCTGTTTGCAGTGTCTCCTGCTAGGACCTGTGGCTCAATTGCTAGGCCAGGCTGACTGGCCAGCGAGCCCAGAAATCCTCTGTCTCCATGTTCCTGGCTCTGGGATTGCACACCACACCTCCATGTCCAGCTTTGAACACAGGAACTAGGTATCAACCTGGATTCCTGTTTCTGTGTGCAGTAAGCTTTTTACTCACTGAGCCATCACCCCAGTCTCCCAAATCAAAGGTTTTTAAGAAAAATTAGAGAGTTTGGTGTTTGAATCAAGTACTGTCACCAGGAGGCTGAGCAAAATGACTTCAGAATGTGATCTGAGAATCAGAAGGGCTCCCTCAAGTTCAAGTGACCCTTCCTTGTCAGGTCTAAGCCCCTGGCTGTGCCTAGAAATCTGACCATTGCTGCTGAGTCTCTTTGTGACGCAACAATGTCCCCTGGAAAGATGCAGATGGTCTGCAAATTTAAGTTGAGTCTGGTACTGGAAGAAGTAAAATTTGGAAGACCTAGAGGTCTAGTGGTGGATGCAGTCCTGTGATTCAGTCCCAGAATTTCAAAACCCATAAACAGAAGTTCAAAGAGATTAAGAGCTCTTTTTCCCCCAAAAGTCATAACCAATCTGCCCAAAGATCAGGAAAAGCCACAAACTTGGGAATGTCAAAATGGGGTAAGCCTAGAGAGCAAAGGAAATAGAGTCCAGGGACATGCCCTAAACCAGAAGCATGCTGCCTGAAGGCAAGCATCGTGAGAGGATGAAGACAATGATGTGGAGGAGATACCCAGGCCCTCTGGGGACACTGGTTCCAAACAGGAAGCTTCAGGGTGCCTTTCACCTATTTCCTCAATCCCAGAGCCAGACAGTGGACTCCTCTGCCAGCAGCCAAGGGTGAGCACTTATCACTGGTGCTTCAGCTCTGTACTGTGTCAGCCTTGTGTGAAGACACTGGGGTTCTCTCTGGCCAGGCACACTCAACATCTAAGTAACCTAGTTCCCATGGTATAATTGCAGAGTCTTACCCCATACTCATGTTTTGCTTCTCCTTGCTTTTCAATTTTATTCTTCATACTTGCTATTGCTTTTGTTTCTGTGTTTGAAGCAGGGTCCCACTGTGAATATCAGGCTGTTGTTGGTTTCACTATTTAGCCCTGGCTAGCCTCAAACTTAACTTAGTCTTCAGCCCTCCCTGTTGCTGAAGTTGTAGGTGTATCCCTCCATACCCAACTGGTATAGTTCTTCCATGCTAACTATATCCCACCATCATATCATGCTGTAGATGAGCCTACCCTTCACTTTTACACTCTTTCGAAGCTTAAGTAGTGTCCCATGATGACCTTCCAAAGTCAAAATTCTCCCTTTACACATGAGGCCAAACTCAACTATGCCTCCCTAAAGATGTCTGAACCCAGGAGGTTTTCAGTCATGCACCCAGCTTAATTAATATCCATATGAAGGCATACTTATGAGCACATTCATGTACATGTCCTATTGTCACTGATCTTGAATACAACTGAATTTAAAAGAGGTCATTTATCTTAATTCTGGGATTCCCGTGACTCCTGCATGGTTGCCAAAATCATCATTGTCTTCATTCTTTTACTATAATTAAAGGATTGAGACTCCAACTCTGCCTCAGAGCAAATTGAATCATGGCATGTACATCACAGTTTATTTGGCTGATTTTTAAGTGCTTTACGGCAGGTTGCAGCACAGCCCATGCTAACACATTCTTGCTAACACCTCTGGAAAATCCACTGGGAGAGCTCTTGCTCTACTGTGAGACCACCTGCCTGCACTGTTTACTATTCTTGACCTGTCACCTGGCCTGGCCTTAGTTCTGTCCTGTAGGTATCTTTGGAGTCTTAGTAACTAGACTGGTACCTACATTGTATTTTCCCAAGTCCTCATAAAAATGATCCCCAGCATACAGTAAAGACTACACCAGAAATAATGGGGTTGGACCTGTGAGCAGGTAGGTGGGTAGCAAAGACAACTTTTGTTCTTTTGCAGTGTCTTGGAAGTGCCATGGCATTTCTAATTCAAATCTGCACACTCTACCTTAGAGAATTAGCTCTCAAAAGGGTAAGCCTGTCACCATTTGTGTTACCAATTATAATCTGTATTTCTTTATAGCCCCCGATGTAATAAAAAGTGTAGCTTTTTCTATAGACAGATCATTTATTCTTTTACTCAACAAATAATAATAGACTACCACTCCATTGCCAGACAGTACCAAATACTGTGGGCTATAACAAAGAAAAATGCAGGCACCGTCCTATTTAATCTTAATATGAATACTCATTACCATGGGAACCAAAAATTGGGAAGTGAAATCCATTGTGAAAATTCAGAAAATTCTTTCTAAAGAAGTGTTGTATGTAATCTAAGACTTGGGGAAAAAAATTAAAAAAACAAACAAAAAAGTGCATGAGACAGCCAGGTAAACAATGGAGTATGAGCTGGAGTGTGAAAGCCTGACCACTACAAGGAAGTTCTCCTGTCCCATCTAGGATGTTCTCAAGCATTCATAATCACAGCCTTCAACACCCCATATTATGATTGCCTATTTATTTGTTGGTCTTCTCCACTAAACAACAGAACCCAGATGACTAAGAATTTTGTCAGTTTTTACAAGCATGCTATCCTGTGTGCATGACACAATGCTGGGCATGAAATGCATTGACTGACATACCCTGCCCATGGTCTTAGCATTCACCATTCCTGTGTATGACTTTTGGCTGCCAAACACCAGAGCTTGGAGTATAGAAGGAGAAGGTTCTACAGGCAAAGTTTGCAAGCACAGGAATTAATAGTCCAGGGGGAAACCTCAAGCTCAGGCTATTAGGATTAGTAGATTAAAAACTGGCATGTCTTTCTCCTTAGGTGGCTGAGTTCCATGTTCTACAAACTGCTTGAGATCTTGCAGCTGACATTAGTGAACTGCTTAAATGTTGTCTACAGGGCTCCTTCCCTTCTCATTTCCTCACTCACCTTCCAGTGTTCCCTGTGATCACTTCCCAATATGCCTTCATTAGAGTCTTGACCTAGGACCATGCACTAGAATGGGCCTTCCTAAGTGTCTGCTGAGTGACAGCATCTCTTAATGACTGGGCTTTTTATTTTCTTGGCTAAGCAAGGAATGAAGTTGCCAAGTATTCAACTCTCTCATTAACCTTACCAACTTGTTAGTTACCTCTATGATGTATGAAAAGCCTGCTTGAGCTGTGCAAACTGATTAAAATGGACCACTACCTTGTCACATGACCATCTGGCACAGTTGGGACAATCAGAATAAGACTCAGAAAGTGAAAGATGTGTTTTAGACTGTCAGCTTAACCTCAAGAACTCACAGCCTGCTCAGCTATTCCTGAAGTGAATACATACCCAGAGGGAATGCTCAGTGCTTTCAATGAGAGGTAGTTTGCTGTAGGTCACACACAGCTCCTGGACCTATCCCTGCATCCTGACTTAAATAGCAGCTCTGAGTCCTTAGAGTGAGGCTACCACCCTTTCATAACACAAAGAAACAGGATCTCCTTCATACATCACTCACATCTGAAAAGGTAATGTGGGATGTTTCTAGTTAATAGGACAATGACAATGATAACAGTAAAACAATGATGACAGCATGTGTTACTGAGTTCCTGACAATGAGGTAGGAGCATAGACCTCCTCTTTAAAGCCTCCAAATATTCCTTTGTCATTGTTCTTATCCTTACTTATTTTTGCAAATTAGGAAGCTGATGCTGAGAGAAATTTCACAGTGTCAGTTCAGAGTCAAACTGGAAGTTAGAGGCAGGTGGATCTCTGAGTTCAAAGCCTGGGTCTGTGGCTGGGTCTGTGGAGATAGTTCCAGGACAGCCAGGACTATACACAGAGAAACCCTGTCTCACAAAACCAAACAAACAAAACATCAGAGTCAAACTGATGTTCTGAAAGTCATTCTCTGTGGACTACGGAGATGGCTCAGCAGTAAAAACCACCTACTACTCTTTCGAAGGATCCAAGCTTGGTTCCCAGTACCCACATGTTGATTTAGAACTCTTTTTAACTCCAGTTCCAGCAGAACTGGTGTCCTTTTCTGACCTCTGCAGGCCCCAGGCATCAGCACAGTAAGCATACATACATCTCATATACATAAAATACAAATAGATCTTTTAACACTTGTTTTAATTTTAAAAATTAAAATCATATTCTTCATAGTCTCTATTAAATGTCCCTTTGAAAGAATAAATGTAAGTGTTGACCAAGACAAGATGCCATGCTTTCTTTTGCTCTTACTTCCAAATAACAGTATCACCATAGCACTCCAGGTAGCAGGCCAAGTGGGGAGTATCCCCTCCCATTTCAACAGTCAGTAATACTCACTATCCCTCTGGATGAGATCTGGGTACTCATAACTTAGAACTTTACACTCTATTGCATTGGGGACTGTGGGAAGCCACAGCCCCAAGGTGGAGCCTGGCTGGATGCCAGGTAGTCTGAGCTTAGCTGTGAACAAGCCTTATTTGGAAGTGCTTGATGGATCTGGTGTGCTTCCTCCTTTGGCCTATCCGAGATCGCCAGGTGGCATGAGCTGATTGGGCAGTGAGCGCATATTTAAGGGCTTGCTAGGGCTGGGAGGAGCAGAAGCTGATGTACAAGGTTCCTGAATAAACTGCTTGAAGAAGAGTCGTGGTTGTGTCCTTGCTGGCCCAGGTAGATGCGACAAGTGGTGGCCCATACATGGAATCTCTCTCCGTGGGTGAGCAGCTCAGAACTTCCTGCAGTCAGGGCAGTTGACTGGTAAGTCCCAGGTAAGGTGGGACCAAGTTAAGGACCTCAGTAAAGAGGCAATAAGGTCTCCAGTGAGGAGCAATAAAGTTCCAGGTGTCGGACAAAGCAGAAGGAACTCAAAGTGAAAGTATGGGAAATACAACATCGCAGTCAGTTTTCCTTGCTCTTTAAGAGCTATTACAATCCAAGGGGCTGAAGTTAAAGAAGAGCACTCTAGAGAGATTCCTCAGGGAGGTTGAGACGGTCGCTCCCTGGTATGCTGTTCCTGGTAATTTAACCATTAGTTGCTGGGACAAGCTTGGGAAAGTCCTAGACTTTGCCTGGGAACAGGGAACGTTGAGACCAGGGACAAGACCAATGTGGAGGCTTGTTCACAGATGAATAGAGGATCAAAGGTGCTGCAGGGCTGTCGAAAAGGGGTAAGAAGTGTTAGAACAGTTGAAAGAAGAGCGCTCCATGAAGTCAGAAAAGGAAAGCTCCAGGGAAAGTTTAGAGAAAAGAAGCTCAGAATCAGAGGAGGAACTAGAAATGTTGGTAAAGAAAATGGAGAAGTCATCTTTGCAAAAGCACTCTGAGTCCTGCAAGGTGGAGCCTACTGCTCCAGGACCGTCCCCTCCTCCATACAATGTAACTTCTTTGTTAAATGATCCTGGAGGGCCGTCTTTCTGCTCAGAGGTCTGGAAGGAGGTTAAACATGAATTTTGTTATCCTGTCTTTCAGAATAATGCAGGGCAGCACTATCATGAATATCTTGATTTTTAAAACAGTTAAAGCACTTGCAGAGTCTGTCCGCACCTATGTGGTAAATGAAGCTTTTACAGTGGCACAAGTTGAATCCCTTACTCACCACTACTATATGACTCCAAGTGATTGGATGAAGGATTGGCCTCCTGCTTGGCCTGTTCAAGAATCCTCTCAGACTTTACAGGGCTTGGGGTATGCTAAAGCTCCCAGTGTAAGTGCCCGGGAGCTGACTTGGAAAGATACTGAAGGCCACTCTGGAAGCATACAACCTTACGTCTTAGAATTACCAGTCACTCTTTGGGGTCAAGACCTGTTGAAGGAGATGGGATATAGGCTTACCAATGAAGGCAAATATTCCCCTATGGCACAAAGTATGATGCAGGCCATGGATCACCATCCCTCTTATGGGCTAGGAAAGTTTTTGCAAGGCCTCAGATCCCCAATTCAGGCCAAGCCTCGTTCCCATAGACAGGGCTTGGGTTTTTCCTAGGGGCCGTTGAGGACATTATTCCCATTACCTGAAATACAGAGGAGCCAGTCTGGGTACCTCAATGGCCTCTCTCCTCTAAAAAGCTTGCTGCAGCTAAATCTTTAGTTCAAGAACAATTAAAATTAGGACATATTCAGTCTTCCGTTTCATCCTGGAATACACCCATTTTTGTGATAAAGAAAAGGTCAGGGAAATGGAGGTTGTTGCATGATTTAAGAGCCATAAACAAGCAAATGCAAGTTTTGGGGCCTGTGCAGCGTGGCTTACCTTTACTGTCAGCTTTACCCAAGGATTGGTCCATTATAGCAATGGACATTAAGGATTGTTAGATTTGCTTTTACCTTGCCTTCTGTTAACCATGAAGAACCTATCTGCATTATGAATGGGTAATTCTGCCCCAGGGCATGGCGAATAGCCCCACTATGTGTCAGCTTTTTGTAAGTCATGCCATTGTTCCCATTAGAGAAAGATATCCTGAGGTGCGATGTGTACATTATATGGATGACATTTTAATGGCCAATAAAGATTTGATATTACTATACAAGGCATATGGAGAGTTGGTAAAGATCCTAGAGAACAAGGGGCTATATATAGTCCCAGAAAAGGTACAACAGGGCAATATTATTGATTACTTGGGAGCCAAGATATATAAGGACCACATAGTGCCTCAGAAAATTAAGATTAGATATCTTGCAAACCTTAAACGATTTTCAAAAATTGTTAGGAGATATAAATTGGATTTGGCCATTTCTGAAGCTTTCCAATCAAGAATGAGACCCTTATATATTAATTGGCAACCCTGATTTAAATTCTTCTCAGGTGTTAACTGATGAGGCCTGGGTGGCATTGCAAAAGGTGGAACAAGGGCTGAGCAAGGCGTCTCTAATGTGGTACATTCCACCGTTACAGTGGATCCATCCCAAAAGTTCAGTGACTAAGTCTGTAGAGCATTATCCAACTAGCGTTGCTAGTCTAGCTTTGACGGGGATTCAGCAATGTTTACAATTTTTTGGATGTCAGTCTGAAATGCTTATTACCCCATATTCTGCTGCCCAAATAAAAGTTTTAATTGCCTCATTAGATGAATGGGCTATTTTAAAATGTAGTTTTGATGGAGATATAGATAACCATTATCCCAAGCATCCCATTTTGAGCTTTTTAAAGGAACATCCTGTAAAAGTTACTGGTAAAGTACCCATTGAGGGTGCAGTAACCATTTTTATGGATGGTTCTAAGACTGGCTGTGGAGCGTATGTAATTGGAGAAGCTGTCCCAATTATTTGTCAATTTATGCCAGGCTCACCTCAAATAGTGGAGTTTCATATAGTGTTAAAGGTTTTTAGGAAAGTTTCTGAAGCCTTCAATTTAATTTCTGATTTCAATTATGTTGTTAATCTGGTAAAAGAACTGGAGGTAGCTGGAAAAATAAAAACTAACAGCCCTATTCAGCCATATGTAACCCAGCTACAAGAGATCATTTGGAAACGTTTGCAACCCTTTTATATCCAACACATTAGAGCACATACTGGATTGCCTGGACCAATTAGTGAGAAAAATGAATTAGTGGATAAGTGTACCCAGATGCTTTTATATTTTCCTCTCTCCCAATTGATAGAGCTCAGCAATTTCATTCTCAATTTCATGTTAATTCGAAGACCTTACAGCATCACTTTGGGATATCCCATGCAGCCACTCATGATATAGTTAAAGCTTGTAAAAATTGTGTAGTGTATTTACATCTGCCTACTTGGGGGGTTAATCCCAAAGGATTGGCCCCTCTTAGAATATGGCAGATGGATGTTACTCATATCGCTGAATTTGGCACATTAAGGTATGTGCATGTCTCTGTGGATACATGCTCAGGAGTGATACATGCTACTCCTTTAAATAAAGAAAAGGCAAAAAAAAAATGTAATTACCCACTGCTTGGAAGCTTGGGCTGCTTGGGGGTATGCTGCAGCAATTAAAGACTGATAACGGACCAGCGTATACTGCTGCATCTTTCTCTGCATTTTGTAAGCAGATGCAGATAGATTTGAGACATGGTCTTCCCTACAACCCACAAGGTCAAGGCATTGTTGAACAAGCTCACCGAACTTTGAAGGCAGGCTTAATAAAACAATAAGGGGGGAATAGGCCAAGGCCGTGCCCCCAAAGAGAGAATATCTCTAGCTCTACTGACTCTTAATTTTTTTTTCAATTGGATGTGGATGGGCGCTCAGCTGCTGATCACCATCACAGTGTCCTCCCCATTGATAAGGGATTTGTAAAATGGAAAGATGTCATTTCTGGACTATGGAAGGGTCCTGACCCTGTGTTACCATGGGCGAGAGGGTCTGTTTGTGTTTACCCACAGGATCAGTCAAAACCTTTGTAGATTCCTGAAAGAGTGACCAGGAGAGTTCCTGCCTCTGAAGATGGCAAGGCACATAAGCAGAGTGATGCAGCTAATGCTGAAGATCATGATGATGGTACTGGTCAACAAGATGGAAGCGTATCCACGATGGGGGATCCTGTCAGTGTTTTCTAAACCCATGCCAATTAGGCATTCTGCCCAAGTTTTTCCCAGATTTTTTAGTAGCAATTTAAGTTTAAATTTACCTTTTTTGCCTTTAGATAAGGATATTAGTCCTGTAGAGGGAAATGTTAGTTTTGCCCTGGGAGGGGTGCTTATCCTAGTCAGTCTCATTGCTTTATGGTGTATCTACAGGATGAGAGTTACATAGCAGAGAAGTAATGCCATGATTGCACAAGCCTTCGCAGCCCTGGAGGCAGGGCAATCACCTCAGATTTGGTTAACTGTGCTTAAAAGCTTAGCAGTCATCACGCTCAGGATGCCAGACAAAGTACTGCATTTGAGGCCAGCTATTAGCGGCTTCATGGAGGGCAAGTCTGATTGCATATGGGTTGGTATCGAAATCCCATCTCTGAGAAAAGATACCGGACGGGTGTGGCACCTTGGCTGATAACTGGGCACGGGGCCATTACAATGTCCCTTGTTCATCAGAGATCAGACCTCTACCCTTGCCTGTTGCGTTTTAAACAAAAAAGGGGGAAATGTGGGAAGCCACAGTCCCAAAATGGTGTCTGGCTGGATGCCAGGTAGTCCAAGCTTAGCTGTAAACAAGCCTTATTTGGAAGTGCTTGACGAATCTGGTGTGCTTCCTCCTTCTGTGGAGTATCCCGGATCGCCAGGTGGCATGAGCTGATTGGGCAGTGAGCCATATTTAAGGGCTTGCTGGGGCTGGGAAGAGCAGAAGCTGATGTAAAATGTTCCTGAATAAACTGCTTGAAGAAGAGTCGTGGTCGTGTTTCCTTGCTGGCCAAGGTAGACACAACAGGGGACCCTCAGTTCTAAAGTATCAGTGAACTCGTGAGCAAGCTGCAGTTTCCATGCCAATCTGATGGTGATGGGGTATCCCTCCTCTTTTCTGGGAGGAGTACGTTAAAGAAGGCCTAATGAAGAGTTGGGCCTCTCACCTCCACCCAACAGAAATAAAGCTTCTCTTAGCATGGTGTCCCAGCACTTGGAAGGTGGAAACAGGAACTTTGCTAGTTAAAATCCAGCCTGGGCTACCTATTGAGACGGTGAATAAAAGAACTAAGATCAGTAGCTATAACTTAATGGTAGTGCATTTCTCTGGCATACATGAGACTCTTTCAGTCTCTAGCATGATAATATGATAAATACATTTTCAAAATATTGTTACTATTTTGAGGGGACAAGAAAGGTCAATAGAAAATCATATAAACACATACACCCAAGACACACAGAGACAAACACACAGGCATAGAGACAGAGAGACAAAGAGAAACACACAGATACACACTCACAGAGACACACAAACAGACACACATGTCCTACTCAGTAATAGTGGAAAGTCCCTCAGGTATCAGTAGAGACCAGGTGAGGAGTCTGGACATTAACCTCCCAAAGCAGTGCAAGATGATATTGCCATCTCAGTTCCCTTCCAGAGCTGTGTAGACAACAAAGTCAGTAGAAACAGAAGCGTTCAATAATGTCTAGAGCTGCCTAACACTTAAAGATGACTTTCCATTGAAAGATATTTACTATAGAGAGAAAAAAAAAAGAACTGAAAGAAACAGTGTCGGCCCTGAAACAAAGATGTTAGACTTGCCTAACAAAGATTTTAAAGCAGCTGCCATTAAAAAAAAAAAAAAGAAAGAAAGAAAGAAAGAAAAGAAAAAGGCATCCTACAAATTATTCTAAACAGGACTGAAACAAATATAGAAATTCTCAGGCAACACAGACTATGCAAAGAAACAAATCAAAATTTTAGAACTAGAAAAACTAAGCTAAATGGAACTAAGTAAGGTGTTCCTTACTGGAGAAATGGCTCGGCTATTAAAAGCACTTTTCTTGAAAAGGAAGCAGGCTTTGTTCCCAGCACCTATACTGACTGAGTGGCTCACAACTACCTGTAACTCCAGGTCTGGGGATCAGACACCTGCTTCTAGACTCTGAGCTGTCATAAAATCATGAAGATTTATAGATTTAAATAAAAATAAGTCTTTTTATAAAAGAAATGAAGACAGGGATAGCGTGGATGAACTGATAGAGCAATAGAATTATTAGGAAAACACAAATTAAAACCACAGTGACACATCATCTCACATCTGCTAGGATGACTGTCAATAACAAGACAATAGTGTTGACAAAAATGCCAAGAAAGGGAATAATTGTACACTGTTGGTGAGGATGTAAATGAACACACTGATTATGGAAAGCAATGAATATTCCTCCAAAAAAACCCTAGAAATATGATAAAATTACCAAATGACTCAACAAACCTACTTTTGAGTATTTGTCTTGGTGAATAATACTACATGTCCATCCATCTTCATTGTAGGATCCTGTATGACAGTTGTAGAATTGGTCAAACTGTCTTTAGATGAACAAACAAGTGTAATACATCTAATATGCTTTGTACGTGAAATTAGTATTTGTCTCCCTCTTTCTTTTCTTTTTCTTTCTTTTTTTTTTTTTTTTTTAAGAAAACTCAGCCGATACCTTAGGCTTGTTTCCAATTAGCTCTTTCTTTTAATATGTATTATTTTTTCTTATTTCACATATTGATACCAGTACCCTCTCCCTCCCTCCCGTGACCCCTGAACCCCCTCCCACCCCATTTCCCTACCCACCCCTACTCCTACACCATGACCCCACAGGGAGGGTGATGCCTTCCAGGAGGGATCATCAAAATCTGTCAAGTCATTTGGAGTAGGGTCTAGGCCCTCCCTCCTGCCTCTAGGATAAGGGAGTATCCCTCCATGGGGGTGTGCTCCCAAAGTCCTTTCGTGCACCATGGATACATCCTGGTCCCACTGTCAGAAGTCCTGTAGACTACCTAGGCCTTCTAACTGAGATCCATGTTCAGTGGGTCTGAGTTAGTCCAATGCTGGATTCTCAGCTATCAGTCTGGGGGTCCATGAGCTCCCTCTTGTTCAGGTCAGCTGTCTGTGTGGGTTACTGTAGCCTGGTCTTGACCCCTTTTCTTAATCACTCCTCCTTCTCTGCACCTGGAGGAGTTTGGCTCAGTGTTTAGCTGTGGGTGTCTGCTTCTGTTTCCATCAGCTACTAGATGAGGGCTCTATGATGGCATATAAGTTAGTTATCAATCTCAATATCAGAGAAAGGCATTCAATGTAGCCTTTCCACTGTTGCTCAGATTGTTAGTTGGGGGCATCCTTGTAGGTCTCTGGATGTTTCCCTGGAGTCAGTTTTCTCTTCAAACCTATAATGGCTCCCTCTATTATGGTATCTTTTTTGTTGTTGTTGTTTTTGTTTTATTTTTGCTCTCATCTATTCATCACCTGACTCAATCTTCCTAGGCCCTCTTTTCTCCTAACTCCCTTTCCACTCACTGCCCTCCCCCAATCCCAATATGCTCAGGAGATCTTGTCCCTTTCCCCTTTTGTGAGGGACCTTGTATGAATTTCTTAGGTTCCTCTTTGTATCCTAGTTTCTCTGGTAGTGTGAATTATAGGCTGGTGATCCTTTGCTCTATGTGTGAGTGAGTACATACCATGTTTCTCTTTTTGTGACTTGGTTACCTTACTCAGGATGGTTTCTTCAAGTTCCATTCATTTCTCTGCCAATTTCAAGATTCCATTGGTTTTTCTCTCCCCCCCACCCCCTGGCTGAGTAGTAATCCATTATGTAAATGTACCACATCTTCTTTATCCATTCTTCAGTTGAGAGGCATCTAGGTTGCTTCCAGGTTCTTATTATTACAAATGATGCTGCTATGAACATAGTTGAACAGATATCTTTGTTGCATGGGTGTGCATCATTTGGGTATATGCCTAAGAGTGGAATTGCCAGGTCCTGTGATAGACTGATTCCCATTTTCCTGAGGAACTGCCATACTGATCTCCAAAATGGCTGTACAAGTTTACACTCCCACCAGCAGTGGAGGAGTGATCCCCTTTCTCTACATCCTCTCCAGCATAAGTTGTCATTGGTGTTTCTAATTTTAGCCATTCTGGCAGGAGTAAGATGGTATCTCGGAGTTGTTTTGATTTGTTTCCCTGATTGCTAAGGATGTTGAGCACTTTCTTAGGTATCTTTCAGCCTTTTTGATTTCCTCTATTGAGAATGTTCTATTCAGCTCTGTACTTTTTAATAGGGTTATTTGGTGATTTGGTGACTAGTTTCTTGAGTTCTTTATATATTTTGGCAATCAGCCCTCTGTCAGATGGTTGGTGAAGATCTTTTCCCAGTCTGTGGGCTGCTGTTTGGTCTTGTTGACTGTGTCCTTTGCCTTACAGAACCTTCTCAGTTTCAGGAGGTCCCATTTATTAATTGTCGATCTAAGTGTCTGTGCTACTGGAGTTATGTTCAGGAAATGTTCTCCTGTAAAATTTGTTCAAGGGTACCTCCCACTTCCTCTTCTAAGAGGTTCAGTGTGGCTGGATTTATGTTGAGGCCTTTCATCCATTTGGACTTAAGTTTTGTGCATAGCAATAGACATGGGTCTATCTGCAGTCTTCTACATACCATCATCCAGTTGTGCCAGCATCATTTGTTGAAAATTATTTCTTCCTTCCATTGTATAATATTAGTTGTTTTGTAAAAAATCAAGTTTTCATAGATAGATGCCTGGGTTACAGTCAGGATTTTTTATTTGATTCCATTGATCTACCTGTCTTTTTTTTTTTTTTTTTTTTTTTTTTTTTTTTTTGTGCCAATACCAAGCTGTTTTCAGGACTATAGCTCTATAGAAGACTTCAATAGCTCTATTGAAGTAAGGGATGGTGATGCCTCCTGAAGTTTCTTTATTGTACAGGGTTATTTTGGCTATCCTGGGTCTCTTATTTTCCCATATAAAGTTGAGTTTTATCCTTTCAAGGTCAGTGAAGAATTGTTCTGGGATTGCATTGAAACTGTAGATTGCTTTTGGCAAGATTGCCATTTTTACTATGTTGATCCTACCTATTCAAGAGCATGGGCGATCTTTCCATTTTCTGGTATCTTTTTTATTTCTTTCTTTAAAGACACAAAGTTCTTATTATATAGGTCTTTTTTGTTTGTGGCTATTGGGAAGGGTGATGTTTCTCTGATTTCTTTCTTAGCCCCTTTATCATCTGTGTATAGTAGGGCTACTGATTTACTGATTTTTTTTTTTTTTTTAGTTAATCTTGTATCCTGCTAATTTGCTGAATGTTTTTATCTGCTCTAGGAGTTCCCTGGTAGAGTTTTTTAGGCTCCTTATGTAAACTATCATATCATCTGCAAATAGTGACAGTTTGACTTCTTCCTTTCCAATTTTGTATCCCCTTGATCTCCTTTTGTTGTCTTACTGAATTAGCTAGAACTTCAAGTACAATATTGAAGAGATATGGATAGAGTGGACAGCCTTGCTCTTGATTTTAGAGAAATCACCTTAAGCTCCTCTCCATTCAGTTTGATATTGGCTGTTGGTTTACTGTATATTGCTTTTATTATGTTCAGGTATGTTCCTGTTATCACTGATCTCTCTAAGACCTTTATTAAGAAAGGGTATTGGATTTCGTCAAAGGCTTTTTAGCATCTAGTGAGTTGATCATGTGGTTTTTCTTTTCCAGTTTGTTTATATGGTGGATCACATTGATAGACTTTTGTATGTTGACCCATCCCTGCATTCCTGGGATGAAGCCTACTTGGTCATGGTGGATGATTTCTTTGATGTGTTCTTGGATTCGATTTGCCAGTATTTTATTGAGTATTTTTGCATCAATATTCATGAGGGATATTAGTCTGCAGTTCTCTTTCTTAGTTGTGTCTTTGTGTGGCTTGGATACCAAGGTAATTATAGCCTCATAAAAAGAGTTTGGTAATGAACCTTCTGCTTCTATTATGTGGAACAATTTGAGAAGTGTTGGTATTAGCCCTTCTTTCTATTTCTGGTAGAATTCTGCACTGAGCGCATATAGCCCTGAGGATTTTGTTTTTGTTTTTTTGTTTTTTTTTTTTTTTTCCTTTGGTTGGGAGGCTGTTGATGACTGCCTCTATTTCATTAGGGGTTATAGGTCAATTTAAGTTGCTTATCTGTTCTTGATTTAATTTGGGTAAGTGATAGCCATCCAGAAATTTGTCCATTTCCTTTTTTTCAAATTTTGTGCAGTAACAAGTTTTCAAAGTATTGAAAATTGTCTGGATTTCCTCAATGTCTGTTATTATGCACCCCCTTTCTTTTCTGATTTGTTGATTTGCATATTCTCTCTCTGCTTTTTTATTAGTTTGGATAAAGGATTTGTCTATCTTATTGATTTCTCTCTAAAAACCAACTCTTTGCTACATTGATTCTTTGTATTGTTTTCCTGGTTTCTACTTTATTGATTTCAGTCCTAAAATGATTATTTCCTCGCATCTACTCCTCCGGGGTGAGTTTGCTTCTTTTTGTTCTAGGGCTTTCAGTTGTGCTGTTAATTCTCTAATGTGACTATGTTCTGTTTTCTTCATAGGGGCACTTAGTGCAATGAACTTTCCTCATATCACTGCTTTCAAAGTGTCCCAGAAGTTTGAGTATGTTGTGTCTCCATTCTCGTTGAATTTTAGGAAATCTTTAATTTGCTTATTTTTCCTTGACAATTCTTCATTGTTCAGTTTCCATGAGTTTGTAGGTTTGTGTGATTTGTGTTGTTGAATTCCAACTTTAAAGCATGGTGGTCTGATGAGATACAGGAGACTATTCCAATTTTTTTTTTTTTTTTTTTTTTTATCTGTTGAGGTTTGTTATGTTGCCTATTAAGTGGTCAATTTTAGAGGTGGTTCCAAATGGAGCTGAGAAGAAGGTATATTCTTTTGTGTTTGGATGCAATGTTCTATAGATGTCTGTTAAACCCAATTGGGACATAACTTCTGTTAGTTCTTTTCTTTAAGTTTCATTCTGGTGGTCCTGTCTAGTGGTAAGAGTAGGGTGTTGAATTCTCCCACTACAAGTGTGTGAGGTTTTATGTGAGCTTTGAGTTTTAGTAGCATTTCTTTTACGAATGTTGGTGCATTTGTATTTGGGGCATAGTTGTTCAGAATTGAGGCTTTGTACTGATGAATTTCTCCTGTGATGAATATGAAATAACCTTCATCTCTTTTAATTTTTGTTTGAAGTCTAACTTGTTAGATATTAGAATAGCCACACCTGCTTGCTTCTTGGGTCCATTTGATTGGAAGATCTTTTCCTAACCCTTTTACCCTGAGGTAATGTCTGTCTTTGAAGCTTAGGTGCACTTTTTGTATGCAACAGAAGGATGGATTCTGTCTTCATATCCATTCTGTTAGCCTGTGTCTTTTTATAGGTGAGTTAAGACTACTAGTGTTGAGGGAAAGTAAGGACCATTGATTGTTAATTCTTGATTGTTTTAGGTTTGTTGTTGGTGGTGGTATTGTGAGTATATTTTCCCTTCTTTTTCTTTTGGGCCCTGGTAAGGTGGAATTATCTATTGCCTATGTCGTTGTGAATGTAATTAACTTCCTTGGATTGGAGTTTTCCTTCCAGAACTTTCTGCAGGGCTAGATTTGTGAATATGTATTGTGAAAATATGGCTTTGTCATTGATATCTTGTTTTGTCCATCTATAATGATTGAGAGAGTTTTGCTGGGTGTAGTACCCTGGGCTAGCATCCTGGACTCTTAGTATTTGTAGAACATCTATTTATGACCTTCTGGCCTTGAGAGTCTCCATGGAGAAGTCAGGTGTAATTTTGATAGGTCTGTCTTTGTATATTACCTGGCCTTTTTCCTTCACTGTCCTTAATATTCTTTCTTTATTCTGTATGTATGTTAGGTGTTTTGATTATTATATGGTCTTTTTTTTTTTTCTTTTTGGTCCAGTGTATTTGGTGTTTGGTATGCTTCTTGTACTTTCATGGGCATATCCTTCTTTAGATTGGGACAGTTTTCTTCAATGATTTTGTTGAATATGTTTCTGCTGGGCTTCTTCGCATTGTTCTATGCCTATTATTCTTAGGTTTGGTCTTTTCACGGTGTCCCATATTTTCTGGATGTTTTGTGTTAAGGATTTGTTGGATTTAAGATTTTATTTGGTCAATGAATCTATTTCCTCTAGTTTATCTTCAGTGCCTGAGATTCTCTCTTCCATCTCTTATATTCTGTTGGTTATGCTTGCATCTGTAGTTCCTGGTTGTTTACCCAGTTTTTCTATTTCCAGCATTTGCTCAGTTTGTGTTTTCTTTATTCTTTCTATTTCAGTTTTCAGGCCTTGAGCTGTTTGAATTATTTCCTTCATCTTTTTGTTTTTTCTTAGCTTGCCTTACTTTCTTTAAGAGAGTTGTTCATTTCTTGCTTTTTTTTTTTTTTTTTCTTGTTCTTTTCCTCTATCTCTTCCAATTTTTTGTTTGTTTTCTCTTCCATTTCTTTAAGGGATTTTCTCATATAATCTTTGAGGGCCTCTATCATTTTTATGAAGTTACTTTTTAAGTTGTTCTCTTCTGCTTCATCTGCTTTGGTGTGTCTAGTTGGTGTAGAGTCCCTAGATTCTGGTGGTATCATGCTTATCTTTCTATTTTTGGGTGTTTTCTTGTATTGCCATCTTCCCATCACTTCTTCCAGTGGGTGCAGGTGGAGTCTCTCTCTCTTTACCCTAGTCTCCTGGTGGGCATAGGAGGGTCAAGTAGTCAATGTCTGTAATTCTGTATGATCCAAGCTCTCTTGGAGGTCTCTCCTCTGGCAGAGGGCTGGCAATGGGGTCCAAAGATCAGGCGAGTGCAACTTCAGGATGGTACCACATGGATCGGCAGGTTCAGTGTGCTCAGAGTAGACCCAGTAAGTTCCACAGAGGTGGAGGGGTTGTTGGACCCACACTCTGGCTCAGTGATCACCCCGAGCAGCAGGCCCAGCAGGACAAAGGTTAGTCACCCTCTTTAAACAAACAAACATAAAAATCTTTGGGGCTAGACAGATGGCTCATAGCACTGGCAGTTTGTCCAGGCAATTTGTATTCAAATCCAGCCCCCACATGGTGACTCATAGTTCTATAATTCCAGCCACAGGAGATCCAATGTCTTCTTGTGGCTTCCATGGGCACTGTACATGTGTGGTACACAGACATAAATACAGGCAAAATATCCACACACACATAAAATAAAAATAAATCTTTTTAAACTTTTTAAAGGAAAGAAAAATTAGGGGAAAATACACTAAATGAACTAAGTTAGGCACAAAAAAATATTTTATTTTCTCACATAACTGTGAAATCAAGAGCAGTCAAAGCTCCATAGTAGAGAGTAGAATAAAAATTATTGGGGGCTGGGAAGTGAGAAATAGAAGATGATTGCCAAAAGGTACTGAAGCAGACAGACTGACTAAATTATTTTATTTAAAATGTATTGCACTTCATATAGTTAATAGCATGTTATACATTTCAAAATTGCTAAGCAATTATGCTTCAAGTACCCTCAACATAGTAAATGATAAATATTTGAGGTGATGCTATGGCAATTAGCTTAATTTAATTTACTAATTTATTCATAAGCCATAACAGGCGATACATAAATACATATTTATTTACAGTGAAATAAAGAATTTCAAGGAATAAGGAGAAACTGAGATAGTCTCTGAAGAAAAAACTAAGATTATTTTCTAATAGACTAACCCTAAAGGAAAGTCTCTAAAAGCTTGAAAGAAGTGATTAAAGCAGCTATGCCTATGGGAAAGAAGAGACTGGAGGCCAGTGGTTCTCAGCCTGTGGATAGTGACCTTTTCAGAGTCAAATCACCCTTTTACAGGGGTCACATATCCGATACCCTGCATATCAGATATGTACATTACAATTCATAACAGTAGCAAAATTACAGTTAAGAAGTAAAAATGAAAATAATTTCATGGTGTGTGTGTGGAGGAAGTCTCCACAACCTGAAGAACTGTATGAAAGGGTCACAGCATTAGAAGGTTGAGAGCCACTGATGTAGGCTGGGAAAATACAATGATTTCTCTATTTCTTGACTTTTGTGGTATATTTTATGGTTGAAGCAAAATTACAATGTCATCTAATATAGTTCTAAATGTGTATAGTAAAAATATTTCAGATAGCTATAATTGCAAAAGGTGAAATGTAAGGAGTGGCATCTACAGCTCACTAATAAAACAACCTCGGCGGTAGATTGTGATGTCTAGAAAAGCATTTTGGCACTTGTACAAAGACATATATTCAAAAACACTAGATGTGAACTGGTGTAGCTTAGTTGGTAGAAGGCTTGCCAAACATGCATGAAGCCCTGAGGTCTGTGCCAGGGTACCTCACAGAACTGGGAATGGCAGTGCACACGTGCAAAACCAGCACTTGTAAAACTGGAGGCAAGAGGATTAGAAGTTCAAGATCATCTTGAGAACAAATTTGAGGACATCCTGGACTGTGTGAGACCCTGCAAAATAGAAAGGGAAAGGAAGGCAGACAGGCTGGCTGGCCATGTGAAAATGGAAATCTGGGGTTCGAAATATGAGTCAGTGATTAAGACCACTGGCTGCTCTTCCAAAGATTGGGTTTGATTTCCAGTACCCCCACAGTTGCTCAGAAATACCTGTGTCTCCAATTTCAAGGGATCTGATGCCCTCTTCTGGTTTTCACAGGCACCAAATATTCATATGGTCATAGATACACACGTAAACAAACACTCATATACTAAAAAATAACTTTAAAATTTGGAATCTAAAAAGTTATCTTATAAACAAGAAAAACAAAACAAATAAAAATATGAGTAAAATGACAAAATCTCCAACGCATCAAAAGCTAGCCAACATAATCTCAGTGCATCAATTAAAATAAAGAAGGGACAGGGTTCATTTTCTAATAACTGAATTGTATGTGGTTTATGAGAAACTCGTTTCAAATATAGGAATATGAGCAAACTGAAAATAAAAAGGTTAAAAATTCATAGGTAAACATGCCAGCAGTAAACATGTTAGTATCAGGACAAAGGGGCCAACTAACCAACCCTAAACACATGCAGATGACACAGCAGCTGCAAACTGTATTGGGCAAAAGCAGTGTGATTGCAAGAGACAGACAGACAGCTCCACAGTCATGACTGAAGACCGTAATGGTACTGTTTTAACATTTGGTAAGGCACCTAGACAGACCACAGAAAGGTGTGGAAGCATATGGCAGCAGGCTGCTACAACTGTCTTAATATTTTTCTCTGCATAAGTTTTTAAAGCCCTTCATTAGAACAGAACAGAATGATTTTTTTCCAAGGGGCTCTGGGACCTAGACAATATCCAGTATCCAGTACTATAAATCAAATCTCACCAAGGTTCATATAATTAAATCATGCGGACTGCATTCTCTGACCACACTGAATCACACTATAAGTCAATAGAAGGAAGATAACAGAAATACTTCCCAATGCTTGGAAATTAAAAAACACCGTAAGTAACCCATAGGTCCCAAGGGGATGTCTCCAGGGAAATAAGTGTATCAAACTGAATGGAAATGAAAACAAAATGCGTCAAAATTTATGGAATATGACTGATGCTAGGAGGGAAATTTATAGTGCTGACTTCGAAGAGAGAAAGTCTCCAATCAATATTCTAAGTTTCTGCCTCAAGACCTGGAATAACAAAATAAGCTCAGAGCGAACAGCAGCAAAGATATTGATGGCAACAAGGACCAGCCAGGAGCAAAGCACATGATGTAAGCTGACCTCGGGAATATGTGCTTTCTCAGGCTGCTGCTAAATTATAAGTCAAAGTGAAAAGTAAGTTCCAAGCTCTCAGGCCAACTGTGGCAGAGGCCATGGCTTTGTGATCCTGGGCTGATCACTGGCCAGCTTGTGGGTCAATGTTCTTTTACTGTCAGTTTGCACGTTACTCACGTATATTCAGTTTCTCAATTCTGTCTGTATAATGTCCTTGCAATGACACAGCTAGCAGATTGATGAGCAGGAACATGGCTGCTGAGTTACATAGAAAAGATGTAGCTACAAAAAGATGTGGAAATCCTCATGGGTGGAAATCCTCCTGGGTGGAAATCCTCATGGGTAGGAATGGTCCATACCTTTATTGTATCTCTGCCAGTATTCTGGCTGTGATATTATAGTCATATAACACATTGCCATGAGATAAATTAGGCAAAGGGCAGTAGGTATTAGTATGTTGTATTTCTTTATATGCCTGTTTGTGCAACCAATTTTTGTCCATTTTTAAGTTTAGTTCAACTTAAAATCCTGAAGAGGATTTTACCTTTCATATAATACCAGCTGAATTCTCAGTGAGGGTTGATAAATAATATATAAAATAATTGATTCTGCTGGAGAGGATATAACAACTTAAAGAAGAACAGTATAGAGACCCATCGTCATAAGAACTAAGAAGTCATTACGCAATGCCACCACCAGTGAGACTCAGTGTCCTAACCTGATTGGGGGTGGTGAAAGAACGAGGAAAAGGACCTACACTAAAGAGCAGACACATGGACACATTAAAGTTGGAGTCAGATAGGCTGTGCAGGCTCTGATGGAGCCATGACTATTAACGCCACCATCATAAACCTCAGTGCATTTACTACTCACAGAACAAGAAAAGGAATTAGCTAGTCTCTGTAGGCACCTGTGGGTGAGCAATCTCAGGTCTTAAGCATCTGGAAGGAGGAAGCCGGAGTTGATAGTACACACTAATCAGTCATCCACAAACAATTGAACTTGAACCAAAGGAAGAAGGCTTTGCCATTTCTGAGCCTGATCCATATGGGAAAAGGTTTTGCCAATTTTTCTAATGATCTGAGGTCTTGGTCCTTGTAATGGATGAACTATGAATTCAAATATGAAGAAAATCATCTTGAAAGAGATAGATAGTTGAATCAGTCACCACAGCACATAATGGAGCTGAGTATCAATGGCCAGGCTCTTAGTCAACTCAAGGGTGACTCCAGGCTTCTTGTGGGGTGTTGGCTTATTTTCCTTGAGCAAATAGACAGGTGAAGATGTTAATCAGAGAGATAACGAACTACTGGAGAATTGTATAAAAAGAGCAAAATTATAAGATGCAAATCTTGTTTCATCTACTTTTCTTGATCTCTACTTTTATGGGGGTGGAGGAATGAGGTAATGTTTATAGGCTAACAGGAATATCATTAAAATGACCACACCCACACTTTTTGATATTCCAATTCCAATGGGAATTTCCACACTAGGGAAAGAGGTGCAGGTGCTTAGTACCTGCTGAGGGAGGGGGAATAGCTTTCCTGCAAGGCACAATTTCACAAATATATGCAAATGTGTGAGAGAGTATGGACAATAATAAAGAGGAGATCATGAATTTGGGTGGAGTTGGATGGAAGGGGGAGGGAAGAGAGTGATATAGATGTAGTGCTGGAGTGAAGTTCTAAAAAAGAAAGGAAAAACATCAGTTTGCAAAAACACATCAAGAAGACTTCAAAACAAAACAAAAAAGGAGGAACAGGAAGTTTGCCTGCTTAATTAGAATATAAATTTAGCTTACATTAAATGTATCCATATGGCACTGGAACCAAAATAGAGAAATACCTCTGTGGAACATGCAGATATATGTTGATATATATATATATATATATATATATATATATGATTTTCTATATGAAAATGATATATATATATATGATTTTCTATATGAAACTAATAATGGTTTTATTATCACAGGTTCAAAATCAGAGGAAGAGGAATCTTTGTTCAGCATATTATTATCATATCTGGCCATCAGCTAAGAAAGTTAAAATTAGGAGCTGTATCTTATCCCTATATTATATATAAAAAATAATTAAAAATAGATCAAGGACCTCAATATAAAACTTTTAAAAAGCTTTGGCAACAATTTTGGTTGTGATATTAAAACAAAGAAAATAAAAATACAGGCAAATTGGGCTAATTCAACATTTATAAATTTCTATGCAGCAAACAGGACAGTTTCCAGAGTGAACTCTCCACAGAAGGGAAAAGAGATTTGCAAAGAAGGACCTGGCATTCAGAATATGTAAAGGATTTCTAGAGCTTAACAAGAGAACCATGCAATTAGAAGTTAAAAAGGACTTGTGCATTAGTCCATGTTCTCCATAGGAACAGAACAGATAAGATGGCTATACACTGAACAGAGATTTATTAATCTGGTTTATACCATATGGTATGGGTTGTCAATGACTGTCTTCATTATGGAAACAGTATTTGCTCAGTCCCTAAGGTTGGATGTTTCAATAATCCCAAAGTGGAGATGGAAGTCTGGAGAATTCCTAGGGAGCCCATGGTTCAGTCTACATTGGAAGGCTCAAGAAGTTGGGTTCTGATGGCAGCAGAGGATGACAGCACAATGGGAGCAGCTGTAGCAGCAGGGCAGATGTGCTTGCTTCACATCTTTGTTGGCAAGTTCAAGTCAAAGCAAAATCTGTTCCTCAGACCTTTACATCTGGGCTGCTGCAGAAAGGTGTCCCTATATCTACATGGTGCTCCCCACATCCAGGTGCTCCCCACATCCAGGTGTTCCCCCTATTTCCCTATCCAGATGTTCCCCCTACTTCCCTATCCAGATGCTCCCCCTACTTCCCCTATCCAGATGTTCCCCCTACTTCCCCTATCCAGATGCTCCATCTACTTCCCCTATCCAGATGCTTTCCCTATCCAGATGCCCTCCCTACTTCCCCTATCCAGATGCTCCCCATATCCAGGTGCCTCCTACTTATGTAATCAAGAAAATCCATCACAGGTATGCCCACAGCTTAATCTAGGAGTCCCTCCTTCATAGTTGCCCCCTCATGGATGATTCTAGGTTCTGCCCAGTTGACAATATTAACTGTCTTCAATAGATGTTTCTCCTGAGGATATACACCGTTAGTTAAACATATGACTAAAGCTCATCATTCCTAATCATTAGGAAAATGCAAATCAATTTAATACTTCATCTCTGACCCACCAAGATATATTTAGAAAAAACAAAATAAGATTGATGAGCACTGGATAAATTAGGTCATCTGTGTACTGGGTGAGACTTTGAAATGGAGCAGGCCCATAAAAGCAGTTTGGTGCCTCCCACCCAACTAAAAATAGTTTGCTATCACCACATTTTTAATTCCAACACTGGGAGACAGGTGCAAGAGGATCTCTGAGTTCAAAGCCAGCCTGGTCTACATATTGAGTTCTAGGTCAACTAAGACTGCCTTGTGGGGCACTGACTCAAAAACAGTTAAAAATTAAATTAGTCCACTCATGTACATATTTTAAAAATGAGTCAAAGTAGCATAGTGATACACATCATTCTGTATAATTAACATGTACTAATAAAACATTTTAGAACTAAGAGTTTTGGAGTGATGTTTGTACCCAGGTATACAGTAGCATCATTTACAATAATTGAAAGGCAGAAACAAATTGGTTCTCTACTGATTTATAAATACATAGATATGATGTGGTACATATGTACAGTAAAGTATTATAAATGTGTGGTACAGGCAACAACATGGACATAGAATTCTGCTTTTCTCTTTATGTCTTAGAATGTTTATAGTAGACAGCTCCTTAAAAAAAAAAGCCCTTCTGTAGTCTGTCCCTTGGCTGGGAGATGGACTTGAAACCATTATGCTAAGTGAGATAAACCAGTCACAAAAAAAAAAAAAGGCAAATGGTGTTTTATTTTCACAGAGAGGCATCAAGAGTGTTGGAACTCATGGAAAGACAGAGCAGAATGATGGTGGCCAAAGGGGGTTGTCTGATAAATTATACAGCCTTTAGTTCTGTAAAGAAGGCCTGGAGTTTGAACAATATGGATATAAACCGATGACCTGTACTCTTAAAATGGTTAAGATGGAAACTCGGTGTTACATGTCCCTACTATTTTTTTGAGTTACTGTTGGTGGAGCCCGGGACTCTGTGCATGCTAGACAGTGCTTGTCACTGGGCAACGTCCCAGCCACCGCTCACTAGGTAGCCTAGGCTGGCTTTCTGCCTCCACCCACCAAGCAGTAAAAGTGCTGGGATCACAGGGGTACACTATCTTACCCAGCTTAATGTTTCAAACTCCCTTAATAGGACTTGGTGTTTTATTTCATCACACATTTGCATGTGCGTTTCAATTACAATTGAAGACTTAAATGTAAAAGACGAAAACTCCATTTTGTTCTGTCACAGACTATCTTATACCTAAGGAACTGCATTATTTACCTACTGCTATATAACAAATTACTCCAAAACTTAGCACAGAACTAAAAGATTTTTCTGAGCTCTGTTTCTTTGGGTCAGGAAATTTAAGTGTGGCTTGGCTGGTGCCCCTGGCCAGAAGTCTCTTACTAGTTGTAGCCAAACCATCAGCTAGGGTTGCAGCTGGGCCTGGGGGATCCATTTGCAATTTTCTGTGCAAGGTTGTGTGCAGGTTTGAAAGGATCTGTTCCAAGCTAGTCACAGGGACCACTCAGGAGTGCTTCACCAAGAGGTGACAGGCACCCCGGGGTGAGATAGCCAAACAGAAGGACCTCAGCTCACACCTACCAGCAGGGATGGCAGGAAGAAGGAAGGGGGGGGGCAAAGAGGAGAGGAAGAAGGAAGACAGAGAGGACAGGTTGGGGAAGAGGAAAGAAAATGAATGCTGGGTGGTGTGGAAGGAATGTGAAGATATGTATGGGGCATGCGTGAAGATGGAAGCCAAGGTCTTTTTAACATCATCCGGTCAAATCTTCCATGTTTTGTTTGTTAAAAACAAATCCGAGACCAACAAGATGACTCAGCAGGTAAAGGATGCCTGCCACCAAGCTGGACCCCTGAGACCCATATGTCAGAAGGAGAGAACTAACCCCTAAAAGTTGTCCTCTGACCTCCACACATTTGCCATGGCACATATGTCTACACAAAGATTGATGGATGCATATAAACTTTTTAAATTTATGTAGTATATGAGGATTTCATAAGTACTGCGTAGACATTTCCATCCCCCCCCTCTCCTCCATCAAACTTCTACCCTGTGCCCTCCCCTCAAATTCCTTACAAGGAATGGGACTTATTCTCTGTTCCTATAGTGAAGTGAAGAAATTAATCAATGTGACATTTTCTCAAGTTGCCCAGAGCCTGCCGAGAAAGACAGCAGTTTCAGTGCCTTAGATCATGTGGATTGTGTACTCCAAAACACCCTGGCCACTTACTAGCTATGGAGCCATCAACTAGCTTGACTCTCCCTGACCTCCTCCGAACTTTCCAGTTTCTAATGTGTAAAATGGAAAAATCAGCAGGTCCTATCTCGTGGCTAATTTTGAATGGTGCACATTCAAAGGCCTTCATCTATATACAGCATATAGAGATCACTGCCTTAGTGTGTTTTAGCAGTGGTCTGTACCATAAGAAGCACTGTGCTAGTGGTCACTGATGGTGTGATAGGAAGTCTATGCTAGTGTGTTACCCTGGTGTGAGAAAGTGTCATGTTCCTGTGTTAGTAATAGTATAAATTCAACCTATTACAGAGCAGAGGCTCCTCCATTTGTCTCTGTTGATTTGCCTGGTTTTTAAAAGAGATTTTTATCTTTTTTCCTTTTTTTATTTTACATATCAATCCTGAGCATGGCATCCTACCATAGCTAATGGGCTCCAACAAGCTAGCTCATGCACCAGGGATAGATCCTGGACCTACTGGCAGGGACCCCTCAGATACCCCAAGCTTCACAACTGCCTCCTACATTTGGAGGGCCTACTGGAATCTCCACATCTGTTGGTCCAGAGTTCATGACTTTCCATGAGCTTCTATAGCTATCTCTGTAGATTTCTCCATCATAATCTTGACCTCTCTTGCTCATATATTCCCTCCATCTCTCTCCTGGTAGCAACCTCCATCTCTCTCCTGGATAACCACAGAGTTCCTAGCCATGCCCTTTCCTGTCCTGCAGGACAAGGCTGACAATGCAGAGTATCCTAATGTCAATAAACTGTCAGTGAGGATTCAGGAGTCTCAGAACAGTTTTAAAACAGGTTATGTGCTGGCTCTGTCCTTTCCCCTCCCTAATCCTACACTACACCCCTGCCTTACCTGGAAATATTTTCCTCTGGTCATACCAACATGCCATTTCTTTTCTTTCTTTTTTCTTTCTTCCTTTCTTTCTTTCTCTCTTTTTTTTTTCAGGATTTTTGTTTGTTTGTTTGATTGATTGATTTTTGTTTTAATGTGTGGCCATGTATATGTGTATTTATGGTAGAAAAGAGTGGCATGTGTGTGTGTGTGTGTGTGTGTGTGTGTGTGTGTGCTAAAAGAGAAGAGTGGCTACACATGAATGTGTGCTGGAAGACAGCATCCCTTTCCTGGAGCTAGAGTTAAGGAGGTTGTGAGCCACCCATTGTAGGTACTAGGGACTGAACATGGGTCCTCTTTAAGAGCAGTAAGTGCTCTAAGCACTGAGCTGTCTTCCCAGCCCTAAGGCACCACTTCTAAGAGGTTCTGCTGCCTGCTTTCCCCCTAGATGTTTGCATGGGAGTTGTTCTCTGCAGAAGCCACTTGCCAGCATCACAGAAAATAGTGCCTGTTTGACTGTGAATATCAAATGACATTTTGTTTCTGAAAGCTTTTCCAGACAACCAAACTGAACCTACCTCTAAATGTTCCTCGGTGTCTTGATATCCCTCTTATGAAGTGCCTCACACTGGGACAGTTCTTTCTCAGCTCATGCCTAAGTTTTTCAGCTATGGGTGCCATCTATAGTCAGTGGATGATGGAGCTGACCATTCTCACTTGCTAGAGCCAGCCATTTAGTGCCCAGTATTGTGCAAGCTGACCGTTAATCACAGCATTGTCTGAAGTCCAAATACAGAAACCTACAGTTTTTAAATGTATCTAACGTAAAAATAAGAGCTCCAAACACATTCCTTCCAATTGCAGTTGTATTCTGCATCTCTCCAACAATTTTAAAGATGGGCAGTGTGTGTATCTGAAAATTGGCAAACATTACAAACCAGTGTTTGATTTACTGTTTTGTTTGTCTAGATTTAAGATACTAATGGAGGGACATTAATTATGTAGTTTAAGCTGAGCAGTGTGCCATAGTGTCTGAATCCCCCCAGAAACAGGGGCATTGAGCCCTGAGTACTGACACACCATCTGATTCTGCAAGGAAGTCACTGGTGTCATTGACAAATGCCATTGGCCTGTGTCTTTGTGCTTTCCCTTTTGTCTTGCACATTAAATGAAGGGAGGTGTCACTCAACATTCACTTCAGCACAACCCTGAGAGTTCACCAATCACTGGCACAGCCTTTGTCTAACTCACTGTGATGTCCCTAGTCTCTGGTGGTGAGAGGAAATAGATGTGAGCAATTGTTACTGGATATGTGTTCAACATGTCTGACTAGACGGTGCATGCATGCACAGAAGCTTGTATAAGTGAATGTGTTGAGACCTAGAAGTCTTCTGAATACTGCTTCCTGAAGCCTCAAAGGAAGAGGGGAGTGGTTTGAACTGTACCTCTCAGGATAACTTTGCCACTGACTTTGGGTGATAGCTGGTCCCTCTGCCCAGGTCTGGGTCATGCAATTTAATATTCACACAGGGTCAACTTGTTCCAAAAGGCAAGTGGGTGGCCCCTAAGTAACTTAATTAAATGTAACCAGAAGGGTTGTCCTAGATTCCTGGGGCCATGGTTGCATCCCTCAGTGGTGTGCACACCTTACATAAGCTGAGTGGGCTGCCCTAGGGGAAGATCCAGGGAACCAAAGGGAAATGTTTCCTCCTCTCCGTCACTAACTCACTTGCTGCAGTGAAGATATTTTGGCTGAGCTGGTCCCTTTTTGGCCTCTGTATCCCTAGGGAATTTCTGTTTCTACAGATGAAAACTGATTGAAGAGTAGCCATAGGCTGAGCCTGCAAACACAGAGGGCAAGAGAGCTAGCTACAGGATGCCCCTCATCCCCATGTGTTCCAGCTACAGTGCAGTTTCTGAGCTGCATGATTCTGGGAATTGCTGTACTGGGAGATTGTATTCCCTGTGGCAGCAGAGGGAATGCATCAGAACTAGCTTCCAGAAGGGTTGATGGAGATCAAGGGTGCATCCTGGAGGCCAGCTGCCTGCCACTGCCTACGTTCATGCCAGAGTGTTGAATCTGGGTTACCACTGGGGCAGTTACTTAGCCTCCCAGAACCTGGGCTTCATTGTTGGTGAAATGGAAATGTGTTGTATGGGGCTGTGGCTAAAAGTAATTGAAATCCATCAACCCCCTAACCTAGTGGCAGTATCTCAGTGAATCCAATAGAGTCTACATTTGAGATGAGGATGCAGGAGGCAGCTAAGGGTCAACAGAGACGTGACTACAGGAAAGACACCAGAGACTTACATTGAGACCAAGTTTCTCTTGGAAGCTTAGCAAAACTCAGGTCTGGATTCATAGGACAGAAATATAAAAATCCTTGTTCATTCTTTTGTCCAAAGGAAAAGGAGTGAAGCCCTTAGGACTACGTGAGACCTGAGTCTCAAGTCAAATCTGTAAAATGGGTATTGTGTGCATGTTATATGACACAGGATACAAGTGGCTGCAGTGTAATGCTAACAAAGAGAAACTAGGATTGTTGGCTTGGAAAGACCACTTCTAGAAATTAGACATTTCTGATCCTAAATGGCAGTGACCTTACCCTCATCAAGCAAGGTGATTATAAAGATTAAAGGAGACCATCTATGCCCAGAACAACTCAGTGCCTGAAAAATTAAGAAGAATAGCTGTGCTTACTGCTATTGCCATTATTAACATTTTCTGTTGGCTAGATAAGTTTAGGATCACCTGTTTCTGTGTGCAGGAAGATGTGTCTTAGGCATGAGGCATCCTTAAAGAATAGGCTGCTCTGCTGTGCAGTCTGAAAGAAAGCTTCCTTCCATTCTAGTTTGGGATGGTGCAGAAGTACAAACACATGTACACATGCACGCATGAACATATGCACGTACACACACAGGTGCATGCATGCACCACACACTCACGCACACACGTGTGCACACACACGAAAACATAAGTAAATGTTTCAGATAAGCTTTGTTTATAAAGGTTATTGAGTGCTAGATAGAGCTTATTTTTGGCTCAGATCACACGACTAACACCGACATAACAGTTTCATTTCTGAATCCATTTGAGGTCCACATATCTCTTCCTGGATGTGACTTCAGATTAAGAAACTGCGGTCAGACACAACAGAGTGTTATGGCCTCTTCTTTATATGACCCAATGGAACCATGGTTTCCTTGCCCGCAGGTGGCTAATTTGTCCACAAGGTGGCAGTGTTCCACAATGAACAATGAGGTCCCCCAGGAATGGCCAATACTGTGTACAACCTAATGATTATTTGCTACAAGCACAAATCATAGATATTCTTTCTGTGGCTGTGTTGGTTGTGTGAGATTCCACCTCCAGGGCTTGGCATGGTAACACTTCCTCCCCTTTGTTGCTTGCAGTTTGTGTCTGACGTAATGGCTAATACCCTCTACAGAGCCACTGTACTGAGAGTTATACCAACCTCACCGTGCTGTATTAACCATGTGGTGAGTCACACATACATGGAGAGTCTAAGGGTCAGAGAATAACGGTGTGTCCAGAAATGAGCAGCTGGTTAAGTCCAGCATCAGCTGTATGTCACAGCCTAGCAATTTACCTTCACACTGTCCTGTCCTATATTGTAGGATGACATGTTATTATCAAGAGCAAGTGTTGTTAAATTAGAAAAGAAATTATCTCCAATATTACAGCATTATATTCCGATTCATACATTGTTAGTCTGAATAACCCCCAAAGTAGTATTTACATACTACCCACCCAGCCCAAGGAATATAGTCAGCAACATGTCTGAAAAGTGCAGGCATGGAAGGAAAACAGGAGCAAAGTTTTCTGTAATAGTCTTGGAGGAATGATGAACACACCCATCATCTTCTAAAAAGAAAGACCCAAGGAGGTGGCGTATACCCGGTGGGCAGCTTATAGTCTATATGGCACTGTTTATCATGAGATTGTAGTTTGTGGCCCCATAGCAAACCCTGGATGACACTCAAGATCAGAACGGCCCCCAATGCCAAGACCCACATCTGAAAAGAAACATGGTCTACATCTAGTAGCCACTCAGCCAGGTCTGGTAGCCACCAAACCCACATCTGGTAGCCACGAAGCCAACATTGGACATTAATGTGCTGATATTTACCATAGAGACTCCTAAGAGGAAACTCGAGTAGTCAAGAGTTTGACGCTTTGACTCTTTCTGATTACAAGGTCTACTAATAGCTAACAAGCTAAGTTGGGGTAGAACTGAGCTGGGAAGCACTCGTTTGTGTTCTGTTGTCACAGTTTCTCAAAGCGCTTGGTGGTGAACCTCCAGTTGAAGTAGTTAATGGGATATAAGAGACCGATGGGGTATATACTTGCCAATGATTTCAGTAATCACAAGACCAATACCGTCTTGGAGCCTTAGCAGCCGGCTGACTTGAGGGCTGCGATTGGAGGTCACAGTGCCTGGAGAAGGTCGGGTCTCAGGAGTACTTCATCCTGAGAAAGGTAAATTATTCATTGTGAGAGCTGCCCTTGTAAGAACCTTCTTAAGGAAGTCAGAAAAGTCAAACAATTTGAATAGTTCTATTCAGAAGGACACCTGGGTATACAGTATTTCGAGAGTCAACAAAAGGAATGAGGTTTCAATACAGTGAGTTAGGAATTGAATGTCTTTCAGCAACACCGGAACTTGGGGGAGTCAGCGATTAGATTTGAATTCTAGCCGTGGTATTTGTTAGAATGAGTTTGCACAAGGTAACCCTCCTTGACCGCTTGCGCCCTTCAATAGTGATCTGTGTAAACAGTGGGGTAATGCCCCCTGTGGAAGAAGGCAGAGAAACAAATGGAAGGGTCATACTGGCTTCAGAATAATTGGGGATAAACTATTTGAGGAGAAAAGAGGGCCCCAAGGAAAAGCTCAACATAATGGTCAGTAGCTGTCCAGCCTGAGGAAGGACCCACTGCCTGCCATACCCGAACAGTGTCTATAGGGGAGAGTCTGGCTGGCATCCTCACATGGGACTCTAGGTTGAGTCACGCCAGTGGTCACACAGCTTTAGTGAACACAGGCAGTGATTGGCCTCACTGATTTTGATTTTATTGGCTTGGACATTACATCGTCAGCAAGGCTGATAAAGGGATTCATATGAAATGTCCTTACATAGGGAACAATGTGAGGAAGACGGGCTCTAGCTCATTTTGTATAAACTGTCATTGACAATTTGTCCCAAGCATGTTTGTTCACATTTAAAATGTTCCCTCATTAAGTTGAACCATCATCTCCAAGGCGAGTCAGCATAGGGAAGGGTCACAATGGTGGCCCTGGAGGGCCCTGTATCCTCTACTCATCTCTGCCAGGAAACCGCCATGCAGTGCTGGGCACAGCGGTCCTTGGTCCACACGCTTGTGAAACTAAGGGGATCAGACAAAGAGATCTGAAACTGGCTACATAAAAATGACCCTGAAGGCAGAGAGCCCCAAGATACATCCCAAGCCGTATCACTGTCTAGCTTTGTGACCTCTGGCAAGGGCCCAAGGACACTAGAGTGTGATCAATATCAAAGAGTCTTCCTGAAATTCTGAAATGGTTTCTGGTTGGTTTTCAACCTCAAGGGTTTTCTGTGTTGTTTGTTGATGACAGCATCTTTCTATGTAGGTCAGGTTGGCCTTAAGTTTCTTGCACACACACACACACACACACACACACACACACACAACACACAACACACAACACACAAAACACACACACACCATGCTCATTAGATTCTCTCTCATCTCCTCAAACATAAGGAAGGCAATGAAAGGCAGGGTCCAGGGAACATTGGCAGCAGCAGAAACCTGGGCTGACCCAAAAAAGAAAGACAAGGACATGAGTGATGTTCTCCACATGTAGTTGCTTTTAGGGTTCAGAACACTGAATGTGCAGAACACCCTCCCCACTGCCCAGAATCATTAGATCATCCTGGAGTGGGGGTAGGGGTAGGGGAGGGGGTGAGCTATGGCCGTGGATACATTCCTTTCTGGAAGCTTATGGCCAGCCATGTAAAACAAATGAGTCACAGACTAGCTGAGCAAGCTTTTGCCAAGCTTAACTTTCTCTCTAAAACACCCTAGGTGGTGTCTTCATAATTCATTCTTGTCTCTAGGGATACACACAAGCAAAGGCAAGAGATTACCTAAGCTAAAGTGGGTCACAGACCACATTTGCTAACTGGGCCACCATTACAAAGAAAATAAAGATAAAAATTCCTTTTGGTTTGTAATCATTTCCTTGAAAATAACACCTCTCTGTAAGAGTAGTTTCCCAGTTATGAAAACTGTCATAAAAACATCCAGTACTGACATTGGACAGATTTTAGGATGGACATTATCAATAGTGGCTACACCAAATTATCATTTTAGACTATAAGGGGTTTTCCCCCAGCAATTCAAAATTCCCATAAAGAATATCCCCCATCAAATATGAACAAAGGACATGGAAACACATTACAGAATAACCAAGTGCCTAATGGCCACTTGAGAAGGCTGTCTGCTTTACTAGTGATCCAGGAATAAAAAGTAAAATCACAATATGGTGCTAATTTTCACCTAATGATAGACAAAGATTGGAACCAAACATAATGTGTCAAGAAGTTAGAGACAGCAAAATAGACATTTTGATGGCGTGGGAGTACTTTGGAGAGCAATCCAGCAGACAATATGGAGCCCCAGTATTAAACAGGCATGCCATTTGGCTCAGCAACTCAGATTCTGAATTCCATTCTATGCAAACAACCATAGAAATATAGGGGGTTTTAGTGAGGTGGGGTTTATCACCATCACCTGCCTCTGTAAGCTTGTTTTTTTTTTTATTAGAAATAACTCACTGTCTATGAAGAACAAATTAGAAAAACTATGTTACGTCCACATAATGGATTGTGTTATAGACTTCAGAAGTCACAATGTAAATCTATATTTGTGTTGTATTAAAAGGCAAATCATACAGCTATTTCTTGTAGAAAAGATAAATATAGTGCACAGCTGAAAACAAGATCCAAGCTAAAGAATTTTACCAAAATGTTAAGCCTGATGTTCTTTGGTAAGCGAAATAAAGACACCTTCCACTTATGGTTATTTTTTCTGATTACTGGAGCTTTTACAACAGCCATACATTGCATTTTTTAGGCAGAGACAAGCATTAAAGCATCCAAGAGGGACAATAGACATGCCACCTGGCAAGGAATGGCTTGAAGTTCCTGGAGGCCACAAATAGATCCCTCATTTCATTAGATTTAAAAGCTGCTACTTGCTCTCTGGAAGCATGTGATGTCCTGTCTGCCAGGATTTAGGGTTAACACCCTACTTGAAAGATGGAAGTTTGAGCTCTGAAGCCTAATTTGCTTGAATTTTTCTGTCCTGCCTGGTTTCACTTCTGTTGACATCAAGTCACGCTAGCCTGCCTCCTGATGTTTCTAGACCGTGGCTGGGTTCTGCTAAGATAGCATGCGAGTCTTATTCCCAAGAGGTTCAGTGGGTGTGTGAGGAGGCAATGCATGGTAGATGATGTAAGAAAAAGGCTTTGGGATGACCCCCAGCTACTCTCTGTGAGAACAAGGGGCCTCCTAGATAGAGTGTTGTTGTTGGTTGGTTTTGTTTTTGTTTCTGTTTTGTCAGACCTAAATCTGCTATGGGGCTGAGATGACCAGGACTCAGGATGCTCCAGCATCTGACCCTATGGAGGGCTGGGAAAGAAGGGTTCATGTTCTTACAGGCAACTGAAACTGTTCCTGGCACATCTCTGCTATGATCTATCAGTGGCCACTCCATGATCGAACAGTCAAGTTCAAGCTGTTTATGTTGAGAGCTGTCATATGGCTCCTTGGTCTCACAAACGTTCTTCCGTTGTTACCTCCCAATCTTGCTTCTAGACTTCCATATGCTTCCTTGGTCTGGTAGAGATTGACTTTTCTATCTTCATCCCAACCCATTCCCAAACCTGGAAGCTTCACACCATGAAGCATCATGGCTCACAGTGCTGGAATCCTGTGGTCCCTTCCTGCCATCCCTTTCTTCCCTTGCCTGCTGGTTCCCACTGGTTCTTACTTTCTGTACAGTTCAAGCACCACCTTCAAAGATTTTTTTTCACTATCTCTTCCCTGCCCCCAGCTAACAAGCCACTTCCTGTACCCCAGCTCTTGGCATATCCATTCACTCAATGTGTGTATTAGTAAGTACTGGAGTCCTCCTTATCCTCAGGTAAAGGGAAAAAAAAAAAAAAAAAAAAAAAGACAGAGTTTGCCCCAGCTAAGCTCCTAGTCTATCTAGCTATGGTGACAATACTGTAATTTGTTTGTGGCACTGACTGTGAGCTTTGTGAAGGCAGGAATGGACTCCCGATCTTCTTAGACTTCTTAGTCACTGAGACAATGAGCACCTGTTGAATCCACATCAGCTATTGAACATTAAAATTTTAAAATTGTTTTTTGAAACAAGGTTTCTCTATGTAGCCCTGGCTGCCCTGCAACTCACTCTGTAGACCAGGCTGGCCTCAAATGCAAAGATCAGCTTGCCTCTGCTTCCCAAGTGCTAGGATTAAAGACATACGACACCACTGCCACCAGATTAAACAGGCTAAAAGCTTTGTTGCTGTTATTAAAAATTTAAATAATGTAACAAGGACATACTGCTTTAACTGTTAAAATTCTAATTAGTTTCCAAGGAGCATATTTAAAAGTAAAGACCCCTCTCCTCTGAACTGATTTCAATCTGGGTAAGTCAGTGTATCCTTCAACATGTTAACACCTTGAAAATATTAGATTTAGTTGAATTAAGACTACTACATAAGAACAAAATCAGAAATTTGGGTGCAATTTTAAATATCATAGTGAGCATTTTAAATTCTGTGAATCCTACCTCTAATCACATACGAATGAAATGACTGAGTATTTGATTTCTCTGTCATGTGTTTTCTCAAATATGAGATGCAGATGATAATAGAACCCACTGCATAAGGGAGTGGTAGGTTTAAATCAAATACTCTACAGGAAAAGCTTAGGTATCAACTGTTAGGGATGGTAGGGATAGTGATGATGTCATTGTTTGAAGCAAAGGGGAGTGGGCAGGATTGTGTACTGATGGGTCCTATAGCCTTTAGTGTCAGGTGGTCCTGAATGTGTGTTCTTGCCCTTGCATTTGCTTAAAAACTGTGTAGCTCATGATGTTTGCTTAAATCCACTTTGCCTCTGGGTTATCTGTAAATAACACTTAAAATAATAGCACTGAGTTGGATAGAGGGGTCAGCAGTTAAGAGAGCACTGACTGCCTTTCCAGGGGACTCAGGTTTGAGTCCCAGCATTCACAAGGCAGCTTACAACCATCTGTTACTCCATCTCTAGGGAATCTGGTGCCCCCTTCTGGTCAGGCATGTTTGTGGTGCACAGACATATATAGAGACAAAACACCCGTGCATGTAAACTAAATATCACTTTAAAAAAAGAATAACATTGTAGAAATCTTATGAAGCCTAAACAAAAGTCACAATAATAAATATTTAGGATAATTAATGGGTACACAAAGAGTGATAAATAAGCATTACATTAATAGCTGTGACAGTAATGAAGGAAAACAAATGGTTGCAGGATATAGTATGGGTTACATTCCTCCTCTTTCTGAGAGGAAATGTAACATCTGAGAAGTGATTATGCAAGCAGATCATCTCTGTGATATTTCTCTCAAAACTAGAGTTGAAACGTCTGACTGGGGTTGAAGTCTTTGGAGTGAATGTGGAGACTTAGTCCAACACAGTGGCGAAGGGGTCGGGGGTGGGGAGCTGGAAAGGCACATCTAAGGCTTAGAGAGAGTGGAACCTGGGAGGAGTGGGGCCCTCTCAGGAAATCAAATAAGTCCTGTGCTCTTCAGAGGTGGCAGCTGGAGTTTGGATGGGTGGGACTTCAGGGGACAGATGCTTCATGGCCTATCCAAGTCTATTGTTTGACTGATGTCTTGTTACAAATACTAGGAGGAAAAAAGCAGAAGTTGTGATGTTTGTTGGGCCTTAGACAGCTGAGCATTCCCCGATTTCCCAGATAGTTGGTGCTTTCTCTCAATTCTAAGTTCCTCTGTGTTTTGAACAGATGCCTCTTGGGCAGTCAGCACTAGCAGTTGTGTGTTCTAGCCGTCTTCTTGGACAATGGATACCAATGAAACCAAGGATGGGACACAGGTCTTCCCATTCTCCCTGCTGCAGCTTACCACCAGTCTACAAGGTTTATACAGTTTTTAACACTTCTTCAAGGTTCTTTCTTGCTCTAAGTCAGAAATTTGCTCAAAAGAAAAAAAAATTAAACTCAGCTCTGTGACCACGTAATTGGAAATGCAAAGCTTGTAATGTACGACCTATTCAATAGGACCCGACAACCTTGTCTCCCAAGACTCAAATTAAGCACTAAGTTTGAAGAAACCACCCAGAAACTCGATTCTGTACTAAGTAGAGTCTCACTGTGCTCTTGGTACTGTGGGTATCGTACACTTCCATTTGTTGCCTGTTCATGCAGGATGACAATTTGTTTACATAGCTGTCTTCCATTTGAAACTGTAAGCATCTAATGAAAGATAGCATGGGGTGCCTTACCAAGATGAAGACTCCCAGGCCTGATTCCGTTTTTTGCTTGTTTTGCTTTGTTTTGTTTAATTGTATATTAATTGTGCAAAACAAGGGATTTCATTATGACATTTTCATATTGCAGATAAGGTACTTTGATCATGTTCATTCCCTCTGTTACCCTCTGCTGTCTCCTCCCCTCCTTCCACCCTCCCTTATTCTCCCCCTTCCTTTTCCTGGCCCTTGAACTTTTCCTCTAAATTCTAAATGACAGAAAACAGGTGATGTTTGCCTGAGAGTCAGCTGAGCCTGCCTTCTGATCTCCTACATCAGAATTGCTGGTCACAGAATACAAATTGCTGCATTTCTAAGGCAAAACTTGTCATTTGCATCCAGTCAATTTTGGAGTCCTGTCCAAGAGGATGGGCATCTACTTACTGCAGACAAGAAGACACTGCACTCATGTTCCACTTGGAGAAGCATTGCTTGTAGATGTCTTACACATGAGACACTTTGAGTTCCAAAATACATTACAAATGCTAGGATAAGACAGACATAACAGCATATTCTTCCCACTTTATCCCAGCATTTGGGAAGTACAGGCAAGAGGATCTCTGAGTTCAAATCTAAGTAAGGCATTGCTATAAACTAAATGTCTATATTCCTCCTGTTCATAAGTGTGATATTAGCCTCCAATGTGGCGATATTAGGAAGTGCTGAGGCCATAAGAGTAAATCCCCACAGAGAACTCCCTTGCCCTTTTCTTTCATGTAAGACTATAAAGGCAAAATAAGAATATGGTCTTTGATGATCCTTGAAGTGGTCTTCTCCAAATACCAAATCTGTTGGTACCTTGGTTCTGAACTTCATAGCATCCAGAACCATGAGGAACCCATGTTTGTTGTCATCTACTCCATGAGCAGTATTTTGTTATAATAGACCAAGGCAGATGTACACATGAAAATCTATAGTCTTCTAAAAAGAGGTGCACTCTCAGGTCTGTGAACTACTGCTGCTACTCTGTGTGTGTGTGTGTGTGTGTGTGTGTGTGTATCTGTGTGTGTCTTGGGTGTGTATCTGTGTGTGTGTGTCTTGTGTGTGCCTCTGTGTGTGTGTGTGTCTGTGTGTGTCTGTGTGTGTGTGTCTGTGTGTGTGTCTGTGTATCTGTGTGTCTGTGTCTGTGTGTGTGTCTGTGTGTGTGTCAGTGTGTGTGTGCCAGTGTGTGTGTGTCAATGTGTGTGTGTGTGTCAGTGTGTGTGTGTCAGTGTGTGTGTGTGTGCTGTATATTCATCCAGAGGAAAGAGAAAGTGAGTGCACCGAGTGTAAAGTGGTTCTACAATACACAAACATGATGACAACTTATCCTCCCTTATTGCAAAAGTTGACTCAGTTGGACATGTTTTTCTCCCCAAGATCAAAAGACTAATCTTTGGTCAAACAAAGGTTGATAAAATCTTGAGCAAATTCATTGGGGAGTGACCAGGGTGATTCATTTTCTATGATGACAGTTCACATAGCTAGGGATCAGATAACAAAACATAGAGTTCGGGAGTGAAGAACAGCAGAGTTTCCCACTCAGGGGATTAGGGTGGTAAGATTAAACTGTGGAAGGACTTTCTAATAACTAATGAAAATGTGATAGATAAATGGAAATTTATTGCCAGAGAATTCTTCCTTTTTTTCCAGTTAATGTTTCTTTAATCGTGCTTCTTTTTGTCACTTTTCTAAGTTTTAACAGGGTTCTTGACCTCTCTTTAGAGCTCAAATATCCAAGACTCCTTAAAAGGGTGGTTATAGTCCGTGGTTGCCTCTCAGTGATCAGCTACAGTCATGCAGCCCTCAACCCCTCCCTTGTAGAAATGATCCAGGCTACCTGAAGCAAGTTCATATTCTTGCATTGGATTTCAAGAGTCAGAATTCTTTAGGGGTGAGGTCGCCACTCAGTGGAAAAGCACTTAGGCAGCATGTGTGAAGCCCTGAAGTCTATTCCTAGTGCCCACCACCCGCACATATACAAAGCATTCACTGAGTGGCTTTATTTCTGTGGACTCAGCACTGCTGCGATGTAGAGGTGTTTGTAATTTATCTGGGGACAGGATCCATGATTTGTATTAAAAAGCAATTCAACTGTTGTGTGCCTGTTTGTTAAGCTTATTCACTGGCAGCTCAAAGTCCTCTGAAGCCAGTAGCATTAGCATCACCTGGAATTTGTTAGAACACTTATAATTTGTTTCTGCCTTTTCCCACCTAAATTATGCAAAGTTCCTTTCAGTTCAAAGTAAAATGTTGGCTTCCTGCTATTAAATGGAAACTCAGTATGTTCTGTGTTTGGAGGTATGTGTATCTATTGTTTCCTAGATGGTAAAGCTATATCCCAAGTGCCTTGGTAACAGTTTTGCTGATGAATTAGAATCTTACACTTCAGACTTATTACAAATTACAAGTATGGTTGTGTCTGTATAAGTGTCTGTATTTCTTGTCAACTTTTATTACTTCTCTGTGGATTTTACAACATGCATGCTGATCCCACTTTTCCCCCGTCCCTCACTTCCACCCCCTGCCCATGAAAGCTCCCACACACAATAACAAAACAAAATCTAAAAGAAAAAACAAAAAGGGAGAGTCTCATAGTGGAAGCTGTAGTCACATAGTTGACCCTTTAGTCCATTCATCTTTACTTGCTATGAGCCATTGGTCTGGCATGACACCTCTGGCTTCTCCTAGACACTAATAGTGGGCTCTCTCTGGGGCTCTTCTTGGATATCCTGTTGTTATTTTATGTCATCGTGATCCTGTAGTTTTAGATCTGTAGGTTTGTCCCTACAGGCTCCATCAGTTCATACATAGGTGAATGTTGGGGTAGGCTAATTCATAGCCCTGGTTCTGGACCCAGGTAGTAGCTGGGTTGGTCAGCCTGCCAGCTTCCTCTCATCATCACTACCCAGGCAACCTCTCCTGCAATGCCTGGGCTAGCTCACCCAGTGCAGTCTTCAGCAAGTGGTGGGGCCAGTTCTGTTCTCAGGTCCTCGGATCTGGCTCACCCGTACTTATACCACAGCTCTACTGTTTTGCCCAGACGAGGTTCAGGGTCTTCTCTCCCATTGCTGTGGGGACAAATGGGGGGTGGGGTAGGGGTGATATGTATGTTTAAGGAAAGAGCTATAGAAAAAAAAACCCAACACAGGTAAGCATCCTATCAGAAGTCATAAGATAGATTTACTTGTAACTGTTAGTTTTATTCAGTTTTTGACTCATGAATATTTCTTGCCTCAATTTTTAAGTTGACTCAAGAATTGACTTTGACTATTGGGAGGGCATGTAGCTTATCACTAGCTGTCTGGGTTTGGGGTTGTGAAGTGAAGGTTACTAAATATTGTTTTAATTTTAAAATATATTTCATTTATTAATTTCAAATATGTTCTTCATTTGGAAGCTATATGTCCAAATCTACCATGATTAAAGTTCCCTTGCCCTTTAGTGAAAGGACTGGTCCTTCATGTATTAACTACTGGTTCTGCTCACTTACCAACATTGGGTCTGCAGTAGGCACCCATCCAGGTCATCCATTTTCCAAGCCTTATGAGTATCCCCTATTTAACATCCAAGATTAGCCTCCTAATCTCATTCTATCATACTCTCATCTATCATAGTCTCCAATGATACTACCCATAATTTAGCAGCATATCCAAATCCTGTGTTCCCAGACTATAAGCACCAGAAGTCAACTCTAGATTTTAGCAATGCAGAAATTGCTTACAGAACACAGGTCGCTCCAACAAACCTAAAGTCTAGCTGATAATGGGGAAATGGGTATCTAAGTCTCCAGTTGATGACAATGAGGAGCATCCTGGGACTGAGCCTACCTGATTCTTCTTCCTGTCCTCCTCTTTCTTCTCCTTCCCTCTCCCTCTCTCTTCTCTCCTTTCCCCCCTTGTATTTCTCATTTAAGGTCCAAAATCATTTTAGAAGTTAATTCCATTTACTTATATACACAGGGCAGATGTTAGGGGACAACTTGCAGGAGCAGGCTTTCTCCTTCACTGTGTGGTTCCTAAGGATCTAATTCCAGTTGTCAAGCTTAGAGGCAAGTGGCTTCACCTTCTGAGCATCTTGCTAGCCCAAGGCCCAAAGTCTTGAGTGATAGACACATCCTGTCTTCCCTTGAATAACATGCATGCACCTTGATTGACCATCTCTCGGGGACTGCAGAGCATAGTGGGAATGGTTTGTTTGCCTCATGAGAATATGCCTGCCAGTCAAAAAGAGTCAGCAGGTGTAATGAAAACCATCTCCTAAAATAGGATTTTAAAAAAGGCCTAACAGAAACAAAGAAAATGGTTTATTCAGTGACTTCTGTGGAAAGTCACTAATCACCATAGGATGCTCAGCTTCTGGGGGGCCGGCAAAATATGCTTATAGAAACTCAAAGTCACAAAAATGCTAAAGATAGTATGTTTCAGTGACTCTCAGATGCCAGGGTTGGACCGAGTATGTTAAGTCACTCTGGAGATTTTAGAGTCTTAAGTCTAAAAAAAAAAAAGTTTAAAAAAAAAAAAAAAGCCATTGCTTTAATTTGAAGAACTGCCAAGCTGGTGAGTAGGAGCCTGAGATAGCGGCCATCTTCCTGTACCTCTGGGGAAGAAAGAAGCTTGCTTTAGGATGCTCAGCCTGATCTCTGTGTGGTTTCATGCAAGCCCAGAGCCAGAGTGGCATGATAGCACTGCAATGTCACCCATACTGCCTAAATATCTAGCATGAGAATAAAATGTGATGTGATACATCTGTTAATTACCGGGTAGATGGCATACCTGTGTTGCTACATTCTGCTTTTTGCTAAAAAGTGTTACCTTGTTGATTGCGAACCTTTGAAATATACCATCACTGGGATCACACCTTTCAAGCAAGAGACTGGGGCCCTCTTGGCTTCTGTAAGGCACAGGACCCACCCCCACAGAGAGGCAATGACATCTGATGCTAGATCTGGTACTTGGGGTCCTTTTAGGACACCAGGGATTGCCTAACCAGCAGTTCTTTAGCTCCATGTTTACCATCACCTGGGAGCTTTGAAAAGAATTGAGGTTTGGAGCTGTGGACATGGTTCAATGGAAGACCACTTACCTGGCATGCATGGGGCTTTGTGCTGATCCCTGGCTCTGCAAAAACAAACAAATGCTGATGTTCACCTCAGAGCAATCAAACCTCTACCTGGAAGAAGGATCCTGACTTCTCCTGCTACCCCACCACTTACTTTCCAGATGGCTCACTATGCAGCTGAGTTGGAACTGAAGTTGAAAAAACAAAATCAAGAAATGATATCACATGCTCTAGAATCAGTGGGTAAAACTGCCAGGATTTGCATTCTGTCTTGGACAATATAGCCAAAAGATCTGTTTTGAAGCTCAGTTGTCCTGCTCCTGCCAAAGGTTAGCAGACCCCTAGTTATCCGTGGGACTCTAGCACATCATCACCTACACCAGGCAGCCTTCCTTAACCCATCCAGGCCAACTATCACCCCAAGTTCTGTGCCAGAAACGACCCATAGTAGGCAGTGTCCTCTATAGGGCCAGAGTCAATAGAATGAATATATATGAGGTTTTAAACTTCTTTTATGTATTTAGACTTCTTACTCTTTTACAGTTTGTGTATGTTGGATAAGAAGGCATTTGCATATATGTAAGGTAGATTCTTAAAGGCAGTTATTAGATTATACCCTAGGGGCTTTGAAGTCTAGCAGTGCCCACCCATGTTCTGGAGAGGCAAAAAACCCAGTCCATGAACCCAAAGGAGCCAACAGTTCAAATTGGTATGGGAGGCCTGGAAGAGTCCCTGGAAATCTCTGGTATTTATTTTACACAGAAACGCTAAATGAGGTGGAATCTGGTGCCCTGAAGGATGACCATGGTGGCTTCAGCATCAGTGATACAGATACCCAGGAAGCATTGAAGGCAGGGTGCACTGCATTCTCCCCAGACGCTTTCTGTCTGGACCACTGGCTGCAATGTGCTGTCCTCTATGTGGTCAGGCCTTCCCTCTTCTATTAATACTCACTGGAAAGATGCCCAGAGGTGCATTTCCTAGATGATGCTACATGCCATAGAACTAACTCGTGGAGGTCTTTTAGAAGTCCTGTTGATGTTCCCAGACCAGGCATTTCAGAAGCTCCAGCAGTGGAGCCAGGGATCTGTGTCTCTTAACTCCTGAACTGAGAATGTGAGGCAGGTTTGGGGGCAACCCTCCAAGTCCCACAGCTAGCATGGACTGTACATCCCCTCAACTTCAATTATTTACTTACCCAACTCACCTACTTAACCATGAGCCTCTTGATGGTGGGACTATTATTTCAGTCAATTCTAACTCCCAGGGCCAAATACAATGACATTCCAGTAGATGTTTTTGTACCAAAAACAGGACTGTGGACAAAGCCTCCTTAAGTAGCCACAGCCCAAATTCCCTTGATGCCATATGATTTCTCACCATGACATATTAAGTTTAAGAAAGTAAATCATAAGATTACATTATTGCTTTCTCTTTCTCTCCTACTTTGTATATAAGACTTTCAGAGTATAAGCTGTCTTTCTCATAGTGATACTATTTTTAATACCTATTTTATGTCAGGCATTAGAATTAGAAATAAAATGGTAAATTCTAATATGAGTGGAAACACTATGCTATTCTAATACTTCACAAACATTAAGTCATTTCATCCCCATGATGTTTGTAAATTGGGTATTAATGGTATACCTTATTTTACAGGTTAAAAACAAAGACACAATGAGGAGTATATGATATGTTTAAGTCTTGCACCTTTGGAAGTAGCAGAGGAAATATTAAAACACAAATAGTGTAGGTGTAAAGATGGTGCCCTACAAATGTACTCCACCTCTGCATCTAGTGAAGTTCATAGACCCCCGTCATGAAGTCTCACACACTCTGGGAGATGAGTACAGTCTGAAAGCACCTTGTGATGAGTTAAGGTTCTACAGACTGAGGGAAAGGTCATCACAATATGAGCAGGGATATTTTCAGTTTTGCCTTGTGGAGAGTACAGGAAGAGCATTAATGACTACTCTGAGAGCAGGTATTACTAGCCATGAAAGTTGTTAAGTGATATTTGACCACGAGAAAAAGGGAAGGGTAAGGACATTCCTAGCACACTGGTGGCATCATAGAGATGGGAATCCAGATGATAAGTTATATGCATCAGACATATTTATTTAGTGGTTCTGATAAGGGAAAGATATTTAAATGCTAAATGATGTTGGAAAGAGTTCAAGAAGCCATTAGATATGTTGCAAAAAGCCCTATTGAAACAAACTAGAGCAGTAAGGAGAATGCATTGTCTCATCACTGTTGGAGCTGGCTGGCCTCAGGCAGAAGGGGATAAGGCTTTGAACCACATCTAAGTTTGGCCCTCTGTGCCTTTCATCTGGTCCCACACCTTGGCTTCTATCTGTTGGCTCATCTCTCTGGCTACAGCCCTGAGCCTGTCATCTCATACTCAGAGCTCTGAGCTAAGCAACCAAGAGCTCATTTTGCCCCCATTTCAGAAGCAAAAATTGATCTCATTGACACTGATTGGTCCAATGTGAGTCACATTCGAGTCCTTATTTGTGGTCAGAGTTTGGAAAGCACTGATTGGCTCAGCCTAAATCACATGCTTTGTCTTTGGAAACCATGAAGCAGTTACGAAGTATACAAAGAATAGACATATCCCACATAGATATGTTGCCATAAGAAGAGGGTGTAAACCAGGGACAGAAGTCTAAGGAATGTACACCAGAGTAGGAGTCCAGCTTCTGAAAGGCCCAGGCTTCGGCATCATATGGAATCTTTACTTTCAAATGATGAGCTTGTGTATAAGAGCTTGTGTTGTGCTCTGGTTAGCTGTGTTGAGGTCCAAGCTGAAGAGCAGTCTGACTCTCCTGCAGTTGTAATTTTCTGAATGAGTGTTCTCCCAAGCTATCCCAACAGGTCCTCCACCTGCCTGATCCCCATCCCACCAGCAGCCACTTTAGAGGGAAATGCTGGGGTCTGCAGTTGTCCTTTGATGCCCTTTGATGGTGGTAGCCTCCTCTGGCATGGATTGAGTGTTTGTTTGCAGTAGTGGTACCATGCTTGATTTGTGTTATTTCTCAGGACCTCTGGTTAGCATCTTAATTTGCAATGCAAATCAGACCTAGAAATGGTTCTATAGACTCCACACAACTCTCTACATGCAGTGACAAGTCTCTTGATCTAGCAGCTCTAACTTGATTTCAGATAATAAAGATACTCACCACTTGCAGTAGAGACCTATGGTAGTCAGATGTAACAAGACTAAGCAAGACTTGGGGTCTGAAAAGTAAAGGTAACAGTACCAATTATACTGGCTCTTAAATGGGAAACATCTGCCAGAATATAAGTTCAGTACTTACATCCCAGAGCTAGAAAGGAAAAAACTAATTGCCACAGATTCAAGCCTCATTCATTGTCACACTCCAAGTAAAATTCTTCATGAACATTTTTGAGGGAAAGAACAAGGCATTTATCTCTGCCTCTCCTAGAGCATGCCGAAAGCCGAAATGTGCACTGGGGGCATTTCTGCTACACTGGCTACTAGTTAATTGTATGTTCTTTTATGGAAGGTTGTTGCTTAAATGGCTACAGTTTAGGAAATGGAACACAGGGATAGAAAAGGTTCTCGATGAATCACTTTATAGAGTCCATGTGACTAATAGCAGGGTTGGCTCAAATGCTAAATCATTGGGGCTGGAAAATGGCTCCACGGTTAAAAGCATGTATGCTCTTGCAGAGCACCTGGGTTCATTTCTGAGCACCCATAAAGTGCCTCCCAGCCACACATTTGCAGTTCCTTGGGACCTGATACCCTCTTCTGGCACACGCCCATAGATACTGCACATGAACCCATGCAGGCACACCCATACACTGAATAAAAAGTAAACCCTTGCAGACCAGATGTAAGAAATTCCACTCAGCCTTCTGGTTACCCCTCAGTCATTGCACAGTGCTAATATTTATCTAGGTTAAGCATTACCATCAGAGGCCCACTCGACACCTCGATAGCCCAGAGATCTAACACAGGCAGGTGTCACCTCCCTTTCTAGCCTTTAGCAAATCAGTCTCGAGTACACACAGTGGAAAGCCATACTATCTCTGATAACAGAGCTGAAAATGTCTTCCCCACTGTCCTCTGTGCCTTAAGAAAACAGGTCTCTGTGTCCATCCATTTCCCATTGTCTCTCCTGGTGGTGCAGCCCAGCAGCAAGCCCCTGGGCAGCTGCAGCTCCTTGTAACTAAGAGCCTCTGGGTTGCAAAACAGAGCAAGGTAGTAGTGCACATGTTGCAATTGGACAGCACCCAAAGAGCTATTGTAATGCAGATGGCAGTTTCTGGCCTTGATCTCCAGAGTTGCTCGCTTTCCAAAACAAAAATCTGTTTGGCAGAAAAGAAATGTTTGTTTTAAAATGAAATCCATTTGATTAATAATTATCCACCCAGTTTTAGGTTGCTTTCCTTGATTCTGTAAATAATGTTGCCCATCCTGGTGACTAAATAAAAGTGGATTTACTCTTTGAGGAATGAATTCACAAAACATATCTGAGTCCTGGCTTCCTTGTTTGGTAATGGTTGCACCTGGTATTGTCTATCTTTTTTTCTACCTGCATTAACCTAATGGCACACTGTGCACGGAACACTGGCATGGGTGTTCTTCAGGAGTGGGAAGGAGTCACCTAGATACTACAGTGCTGCATGTTTCCCTGCTTTGCAAAGGGAGTTGCAAATGTGGCCCACCTGCTTTAGGAGTCAGATTTTGTTTGGGCCATTGAGTTTTCACAGATCCTCCACTGTCCACTGAAACAGTTTTTGTCAGAAAAATCAGACCCTCAAGTTACATGGGCACATTTGGTGAAATCCAGTTTGCAGCACCCCTTAAATGAAGGCAAAGCTGGGTCTCTTCAGAAAACCTGACCCCTTTTCTCTTCTGCTGTGGTTAGGAGGCAGGCAGAGAGGAAGGGAGAGAGGGAGAGAGAGAGAGGGAGAGAGAGAGAGGGAGAGAGAGGGAGGGAGGAAGGGAGGGAGAGGGAGGGAGGGAAAGAGGGAGAGAGGGAAAAGAAAGGGAAGAGAGGGAGGGAGGGAAAAGAAAGGGGAGAGAGGAGGGAGAGAGGGAGAGAGAGAGAGGGAGGGAGGGAGGGAGGGAAAAGAAAGGGGAGAGAGGAAGGAGAGAGGGAGAGAGAGGGAGGGAGGGAGGGAGAGGGAGAGAGGGAAAAGAAAGGGAAGAGAGGGAGGGAGGGAAAAGAAAGGGGAGAGAGGAAGGAGAGAGGGAAGGAAGGAGGGAGGGATGGAAGGAAGGAAGGACAGATGGAAGGATAGACGGAAGGAAGGGAGGAAGGAAGGAAGGGAGGAAGGGATGGAAGGAAGGAGGAAAAGTTGCCTGTATCTAGATAATTATCAGCTGCCAGGGAGGCAGGGAAGCTGGGTTGAAAGTGAACTTGTCTGGTAGAAGCAGTTGCTTCCAGGTTCTACCAACTCAAAATGAGTAGATCTTTAATTCCACTTACACAGCTCTCTCACTGATGTGGGTCATTCTGTTCTTGCTTTGGGTTGCCAGCCACAATTCTGTCTCCTCAAAAGATGCATCAAGGTTCAAACAGATGCAGAAAGGCTAAGAATGACATGATCATTTAGTCTTTTAATTTCTCCAAACCTTTCAAATCATTTTGAGTTTCTCTGGGTTACATAATTGAATAATGAGAATAAAACAAGATTGTGAAACCTGTCTTTTTTCCTCTCTTCTCCCCGTCTCTCTGATCTACAGGTCGACAGCCTCTTTTCAATCCTTTCCCTTCAATTAATGAAATAGTTTCCCACCCCACTACCATTCTGCCTGGAGACACAATTGCCATGGTTACCTGGATACCTGTTCTCAAAGAATATATGTAGTAGCAATTCAGCTATTTAAACGCCTCAGTGTGTTGCACTTAGGAACAGTAATGAGACCATTATGAAACTTCTTGTAGTGAATACCACTGATGTTTCAGCCTGAGATTAAAACTCTAATTTGTATTCACTTGCTTATTTAAAGAGATAAGGATAAGGACACTGCAATTTGAAGCTAAATGGCAAGTCACTGGCATGAACTGTCATCCACCAGAGACGAGACATTGGGACTGCCTCTCTTTGAACACATATTGGTATAAAATCACTCCCTGACCTGAAGGACACTGTGTGAAGAATGGTGCATTTGGGGAGCCAGGGTTCCCCAATCTTTAGTCTCTGGGAGGTTAGAGGGGAAAAGTTTGAGGCTAGTGTCTTCATTTTTTATTTGAAGACATTGTATTTGGAACTTCTCATGAGTCCTTACAGATTTTCTCTAGGGAAAGGATACTTCAGTCTGTGCTATTCTCTCTCTCTCTCTCTGTCTCTCTGTCTCTCTCTTTCTCTCTGTCTGTCTGTCTCTCTCTCTCTCTCTCTCTCTCTCTCTCTCTCTTTCTTCTTGAATCAAACTTGTACCTACTGCCTTTCCAAACGTCTTACCTCAGAGTCCACTATAAAAGGTGGTTTGCAAGTGCCCTGGATGACTGATGCTTGGAAGACCCGAGTGTGTCAGCCCTTCACTTGAAACAGATGACAGTGGAGTCAAGAATTAACCCTACAATGTCATTTATTTCCTTGAACCCCATAGTCTGTTTTCAGAAGGAGAGAAAGGATGCAGTTTTAGCAAGAATGTGCAAAATTCAATTAACTCTGTACACTGAAGCTGAAGACTACGCGTTGCCAAGGAGCTCAGGCTTGCTCTCCTGGAGGCTTTTTTGAGTGTGGCTTGTTCGTGAATTAATAGAAGGCTCTTCATTAAAGAAACTAACCCATTGGGAAGTTGAACAGGAAGCATACTGAATTTCTCCATTTAGAGTCCCACTTCATCCAAAGATTCAGAATGAAGCAGTCAAGAAGGGGTCTATCAGGCTCTCTGGATTACAACTCAACACCCTACCCACAGTCATCTAGAGTCAGGGTTAAAAACCAACACACCACAACAAGACCCCAAGTCTAATCCTTAGTGCCGAGAAAATAGACTAAAACCTTATAAAAATGAAATCAAATTATGAAGCTTTTAAGCAAAATTATGGATTTATATGCATTCACTAAGAATAGTAAGAATGGAGATTTAGAATTCTTGGGAGAACATGCTTATAGATATTCATAAAGTTTAAGTTTTAAAGTTATATCTTATTGGCATTTCAGATGTACAGGGAAAACTAAAATACTCACACGTTATTGGTGAGAGTAAAGAATATCCTTTGTGGAAAACAATTTGATAAGTTATGTAAAAATGGACTTTTTTGTATTATTTACATTTATCTGAAGCACATAGTTGCCCCACTATGGAAGAGAAGGAAGGAGGTAGACAGACTCGTACACACACGCAAACACACACACAGAGTGAGTGAGAGAGAGAGAGAGAGAGAGAGAGAGAGAGAGAGAGAGAGATCATAGCCACAGAATAATGTATTATCATCTGGAGGAAATGACACACATCTCCAAGTATCCATATCCTAGAATATTCAAGAAATACAGGCAAAGAAATTCTGTTAGCATGACCCTTCTGGTAGGAGAAATGTGGATGGTTTTACTTTATAATTTTTACAATAAGCATTCATGTTTGATAAACCACAGATAACTATACAACTGCTATTAGTTACACTGTGTCCCCCAGGAACATATGTTCATGTCCTAACCCTCAATGCCTCAGAATATGAGCTTAAAAGTGGAGTCTCTACAGATGTTATCAAATCAAATGAGGTCATACTGAATGAGGACAGCCACTAATCTAATATGGTTGGTGTGCTTATAAGAGAGAAGATATGGGAAGAGCAAAGGAATGACAGCAGACCCAGAAGCTAGAAGAGATGGAAGAATTGTCTGTCTTGTGGCAGCCAGCCTTTCATCGCTGCTGTTACTAACTGAATGAGAGAACAAAAGGAGGAAAGTTACCTGGGCTCATGTTCAGGGTTCTAAGTCTGGTTGGCTGGCTCCATTGCTTTGAGAGCCTAGGCAAGGCAGAGGCATCACAGAATAATCTGTGGCTAAGGAAAAATGATCTATGATCTAATATTGGCATCCAGAGTGGAGCAAGAGTAAGGATCTGGGGACAAGACCTACTCTTTATGGCATGCCTGCAATGACACACTTCCTCCAATGAGATTTTGTTGTCATCTTTAATTTGGATCTGTACCTTCCTGAATTGAGAGTTTCTGTAAGCTCCAAAGTTTGGATACTCTACTATACTATCCTGAGAAAACCAACATAAAGTATAACTTAATTTTTAAGGAAAATTGTATTTATAATTCACATATAGTAAGATTCACCATTCTCCTATGCTACATATGGTATCATGAGACTCATTATAAATTGTTCTGAATGCAAGATAAATTTCTGGAATTGAATTGTGGGACAACAAGAAAGGAGAAAGTAGGTCCCACTTCTTAGTTGCTCTGCAGATGACATATAGAGAGAGAATGATCTGAACATGATGCAGGCAATATAAACATCATTTCCCAAAACCTCAACAGACTTCCCTCTGTGAACCATCACGAATACCATGACACATCCAGAGATCTGTCTCACTGAAGGACTGCTTGAAAGACTCCCAGGCCTGCTTGTCATCATTTTCATTTTTCCTCTCAACTATATTAAATACGGTTGTAACAATGAGCTGAAGAGAAAATGAGGTCCCAAGTGTTCTGGCATCTTTTCAGTATCAGAGGTCAACCACATAGCAGTAAGCCAGGATGCTTTGTGAACAGACATATGGCATTTATTGGGAGGAGGGAAGGCGGGTGTAGGAGTGTCCTGTATTCCAGCTGCGTTATGAAGTCAGCCTGGATTTCTGTACAATTTGGTTACATCTCACATAAGTTCACATTCATTTTCTTTCTAAATGGCCTATGAGAACCGTTAGGACCAAGAAAGGAGGACAATACCTTCTTACTGTGTAGGTCCTCGGTGAAACAAAAGTAAAGACAAAGTTGTATCAAGAGTGAATACTAACATCATTTCTGGACAGATGCTTAGCATCAGGGGAAAGCAGTTAATAAACAAGGTGTGTTCTATGGGAAGGCTGCAGCTTACAGAAAATGGGTGCTGAGCTGAAAGCATTCATATTACTTAGAGCTTTAGTGCTTTAATGTTACCTGAGTAAAACTACACCTAATTGGCTGCCCTTGTGACAGAGAATTCCATGTACTGCTAACTCCGCATGCATCTACAGCTTGTGTATGTACCCATGATGACTTGAGGGGTAAGCAAAGGGCCAAGAATGATATTATGGAAACACATCTCAACAAGCTTACACCAAAACAAAAGGATTTTGCTAGGAATCAAGGTGGAGAAGGGGCCTGCAGTCCCTAAGGACTCCCTGAACTTTTCTAGTGTGGTGTCCCATGTTAGCTGTGTTCTTCTTGGGTAGTGGCCCATTTCCACGTCTGCAGTTGGGCTCCCCCGAGTCCAGCCAGAACAGGCAGATTTAGTTCCTGACTTGTGTTTCCATTGCAACATGTAAAGGGAGAGAAATGCTCCTTCCTTGGTGCTTATTTTAAATGCTTCTGAAAATTCTGGTTGCTGGATTTGGATTAGGTGCCGATTCCTGAGCTAATTATCCTGGCCAAGTAGATGGGATATTTTAAACATCCAATTCTAGATCTGTCAACAGGAGTGCAGGGCACTGAAACTAGTGGTTGCATAAGCCAGTGTAGGAGGGACAGACCAATGTGGGGTGCTACCATAGAGAGAATGGGGACAGTGATGCCAAAGTAGAGAATGTTCAAACCTTAAATGCTAAACCATCTCCTTGGTATACATTTCCATGCCAGCCAAAATCTGTATTTTACACTTTTTTTTTTAAATTTCATTTATGTGTGTGTATGTGCATGTGAGAGAGTGTCATGTGTGGGATGGGGAAGTACCTACATAGGCCAAAATAAGGAATCATGTCTCCTGCAGCTAGAGTGACAGGTAGATGTGATCATCCTAAGTGGGCTCTGGGAATTGAACTAAGATCCTCAATAATAAGAGCAGCAAGTGCCCTTAACCACTGCAAAATCTCTACAGCCCCTTATATTTGACTTTTTCAGGGTTACAACTGTCATATGCGACAGAAATAGCAAGGTGATGATTGATAGGTAGAAAATAGAGGACGACATGATGGGATATAGCTATATTGAAGATTATAGGTGGCTTAAATCTTGCAGAGCTGATAAAAAGCAAAGACAAGCCTAACTCTGTAAGTCAATCAAATGTGATCACAGCCTAAAACTTTGATGTAAACTGAACTCTAAACTAAAGAGATATTAGACACGTAGTGCTGGGCGACATAACGAATGCCTGTTTTCCTTAAAGGAAGCTACAAGTAAAGAAATAAAAAGCTCAGTTGAGTAAACATCAAAAGTGTCACTCACTGTGCTGGGAAGAAACTGTGTATACTTACAGCCATTTCTAATCAGAAGGATTGGACATTCAACATGCAGTGTAAACTAGGAAGACATTTACTTATAAATAAATACAGTCAAAATGAAACATTTATCCTTAAAATGAGTTCTTGGCTCCAGTGAGCCAATATATATATTTTAAACTAACATGACTTATAAAGAATTATAAACAACCTGGAAAATGCCCTGAATTCGTCAAATATGGTGATTAGAGAGAGAGAGAGAGTTATGGTTCTAATCATAGTAAAGGCTTAGGGCTCAGCTTTTTCTCGCCTGTAGGACCTGGGTGTTGCCTGCTTGACTTTGGAGTCCTCTCCTTCCCAGAGCCTGAGACTATATCATAACTTTCTAGTTTCTATGACCTCCCAGCATAGTTGTAGCCTGAGGTATTTGTTTGTTCATTTCAAACATCAACTTTTGAGGAAATGTTCCAGGTGATGAAGCTATACTCCCAGTAGAGGATCGATTTTCCCACAGTCTTTTAACAAGGACCCCACAGTTGAGACCAGCTGAACAGCAGCCTGGCTCTTGTGAGAAACAGAAATCCCTCGGGAGGTGCTTTCAGAAATGAAGTCTCTAGGTCCAGATGAATTGTCCCTTATCTGCGGGCATATTGTCTATTTAAAAACCTGCAGCTAACCGGTGTTTGATTTTTCTCTTTAAAACCTGAGAATACAAAGGAAAAGTTTAGTCACCCAGACACTAACATTTTGATATACATAATTCAAACATTTTTTCCCTCTGTAAACATGCTTTCTTTCATTCTCAGCAACAATTTCATCTGAAAGCCGATGTCCTGGTGATTTTTAAAAGGTCACACAAGAAGTGTTTTTCACTTTAATAAGCATTTCTGCACTGTTGCCTCGTGCTGTTGTGTGACTCTAACGGGAGGCATGTCATGAAGACGATTTTGGTGACTTTGGGGTTTTTGCTGTGACTGTGTAAGCGGCTCTGCAATGGTGCTCTCATGAACTCCCACACTTATTTCCTTAGGCTCAGGTCCAGGAGATAAAATTGCTGACTCAGCATTCACAGGTCCAGGAGATGAAATTGCCGACTCAGCATTCACGGAGTCATTGAGGTTTACGAGGTAAGGAAAAGCCGGCAGTAGGAAGATGGGAAGGTTCATTTTCTCTTCCCTGGGATTCACTGTTTTTTAGACGTTCTGACTGTTCGGGGTGGGAGAGTCTATCACTACCATGTATGTTCTCTGTAAAGACATATCTCTTTCACATTTACTGTGTCTGAAGTGACATTATATCAGGCAGAGGATGGTGACTTCATAGAGTTGTTACAGATGAACTTTGGGATTCTTCTTTCCCTTAAAAACACATGATGTAATAGATGTGCTGTAGTCTGAGGCAGCTGAGATACAACAAAGTATGATGGCCCAGCCTAAGCAATTTGAAGTGTTGGCTCAGCTTTCCCTGCTGCCTACTGAGCTTCTGAGACCCGTTGCCCTTGCTAACCACTTTTAGCAAACTCAGAGTGTACAAATTCAATTCAGCTCTTATTCATGTCTCCCTGCATATGGCTCAGGGAATAGAGAGATGAGGACGACAGAGCTGAGAAAAACTTACTTAGGACGGTCATTGCATTAAAACCATGTAATGAATTTTACCTCAAACCCTTTGTGAAATAAGGCAGAGAGAGTATAAGAAAAGCAAAATGTTATCCATATAGAAGACATGAATTTTAAACCACCTGTCCTGTGTGTTTCCTTGATTGTCACAGATAACAGAACTGGACTGAGTTACCTGCAACCCCAAGAGCGTGACCTTCTGTTACTATGTAATTGCTCCTCCCTTTAACCCCTAGAATCTCCTTTCCTTCGGGTCTTTACTTGGCCAACTCCTGTTCAGTCTCCAAAATGCCCCCTTGAGAATCTGATCTGGCTCCCACTCCCTTTGCCAGTCTTTAGTCCAAGCCCATCCCCTGTGTCTCCACAGCACTTCTACGATGCTAAGTATTTAGCTGTGCATTGAATACACACGGTAGTACCCATTGGTGTAGTCTAAGCAAGGGGAGGTAGATTGCATCATGCTGCATTCATAAGCAAGAACCTTGCCCAGTCCTGGCTCTGGGCACCTATCAGTGTTTGAAAAAGTTTCTGTAAACTCAGTCTCAGTCATGTGAATATCGATTTTCTTATCTGCAAATGGAAATTAATGTTGCCCAGTTCAAACAGTTGTTTGGAGAATGAATACTGATGAAGCACAACAAACATCTGGCATGGATGCTCTCCTGAGAGGCCATACACTCTATCCTTACCATGATGGTCCCCAGCTACCTGACATATTTCCATTAAAGGTGTATCACTGTTTTCATGAAGAGACGCTAAATCCACAGCCTGCAGGATTTAAAAAAAAAAAAATGAGAAAATAGTCTTTTCTTTTGGGCTCAGAAAGAGCTTTTTAGCTTTGTGAGTGTCCTCCCACTCACCGTGGAGACAGCGTTTGTTTGTTTGATACTAGTGATGTGAAAAGCAATCCAAATGGCTGTGAGAAACTCAATAGACAGGGTTTCAAAAGCAACTATACATAATAAGAAACCTATGGTTGGTTCTTTGTTTTTATTTTACTGCTTGCAAGATTTCTTCAGGATGATAGGGGGAAAAATACCTCCCACACCAGCTACCTTTGCATGATCATCAGTTGATTTCATCTGCTTCTCATACTCACTCTAAGGGTCTTGTGATGAGTTTTAGGGAACCTTACTAAGCAACACCAGAGGCATTGGGTATGACAATGGGTACCCAATGGGTAAAATGATGTTTAGGCAAGGAACTTCAGTGCTTAGACTAGAAGTTACTTACTGCCTCACAGCCAAGCTCTCATAATGTGTAAGCAGATGGGCCACAAGGAGAACCCTACTCTAAAGAATGGTGCATCTCACCTTGCTTGTGTGTAAACTGGTGGCAGTAAGGCTTCCTTTGACATGATTCCTGAAATACTATTGTATAAAGGCATAAAAGTGACAGTCACAGCTTCCATTTGCTATGCATCTCTCATTTACCAGGTGTTGTCCTCAGCAGTCCTATGGAATGGTGGGACTCCCCCCCCCTCCCCCGCCCGTTACATAGTAAGGAGAGACAATGACTTGCCTAAATTGCTGGGCAAGATTTAGAATCTGAAAATCAAATGAAGCTCCACCTAAATCTAAGCCTGTGAAGATGTCAGAAGTTAGGTCTCAGATGAACAAGGTTCTAACATTTGGTCCCTCCTTGAAATTATCTTTCCTGAATCCTTTCCTCCCTACCCTTCTTTTGAAATTATATTATTTTAGATAATAACATGAAAGTTTTATATATGTATATAACATACTGCAAACAAATCTACCTCTATACCCAATTCTGTCCTGGTTTCCCTTCTTGTTAATACCCCCACCTTCCCAATTGCCTTTCTTTTACTTTCAAGTCTATTTTTCCCCTCTACTTTTTATTTGTCAAGGGGCAAGACTGTCACAGTGGAGATGAGAGGACAACTTCCAGAGTTGGACCTTTCTCTCCCCTGCATGGGTTCCAGAGATTGAACCCAGCCCTTAGGCTTTTTCTTTCTCCTGAGTCTTATCACTCATCTCAACATTTCTCTGCTTATATCAATTTCTGCATATGAGATAATATATATAGTATTCTTTTTGAGTCCTGTTTATTTTGCTTAATACAGGATCTCCAAGTTTACCCATTATCCTGACAATGATAATGTTCTTCTTAGTGGATAAGTAATTCTATATCCAATATGGACTACATTGTTTTATCCATTCATGGGCACTTGGGTCTATTCTATAACAGTGATTATAAACAGAGCTGCATTGAAAATGGGCAAGCAGAAATCTCTATTGCATCCTGACTTTAATTCTTTTAAAGATATGTCCAAGAGAGGCACAACTCAGTCATACAGTAGATTTTAGGTTTTTGAAGAAGTTCCATACTAATTTGCATATCTACAGCAAATCATTAGGCCTCTTTTCCCACAGTCTCACTGTCATTTGATGTCATTTTGCTTTCTTGATGAGGATAGTCATTCTGACTTGGGAGATATGGGACTTCAGAGTAGCTTTGATTCATTTCCTTCAGGGGTAAAGATGTTAAGCATTTTTCATGTGTTTATCATCCATTCACTTTTTTTTTTTTTTTTTTTTTAACAAATGGCTGTTCAATGTTGACTGGCTGGATTCCTTTGTCTATAAAACTTTTGAGTTCATCATGTATTCTTGTCAGATGAATAGCCAGGAAGGTTTTCTCCCACTCTATAGGCAGTCTCTTTGCCGTGGCTGTGGCTGTTACCTGCTTTACTGTGCCAAATGTTTTTGATCTCAGCAACCTCATCCGTTAGTAAATTCTTGCAGTTCTTTCTTAACTATTGGAATCCATTTCACAAAGCCCTTGCTACTGGTGCCTATGACTTGAAGTGCCCCCAACCCTGCTTCTTTTTAGCAGTTTCCAAGATCCAGGTCTTGTGTTAAGGTCTTTGATCCATTTTGAATCGACTTTTGTACAGGGTGAGGGATGTGTACTTTCATTCCTCTACATGGGAATATCCAATATTCTCTGTAGCACATGCCGAAGAGGCTGCCTTTCTCCAGGCTATGCTTTTGGCCCCTTCGTTGAAAACCAGATGTCAATGGCGATTCAGGATTATTTCTAGGGCCTACCTTAATCTATGAAAATAAAGTGTCTCCTACTGCCTTAAGCCAGCTGTCATTTGTATGTCTAGCTTTACAATGGTTCCGTTACAATGACATCGTTACTACCTAGCAATATTTGGGGGAGTTTGTACTGGTGGCTATTCTTTGAAATATGGTCTTAAAGAGCCCAAGCTGACTTTGAACTCAATAGCTGAGGATGACCTTTAATTTCCATGTGTGCTGGAAGTGATGGATATACCATGACACACACGTGAAGGTCAGGGAACAACTTGGAGTTGCCTCTCTTCTTTCATCATGAGGGTTCTGGGGATTAAACTCAAGTTACAGCCTTGGTATCAAGTGCCTTTACCTACAAACCTTGCCAGCTTTTGTTGGCACTTCAGGCATGTGCCACCCCACCTGGTTTTATGCAGTGCTGGGGCTCAAACTCTGGACTTTGTGCATGCTAGGTGAGTATTCTGTTGTGCTACATTCCCCAGCCCCTCTGCCAATATTTTCTACTCTCTTCCCAAACATTACATGAAACATATATCAAGCTTCCTTGAGTTCCTCCAATATGCCATCTCATCCTTTTGTTTTCCTCTCCTTCCTTCTCTACTTCTGGTCCTCTTTTATCCAGGGTATTGGTAAGTTTTTGTTGTTGTTGTCAACTTGACAAAAGCAAGATGCATCTGGGAATAGGGAATTGGAATGAGAAAGTCACTCCCTCAGGTTGGCCAGTAGGCAAGATTGTAGAGAATTTTCCTCATTAATAATTGATGTGGGTGGCTTGTCCATGCAACCATCACCAGGTGGTCCTAGGATATATAAAAAAGCAGGCTGCCGAAAGCAAGCCATAGGGAGCAAGCCTGTAAGCAGCATGTTCCTGTGACCTGTCCTTCAGTTCTTGAACCCATACTCCTACCATGCTTGAGTTTCTTCTGCTTTGGCTTCCCTCAATTACAGGCAATGGTTGGGGCATGTAAACCAAATGAACCTTTTCCTCAGCAAGTTGCTTTTGGCCATGGTGTTTTCCAACAATAGAAAGCACATTGGGATACCTAGCTAACACTTTAGATCATGGCTAACATATTGCTTCCTCGGATACTTAATGAGAGTTCACTACCTCTCCAGATGTTGTCAGACAGCTGCTGCTAAATGCTCCAAGCACCTTGCTCTTGTCCATGTGAGCTGGATCATGTGACACAGTTAGGTGTTGTGTAGTTGCCACATTCTTCATTGAGAGTGATGGCAGTCTATTCATGCTGCTGTCACAAATTCCATTCTAGGTGTTTAAATGAAACTTATTTCCCACAGTACCAGAGACTGGAAACTCCTGAGATCAAGGAGGTGTCTGATTTGGTGACACTTAAGGGTCAGTTTCGTGGCTCATAGACATCATCTTCACATGATGAAAAGGGGCCAAGGTCTTTCTAGCTCTTCTTTATAAGGATGTAAATTCCATTCCTGAAGGTATCCCATGACCCCATGACTGGTGTCCTCTCAAAGGTCTCACTTCCTAAAACCATCACCTTGTGTGTCAGGATTTCAACACAATAGATTTGGAGGGGTTAGCTATATCTATAAAACTCATTGGTGTGCCTGGAAAATAGAAAAAGTTAGTCATGCCAGGTGGTGGTGGTGCATGCCTTTAATCCCAGCACTCAGGAGGCAGAGGCAGGCAGATCTATGAGTTCGAGACCAACCTTGTCTACAAGAGCTAGTTCCAGGACAGGCTCCAAAGCTACTCAGGGAAACCCTGTCTCAAAGAAAAAAAAAAGAAAAGAAAATGAAAAAGAAAGAAAGAAAAGAAAGGAAAAGAACGGAAAAAAGAAAAAGCTAAAGCTAGTCACATAATAATTAAAGGAATAAATCAGTTCATATATGAATCAATGACCAGTGGTAAATTAAAATGCCTTGCAATCAGAGTGATGCCTCCTCCTCACCAGTATTGAGGCCTACCTTCTTCATACTTCTACATCTAGCCCTCCTTGTATACACATGACATCAAGGGGACACCTGGAGGAATGTGTCTTATGCTGTGGGAACAATAGCCTTGTCTCACCACAACCACACCTTCCACTCAAATAATGTTTGTTCTCTGATACCTCTTTCAGCTCTGGTGAAACAGGATACAACTTTCAAATATTTAATTTTAAGACTGGAGCTATAGCTAGACCTAAACAAATTTCACATACATTCTTTGAGACCAATGACCCCGCACCTCTACACACACACACACACACACACACACACACACACACACACACACACACACACCTTGTGTGCACCCACGTGGTATTTGCACTTGTGAAAAGGTGTCTGTTATAACTCCAGGGCACCTCTGAGCATCTATTTGTCACTATAAGCCACAGGCTCTAGTGTGATGGGTTTTGTCTTGCCTCTGTTTGGAAGTTTGTTAATCTAGGAGTGGATGGAAATCTCACAACAAAGCAAAGAGTTATCACTAATAGTATTGCAAGTGCAGTTGGTGACAGTTTTTTATTTTTCCTTTTTTTTCCTTAAGAATGGAGCACAACGGCCAAACTAATTATCTGTTGGAAAAGTGTGTGTGTGTGTGTGTGTGTGTGTGTGTGTGTGTGTGTGTGTAAATCCCAAACAGTCATTTTAACATATCTTTTTATTTTCCAAAAGAAATAATTAAGGTGCCACGTTGACCTGCTTTCTAACCAGAGGCCAGGATCCCTGGATACAGATTTGTGCTATTCTTCTTAACCAGAAAGCAACTTGGGCATTTTTCCAGGCTACTCCTTGAGGATCTAATATGTTAATTGAAAAAAAAACCTTAGAAAAATAACTTTGCAAGCAAACAGTTCATCCAATTGGAAACACATGGGATTATCTTCCAACCCTTTTTATTTCCAACCTCAGCTGCTGAAGCAAAGGGGGGTGGGGGGAGAGAAGTACAGAATTTCCCAAAGCCGAGGCAGAATTAGTTACAATTCCCAGGTAGAGTACGGCCAGCTGTAATTAAAGCTGCATACACTATCGTTCCCGCGTGGACATTTTGGTACACAAAATGCAGCTGTAGATAGAGACACACTGCCCCTCTGATTCCTTAGACCCTCCCCCGCTTAATTCACCAGCAGTTGTAGTGGCCCTGAGGGATGGCGCTTTACCTGCCCCTCCTTGAGGAGGTAACCCTCCCTGTGAGACATCTCTTGGCACATCTGAGGTGGCTTGTTTCCCTGTCCTTGATGTTCTATGACCTTGTTGATCATAATCAGAAGTGTGTGCATAAGGAGACACACAATGGACAGGAGAGGCTTTGGCCCCTGGACTCCTCGGACTCATGGCATCAATTGTCCAGTGGTTTAATCTCTTAGATATTTCAATTTATCCCTTAAAAGGAGGATGGGAGACCGAAGGCGTGAGAGACTGATAAACTGATAGTGATAGACAAATGAATTTGAAATGGAAATCTCAATTCACTGGAGATGGATTTGAACTAGTACAAGGAGGAAAGGGGGGAGGGGAGGGAAGAGTGATATGATGTGAATAGTTACTCAATTGATGGATTGAGCCTTTCTAAACAAAGGAGCACAAACATACGAAGGGAAATTCAGAGTGTAAAATTCCCTTGAAACCTAGAGAAGATTGGCAGGGATTATTCCAGACAGTGCTAATGACCAGATCCAGGTGAAGCTGAAAGGCTGGAGAGAAGAGTTTAGTTCAGTTCCTCCATTCACACATGTACCTATGTGCACACACTTACCTATCTGTGCACTCACAACTAGCTTCTTACTAACAATCCACACCAATGACTTAAGGAAGCACCTTCTTCATTAGTCAGTGACTAAGATAACCATGATATGTTTTTCATTTAGGTAACTATGTTGTCTGGTAGAGATGTCCAGGTTAAGTCATGGCTAAAACTCATATACCCAAGCTCACTTTGGACAACTGCAATTATTTCAGCCATTCAGCCAGGCTTTTATCACACCTACTGATAAAAGGGTTAAACTAACCTGAATTCCTTCCCTAAAACTTCTTGCCCTTCCCTGGGGATAATGAAATGCTTAAAAAGATAAGAATCTGGAGAAAAGGAAATTTTAAAGTACTTCCTTCTTAACACAGGGACAGTTTTAAACTCTTGATTAGAAAGTGCCTTTGGTCAATCTTAAATCAGACGAGCAAGTTTTGCCCATTTAGAGAGATTAGAGCCTGTGTGATGGCTTGGCAGGTAAAGGTGCCTACTCTACTACCAAGCCTGATGACCTGAGTTCCTTCTCCCAGATCCTATGATGCAAGGAGAGAATCGACCCCTGTGAGCTGTTCTCTGACTGCCACATGCCCACTGTGGTAAACACACACACACACACTCACACTCACTCACACACACACACACACCACTCACAAAAACACATATACACATATACATATACACAAACACACACACACATTCACAAACACACACATTCACACATACATATACACACATTCACACACATACAAACACACACATACTTACACATTCACACTCACACACTCACACAAACACACACACATACTCACATATGTACATATACATATACACATACATACACACACATACACACACATTCACACTCACACATATACATACACACTCACACATGCACATTCACACACACATACACACATATACACATACACAAACACACACACATACATACACATCACACACACATTCACAAACACACACATTCACACACACACACATACACACACATTCACACTCACACACTCACACAAACACACATACACACATATGTATATATATATGTATATATATATATATATACACATACATACACACACACATACACATAAGAACTAAGTGCTTTTAAAAGGAGAGACATTATTAGGAAAGAGTACTATTTCTGAGGAGGTCTGTTAATACATTCTCAACATAATGTTTCCTCAAAACTGTAGGGAGATCATCCATTTCTTACCCGCATTTCCCTTTGTGTGGCAAAGATTAACAAGCCGGTTAAGTCTGCATTGGAAAACATTAAGATGGGAAACAAAAGCATGCCCTCATAAAACATTTCTATCCCATTGTTGCTTGTCTGTGCATTGTAGCAGAAGGCTCTGGTTTGGGTTACAGAGATATCACTGTCCCCTTTGATCTTTAGTCATTGAGAAGCCAAAAAAAAAAAAATTCCTTGGCACAATAGGGAAGAGATTTTCTAGGCTATTCTGGCAAGGCCAAATGAGCAACAATGAGAATTTGCCACGGGCAAGTCACTTTCCACAGGGAAGGCTTTTTTGTTTTTTTCTGAAAAAGGACTTAATTATGGTACAGGTGAAAAACAGCTTTTAATGAGTTAAAAGGGCATGTGGCATTTGATAAGCATTTTCTTGGTGTTTAGTTACACCCAAGAGATTGCTCTGTGTCCTTCATGAGAACAGTAGGCAGAAAATACAGAAATCAAGAATTTTAAGCTAGCAAACCAACAAAGAGAAATAAGCATAGGCCTCACAAGAATGAGGCCAGCAACAATGAGTGAGAGCCAGGTATGGACCCTGCTTCTGCATCCTCAATTCAGATGCCCGTAGCTGCTGAGTTGATAGCTCACATCCACTTTGTATGAGTGTCTGTCTTTGTGAGCAGTGCAGAGCAAAAATCCTTCCCTTGACCTAAGAAACCTGCTCAAGCAGGATGACTAATTCTCCCCAAGTCCCAAGACTGTGCTAATTAGCTGTCTTCCCCATAGCCACTCTCCTTTGCCTGACCACTAGAAAGAGAGTATGAGTTGTGTCTTCCTCCCCTAAATGAAGGCCCAGAGGTGCTGGTCTGTATATGGCTAGAAAGATACTATTTGTGACCTACTGTCTCCTTAGCAAGTCACTCAGACTCCACCTCCATCCTGAATAAGATGAGAGTATTTTCCCTGCTGCCATTCCTTCATGGCTGCTTGCTTGGCTGGCTCCTCACAATTCAACTCTCAATATTTGCAAGAATCCTCTGCTCTGAGAAACCCTTTGGGATATCCAGCTCTTGGTTTTGTTTATTTGTTTGTTTGTTTTGTTTTGTTTTTTCCCCTATAACACATAACCCTGATTTATGTTCTTCATAATAGAGTGACTAATCAAACTGTTCATCTATTGGTTTTTATGTTCTTAATCTGCTTCCTGCCTATAGAATGCAAATTTCATGAGGCAAAGAGCCACCTTCTAGTCTCCATCCTCAGCATCCAATACTTGGAATACAAATAGTTATTTAATTTAACAAAAAATTATGGGAGTACTTACCATATTTATCCCTGACTATTCATCTTGGTTAGTCCTAGTCCAGGACTGGGATGTAGATATGATTTCCATGTGGCAAATAAAGGAACTGAAGTTCAGGCATATGAAATAACTCCTGGAAAAGGTAAAGCCAAATATATACCCATGTAAGCCTCTTTCCAGAGCCTACACTTTGCAGCTGCCACTCATTTTCCTTGTACATTGGAATATAGTGGTTTTTTTTTAATTTTGAGCTTATGTTGAAAACAATTTTAATTAAGCTTAGTTCTGACTGCAAGACTTCTCAGAACTTCAAAACTGCATGAATCAAAATACTGCATGGATCACAGAGATTAAGATAAAATATCCATCAATCACTAACAAGATTCCTTTCTTCCTTCCTTATTCCTCCTCTTGCCTCTGCTTTTAAAATATGAATTCTTCTCTTGACATTTCTTCAAAACATGTTTCCCTAGAAGTTCCTTTGGTAACTGTTGTCTGACTTAAAACTATAAATCTGCGAAGGGCTAATAAGTGGGTATAGTTTTAAAATCATGAAAATCTATTTAGAAATGATCACAGGAATGGAAGCAGACATCTAGGAAAACAGTAAATCAAAGTTGGTACACCCGGTGGCCAAGTAAGGCAAGTCAAAACTGACCCAAAGCCTTGGCTGTCATGTGGGAGCATAGAAAGTGGTATGAAGAGTTTTAATGACTCCTTCTAGAGACATGAAGGCATGGAAAAGAGATCCCATCTGCTCAACTATGTGGTAGCTGTCTAGAAATCTGATTGAGGAAGACCCTTAGGCCAAGTCCAGACTTAATGGAAAAGAAGGTCAACATTGATTACCAGGGTCTACATAGTTGTGGAATAATAAGAGACAGGAAGCAGGCTCTCAGGAATTCTCTGCTATTCCATGCCTAGAAGAAAGGTTTGGCAGTAAGACTACACAGTAAAATGTTTAGGATGCTCATTAAATGTCTTAGCTTGTTGCCACCCACTTTACCTGGTTCACTGTAGTGGTGGTATATGATTTGTTGCTCGAGTTATCTTGCATGCATAAGAGAAATTTTATTGTCACCAAGACATTAATGTATATGAACATATGAACATATGAAAGGATATCTATAATAGAAGAAGAAAAATAATGGGCAAAACCCAAGGCAGATTATAGGACTTGCTATTGCCCTGTCAAGACAGGGAATAAATTCTCTCCCTACAATGAAGCTAGAAAACTAGAAAACATTGGCATCCACAACCATTAGATGCTTTGAAAATCAATCAATAAATACAATAATTTGAAAACTGTTTCTGCATTTTAAACTTTTAGAATTACTCAAATGTGAGAGCATACACCTTTAATCCCAACCTCTTGGGAGTCTGAGGCAAGTAGAAACTATCTTAGTTACTTTTCTATTGCTGTGATAAGACACCATGGCCAATGCAACTTATAAAGAAGGTGTTTAATTTGGGCTTATGGTTTCAGAGGGTTAGAGTCCACAATAGTAGAGCAAAGGTATGGCTATCAGAACAGTTGAGAGGTCACATCTCAAACCACAAACAGGAGGCAGAGAACACACTCTGTAATTGGCATGAGTCATTTGAAACCTGAACGACCACATTTTCTTAAACCAGGTCTCAACCCCTTAGTCATGCCCAAAGAGTCCCACCAACGGGGGATCCAGTATTCAAATATTTGGGCCTATGGGAGCCATTCTCATTCAAACCACCACACTATCCTAAACAAATAGATAAACACACTGGGATTTATATCAGAACAGTATGTATTTGAGATGTTCTAGCATTAAGCATCTCTCACCCTCCCCCCTCACTCTAGCTTGTATGTTCTGACAAAGTGGGGCAAGTCATGGTGAACTGTAGACAGGGACTCACGCATTTGAAGAAGTTGATAATATATACACTCAGTCTAGAAATGTTGATCTTGGAAGAGGGTGGGTTGAAAGGGCCATTGGCTGCCCTAGCCTGAGGTCACATTTGCATCTGGGACTGCTCTGTTGCCTGAAGCTCTGTACATGGAGGCACTGGAGGGAATCAAACCTCCCTGTGCTTCTGGTTAATATCATGTACGTGTGAGGCTTAAAAGAATCCAGCAGAAACCAAAACTGAACAAGGCTTGAAAACAGCCCAAATTTGAATGTCTGCCTCTGCCACAAAAAGAGCCCACTGCAAGGATGGAGACCCCAGCAGTCCAAGGTTTTGGGGCATGGATAATACACAATCATTGGTAGGCATAAAAGGAATAGATTTAGTCTGAGGAAGCTATACACAAAACATAAACAATAGTGGCCATTAAGGGAAATAATATCAGAACTCAGAACTGAAAAGTAACATGATCAGAAAGGTCCCACTTAAAAAATAATAGTACTGCATGTCAAGGAAGTGTGGCCCACACTCAAGAAAAGAAGTGGGCAGTAGCAATGGTCTGGTGTTACAAGATGTTAGCAGACAAAGGCTTCAAAGTGAATATATATCTTTTAAAAAATCTAAAGCACACCGTAATGGAAGAATTAAAGGAAAGTGGGATAACAATAGTTCAACAAATAGAGGTCTGTAATCATGACATAGAAATGTCTGGGAAGTAGCAAATGGAAACTTCTATTACCAGGAGAAACCATGGATATGAGAAAATTCACTAGAGAGCTTTCATATTCTTTCCCCTGATGGCCACTGTTGTTTATGTTTAAAGTAATAGCAGCCTTGAGAGAAGAATCAGTGAGCCATAAATCAATAGAAGTAAGATAACCAACCTCAGAGGGCCGAGACAGATTACCAGTCATGAAGTGAGTCTCACAGGAGAGAAAGGAAACACAGAAAACTTCACTGAAAGCCAGATGTGGCTGTGGACATCCCTAATCCTAACAGTTGGGAGGCGGAAGGAGGAGGGGGAGGGTTGCTGTGAGTTGGAGGTCAGCCTGGTTTATATAGTGTGTTCTAATCAAGGCAGCGCTAGCTAATGAGACCCAGTCTACAAAAGAGAAGAGGGACTATAAGGAAGGGGGAGGGGGAGTAAAACAGTATAAAACCGTATTTGTGTTTTATTAAACAATTTATGTATCTGAGAGTCTTAAACAAAAGTACTTTAACAACAAATAGGTTCAACCCCTTTACCATCCTGGCCAAACTGTTTGAGAGCCAAATCCCAAAAGAAATTCATTCGTTGAAAGCAACAAGAGAAAAGTGACTCATTGCAGAGAGGTGAACATCAGTACAAGCAAGCTGTTGGCATCAGAAGTCACTAGTGGCAGAAGGCAGAAGAGTGACATGCCCACAGTGCAGGAAGAAAACATTGTCAAATAAGAATTGCGCATCATACAAAACTGTTCATCAAAGATGCAAGCAAACCCTTCACAGATCACCAGACACTGAGTGCTTGACTTTCCAGCACATGTGCCTGATGAGAATGGATGAAGGGAGGAAGTTCTGCACATGTGACATCAGAAGGTGACATAGATTCCCAGGGAAAAAGGAAGGCTTCTCGTGATAAATATGAGACTTGCTGTAAAAGATCCCATGAATACATTTGTGTCATTCCCCCCAATTTCTTTAAAGACGTAGGCTTCTGTTGGAACCATTTTAATACTGTGGTGTTAAGTCTGTGGTGTCTATAATAGTAATAGCACAAAGGTGAAAGGAGGGAGTGTGTTACATTGCAGCAAAGATTGTTTTAATCTGAATTAATCAGGAGAAGATGGTGATACTTAGTAATAGTGCAAGCCCAGAGAAAATGCCATAAAAAGAACACAAAAATGTAGCAAATGGAAGTGAGGAGATGGCTCAATAGATGAAGCAGTTGCCATACAAGCATGGGGACAGGGATTTGGGTCCATAGAAGTAACAAAAAGTTGCATGTGTTATCCCAGCATCCCAACATGCCTATGATGAGATCAGATGTGGAGACAAGAACACCTGTACTAGTTTGTCCATCAGCTACTAGTGTATACACATGAAGATGGCTGTCCTGGGTTTTGTTTGTTTGTTTGTTTTGTTTTGTTTTTGTTTGTTTGTTTGTTTTTGTCTGTCAATTTGACATAAGCTGTAGCTACCTCAACTGAAATATTCATCATTAGTTGCCTGTAGGCAAGTCTGTAGTGGATTTTCTTGATTGATGATTGATGTGAGAGGGCCCTGCCCACTGTGAGAGGTGCCATCCCTAGGCAGGTAGTCCTGGGGTATATGAGAAAGCAAGCAAGCAGGGCAGCCCAGTAAGCAGCCACACTACATGGCTTCTACTTTGGTTCCTGTTTTACTTGATGCTGACTTCTCTCAGTGACCGACTAGAAGTGTGATATGAAATAAACCCTTTATGATGGGAGATGTCATTCTGTAAATATGTTTCTCATACTGGTTAATGAATAAAGCACTGTTGGCCAATAGGAAAGCAAGATAGGCAGGACTAGGAGACTAGGAGGATTCGAGGAAGGAGTAGGTAGGAGTCAGCATGGAGAGACTGGGGAGAGAGGAACACCTGACCCTCTCCAGTAAGATGAGACCACGTGGAAATACTTAGATTAATAGAAATGGATTAATACCTAAGACAGAGCTAGTAGATAAGAAACAAGTAACTGGCCAGCAGCATTATATCTAATACAGGGTCTCTGTGTGTTAATTGGGGCTGGTGCAGCAGTGGGACCAGGCGGGCTGGCAGAAAAACCTTACTTGTAACACTTTTATGCCCTAAGTTGCTTTTGGTCATGGTCTTTATCACAACAATAGAACCTAAGATGACAGTGAATAACAGACCCCCATCTCAAACAAGGTGGAAGGCCAAGACTAAACCTGACATTATCTTTTGACCTCCACATTCATGCTGTGACACACATACACGCTACACACATGCATATGTATTACATGTGCATGTGCACTGCACATATATTACATACACATAAAGAGACATACAGTAAATAAACAGAAAACCACAAAGGCACACTAAGAGTATTTATTGAGCAAAAACATTGTAATCAAGGAGGATATAAGTGGTCAGGAAGCCTAAGAAATCACCAGACCATCAAAGAAGAATCTGGCAGAATCTCTGTTCTTCCCTTGTGTGATTTCAATGAGGATGGTGTTGGAGATTAATAATATCTATAATAAGGACTGCCTATTGAATTGTTAACCCAGGGCCAAACAAAAACATAGGGCCCCTCATTCAAAATGAATTTCACATTTCAAGATGGGGGTAGTAGGTCATTAAGTGACTTTCTGGTCACAGGACTCTTTGTGATAACCAAACATCTTTACCCATGAAGCTGGCCCTAAAAGGAAGCAGGAACTGATGCTGCCTTATTGTCCCATCCTCTGAATAAACCCCTTGGGAGATTCAGTGCCATCTGCTTTTGATAGTCCTGGGTTTTGCTATCCTTGTAACTAATGTCCAACATTGGATGCAGGGCATCCTTTGTAAATACCACTTTAAAAGATCTAGCCCCAGCTGTCCTATAAATGCAAGGCAGCAGTTTGCACACACCCTGTTGTGGATTGGTATGGATTAAACTTGTGAGTCCCTCATTTGTCTCCTCACCACTGAGATTCTCTAGGGTTGCTATTTTATAAGTGTGTGCTATTTTATGCAGTGTGGCCAAGTCAGAGAGCCTCCTTTCTTCCTTCCTCCCTTTCTTCCTTCCTCTCTTCCTCCCCTCCTTCCTTCCTCCCCCTCCCCTCCATCCCTCCTTCCCTCCTCTTCCTTCCTCTCTCCCTTTTTTCATTCTTTCCTTCCTTCTTTCCCTCCTTCCCTCCCTTCTCCTCCCTTTTGATTTCTTTATTATATCATATTTTTTATTATTTAAACAACTTAAAAATGTAAATATATTTTATCATATTCTTCCCTTCCCCCAAGCCCTTCTAGATACACTCCCTACCCACCCAATTTGTTCTTTCTCAAAAAAAAAAACATAAAAACCCAATACAATAACAACACCAATCCCCCAAAAGAAACAAGACCACAAAACAAACCAGGCCCAAAAGGAAAGGAAAAACAAAATCCACCAAACTGCAACCAAATCAAAGCACACAAAAGAAACTGTGGAGTCTATTCCATGTTGGTCAACTACTCCTGAACATGAAGCCTGCTCTGGGTGGTTGGAATACCCCATGTCACCCCATTGGAGAAAAGTTGGTTTTCTCTTTCCCAGCAGGCATGAATGATAGTTCAGTGTTAACCTTTTCCCTAGCAGCTACACTTTATTTCGTTTATTCATTCATTTTTTAAAAATATAACAAAATAAAATATAATAAGATAAAACAAAAACTATCACACCAAGGTCGGACAAGACAAACCAACCAAAGGAAAAGGGCCCAAGAGAAGGCACAAGAATCAGAGACGCACTTATTCACTCACTCAGGAATCCCATCAAATCACTAAATTAGAAGCCATAATACAGATGCAGAGGACCTGATGCAGACACACGCAGGCCCTGTGTGTGCTGCTTCAGTCTGAGTTCATAGAGCTTTGGTTGTGTTGATTTAGAGGGTCTTGTTTTCTTGTGGTCCTCAATCCCCTCTGGCACTTAAACTGTTTCACCCCCTCTTCTGTGGGGTTCCCTGAGCTCTAGAGATAGGGATTTGACGAAGACATCCCATATAGAGCTAAGAGGACACTCGTTTCTAAGAAACTGATAATTATCCATCCGTTTGGAAACATTTAATATAAATAACACTGTGGAAGGGGCCATGTGGGTTTTGCTGGGGTGGGCTGGCCTGCTCGTGCATGTGGCTGTGACTTCTGGTCCCATGGCAGTGATCTCATCACGTCTTCACAATCAAGCTTTGTGACAACCGTAGAAAGAAAGTACTGGGGAGGCTTCACTGGTGTCAACATACATAATGGCACCGCGTGATCTTGCTTAAAACATGCAAGCCAGTTTTAGCCAGGATTTCCTGGCTGAGCACTGGGATGAGCCAGTAAGGAAACTCTGGTCCTTCAGACCACTGTGGGGTTTGTATTTCTGGGGTGGGGGTGGGGGTGACAATGAGCAGGAAACAGTCAGAGCTGTCTCTTGTGTTTATTAAAAGTCTTTTCATTTCTGTGTTAGAGAAAAATCTGAATTTCAAAACCATCTTGATCAAAAGAGAATCACAACTCTCATTTCATAGGAAAACCGAAAAACAATTCAAGCTTTGGAACAAGGCTTGATTAGGTGGCTTCACTAATTATCCAAACCAACTCCTTTCCAAGTTTGTTCTTAGATTTTTTTTTTTTTTAGAGTATCTTTCTTATTACGAAAGTTGGATTTCTTCATGGTTCCAAAGTGGCTTAATAACCTTACGGACCTTTCCTTTTTCACATGATTGTTCAGCAAGGAGGAAAAGAATGTCTTTGGTTCTGAACTCCCAAATCAAGAAGCATTTTTCCTCAAAACCTGCAACAAACATCTCCTGGTCTCTCGTTGGTCAAAACTGAGTCATCCATTTCAGCTTGGCAAGTGCTGATTGGTATAAACCAGCCATGGTTCTATTCTAGAGCTAAGAGTAAAGGGCAATACCTCCAATTACATGGGATGCATATGGTCAGGATGGGAGAAAATTCTGTATCCTGAGAGGATTAAACCAGCAAAAGCTCCTTACCCCATTAGCAGTAAACATTGACTATTGTGAAGTCAGTGGTCAGTAGGTTCTGGGCATCCTGCCCAGGATGCTGAAGAGAGCTGGGGGGAGGGGGAGTCAGGAACATTGGGCTGCCTCCTACCACCTAGTCTGCAGCCCAACATGTGAGTAACCCCAGAACAACAGAAAAAAAAAAAAAAAAAAGGGAGACCAAGTGTGAATATTATTCTGACAGATACTGAGCTAGAAAGAAGAGCCCAGGAGAGATGATTATATTAACAACTGCAACAAAAAGGTAAGAGGAGTCTTCCTAAAGGATTTTAGTAAAACAAGTAGTAACAGTGCAAAGGACAGCATTTGACATCATGTGAGCCTAGTACAAATGAACATGCAGGCAGAAACTACAGATGAGGGTGCAGATCCCATCGATGTCTACTATATACTTAGCCCTGACCCAGGCACTGCATTAAGCAGGTACAAGTCTTACATACAAGTATAAAAGCATAGTGTTTCAGAGCATAGGCTGAGAAGCTTCCATATCTAGGAACAAGTCCAAGCTTGGTCATTCATCCTCATTAAAGTGCCATAGTCAACATGAGGATGTAGTGCTGTGAATTGTGAAAACGAAGTATCACATTTGAAAGAATTAACATCTGAGAAAATTAAAGCATGCATCCAAGTGACTGGTACACTTAACATCACTAGAAATGGTACTTAGTCATGCTTTGCTGGTTGTTGTTGTTGTTGTCCTCACTCAGAGGTTCAGAAGAGGTGGTCTCTGTTCTTAAGGTGCCTGTCACAAGCTTTAAGACATCTGGGTAATGAATGTCACAAAAGAAGCAGAGATGAAATGATGACATATTCACAGGAAGATGAAATTCCTTCTCTGTATTAGGAGCTGAGAAACTTCACCAAATGCTGCGGGTAGGATGTGCTTAACTGGAAGTGACATTCTTTGGGGACTTTTTTTCTTGTTCCTTTTTATGAGACCAAATCTTAAGTTTCAGTACAGGGTTATGAGAAACAGACACCTGAGCCATGTCACTTGTATGTTTGCTTTCTCTAGAGAGAGTGAGGTGCTGCGTGTCTCTGCTCTGCCGTCCCTCACACAGGAGATGGTATGGCTGCTGCCTGCCCACGTGGCAAAAGGAGTGGCTATTTGATTCATGGTTTAGTTGGGGCTATTAGATTGTACTCCCAAAGGCACGTGATAATCTGTTTAACTGAACACAGTCATTTGTCTTGTTTGCTGACTACTTAGCAGATGGAATTGTGAGCTGGGTAATTATTATATGGACATTAATAAGACATATCTTTTATTAATTAGCCCTTCATGAGGTGTATTCTTAAAATAGAAAATTCTAGATGGTTTGCAAATATTAGGCACTGATGCTAGCTTTTCAAATAAGCATTTGAAGGTTATTAATTATCTTCTTGGGATTTTTCAGAACTCACGAACTAAGGCCATAGCTAACACATTGTACTCTGTGTCCTAAAAAAAAAAAAAAAATGATTTTTTTTCAGAAATGGTTTAATTTAAAGAAATTAAATATACATAGTTTATTCCATTTAAACTTTCATCAAAGAGGTTTTGATGGTCAATGAATAAATGAAAAAAATTATGCCTGAAGAATAGCTCTCTAATATAATAAAAGGATATTTGTGCATTTTAAAAAGATGGATACACACAGCTAATATAGTCACTCACTCCTCATATACAAACTCATATATATATATATATATATATGTATATATATATACGTAATAAACATTTGCATACATGCATACACATATACAGGGACTTCTATACATATACATTACACATACACACATATGCATATACGTGCACACATACACACAGGCACACATAAACAAACACATGTATACATTCATATGCACACATAAAGTGCTCGAGGTTAGGAGCAGGCTCGTCTGGGGCTCCCTGCCCTAGGCCAGCCTCCTCTTGTCTTCATGCATCAGCAAGTCTCTGAAGTATGTCTTCTGACAGAGACTGACAGACATGCAGTTATGTAGCAAGAAGCAGCACCTGTGCTGGAATGCCTCAGCTGGAAAGTGCTTCTGAACAAATGGTAAGGATATATATATATATATATATATATATATATATATATATATCCTTGCTACCCCCCTGAGAAAACCATTTAGCAACTCTCAGGAGAGTACATCTTCCTCCAAAGATCTAGATCCTACACTATTTCCTCCCGTCTGTATATACCATGGTTGATGCTTTAAGCTCATTTCCTGGACCCTCACTATGTATGTCCTGTGCTCTACTCAGCTGGGTGAATAAGTGTTACAGTATATAACAAAGACAGCCCACATCAAGAGTTTGCAATCCATGTTACTAGTTATGGGAGCAAATACCATACTACTGTGTTTCTCCATAAAATTGAAGCCAACAAATAGATACAAAAGAATGTTCCAGAATGCAGAAAAGAGGCAAGAGCACCTGGGTTCCTTCTTGAAGCAATGACATCAGACTGCTGTTTCAGATAGAAAGAAACCCAAATAATCCCTAATAATCACAAATTTCATACTTTGCCAGCATTTTCTCAGTTCTTACTAAAGTATTGGTAATTACTCATGTTTAGAAGCCCATTATATAGACGAACAAATTCATGATGGGGACATTATGGAAAGTGACACAGCTATTAAGAGGCAGGCTGTGTCAGCAGCTGCCATTGTATGAGCTAACTCAATTTTTTTAAATGAATGTGTAATTCAACAGCCAATTTTTCCCTTTTTGACAGCTACAAAATTGAACTACTGAGCTTTTCACCTGTAGCTCAAACACACGGAGCTTCTCATTTGACCATATAGTCAAAATCTAGAGCTGTTGTTTTAGCTATCTGTGGGGCATTTTATGTCCAGGTGAGTCTTTTGATGGCACACTGTTAAAAGGGTATGTTAACACAGTTGGCGGCTGCCCACAGAATCAGGCATCAGTCTGGGAGAATGTGCAGATGCTGTGGCATGTCTCAGCTGGGTCTGTCTTTGTTGCCTGGGCAACCTCTCTAGGAATGTAAGAAAGTCATTCTGGTTTCTTTTTTCTTTTTCTTTCTATGTAGTTCTGTAGGGAGGGCTAAATGATAGTGTTGTAGATTGCTCAGATTCACTACCACCTATAGTTGAGAGGCAGAAAAGAGGCAGAAAGAAGCACCTGGATTCTTTCACAGAGCAGTGACATCAGACAAGAGAAAGATCAGTTTCCAGAATCCTGGCAGCCTTTTCTGCTCATTTGCTCTCCGAGATAAACAGTCTATATTCCTTTTTTTCTGTGATAGCTGTAAGATTTTACAAAGGCAAATGCTACAATTCCATTGTGAACCATGGGTTTGAAAATCCACCTTGAGCTCAAAGCTTAGCTTCTCAATTTGCTAATTGTGCACCCTTAGGCAACTTATTTAACCCCTTTTAACCTTTTTCCCCATCTTAAAAAAAAAAATGAGAACACTCTTGTAGATTTTGCATATAATTGATTTCCATTCGTTTATTCAGGGTCGAGTTATGTGTCAGGCATTCAACTAGATGCTAGTGAAACAGCTGTGAATTAGGAATGGTGCCAGTCTCCACGGAGGCCAAATCTAGTACAAAGAGTGTAATAGTTACTACTTTTGTTATTGCCATCAAACACCTGGCCCCAGGCAATTTAAGGGAGAAAGGGTTTACTGTGGCTCAGTTTTGGTAGGAAAGCATGATGATAAGAACAGTCTCAACTGCGGCAGCAGGAATGGGAGGCTGCTTGTTCATACATGGAAGGATCAGGAAGCAGAAAGTGGCAAGAATTGGCGTGGACTATAAACTTTAGGCCTACCATCCAGTAACCCATCTCCTCTAGCTAGACCCAAGTCTTTAAGGTTCTGAAACCACACAAATCTGGGGATCAAAGGTTTAAGTACATTAGCCTATTGGGAACATTTATACTCAAACCATGTCAAAGTATATGTTTAGTCACTTTGAATAAGGAGCTAGGACGTGGAGGACAAAGAAATGCATAGGCCGGGAATCACACCTAGTTCGGGGAATTAGAGCTTCTCTAATGAAAATATGTCAGGGTCTTAGATATGAGTCAGCCAGGTGAAAAAGCAGAAGAAATATTTTATAAGTGATCATATTCAAAAAGCAAAACACAAGAGAAACAGCCAAACACAGGAGGAAACAAACAAACAAAAAAATCTGAATACAGATAAAAACCAAGCCATTCCAGAAACATCCAAAGCAGCATGAGATTCAGGGAGGACAAAGGTAAGCAGAGACTCAAGAGAATCTTAAAAACTTGATTAAAACATTTAGACTTATGAAATAACAGGTAGGTAAAGTCCTTAGAAGATGAAAGTGGGAATTGTAGCGCTAGAAGAAGCTTAGCATATAGTGCAAGTACCTAGTAGCTCTCGGTGTTAGGCGGTATATTGACATCTCTTATTTGAGTAGGTATGGTATCATCAACCTCAACTGATAGTCAATACTGTTTGTGTTACCATCATGAGCTAAAATTATGCCTGTGCTATGGAAAGAAGCCTAAGTGGCTATGTTTGGAAAGACTGGTAAAGCCATCCTCGACAAGTGACAGACAGAGTGCAGAACCCACATCCAGCTTCTTTGCAATCATGCTCATTCTCCTCACTTTTCTGCTCATCCCCTTTACGGCCCCCTCAATGAATTCACACACTTGTTAAGTGATGAGGTCATAATTCTTTCTGGCAGTTCTGTCATTCCCATAATTGATTCTTTGCTGGAGCTTAAACATACAGAAAATGCAGGTGGACCCAATTATATGTTTACAAAGAAAGCCAGGAGCAGGATGGAGGGGAATAAGCAGGCAGGGAAGGTGGAGAGGAGATTCAAATACCCCAGGCTTAAGTGGACATCCCTGAAAAGCAGAGGTAGACAGCAAGATGACACATAGGCATTCACAGAGGTCAAATAGCTCAGCACTTCATTGTCAAATGCTCTGTGTTAGGGAGCAGTGATAACCATAGAACTCAGTGAAAGAGGAGGAAAGGCAAACTAGTTATTTTCCTTTCCTTACACTGGTCCCTTTCCTTTACCTTTGGTCTTTCTGTGTTTACATTGTGACCTAAGATTGCATTAAAAACTTAAAATGTCTGACTTGGACAGCACAGCAATATTAGAATTTTAGTTGGAACTCAGATGGTCAATGGTAAATTTGTAGCCCATTTTATTTATGTAAAACTGTGAAGTGACCTGAGTGGTGAGATTCTGACACCAGTCGTGCCATGCACATGTGTCCTTAAGCATTACTCCAAACATCTCTATTAAGTGAAGATTCTTATCTATCAAATTAAGTTGCCAGTTGCATCAATAATCGCTAAAGACTAAGAGCAGGGTTCATATTAGTTTAGGCCCTGGAGTTCGTATATCATGTGTACATAGAATGACCTTGGCTTGAAGCAAATAAATGGTGAGGACAACTCTACAGATAATTGATGAGAAAAATACAAACCTAGATAATGACAATCCAGGAGAACGTATAGCAAGGGTCAAAGAGTGGTGGTACCAGGAAACACTGCCACACCTATTCAAATAAGAGAAGTCAATATGCAACAAAAAAATCTGCAATCACAGAAATCTTAGAATACCTGCCATGCCACATAGTAGCTGCATACATTCAGTCTCTAATTCCATGGATTTTGAATGCCAATGTTATGCCAGATCTTGGGTGTGACTCTGGGAGGTCATTAGGCACAAGGCAGACAAACAAGAAGCCAGAGAAATCTCGTTTCCTTTGTCACTCTCGGCCAAGTACTCATAACTTACATAGTTGAAACCATTTGATCAAATATATGACAAAACCCACTATCCCCTCAGAGGAAGAGAACGTTCTCTCAAGTAGTCAAAAATAATAGCTGGGAACTTCTGGTTAGAATCTCACCTTCTCCATTTGATTTTTTTCTGGGTATTAAATGACTCAAAAACTCAAATGTCCTTTAAAATATCAGCTTCAACTTGTGGCTAATGTGGGGTTTGAGAACAGATATTTAGGTACAAACTAGGAGTTGTTTATAGACCACTTCAAAGTGAATAAAAATAGCCGTTTCCTTTACCAGTGCTCAGCACAGCATTGAGCTCATACTTTCAGGTAAAGGGGGACATGGGTGGCTCCCAAGACAAAAGTTGGGGTTTTTCACAAATCCACTTTTTAATAACAGCAGGGCTTTACTATTCCTAGAATGATGAGGTGCAAGAGGAGGAGGGAGGCAGAGAGTTTTCTAGAGTTCATTGCAGCTTGCACGCTGCTGAGTGGCAGAGCCTGTGCTTGGGACGAGCAGGGCCCAGGATTCCACAGAGGACAGAAGTGCTCACAGCAAGCATTGACTAAAGAGGTGGGGGACAGTGCTGAAATAGAGGTTTCCTTTGTGTTTCTTATTTTTATGAATCAGCAATAAGTGGCAGACCTTGGGCAGAAGAGAAGGAATTAGTAGTAGTTTATGTGTGTGATGGTAAATCAAAATCTAGCACAATGTATGCAGCAAATAGGCCAGTGACCTGAAAAGCAACAGTGGTCACTGAGTTTGACCTGTTAGCAAATGTAATGACCTGGCGTATTCCCTCTCTAGGTTTGCACCTGACAGTGACAACTAAACTCAGGTAAAGGAACATCACTTTTTCTTAAATAGATATTTTCTTATAAATGCAATGTATTTTTATTACAACTCCTTACTCTTCCTTCCCCCACCCCATAACTCCTCCCAGGTCCACACACCACCTCTCTCTGCACCCTCTGAACTCCAGATTCACTCATTTTTTTTATGACCCACCAAGCTTAGTTTGTATTGCCTATGTGTCCATGATCATCCACTGGAGTGTGATCAAGCTACCAGGTGCTTCTCACTGAAAGAAGCTAACTTTCCTTTCCTCAGAAGCCATCCAGTGTTACTAGGTCCCCAGGTAGGGCTTGCAAGCCCCCCAATGCCCATGTAGCAACACTGGAATGTTGAAGATTTGATCTTCTGCAGGTCCTCTACAGGCAGCCACAGCCGCAGAGAGTTCATGGGTGCAGTGATCATGTCATGTCTAGAGGAAACTATTTGGTTCTGGTCCTCTGTGACCTCATGCTCTTACAGCCTTTACATGCTGCTGTCTCCCACAGTGGTCCAAGAAGGGGAGGGAGTGAAATAGATGTCTCATTTGTAGCTGAGGACTCCACGCCTATTCTCCGCACAAGGTTTGAGTCTCAGTATTAATAGACACCCATTGTAAGAGGAAACTTCTTTAATGAGGTCCAGGAGCTGCTCTAATTAATGAGTATAGAGATAGGGTTTAGAGGGTAGCCTGATCTATATTCATATAGCAAAATAATAATACTTTTACCCCTAGGGCCTGTGAGTTCCCAAACTGTGTGTTCTTGGTCATAATTGTAATAGTAAGCATGTGTTTCCTCCCAACGAGCAGTCAGTCCTCCTTAAATGCAGTCAGAAGGAGATTTGTTAACCCTAAAACATTTCCCACTATTATACCAATGGGCATATTTTACCACACTGGTCATCATTGTAATTCACAGACTGAACTGGTCATCATTGTAATCCACAGACTGAACATCTTCAGCGGCTGTGGACTGCTAAGGTTGCTGAAGTTTTATACAGTGTTATTCTGGAGAAATTATAATTATAGAAGAAATTTATATTTCAAATATCTAGGTATATTTGTGTGTGTGTGTGTGTGTGTGTGTGTGTGTGTGTGTGTGTGTGTGTGCATGTATCAGAGAGAGACGAAGGGAGAGAGAAACTGAGAGATTTCTCTAAGTTGATCAGGTAGGAGGAGATGTGATATATGAATGAGAAGAGCTAAGTCTGGAAAAGACTGTGGGAAGGATACTTTTAGCTAAATGCCAGGATGAACAATTTTGTTTTATGCTGAATACAATGAGAAGACGTTGACGGATTTTTATATAGAAACCTAGCATACTCAGGTTTAGAGAGCATACTCTCTAAAACGTGTTTTCTCTGGTTAACAAAGTCCATTAGATTTCAAGGGATAAAAGTGGAAGGTAGAAAACAATGAGACGAGTGTTGGAGATACCCAAATGAAAATGTTGGTGGTATGGCCCAGAACAATGTTTTGAAGAGAAATAAGGATGTTTGAGGCCATGTGGGAAACAGAACCATAGAATTTTCTTTATAAAAACAATATGGAGAATAAACAAGAAGGGAACAATGACATCCTGGCCTTGTATAAAAGTATATGCTTTTAACAAGACTGTCTTTCTGATAGCTGTGCTTGTAGGAGCCACCGTTGACTCTAGTGCTGAGAGCAGGAAGCTAGTGGGGGATGGTTTTGAGATGGAGAAAGACCTCAAATGCTCAGACCCCAAACTGCAGCAGACAGAGCAGCCTCCACCCAGTCTCCCTGGAGCTCCTATAGGGCTACTAAACCTACTTCTTTGTGTCAGGATGGAGCCAGACACAGCAATTTGCTGTTGAGAAAATCACTTCCTTTGCTTGAGCACCAGCATGTAACTGGTATTCTTCACTGGGGTCATCTCTGGATGTGTCTTCTTTAAATTGTAGTCAAACTGACCAACAACAACTTTAGTCATTTAAATGCCTAATTGGATCCCAGATTTTAAATACTTTATTGTTTTTAGCTAACTGTACTGAATTATAACGTGGCCAGAGATTTAAAAATTGGTTTCTAAGAAAATAAAAAGATCACTAACTTTTTGTGTGTATGAAGAGGAACCAGGATATATTCTAGGGAGGGTGTGTATTTGTAAGCTGCTATCCCCAACCATGGCTTCCCAAAGGGCTCTATTGATGATTGTCTCTCTAAAACCCAGTTTGCACAACTATGACCAACTGAAGCCACGTGGCCAGTACTCTGCATTTCATCTTGCTCATATTGGGAGGTCCTCTTTGCAGAGAGAGAAAATACCTCCTTAAGAGTATTGTAACACTCAAAATGTCAATATTGTTTTTAAGTGATTGCATCATTTTCTGAAATAATGATTTGTGCAAGGGATGTCATGAATCATAATTAATTTACATATGCATTAAAATCAACTTTGAAGGAAATCCTCTTTTCCAAACATTAGAATTAAATATTTATACTTGTTGTTATTTCATATGAGCAGAGTTAATATTGCCTCTCAAACCCACCTGCTCTCCACCATGCCATTGTCCCTGTTCTTTATAACCATGGAAACTTGGAGTTAGGTTTCCCCTGAACAACAACAAAAACCCTTTTGTGAGAAGGAAACAGAAAGCACTGAGCCACTGTCACCTTTGTAGCCACTGTCACCTCTGTGGGGCACAGAAAGTATGAAGATGGGGAGCTCTAGCTCATTGGATTTCTCTTGGGTCTCACTTTAATTCGCCAAAGGATTTATGAGCTCAACTTGGAGGCCTTGAACTTGAGCTACCAACTCAACTACATTTATTGTATTTATTTGAAAGGAAGGCCAAAGTCCCTCCAATTCACCCTGTTCAATTCAGCTTTACCTTTCCAAAATGGATATGAAGCTATAAATCAAGGACTGTGCCTGCAGGATCCCTCAGGGAAAGGTCAAAGGGACATTAAGAGACTGACTGATTTTAATTTGACAGATTTGGGGAAAAAATATTGCAAGGTGGGAAGTCAAAAAGTGGAGAGGGTGCAGATGAAAATGGAATGTCAATGTGCTCTGGTGATACATAGTAACCTCTGTTTCTGCCCATTTTTACCAAGTGGGGAATTTATCTAAATGTTTCTGACTTGGCTATTGAGCTAATCTGAAAGTTTGGGTTACGTTGTCAGTCATACTAATGAGTAAGAGTGAACCCCATGGATCTCTCCCTATCCCCCTCAGATGGAGGGCAGTTACCTAATAAGCATCAGTCTTTCTCTGCTTTCTCTTACCATCTGGAACAGACAATGATAGCACCGATAATGAGAATGGATACTGGTTTAGCATTGTTTTTATTTGAAGTACTTGGCTTGCTGTATGCCTCTGAAATCACAGCAAAAAGTCTTTGAGCCAAAATTAAACTTAGTCATGCCTCTAGAAAATCTTTCCTTCCCAGTCAGACAAGATCTCTACTGGATGAATGGCCTAAAATGAAGCCATTCACAGGTATCCCTTGAGGGGGTTGGACACATGACTTTCTTTGGATATACACAGGATCTGGGCCTATCAGTATAGTCCCAAAGAGAACATGCATGAGGTTTGTCTTTTGTCTTACAGTTATATTTGCATATCAGGTTAGAATTTGGCAGCATGGTGGGACTTACTGTTTGCTACGAATAAACACAGGGACAATAAACAAATGAGCAGTTGAAAGAAAAATTGTGGAGTGTGCCAACTCTGAGTAAGTGCAGAATGCCCAAAAATCTTTCCCCTGCCTTTCTGCTCAATATTCATTCTCTCCCTTCTACTCTTCATGTTAGTAACTTTTAATCATGGCTAAAGAGCTGGATCGGAGCATAAAGTGCTTTCTGAACAGCTTGAGGACCTGAGTACAATCCCCAGAACAAGAGAGAGAGAGACAAAGACAGGGAGGAGAGAGAAGAATAAAGAGAGAGGGGTGGAGGAGAGAAAGGGTTAGCTGTCTGGAAACAGGAGGATCCCTGAAGTTAACCAGCCAGTCTAGCCAAAATATGTGAGTTTCAGGTACAGCAAAAGAGTCTACCTCAAAATTAATGTAATGAGAGATTGAGGAAAACAACCAATATTGAACAGAGAGAGAGAGAGGAGAGAGATCATTCAGGAGAGCACTGTCTCCTCAAATGATAATTAGGTCACTTCCTAAGGTATCCCATAACTTTCCAGGAAACTTTTTCATTTTGACAGTGTCTCTTGCATGCTATCCATTCCCCATGGTGCTGAAGGAACCCTGAATATGGGGAATGTGGCATTAGTTATTATCTCTACTCAATCAAGCATAATATCTACCTTTCTGTAGCAACCAGTATTGGTGAGCCAGAGGATATAGGTCTGCATGAAAGGAATAGGATTTCCATGAGCAGTGGAGTGTGTGGGAGGGAGGCACTCAGAGTTGACTGTGAGGAAAAAACAAGCAGGACATGCTGTCAGTACAGAAGGAAATGGCTGTCCCTGTGGTGTAACATATGACCTATACCTGGGAAGGGCCTCCTAATCACAAATAAAGCAGTAAAAATATGACCTTTGTCAATCATATTATTTGTTGTGCACCTACTGATTACATAGTGATGGTAATCCAACTGCTAATCCAAACCAAATCCCTGCCCTTTGGGAACTTACTGAATTGGAGAGGTAACAATCAATTGGATAAATGATTACCTAGGTACCAACTATGACTCTAAGAGGCCTTATGTAGGCATTAAGGACACATGATTAAAATAAATGAGGACAGACCAGCATTAACTATGTGAAAATGGATGGGGAGCCTTATACACTGTGGACAGCTTATGTAAAGGTTCTGTGATAGATTGAGAGATGTAGAGCATTGATGCTTTCAAGAAACTAACATAGCAGTGTGATCATAATGTAGGAAATTTTTAGAAACAACACTGGGAGATGTTGGCTGAAAGGTTCAACTTAGGGACTACGAAAGGCCATTCTGTCAACTTGCCACTCTGTAAACTTGATATTTCTGTTGCAATAATTAACTCATATCAGCTATGGTTAGTTACCAGCACTGAACCCACACAAAACTCTACAGGACCCTACTCTTTAGTGCTGAACTATTGGATGCCCATAGATCCTGGGAAAGGGAGTGTTGTTGTCACTATCTTTGTCTGTATACCTTCCGTGAGCCCACTGGATACTAGTAAATAGCTCCAAACCCAGAGTCACACAGATGGCTTTAGTTAATCTTGGTGTATCATAAAATGTAAACAAAAACTTGAACAGGAAAGCCTGTAGAGGGTGAAGAGTGGCTAGGGGTAACAGGGAGGTGGGAGATGTGAGTGGTCTATGCAAAGTGTACATATACAAAATTGTAAAAAAAAAAAAAAAAAAAAACCACCAAAAATGTAAATTAAGAAGGAAACAAGCTATAACCAAACTTCTTTTGAAAACAAAGCAACTGGTGCTCAGAGACTGGGGCCAGAAGCAGAGTTGCAGCACACTGCAAGCCAACTATAGAAATTTAAGAAGGAAATCCTTGTGCTGGGGTTATATGAGTACTATGTTTGCACAACTCTTAAGGATGTGACTCTCCCACCCATTCCTGTAAATTTTGCATCCCCAAATCGTTACACTCTTTTACCAGACCCCAGGGGAAGAAACCTGTCCTGGGTACCGCAGTGCATACATGGTTAAACTAACTTTAGAACCATGAGAGCAGAGTACTCTGAGATGACTGTCTCTACAACTTTCTGAGGTTGCCAGTGAACACCCTGCTGCCCTCCTCATTACTGAGCTCACACGAACATGAAATTATTTGCAGTGAAAGATTAAACTTTATATTAGACTTCAGACTGTAAATAGCGAGACTTGGATGAAATGAATTTCGAAAATGAAAACTGATAAATTATAAGATCCACCGCATGGAATAGAATATCTTAACAGGCTTCAGGCGATGAGAAAGAATGAGTCAAATATTTAAAAAGTAAACCGGTTTTTCCCATTTATTTTTAAGCTAACAAAATGAAATTAAATTGGCTAGCAGCAATTAGATAAATGGATGTCAATCAGATATGAAACTGCTAAAGAAATTAGCCATGGGGTAGCCCTTTAATCTGCCCAGGCTTTGTGTGTGTAGGGTGGCAGAAATGTGACCTGTTATCAGCCCAGGTATGATTGAATTATTAATAATTTTGTACAAGGCCACCTAGAAACTAGAGCTTGGGGACTCTAAATCTATTCTAATTGAAACGGAGAATCAGCAGACTGGAAAAGACCCTGGCTTTTCTCAAGATGTGTCACAGTAGGTGACACGTGAGGCTTGCAACACGGTGGCAGCTGCAAGCTGCCCTCTCAGCAAATTTAATCTGCAAATGGGGCCTTGCTTAAGACAGTTAATGCTGTCCATTATTCTGGAGGTTACTTTCTGTGTTTTGGGAAGCACGGGTAAGAATGTTTCATGCCACGTTATTATGCAGATCGCCCAGCTAACAGGAAGATTATGGATGCAGATAAATCAGATTTTGAAATGAAGGGCTTTCCTGACCCCTTAAGAGGATGGTAATATGTGCATAACGGTGGGGAAATGCTCCCTGATCAGGACAGGAAAAAAGGTCACACTGTCATTCCTTGAAGTGTACTGAGGCTGGAGTAAAAATCCAGGAACACTCTTTGAGCAAATGAATAGAATTCAGGATCCAGCCATCTTCCAAGTCCCTTGCTCTTTTCCCTGGTTTGAATGTGGGGGAAATTTTTAGTCTTGTGGGACCCCAAATAAAGTCATTTACTTCCCAAAGTAAATTTCCATTCTGAGAATAGTGAGTGGTCAGAATCAGGAAAGGTCACCCAGTCCCCCTACTGCTTCCTACAGTCTCCTGCTTACCTCTCTTAAGCCCAAGAAAAAGGTCTCTTCTCCCTTGGCCTTCTCACTGGGACTTGCCTCCAGACACTATTAGTAAGCACATATATGAATCAAGGAGGTCAGAAGCACAGGCTTCACCTTGAACCCCAGGCCCTGCTCCACCCTGTGCTCATGAGCAGATTCCTCTATACTTTACCCTCCTCTATACTTCTTAGCTACAACTTGGGAACTATGCATAACAGAAAGCTTGCAAGGCTTTTGGTGTCTTAACCATTGTTTGGTTAAGTAGTTAGGTCCAACCACTTCATACATATTCACATACAAACAGTTGCATAGTCTTCTACCAAAATAGATGTATTGAAAGAAAAAAAAAAAAAACTAATTGACTTGACGGTGTAATCACATTACTCATGGGATATGAGGGTATGTTGAACAAACACTACAGTTTCCTGAACTTGGTAATCAGACTATATCTTAGAATCCCATTCTTCCTCTATAGTGACACTTCTGCCATGCTCTCGGCTCGATATAAGAGTACAAGTAATGTATGATAGTTCTGACGTGCATTTTCCACTGACATATTTTCAGGAACCTGTCATTTATATGTCTTTTTGCTCAAGTTTCTGGGATTATCTTTTAACTATTGAGTTGCTTCTGCTTTTCTCTGAGATTTATAGGTCTCATTTGAATCCCTAGACATGCCCTGACCTCAGTGGAGAACTATTTCTATAGAGAGTTTGAACATACATTGATTTGAGGATCATAAATTGGGATGTTGCATACAGAGAACTGGGTGGCATTCATTTTGATTTGAGGACATTTTCTGTTGTTGTGGAGATGATTCGTCTGCCAATAAAATGAGTAGGATGAATTGAAAAGAGAACAGAGGAAAATAACTTTCTAAAAGAACACTTAAAGAGGCAATGAGGCAATGTGCCATCATATGTCAAAAGCCAGTCTTCAAGATTCTTGTGACAATTAAATGTGTTCAGCTATGTAAATGGTATAGAACAAAGCCTGCAGGCTCTTTTTGTTTTAGAAGTACTGTAGTAAATATTGTTAGTAATGGCAGTGACCTAGCATCATCATGGTTGATACTAAATGAGCAGAAAGAAAAACCTGAACTAGGCAGAATTGGAAAGAGGTTTCACAGTACAAGTCACAGAGTGAACCTGCTGCTTGGATGTGGGATTGAGGAAATTTAAAAGATGTAGAGGGTGGTATTTTGTTATTTGACTACCACAGGGACTCACAAAGTATTTCACAGCATAGAGTTTCAATACATATTTGCTTGGAGAGAAGAACCAGAACTTTGGAGGGCCAGGAAGGCACTATTAGAGTCTGGTGATGCTGAGTCTGTGAAGTTTGCACATGGTGAATTCGGGAAGATAAAAGAAGCATAATGTCAATCCACATGCCTCTTGAGAAGTGAATTCTCCAGACACTCTCCATAATACTTGGGATTTTGTCCCAATTGTACACACTGGCCAGTAGGCCATTGTGTTAATCCTTTGTGTACCTTTCCAGTTTCAAATGGACCCTTTCCCTCACTTCAGCCCAGCATTTACACTACTGAATCCTGCAATCTTCCTCCCATTTAGGGGTATTTGCACTAGGATTCTGTTTCCTTGCCTTTTTCCATGTCACACTAGCCCCTTGTGTAGATACTCTGTATCAAGTATTACCTTCTGGAATAGCTTGCTCGTGAATATTTTATCAAGGTACATTTCCTTTTCCTTGCATTCTTGACTTCCACATAACTCTGTTTATTGTCTTCACAGACCAAAGCTTGATGAGGACAGAGAATGCATATGGCTTATATGGCACCTAGATCATCAAGCATGTTGAGTGTAGCTAGCCCTCATTAAGAGTTCTGTGCTCACTATTTAATCAATTACAGATATAAAGTGTTGAGAAAGAGTTGAGTCTAGACTAAACATGTACAGAAGATTTTTCTTGTCATCATTCCCTAAACAGCATAGTATAACAACCATAAATAACCTGGAGATAATTTAAAGTACATAGGAGTGTGTGTGTGTGTGTGTGTGTGTGTGTGTGTGTGTGTGTGTGTACATGTGTACATGCATGTCCTGCATTCAAACGTGTCATTGCACATAAGGAACTTAAATATCTGTAGATTTGCTATCTGTGGTGTGTCCTGCAGATACTGAGGAGCCCATCTTCAGATACTGAGGGACAACTATATTTGTGTGTTAAAGTATCTAAATGGAATTCAGGATATTAGTTAATGTAAAAGGGCATCAGGGATGTAGTGGGGTCCATAGGTCCATACTTTGGTATGAGTTCATTTGAACAGATATTTTCAGTCACTACCAACATGCCAGCAATATAAACTGAGAACTTCAGATTTGTATTTTACTTTCAAAGAAGAATCCGTCTCAATCTGTGAAATTTCTTCAACTGTGTTTACTCATACTGTCAGCTGAAACATTAACTTGAGGGATGCCAAGGTAGCAACAGTGACATGATACTCCTTTATACATGGCACTGGTGTATCTCTTGGCCCCAGAGTCCCTGTGATGGATGGCTCTCTCTGGGTCCTCCCTGCACCTTCTTCACTCTGAAAAGCTACTTTGCTCAGGAACACACTCTTGATGAAGAATAGAAGATTGGCCTGTGGACATTTTCTGTCTCTGATGCTTATTTCTCTCCCGTATTCTTAGGGTTGACTTAGAAACAGATCTTGTGAAGGGGGAACAATACTGCCCTTAACAGACTTTTAGGTTTTACAACAAATCACTGGGCAAAGGGAGGACACAGTTCAAAAAACCTTGGGTTCTCAGTAATTCAGTAATGGAATTGTGAGGCTGGTCACTGGGAAACTGATTTTCTCCTGGACATTTCAAGTCATTGCTCCATTGTTTTTAAGGGATCAGTGTGGCTAACAATGACAATCTTGTGATTATTGGCATAAACCCGATGTCTGTTTTCTTCCAGGAAACTCTTTGAATTTTTCAAAAGTAATGTGTGTGGGAGAAATGCTCAATGATTATATAGTTGAGAATCTTTTAAAATAGTAAAGAGAATGGTCCTTTACTCTAGACTACTCTCCTCAGTTGAGGTAGGTAGGTAGGTGTGTGTGTGTGTGTGTGTGTGTGTGTGTGTGTGTGTGTACATTGCTCCAATGTAGAAGCCTACATTGGAATGACAGGGGATTGAGAGTCACTGAATGGAAAGAAAGATCTCAATGGACCTTGTGTTACTTTGAACTTCAGACACAAACTGTATGTGTTCTGGGAAGCAGAACATGAGAACCCATTCTCTTGTACTCTACTTGTCAGTGTCCTAGGGTTCTGTATGGGTGACAATTAACTCAACTCTATGGATATCACTTTAGCACCTCCCCCCATTCAGCCCTCACCTTGCATCATTTTGGTCACTACTACTAAAGTATCTCAGGTCTGGGCAAATTAAGTAAATGTCCTCATTGGCTTATCTCTTCCCCTGTCATCATCTATCCATGGTTCTTCTCTCATATGAGATCCACAATGCACGTGATGCTCCTTCTCACATTCTCTTTGTTATGAGTTATATCTGCTCTTTACCTTCACTATTATTCTAAAGAGAGCTTAGGGGTAAGGAGATAATAAATATACATTCAGTTCACATTTTGGCAGTCTTTTTCTCTTTTGGGTTATCCAAAATCAAGGAGCAACAACAACTTAGAGGGTTAAGCCAGGCTTTCTTAGGGCATCTGCTTCTTTATCATAAAAATCTTGTTTCAAAATGGAAAAGCCATGGGTGGTGGTGGTGTACACCTTTATTCCCAGGGAGGCAGAGGCAGGTAGGTCTCTGTGAGTTTGAGGCCAGCTTGGTCTAGAGAGTGAGTTTCAGGACATCAGAGCAACATTGATTCAAAGTAACAATAATTCCTCTGGAGCTGGAGAGATGGCTTACAGTGAAGAATACTCACTGATGGCTCTTTCAGAGGACCTGATTCAATTTCCAGTACCCAAGTGGTGCCTTCCAACTGTTTGTAGCTCCTGTTCTAGGAAATCCAGTCCCTTCTTCGGGCCTCTGCAGCAGGCTCAAGGCATTCACATGGTGCATGTACATACAAGCAGGAAAAACACTCATCCCCATGGTATAAAATAAGTTCTATAAAATTTTAAAAAGCCATCCTCCTTGATAGTTTAAGCCTCTTCTTTTCCCATTTATTTCATAGCATCTCCTGCTTTCAAGTACTAACAACTTTCTCCATTGCTTTTAAAGCAATGTTCCATTGATTTTACATCTTTTAGTTAATGATCTTTTATTGTTCAAAGAAATTGTTTTCATTTTCCTTTTAACATATTTTAATCTTTACATGTGAAAAATCACTGTATGTATATAATGTATATAATTTCTGTACATGGTATTGTTTTACATATGGATATTTTTATATAGCTGTAAACATACAATGAACATGTTTCCACTCATAATCCCCTATGTCCCCTTTCTCAACCCCTTGCTTTGGTTAGCCATGCCTTTTTGTGTTTCCATGAGGAAATAAAAGGGAGTAAAGACCAGTCATTCTGAAATCTCATATCTGCTGTACTCTTCATGCTAAGAGAGAAATTCAGAGATTTGATTGACTCAATGATAACCAAAAAGATCTCCTTGGGTGTTCGGTGTGAGTGATAGCAATAATGTATCTGAGAAGATATGAGCACAATGCCTTGGCATGCTTGGTGAACTCCTTTCCCATGGCAGCCAATGCAATTATGAGGAAAAAAAGGCTTTATAATGCCATGGCCTGCTCTCTCCTCAAATACATATCTACGTTAATGCGATACTTTGTAGAGAGATCAAATGCTGTGTGACGCCACAGGCTTTAGAATACCACTTTGAATATTCCAGTCCCTCAGCTTCATGAAGCTGTCTGTATGGAACACTGTTCCAGGCCAACAAAAGTATTGCTGAGCCCCAATTGTCAAACAGTCATGACTCCTTGGGGCTGTTTGTTTTCTATTTTAATAATTACCTACTGAAGCAGCAACTGACTAAGCTGTGACATGACAGACCAATGTGTCCCAATTAGAGCACATTATGGGATAGATGCGTTAGCACACTCCTGTGCTCTCATGTGGTAGACACGGATTCTGAAGCTACTTATTTGCCTAATGAGGTGGAGTCCAGGAGCCTGGCAGATGGGATTCTTTTGACAACACTTATTTCAAAAGGGCTAAAAATGTATTTCAAGGAGGCATGAAAATATGCATATGTTGCTAAGTTTGTAGGAATGATTTTATTTCCTTCAAGCATATTAGTTAAAAGCTGTTTATAAACAAAGAAAAGAAGGTCCCAGGCTTTATTTGAATAAACAGCTATCACCTTATGAGCCCTACTATGTACACAGTATGAAAACAAGCCCAAATTGCTGATGAGACATAGTTTTTAGCTCTTGCCTCTATCAGATAATCTTGCTTGTTTTCCAGGCACTGTGCAAAGGCACTGTGGTCTAATAGTAAATGAAACACATAGTTCTCTCCTGACCGTGGTGGGAGCAGAGAAATGGACATAGGCAAGGTGTTGACAGAAGCATTGCAGAGAGGCTGGCTTTGTCTGTATCAGTGAGAATCCTATGGAAGGATGAATACTCTGAAGTACAGGGTAGCTTTAATTATGGGCGAAAGAGGGGAGAAAACTCAGGAAAATGCTCCAGGCACTGATGGTAAGAAGATGTATTTTGACACAGGAAATAAAGATAAAACAGACAAGATAAAGCTTTATATCCCTTCTCTTGTGATATACATGTTGCACATTTAGTGTAGTTTTCTTTCATCAATTTATTCATTCTTTGATTTAGTAAACAAATTCAAAATGATTCACTCAAACCAACAAGCCCATGTTGGTTCTGTAGCAAGTACCTTGTTAGGTGCAGATCCAACAGAGTTAAGACACAGAACTGACCCAAAGACTCACAACAGAAATGATACCCAGATGTATAAGCTCACAGCAGAAGAACATCATGTTCCACCAGTGTTTAGAAGCTCAGAACCATCCAGAGGAAGAGAGGAGGAGAATGTCAAGAGAAACAAAATACAAATGTCCAGAGATCCTGAGAAACTCCCATGGGCTCCACAAGGCTCTCAGTGTAGACTCTGAGATTTTAACTTGTGGAATCAAGAGTAGGAAAGCACTGGCCAGTTCTTACAGGTATGTGGTGCTGTCGTAAGAGTCCTTGGATTTGTTTTTCAGTAAGAGTTATGGGAAGTTTTAAGGGATTGTTGGAGGGTAACTGGAGCACTCAGATTTTCACTTTAGGGGATAATGCATGGAGGATGAAAAATTTGCTAAGGGACTACAGGAGGAAGCATCTGAGAAGCGGCAGTGGCCTGAGCTGAGTTAGTGGCTACATGAGTGGACAGTTTTAGACAGACTTTTTCAAAGGGGAGCTGCTGTGTAGGTCTTTGCAACAGTGAATGTAGAGAAAGGGCAATGCTGGGATTGTTCACTGTGCTTCTGGATTGGACAACTAAGGCAAAGTGGGCAGCAAGAGAAATGAATTACCTAATCTGCTCATCTCTTTCTAAGTGAGTATTTGCTATTTTAACCCTTTTCAAGAGTTGTCTTTACTACAATATACTACTAAGCACCCGTGACCAAAAAAGTGTTTACAAATATCAGAATTATTTTGTATACAAACTTCCAAAGAAGTAATCAACTATTGGAAATAGTATAGGAAGCAGTTAATAACAAAGTCATGTCTTTACAGGATGTTTATTCAAGACCTTAAGGGACAAATGACACATTACTGGAGACAATCGATGAAGGGGTGGGTGATAGGAAGATATTGTTGACAGCAAGCACAGTAGTGAAAAACTCAAAAGTTCTTCAAGAAACTGGAAATGGTCCACTAGTTCTAGAGTATAAGACTTAGGGAGAGGAGACATAAAAAACCAGAGATTCTGGGAGGGGATTGATTATAGAGGCTCACAAGACACACCCAAGAGTCTAACAACTTTCAGGCCTGAAACTGGCAGTGTTTTTCTGTAGTAAGTAAATAGAATCAACTTATTATAGGAAATTCCAACCTAGAAAAAGCTAAATTAACTACTTTATGACAGTTCTGTCTTTTGACATGCATTGAACACCTCCAACAGAAGGCTGCATCATAGTGTCCTGGTTGTTGATTGTTTTGGTTTGGTTTGGATTTTTGTCAACTTAACACAGGCTTGGGTCATCTGAGAAGAAAGGATCTCAACTGAGAAAATGTCTCCACCAGATTGTCTTGTGGACAAGTCTGAGGAACATTTCCTTGATTGATGGTTGATGGGGAAGGGGCCAGCCCACTGTGTGTTTGCCATCTCTGGGCAGGGTGTCTTGTGGTGTATAAAAAAATCAAACTGAAAAAGCCCTGGAAAGCATACAGCCTCTGCTTCTGTTCGCATGTCCAGCTTTATGCCTTGAGTTTCTGCCCTGACTTTCCTTGATGATGAAGCATGCATGACCTGGAAGTATAAGATGAAATAAACCCTTTCTTCTCCAAGTTGTTTTTGGTTGTGGTGTTTCATCACAGCAAGAAAAACCCCAATTAAGATCATGTGAAGTGATTGTCTTGTATGGTTTGAGGGGGTCAAATTCTGTACCTCTTTTACTACACACTGATGATACCTCAAAGATACTGATAATTCCGTCTTTGGGTTTAGGAAACTGTTAATCAGTAACATTTCAAATTAAAGTGACAGAAAACCAGATCTGTGTTTTAGAAAGAATAATGCTAATTTAGTGAAGACAGTGAACTGGGATTCATAAAGATAGACTTGAGAACCAGAAGAAGTTAAAAAGAACAAGCAAACAAATTCATATAAGCCAAAGCTAATTAGGAGACTGTCTTGGAAATAAACATGTTTGAATACAAGTGTGTGTGTGTGTGTGTGTGTGTGTGTGTGTGTGTGTGTGGTAGTGGGTATTCAGTGAGTCCTATTTGCATCCTGCAAAAGTGAAGGAAACTTTATTGAGAGTATTTTTTTTTTAATTTAAAGTTTTGTGTCAATGTGAGACATGAGTGTTTCAAGCTCTTCCTGTGTTCATGAAGCTGTGTGATCTCCTGCCTGCTTTGTGAGAGTTTTCCAATCAGCTGCCCACTGGCTCAGAGAGTACACTGACTTTGCAGAGAAAAAGAAAAACATTGCCTGCTATTCAATATGGGTGGAAAGCAGGCTTGACCCTTGCCTGTTGAATTTTGTCTGGGCTCTTCATTCTATCAGGTTTTCTCTAAGCTGGAGCTGAGCTGGGATTTAAAGGATAAGATTTGTGTAAGTTTTCTTAAAGCAGTAGCAGTGTTTAAATTAGAAGGAAAAGTACAAGAGAGTACACAGACAGACAGGAATGGGTGAGCCAGCAATCTGGATAGCATCACTGTGCCAAGCCAGTAATCTCTCTCTGAGTTCTCCTGCCCTTGAAGGCAGGGGCAGCTCCACGGTCTACAGCACATGCACTAACACAGTCCTCCCCACACAGACATGTCTCATGCTTGTCATTGCTGCCTTGAAATCCCTGAAGCTTTGTGAACAAAGATCCTTGTTCTTTGTGCTCCTGCAAATGTTACACAGCTAGTCTCAGAGCCTCGGACTAATATTTTGTGCATTCCTGTTTCCTGCTGACACTACCCTTACTTGGGGAAGTGTCTCTAAATCTTCACACTGTGCAGAGTCCATCACCTGAACATACATTTCAAACAGAATGTCTCCTATCAAGGTATGTGCTCCTTGCCAGTGTCTCAAAAGGCTAGTGCATGCACTATGCAAGCACTCTGTGATATGACCACTACTGTGATGCAAATGAAATTAAAAAGACACCATTATACTACTAGGAAACATCAGTGCCAAGATCTGAACTCAGAACCATTCTGTTTCTCAAAAACCATGCCTTTAAGTTTGCCTCTTGTATCTTACCTGTCTTTGAAAAGACTCAAATGCAGCCGTGTAGCATTACCAGGAAGGGCATCTCCTTTTATTCCCCCCATTGGAGTGTGCATGGAGCCAGCTGGCAGCATACTTCTGAACCTGCTTTCAACCCCATACCCTCCTTTGGCCTGGAGGCATTTTTGTTGTTCTTCTCTGCTATGTAGAACAGACTTGATGAGTCAGCATTTGGAAACAGTAAGCACCCAAGCCATGTCACCCCAGGTGCCATCACCTCACACACCCAGAGAAGGAATCCAAATCTTTCATTCAGTTCCGAAAAAAGGTCTCTGATCCCAAATATTCAAGTAATTGCTCAGGGCCCAAGCTACTTTTCAGATGTAAATTCAGATTCTTTCATCTTTATCTTCTGTTCAGACCTTGTGGCTCCGTCAGATGGCAAATGGAAATTGCAGGGTCTCTATTTGAGGAATGTTTAATATGATTATTTTCCTTCGGCATTTATACCATAAATATTTATTGAGTTTAAAAATATACGCCACCTTGCTTGCAAGTTCAAGGTCCATGGAGCTCTTGAATTCTGCCTTCTGTGACTTGTCACACCAGCGTCCTCACAGCTAGAACAGCAATCTTGCTTGTGTAGCACCTTGAACTCTTCATCGTGTTTCTGACATGATGGGCAGAATTTGTGATGTGTTCTATTGTATGGCCTCTATTGTATTGCCTATAATTTGCAGTTTCCTGCTTAAAATGAAGAAAAATAACAGGGGCTGGTTCCCAATAAATCAGGAAGATTGATACCCTTCTTCTACAGCTCCTTCCTGGACCAAGACAAACCAGTTATTTGTAGCTTTGTTTAAGACTGGACCTACTGACTGGGGCCGGGGGGGGGTTATTTTTTCTTTTTTTTTTTTTTAAGATTTATTTATTTATTATATACACATTGTTCTGTCGCATGTATCCCTTCAGGCCAGAAGAGGGCACCAGATCTCATTATGGATGGTTGTGAGCCATCATGTGGTTGCTGGGAATTGAACTCAAAACCTCTGGAAGAACAGCCAGTGCTCTTAACCTCTGAGCCATCTCTCTAGCCCGGGTGTTAAGTTTTTTAATTGAAATATAATTGTACCATTTCCCCCCTTTCCTTCCTTCAACTCTTTCCATGTCCCCTCTCTCTCTCCCCCTCTCTAATTCATAGTCTCTATCTTTTAGTTGTCTCTCTGTCTCTCTCTCTCTCTCACACACACACACGAATATATAGATACTACCTGCTCAGTTCATATACTATTACTTGTATGTATATAATTTCCAGGATAATAAAAATGTGATACATACACACTTTGAAATACTTGCCAGCCATAAAAACTAAACTAAAATTTGCAGATAAGTGTGTAGAACCCACTAACTTTTAAAACAGCTATAATGTCTCCATCTGACCAGCCTCAATGTTCTGAGCTTCCCAATGCAACTCTCAATAGCTTTCATTAACCCTCTTAAGGAAAAAGATGTGTATTCCCAAACAAGCATCCTAGGAGTGGAACATGGAAGCCATACTAATGGGTGTTTTACTTCCCACCAGCTACTAAATTACCAGGTAATCTGAGCAAGTCTCTACCTTTCTCTGTGGTTCAGTTTCCTGTCAGCAAAATGATGATGGGTCAGACCTAATGTCTGTAAGCCCACCTTCCAACTTGAACCTTGTCAAGAGTATTTCACACTGCTGGGAATTTAGGTAAGCTGTAAAATTTGAAAGCACTGTCCTCAAGATCACCCTAATTCCTGGCACCAAGCACAAATAGGAGGTCCCAAATTAACCCCAATTTCAATACTATGTCAAGAGAATTAGAAAACTCGTTGAATGCTGTCATACACATAGTTACAGCTCATTATAGGGAAAAGTACACATTAAAATCAACCAAGGAAGAATTGTATTGAGCACGGTCTAGAAGTGTCTCAGGCAAAGCATCCCTTGTTTTCAGTGTATGCATCACCCTCCTGTCATTACTATGACAACCTGCATAGGGTACCATCAGTCACCAGAACTTTTCTAAGCCTGGCGGTCAGGCCTGTCAGTGAAGTACCATAGGCACGACTAAGTTATTAATGATTGTCACAGAACTGGACTCAGTAACTAGGTGGGCAGAAAATCATGTGACCCAAAGCTCTGAGCCCAAATCAAGTAGTCACTCTGCTGTAACTATGACACCGCCTATGACAGTAAGGGAGTTGGAAGAATTTGGTGGCACTACAGGGAGGAAGAAAAGGTAGAACCATAGCCAGAGCCAAACTCTCCCAGTATCTCCAGAATCTTTCGGTCTGAGCATATGGGAACCCAGTGAAAAGCTTTGGGCAGAAAAGTGGCATGAAGTGATTTACATTTTAAATGACTGATTTTCCTGCAGTGTGTAAACTGTGGTAAAGGACATGAACCTCAGCTTTTAACAGGCTCAGCTGTGAAGAGCTTGTGTCTCAGCACCTATATCCTGTGCTTCACACAGGATGTCCTGTAACTTCAGCTCAAGGGGTGTTCTGATGCCTGACATCTGTGAACACTGAACTGGTGTGTGTGTGTGTGTGTGTGTGTGTGTGTGTGTATGTGCTCACAGTTAAAAAGTTAAAATCTCAAAAGTAAACCCTGTAGCAATGGAGAGCACCACGGGCAGCCTGGTGTAGCAGCTGGGATGGTGACAATTGGTCAGTTACAGACACATGCTGAAGTTAGAGCTGGCAGATTGGATGGGATACATGCAGAGAAGACAGGAATCCAGTGGGAGGAAGTGGAGCTGGCATGGCAGCCAGCACTAAGGATGGAGATGTCTCATAGGCACCCAGGGAAATGTCAGCTCAGCCAGCTGCTGAGATTCTGTAAGGGAGAGAGAGGTCCATGCTCAGAGTCCAGATCTGGAGCTATGTGATCTTGTGGGTGGCACCTGAGGAAAGGAGTGGGGATAGCAAAGTCTGGGATGCTGACCTCTACAAGTCAAAGGCATGAAGAAGAACCAGCAAATGAGCCACGAAACTAACATTCAGGCAGCTCAGAAGAGTGGTGGGCAGGAGTGAGTTGGGGAAGTGCCCTGGGAAGGAGGCTGTGCTGTTGCACATTTAAAACTCCCTTACATGTCTCAAAGGCAATAAAGCACCACATTCTAGAAGTATGCCTACAGATATCCTACTAAGGACTGGAATTAGAATTTGATGACCCTCAAAACTATTTTAAATCATACAAACAAAATATGAAATATATGATCATAAATTTATACATACATATTATACAGAATAGAAAGTTTGGATGCAATTTTCATTTATTTCTAGAACTGACAAACCGAATGAACAGATAACAAAAGATAAAAATTGCAATTGCAAAAGTACCTACATGACATACCATAGCCTGTATTCACTCTCTGGCAGTTACCCCTCCAATAGGCCAACTGTTTGGCTGAAAACCTATGGCTTCAGTTTCAGCTGGGAGACAAAGCCAAATAGGGAGATGTCTGCCCAAAAAAGATTTTTTTTATGGTTGTTAATCTAGAATCTGTTATGGGGTAGGCATACATGCTCATATATGAGAACAATCCATGCTTTTGTGGATAAGATTGGAGAACAGAATTGTGTGGCCACACAATCAATGGAAGACTCTATGATCACTTCCATATTTTTGGTACTTCCATTATTTTTTGGTACTTTTTTTTTTAGATATACAAGTTGTTTTCCAATATGTATTCTTCTTTATAAATTATATTAAAGCTTTTGCTTTGAGTGTGGTAATCAGGTGCTAGAAAGTGCCCCAGAGAGTTGCTTAACTGGTTTTAGAGATCATCATTTGTACTTAACAAATACAATGCAAATTAAAACTACCCCATGCAAGACAGCCAGTTTTAACTCCAGAACCACTGATTGAGAACAGTTTTAGGTGATGTTTTCTTTCTGACCCTCAGATCTGGGCTTGGGATTTTGTGCCTTTACTCTGGTTCCATCAGCATCACAGTAGACAAGAAGGGGGAACAGCCAATGAATTTTTTTTTTTTGTAGACATTTTTGTTTCATACCTAAGCTTATCAAGGCAAGGGTAAAGTAACTAACTATGTAACTTGGATTGTAGAAAAGATTCCTGGAGCGTGAGCCTGGCCAGCATTCCTTACGCAGTCAGGTATCACAGTCTACCAGAAGCAATCACTCAGGAGTGATTACCAACTTGAAAGGCATCGAAGGACTCATCAGATTTCTTCTGACACATATGAGAAATCTTTGTGTTAATGTCAAACAACTCTTAAATTTTTATTATTATCCCAGAAGCTCCTTGGATAATGGGATGCACTGGAACTGACTCAGTTTGGGAATTTAGTCTTGACAAATTAGGGGGAACTTGGAATAGATAATGGATGGGTGCAGAGATAGCTCAGCAAAGGGATGTGACAAAGATAACCTCAGCAAATAATGAGTGCAAAGGGATGTAACAAAGATACCTCAGCAAGTGGTGAGTTTCTATTGACCTGATGGTTGGCAAATGTTTAAGTATTGGTTCTCCCATTTAAAAACAACAACTTGATTTATTTAGTTCTTAAAGAAACTTTTAATTTCTTTGATACAGCTATCTCATCACAGCCTATCTCAGATTTTATGCTGCCATCATGATGACACAAAGCACAGCTGGTCGGAGATGTGCATCCTACACATCTTGGCCCATATCCCTAATCCATATAGCCCTGGTAGGTGCAGGGGGTAGGGGAGGGCAGCAAAAGGCTTTTGTGATGAGTCTTTTTCTGTTCTGCCAGCCAGCTCCCAAATAATGACATGGAGTCTTCTTACTAATTATGAAAGATCAGTCTAAAGCTTAGGCTTGTTCCTAACTAACTCTTATAATTTAAATTAACCCATTATCATCTATGCTCTATCACATGTTGTTACCTCTCTTCCATCTTGCGCCTCCTGTTTCTTCTCTGTGTCTCCTGCCCCTCAATTCCTCCTCTTCACCTCTCCGCCTGGAAATCCCTCCTATACCCCCTGTCTAGCTATTGGCTGCTCAGCTCTTCATTAAACCAATCACAGCAATATATCTTTACACAGTGTACAAATATCCCAGGCTTTGTTTTCTTTTCCTAAATTAAACACCATGTTAATCAGTCATGTGGGACTACATGCTGCAGCACGCACAAGAAGGAATTACAAACTTGCTTGAAATCCAAGAGGCCAGTTTCTGAGCAGCCAGCACATAAACCACCTCAGAGAGTAGGGTGAACATAGGGTGACTGTCGTTCCTGGAAATGAAATCCATGGGATTCCGCCATTGAGAAAGTATGGCCAAATCTGTAGCCTTGGTGAGCAGCAGAGGGGAGAGCCCTCTTCCCTCACATTTCTATCAACATTGTAGCTTATAGCCTTCTTTCACAAGATGCTAGATACCATCTATATTGTTTCTAGTTGCTCATTAAGACAGCCAGAGGTTATCCCCCCGGGTTTCTAGGTCACTTGTTTTCACATGGCAGACCACTTGTGGTGCGACTCTCTAGCCCTCTGCAGACAGAGGTCTCCTTGAAACACTGCTGAGAGAAAGCCATCATTCATCTGGAGAAGTCTGGCTCTGGGGCAAGCCTGGACCAAGGGCTCTCCTTACATTGTCTCTGAAGCTACCCAACAACCCTGTGAAGTGACTTCTAGGACTCTTGGACTGCTTTGTAGACATAGAGGCTCAGAGAGGCTAAATGACTTGTGAAAGCTCGAGAAATTCATAAATGCCTGAGCTGGGATACAGACTGGGACTGCCTGATACCCGAAGACTCCAGTCTCTAGACTGGAGTGGATCAAGGGCTTTAATAAATTTGGAGCTGTTTAATGTGCTAATTGCATAGACTGAGCTCAGGGGTCTCAGTATGTGTCAGGAGCACTAGCCTATCTGGACAAATAGAGTGAGTTGTGTTGGGAAAGGGGACTAAGGGCAAAGGTAAGAAAATAAAAAAGTATGTATTCACATGCTGCCATGCTGAATGGGGTAATGTAAGAGTGTGGTGTATTTGTAATTGATTCTTTCTGCATTGACATAAGGCTGAATTAGGTCACCCTTTAAGCATGCCCTGTACCACCACCTTTGGAGCTTGTGGAACCTCTACTTAAGCTATAAGTTGGATACTAAGGTCCATGATAACAGAGACCAAGTCACCATCTCAAAAGCTGATTTGTGGAATCTACATACTGTGTCAGTGTCTGGCACACATATTTGTTGGAAATCAATGGTAGTAATGATAGCAAAACAAAAGGAAACCTCTAAGTAACAGCAATGTATTCTTTCCAAGTATTATTTTATTTTATTTTAATCTTCACAGTGGTTTTCTGATATTGATGCTATTCTTCTCCCTAATTTATAGTTAAGAAAATCTATGGCTCAGTGAAATTTTGTAACCTGCTCAAGGACAGAGTAATATAATAGGTAGATAAAAATAAGCTTGATCTAATGTCACAGCTTGATATTTGATGTTATGCTATGGCATGTCTATTTAAAATTTTTATTACTGTGTGTGTGTGCGCACACGCGCACATGCCACAACATGAATGTGAAGTCAAAGGACAATTTCAGGAGTCAGTTTTCTCCTTCTACTATGTAGGTTCTAGATATCAAATCCAGGTCATCAGGCATGGCTGTCTTTCCAGGCTTTCCTTTAAAGCTGTAGCCCATGAATGCTGGCCTTGATCCACCACAACCAACTTAATTATAATGTGTGTACTACCTCAAAGCTCACACACTTCTGTGCAAAAAGGAACTTTGTTTCATGTTGTCTGTATTCCCAATATTTAGGCCAACACTAGCACATATCAAATGTTTAGTGATTTTTAGCATATATATATATATATATATATATGTGTGTGTGTGTGTGTGTGTGTATATATATATATATATATACATATATATATGATGCAATGAGAACAATTATTCCTATAGCAGTAGGATTGTAAGTTAGAAAACTAAAACTGCAGGCTCATAATAGATTGTTTTGGTACAATTTTTATCATGGATCGAGGAATAAAAGACTATTCAATAATTTACTTATCCATTCAATATATACTAATTCAATAAACATAAGCAAGCATATGCTAAGTGGTAGACACCTGATATTGGAGACATGATGAAAATATTTGATGATAATGATAATAAGCAAATGCTGGAAAATAAAGCCTCATGAAAAAGACAAAAATAATTGGGAGGAGGCAGAGGCAGGTGGATCTCTGTGAGTTCAAGACCAGCCTGGTCTACAAGAGCTAGTTCCAGGACAGCCTCTAAAACCACAGAGAAATCCTGTCCTAAAAACCCAAAATAATAATAATAATAATAATAATAATAATAATGAAAACAATAAATAGTAGAGATCTATGGTGTGATCTCAGTGATGAGAAAGAAAGAAGCCTTTCAGAACTCTGAAGGCTACTTAGTGGGTGGAGAAGGAAATCCTTCTCCTTTGCCTTCTTATGACTTGTGTCTTTTCTATTGTTGAGTGAATACTAGCAAGATATTGCAAAACACACCAAAGGGAAATTTAGTGGACTCAGAAGCTGGGGAGAGGTTGTGTGCTATGGAAAATTCCTCACACCTAGTCTAGCTATAAGCCTAAGCCCACTTGATCCACCATGCAACTCTCTTTCAGTCCAGCCTGTGTTCTAAAAAGACAAGGGAATAAATTTCCCAATAGGTCCTCAACTCAATTGTTGAAGCCTAAGATCACTTCAAATGAAGGCAAGACATCTCTGCACCTTGATGCTCTGAGAGATGAACTTGCCTTTTTCCTTCTGTCCTTTCCTAACTGTATGCCAGTTTGCAAGAGAAGCAGGAAAGTATGACTAAGGACCCTGCAGCATGGTGAGGCTCCCAGCTCAACATGGAAGATGCCACTAGGAAAACCCATACTGAAGCAGATTGAACCAACTTGTACTATTTCTCAGCTGCTACTTAAATTTCACATGTGATTTTTGAACAGAGGAACAAGCATGTAGGATTTAACTACATGGAAATATTTTATTTTCACATGAAAATAAAATAGAATCTACTGGACACTCACTTTTCATCTCCTAATTGCAGAAAAGCATTTCTGTTAATCCCTCTGAGAGATGCAGTTACTTTCTTCATGTGGAAGCAATACCATTTTCCACCCACCAGAAACATCTAATTTTTTTTCTTAAAAACCTAGTGGCAATTTCCAACCTCAGTTAAGGACTTGTTTTCCCATTTTTTTTGAACTTCAAATACTTTCTAAATTGTGTTAGCTGAAGCATTCATTGTATGTATATAATTAACTCCCGGGTCCCTTAGGGCCCATCTGGCTAAACTCGCACAGAGCTTAACTGAGCAAGACATTTGCTGATGTCTCTCCCTACAGTGTCACCCATAGAAATGCATACTACTTCCTGAGGGAAGCAGGGAGAAGCTGTTTTCCAAATTGCTCTTCTAGTGGTTAAATTATTTTGTTTGTTTCATAACAGTAACGATCTTGTTTTCTTTCAAATGTGAAATTTGCCATTTGGGGAAATGTAGGCTGGGGAGTGGACCCTGCCTTTTCTCTGAATGAAACAAGAAGGCAGGCCTCTTCTTGTACCATTGGATCCTTTCAGTTCTGTCTGGATAGCAGTGGTTCCCAGTCTCCCTTCTGCCTTCAAGGACCTGTGATGCTGAGAGCACACGGAAGGCATTCTGAAGAAGCAAGCACACCTAAGCAGAGAAACCCCCTTGTCTGTCCAAAAGACAATACAGAGGGCTACAGAGAGTGTGCTGCTTCCTACTGAGTAGGGTGACACATAACTCAGACCGGTGTTGTATAAACTATGCCTCTGCCTGTGTAGACACTGATGCATTTCTCAACACTAGCATGTCACAAATGCTAGACCGCTTGGATAGGAATCGAACATGATGGCAGTCTCAAAGTTCTGGCCCTTGATCTGCTCCCTAGTTCCAGCGTGGAGGGCTAACCTTTGAATAAGCTCCTTTTCCAGCTTTCGGACTCTAGGCCTGGCCTTTGAACTTCAGTAAGGGGCCGTCTACATCATATCTGGTTAGCAAAGTGGACCTAGATGTGGACTTGTACTCAAAGGAAGCTACTTCTAAATGCTGTTCTGAATGACGTACAGGAAGGTGTCCGGAGCAAAACAGTGAGCTAAGGGGCTCTTAAATACAAGTCCTATGCTGCCCTTGGCTGCATGACACCAGAGGGAGAGGTTGAGATAGGGCATCCACGTCCTTTTTTTTCCCCCTCGGTGAACCTACAAGCTAGCCACTCGCTGTCCAGGTGTTCTTGGCTGCTGCAAGCACCCCTCTGCAGCAGAGAGCAGCCGCCACCGCAGCCTCTGCCTGGACTCCCACTGCTGCTGGGGAAGAGTCCTGGGGCTGCTGACGCGGTTGGGAGGAGCCTCGCCTTTAATGCACCAGCCGCCTCCAGCCTCCTGCAGCAGGAGCAGCAGCACCACCAGCAGCAGCTGCGAATGCACTGCGCGCCTGTGGGTGTGAGGGTGAGTGCGCTGGCGCTGGCTGCAGCGCCCTGCCTAGCTCCCCGCCAGCTTTCCTAGCCCCCGCCTGCGGGAACCGCCCTCCCGTGGGACCAGCACCCTCACCTCGGCAAGGCAAGCCTGAATCCTGACCCTGCCATCTCGCCACTGCAGTGTAGGTCCGGAAAGGCACCATTTTGTCGCCGCTGCCTGCTCTCCCAAGGGGAGGAGGGCTCTCCCTTTTTTGCATTTTGGAGCTGCTGCCTACCAAGGGGAACCTGTTGGGCATCTCCCCAGACCCGCTTAGGAGCGCCTCTTGGGCGGCCACGCAGGACCAGAACCCTCGTGAGGGACACAGTGCTTCCTGGTACCCGGAGGCAGAGGAGGCAGGCACAGCATCCTCGCTGGGAATTGGAGCTGAAGTGAGCGCACCGTGCGGGAGGAGCCACCTCAGCGACAGAGAACGGAGTGGAGGAGGTGACAGCTCCATTGCCGGGTTTTTATTTTCTTCTCTCTCCGCCTCCCCGTCTCCTCTTCAGGCTTGGACCATGGTGCAGTCCCACTGGCTCCCCTGCCCCCCTCTCCTGTGAGACTGGCTGCGGGGTGGGATCATGGATACTTGTCTGCCGGCTTTTGGTTCCCACGCAAGTAAGCCTGCTGTCAATGGAGGAGGACATTGATACCCGCAAAATCAACAACAGTTTCCTGCGCGACCACAGCTATGCGACCGAAGGTAATGCCGGCTCAGCCGCATTCCGCCGCTGGGATCGGGTACAAGTTGCGGATAGCTGTGCTTCGCCCAGCGGCCAGGCTGAGACTCTCGGGGCTCTGGGGCTGGGGCGGTGACTCAGGCTAGGTTTTCCTCCGAGCTGCTTGGGGTATGGGCACATCCATTCAGGCTCTGTGACTTGAGCCCCAGTTCAGCAGCAGGTGGACCAGGTGCCACCGGGAGTTAAAATGGCCTTTAGGGATTAGGCTTTTCAGGGCGCGGCTCCCAGGCAGACAGATGATCCCAAGGAAGCAGATGACTCCTTTCCTGCCCCAAGATGCTTACAAGAGTCTTGGACTGAGAGAAGGGAGGAGCACAGAGAGACCATAGTCCACCCCTCTCTGGTTATGGTGATGCCATGGCTCTTGGTGGCTACAGAGAAGGCACGGCTTCATTCTTGTCCATTCATCTCTCTGACTCGCTGGCTTACCTGCTCAGACAATCAAACCCCCCTAAAGGTCCCTTGCCAAAGTGGGGGGGATTCCTCTCCCCTTGAAAGTATGTAAGCCAGAAAAATTTTAAAAGGTAGCTGGGGAATCATGTTCCACAGCGAGCAAACGAGGCTGACATGTGGGGCGAGCAACGGGATCCATGGGGCCTTTAAAAAAAAAATCACCATTATGAATTCTGCAGCAGTACTTTCTGCTGAATCAACAGCCAGTAGAAAGCAGGAGGGGTTCAGCAAGCTGAGCTTTGGCAAGAGGCGAAATTGTGTTCTCTCTCTCTCTCTCTCTCTCTCTCTCTCTCTCTCTCTCTCTCTCTCTCTCTCTCTCTCCCTCCCCCCCCCCAGCTCACTCTGACACCAGTCTAAGCGCTGGGCAGGCCTTGAGGGAAAGTCAGCAGGTGGATTGCATCCTGCCTTTTGTGTATAAGATGTTTTTTAGTTTCATTTGAATGGCACAACCTTTGCATTTTCTACCTGTGGGTCTTGGTTCAGCAACTAATACAAAGTGTTGCATTGTCCTATGATAATAGTCCATGTGAGAAAATGTGTGTGAAAGTGCTTAGGGAAAACGTTGCAAGGCATGTTAGCCTGTGATACTTCTTCTAGAATGCTAACATTTCTGTAGTGTTTAATCACATCAGAAGAATGTGAGAGAAAAGCAGCGGTTGGAGTAAGAGTGTCAACACTGAGGGAAATGGAGAGACACATATATGGGGGGAGGGAGTAATGGTGACACCCTCTGAAGTTTTAGATAAAAGAGTCCCAGGTGCTATTGAAAATACTTTCTCCATTCATCACCGAATCTGGGGACCATCAAGCCCAACATGACGATGGCACCAGATGCACTATGTCCTGAAACATAGAGATGACTTAGAAGATGGACCCATCCCTGTCCCATGATGAATGAATACCATTCTTGGTGATTTAAAAAAAAAAATAGTCCATAGTGGCAATGTGATTATAAGTCTTTGTGCATTGTGACTGTGACCAGCTAGCATATGACATCTAGGCATGCCATCCACCAGAGAAGTCAGCCTTGAGTCTGTTAGATCTGAGGTGGGTAGGGAGTTTTCCGTGCGTGACTGCAAAGAAAGAAGGTTGCCTTCGTGTTTCCTTTATTACACTGCACAGGCAAAGGGACACCTACCAAACTGAGAAAGGTGACTAAATTGGTACAGGGATGTCATTTGTGGAAGGAAGAAGTTTAAAATGGCATCCTTTATTGTTTCCGGGGTTCTGGATACTACCTTTGTACCTATTCCATTTTTATTAGTTTTAATTATGGATGGAATATTTGAGTTCATATAGTAACTATGTGGCACGAGTTTACAGCAAGGAGCTTTTCATCTTTTCTGGTACATACAAATCGAGCTCTCATAGACCCATGTACCTGGTCTTAATGAAGAGTTGGGAAGAGGGGAATGGAAAAGAAGCGTGGTGGAGCAAGGAGCTCTCTGTAGTCTTGATCTGTTCTTTCCTGCACCACCCATACAGTTAAGCTGGGCAGTAGGAAGGAGCCTTTCCGCCCCTTCCAATGGGCAACAGAGGAAGTGCCAACCTGCCCCAAGAGAGCTCCAGATCCAAGTCTTCTCCCCAGAACTCCCAGAGTTCTTTTACTTCTGGACAATTCAAACACACTTACTGATGGATTATCCTCTTCATCCTTTAGTAGATCTTACTTTTCAGTTTCCTTTATGATCTCTCTACATTTACACTTTGACCTGTTCAAATACAGCTGGATCTGTTCAAATAGAGCTGGATATTTTCCCTTAAACTCTCCTCCACATTTTCTCTGAATTTTCTCCCCTTTGCTCAGATCATCCCACATTGCAGTATTCTATTTAAAGCTGGAAGGGGTTTGCTGTGTAGTTACTGTGAAGGACTCTAAGCTCATTTTGCATTGTAAGTGGTAGCTGTAGGCAGGTTCATCTAGCTAAGAGCAATGCAAATTTTATAAAGGATCCCTCTCCCCCCCCCATCCACTCTCTCCCTCTCTCTCCCCCTCTCTCTTTGATGGGCCATCAAAGTTACTGGCCTCTCCCACCTTTTTCTATCTTTCTGTCTTTGCTTTCTCAAGCATCAATATCATCAGCCATTTCTACTTCAAGCATTCTTCTGAGCTTTTCTATGTGCATTTCCACATATCCAGAGTAGGATGCCAACCGACACCCCTGAGGCCTAGAGATGTTACTAGTTCCAAGGCCATCCATTTAGAAGCATCTTGTCTTCAAGCTAGAGACCATGCCTGAAGCCCACATGTCTTCACTAAGAAGTTCTTCATACTACCCCCTATGACCAGAAAAATGATAATGGTTTCCTGAGTGTATAAGCTGAACTTCTTTCTATCTGGAGTAGAATTCTTCTCAGAAGTAATTTTTAAATGTGCATATGGGTGACATATAAGGAAAGATAGAATTGGGATGACCATAAGCATAAAGTCAACACTCTGGTTTGATCAGATGTGGGGCTCAAGGTTTCCTAACCAAGGCTTGTGTCTTGGATTTCTAAAATCTGAATATGACTTTCTGAATTTTTAGATGTCTTCATTATGGCAGTCTGTAGATTTTCTAGATTAACCTTGTACTTCCAAACTGGGTCAAAGAATAGTGTCATAAATGACATGGGTTAAAATAATTTTACTGTCCTCAATTTTCTTAGCTTTAAAATGGGAGTCACATTAGAACCACAGAAAAGGTTATCTGATATAAAGAAAGCATCCAGGATATCGCCTACCACAAATCAGCCCCAATCTTCTATAACTGTGGCGTTCTTCTGTGTTTGTGTATCAATCATTCTCTCTTGTTTATACTATATATTGATTTGGGGTACTTTTGAGGGGAACGGTTGTTAGGAATATGGCAGAAGCCTGTCTGGTCCTCTAGCCATGAAACTTGTCATTTAGCAATTTGCTTAATTGCTGATTATATCTTGACATCAATAAGCTCCATTTTCTCCCAGAAGCCTTAAGAAAAACTGTCCTGTTCATACATTATTAGAGAAGGAATGGGTTATCTGCCTCATGTAGTTCCTACTAGTTATTGGTGTGTTCTGCCTTTAGTTTTTCTAGAAATAATAACCTGGCTTTCTTCAGAAGTTTAAAAAAAAAATGGGTGATCAAATACAGACATGGCCTCTGGCTTCATGGGATAGCCAGTCTAGCAGGGGAGATAAACCATTGGATGATTGATTTAGCAAGTAAATATGTAGGGCATACATATGGTAGAACATGGGTCTAGTCTAGATTGGGATCCAAGGATAGATTGTCATTTGGCAGTTTTCCATTGAGAACTGAAGGGTGAGATCTGCATTAGGAAGAGCTGAAGGTGTCTTAGGGAGACAAGATGGGAAAATGAGCACAGGAGCCCAGAGATTCAAAATCATCTGACATATTCAAGGCATGGAGAGATGACTATAGCTAGACTGTAGGAGGAGTGTGTTTAAAAATGAGAGTGGAGTCTGTAGTTAGTCGGGAATCCACCAAAACCAAGAATGATTAATGGAAGAACAGAGGCGTGAGTAAATGGATAGCAATATGATAAAATGCCTGTAAAACATTGATGATAAAACCCAAGTGGGACCATCGACAGTCACTGTAAAGCAGTTGTGTTCATTCTGCTGCCTGCTTAGAAATTTTCTTAATAAAATATTGGTTGAGGGGAGACTGAAGGGATATTCAGGGGCCAGATCCCATTGAACCTCATTGCTCAAAAGGAATTTGGACTTCATCCAACAATGGATGAAAAGCCATTAAAGGATTTCTGTAAAGGAGAAATATCAGTTTTGTTTTCTCAAAAGCTCAGTCTGGCTGCTGTGTAGGCTGAGGTTAGAAGGGTGATTATGAGCTGAGTAGAAAGGAAAGCTGGGAAATGAGGAGAATACATTTCTATGCAGGATGGTGGTAACAGTAGACATGGAGAGTTCATTACAGGGAAAGATTGCACCAGACTTACTTGATAAGTTAGTTTGGGTGTGAATGCAGTAGCTGATGCTGAAGACAACTCCCAGAGGTTTGCTTTGAGAATCCTTACTCAGGGTCCTTGCAGAGAAACAGGAAACAGACTTTAGAAGTTGGTAAGTCTTAAGAAAGCCATGACACATATAGTTTTTTAAGACTCTAAAGCAATAATTCTCAACCTTCCTAATGCTGCAACTCTTTAATACAGTTCCTCATGTTGTGGTGACCCCCAACCATAAAATTATTTTGTTGCTACTTCGTCATTCTAATTTGCCACTGTTATAAATTATAATGTAAATATATGATATGCGATCCCAGAGGGGTCAAGACCCACACTTTGAGAACCACTGCTCTAACATAAGCAGATATCTGCTTCTGATGCTCAGAAAAAAAGTCCAAAACATAATATTTAAATTAGATTAGATATTGCAAACATATTAAAATTATTTAAAATCAAGTGACTAGATAAGCCAAAGCCACCTAAGGGAAGATTATTTCAGGGGAGAATCTGAGGCAATGAGTTCCCAAATAGCAATACATGGCCGTGTGTCAGCAGGGTGGGAAAATAAAAAGGACCCAGTCTTAGATGTGCTGAGTTCGTACTTCTTTAAAGTTGAGGTCTGAGTGAGATTTCTCCAGCATCAAGAAGTGCAGCTCCCTCCTCCATCCCAAGTAAGCTCAAGAAGAGCTACTAAGATGGGTAAATCGGGGCAGGTGTATGAAGATGGCTTTTAAGATGAAGATACAGGAAGGCACTGAACAAATAAAAGGAGGTGGTGTCCCTCGATAGAGAGCTGCCTACAGTCCCTTCAATTGCTTTGGTATTTGTATGCAAATGAAAGATCAGGATGGTACTTCCAATGCATATGGATGAGTGTTTAAGCTCTCAGGAAAAAAAAAAAAAAAAAAAACTGAAATGGAAGGTGGGAAGAAGCTGCCTTATGCCTTATGCTATTGTAAATGACCTTTCTGGGGGCAGAAAATGTTCTGCAACTCAACATAATAACCAGAGTGCCTTGAAATTGCCAGCAAGTATTCGTTATTAGCAACCACGTCCCGAGGGGCAAGCCTAAGCCCTTTATAAGTGTTGGTCAGAAACACAGCTATGAACTTGGGGTGAATGTTATTACATCAGTCCTGTCAAAATATTGATAATGCTAGATGAAAAGAGCACAGCTATAGACTGACATTCCTAGACTCTGACATTTGCATTTAAGAAGAAACCAAAGGTCCAATTTAGACCAAACTGAGGAAAGGTGTCATGAGTACAGACTACAATCCAGGCATTTCCCTACATGTTTCTCCTGTTAACTTGCCTAATCTTGTTGTGAAAACTGGGCGACTGGTTGCATTAATCAAGCATTAGCCTCATTTCAAAATAATAAATTCTGTAATACAAAGAACCAAACAAAGTTTGTATATAGCAAATTCATTTGTAGTGTACTTATTTAAGCTACATGACCAGATTGCAGCTGTGACAACTTGGACTCTGGGCACCTGCTTTTTGCCCAACTACCCTGCTTCTTATCAGGATTTTGAGAAACAAAATTCAAATTGAATTCTACCAATGGCAGATGCCCCTCGATGTTCAGTCAGCGCTACTGTGTTCACTGGATCAAGCCTTTCCCCACAGAACATAGCTTATTTCTGGGCCCTTTCTAGCCACTCACTGAGAGAGAGCTAAGTTCCTAGCTCTCTCTAGGAACTAGCCAGAGCTCCTAGCTGACATACTTCGGTAGATTAGTTCTATTCTCTAACATAAAAAGAATAAAATAGTTATGGCACTGAGAGGTCAAGATGTGAGAAACTAGCTGGAGTTTTATAAACAGCGTTTTCAGTGTCTCATAACCCCTACTCAAAGATATTAACAATGAAGTGAGTTTCTGCCCTGAGCTGAGACAGTCCCATCTGCAAAGGCCGGTGATAACCGCACTGAGAGGGTGGCAGAGATGCTGTTTGGTACATCTTTTGCACACAAATGTGAAGGTACCTGAGGCCAAAGCTGCTCTTCAGCCCACTCCCTCAACCTCCACGACAAAATTTTAGGTTCCATCTGGCTTGTCATTCTCTTTCCAGTTTCCTTTTTAAGCCTTCCCAACAGGACTCTAAAATCTTTCTCAAAGCCCTGACTCAGCTCTCCATTTGAAAACAAACTTCTACAAGGTCACTAGGAACTTTGTCATAAATATCCCAGGAACCCTCAATTTCTTAGGCTCCAAGTTCTCTAAGGAAAAAATTAGGGATGATGATATGCTAGGCATTTGTAAAATCCATAGAAAACTAATTTGTATTCTCTGGTGTCTTTGGAGAATGAATGGGCCATCCTAGGCAATGGGAAGGGGCAATCAGACAAACTGGGTAAACCTTAATTACTTGTGATGATTGCAAAGAATGAAGGACAGTGTGGAGATACTGTACAAAAGGATGTGTGGAGTTCAGGGTTGGGCAGGTTTTGACCTGAGAAAACTGAGATCTATTAGGTGGTTTGTGCCTCGTGGGGCTGGTCACTTAAATATACCTTGCTCATTTATTTGTCCTTTTGTTTTTCTCTGGCAGTTTTTATAGTCTTAAAGGTATTTTCCACATCTGAACTCCTCTTTGCCTATGCCTTCTAATGGCTACACAGACTTCTGCATGTTATGACTGTACCCACCGTTTACTTAAGAGTTTGTATTACAGGAGCTGCCACAGGAGTGACCTGTAAATATATGTCTTTTTTTTTTTTTTTTTTTTTTTTTTTTTTTGAGCAGATACTTTCTTTTCTGGTTTTATCATCATCAAAGATGAGATAGATGCTGATTCCTACATTTTCTTAGGAGAGTAATAAACATCTCTGCTGCCTCCCCCCATCTATTCTCCATGTAGCCTTTGATTAGGCACTGATTAACCACAAGGTCCTGAAAAGAAGAGCATCAGGCACACCACTACCATGTATGCAGTCACTGCGTCTAAAATGTGTGTGGACCTGAGTATCTATAAACATGAACGAACGATTGCTGGTAGTTGGATAAGGCTTTCTGTATGCCATGGGCAGTCCAGCCTCTGGAGTATCTTCCCACCTTAGCCCTCACTGGTCTGTGGTTGATATTCATCTTTTCTCCCTTTGAATGGCAAATTTAAGCAGAATTGAGGTTATTACAGCACTGTAGTAGAACAAAGGTCATACCCAAGTCTGTCTGATTCAAACCCCCTATTCAACACTGCAGTAGACTCCCTCTACTCAGTGGATGAACCATGACTACTGGTCATGATGGTGACATGGTTTTCTAAAATACTCTTCTGATTCAACACCAAGACAAAGGGTCCTGTTTTTATCAAGAATTTGAAAATGAACGAGGGGGGAAAAGAAAGGAAAGGCAATCCATAGGATGCACCCCAGAAGCTCTGGGTAGGAGTCCCAAGCCTGCAATAGTAATTAGTCACTTCTGGTCTCTGAGCTTACATTTCCTAATGTGCTAATGATGAGCTTGGAGGTGGGGGAGGGAAGGAACACGTGTGTAGTTTTACTTGTTGTAAATGTCTGCATTGATCTCTGTCTGCATCCATGATCATCTGGGTATCTAGTACATTCAGACACTGTGCTCAAGGGGTAGAACAGAGGACACAGGCATGAGCTTTAAATGGCTCCAGAATTCCAGGTCTGGCTGTACTGAGGGCCCAGATCATCCATCCTCCTGGCAAGAAGGTTCTGATGCAGCCAAGAGGTAGAGCCAGAAAGGGAAATGTCTCTTTGCCAAAAGCTGCTGCAGATGGAGGAGCCAGTCTGTCTGGGCAGCCCATGACTTTGAGAGGAGCCATTTGGCAAAGCTGTTGGCAGGAACTGCCTTGCAGCATGGGTACTGGAGACAGCCCTAGGCTGGAGTGATTCCGGGATGCAGCAAAGGTGGCTGGTGGGACAAATAACCATCTGGTGAGCAGGGTGCTGCTCATCTTGTTTCACTGACAGGGAAGAGCAAGTGCCAATCAGGGAAGCTCTCCATGACAGGATCTGACAGGTACAATAGACTCCTCTCTACACCAAAGTCTGTCTCCATGGAGGGTCAGAAATCCCCTGTGTCCTTTTGGAAAGCAGGAAATCCACAGTATGTTCCTCCATTGTCACAATGTAGAGAGCAAATCTACTAATTTAAAACAAAACCATGTTTTGCCAAGGATAGTGTAGGGTACCCTGGGGGTGGCAGTGGCTGCTGCAGTTTCTGCATCCTTGCTCCAAAGCATCTTCCCATCTATTTGTGCAGATAACGCTCTGCCCTTCTCCAAATGTAGTTAACTACACATGCCATTCTGTGTGTGGCTTCTGGGTTTGCCCTTATATTGTCAAAAGATGACCTGGATGACTCTTTGTGTATCTTTGCCAAGTCTTTTATAATTAGAAAACTATGCCATAGGATAGACCAACATATATTGTTTTGATGTCAGTCATACAAATGAATTCTTCCTACCCCATGTGTGACAGAGTTGAGAAAATTCAGAAAGCTTTATCATTGGCAATGGCATTTCCTTCTAGGAAGAATGTTCACTAATTTCAGTGAAACATAAAATGCATACAATTTGTATTAATCTCATGTGTGAGGCTATATATATATTTTTTTGCACACACCAGGCCCAGAATCACTAATTTTAGTGAAACATGAAATGCATACAATTTGTATTAATCTCATGTGTGAGGCTATATTTTTTTTGCACACACCAGACCCATTATAGTAAGGCTAATCTTTATGTACTTGAGCAAGATACAGTGATAAATATATGCCCATGGTCATCCCATAAGCCATGTTACTGCAGCTGTTCATGATTGCCTACTACATTTAATGCCACAGCTCTTTGTCATCTTTTAAAAACATTCTACTTACCTTTCATTTGAAACAAGCATTTTCTTTCTATGCCATTCTTTTTTCATTTACTCTGATACGTACTGAAATAGACATCACAAGATTTGGGGACAATGACTGGTTCTCAATGAGCACACAACTCAAGAAGAGAAGAAGAAGTGTGCCTACGCCAGAGAGTCATTTCCTAGAGTAGCTTTACTTACAAATCAGGATACTGGCCCATTTTTTAATACTTTTAAAATTAAGTTTTGTGTTAGTGTACAAAATAATGGGTTTCATTATGCCCTTTTTACATATATTTATCTCTGCATCTTGCTCATATTTCCTCCCATGCCTTTTCTCATTTTTGTTCCCCCAAATAATTTTCTATATTATGGATATGCAATGTAATATAGTGTAATTTCCTGTCATGTAAATATGTACATAGTCTAGCCTAGACTCCCCATAAGAGAAACCTGCAATTTTTATATCTAAACCGAAAGCATGTTTTCCTTAAGGACAAATTTAAATATGGCACAATGTTTTTTTTAATTGTACAAACCTTTTAATATGTAGACATATATAATGTATACATACACTATATATATACTTTATATATATATACATACACTATATATATACAATATATACATATATATATATATATATATATACTTTAGATGAAAATTTGTCATCTTCTCCATTTTGTACAAGTATATGATGTTCTATAACAGCATTCAGTGAGCTTTTCCTGACAAGGACCAGAACATATATATGCTTTCTCTATCCCAATAGCTCACATCTTCCATTGTAGCTTGTGTGTTCTAGTGAGATGGTTACTGTGTGGAACAGCACTGATGTGAAGCAAGAGCCAAGAACATGCATGTGGGTGTGGTTTGTAGAGAAAGGCTTAAAAGAAAAGTGATTGTGTCCATACTAATTAACATCAATAGTTTCATACATTTCCTTCCAGATGTTCTCTCTCTCTCTCTCTCTCTCACACACACACACACACACAAAGAGAAACATACAGAGAGATTGACAATTGAGGGAATGCTAGATTGACATGTAATGCGGTACCATACCTAGCATTGGTCTGCTTGGACTCAATTGGGGGGTTATTCTATAATGTCCTATAGTAAAATCATAATTTTACTACTCCCTTAATGTTGTAAGTTCAAATTATTCCTATTTTATTATAATTGTATGATTAAATAGTACACTGTCTTTAAATCATGTATTTGCTTGTCTTTTATAATGAGTTTCTAAAGGCACAAGTGCAGGTCAACATGACACAAGCAGCTATGTTTCTAGATGATATTTATAACTCGCCTTCTGAGATAGCAGTACCAGAGAATCTTTTACAATCTCTACAGTGACCCCTATCTCTGTTCTGGCCACAGCTTACCTCAGCTTCTCATTGCCACAGATTTTTAGGGTCTTTAAGTTCATCTCAGGGAAGTTACATGAGATGAAAGTAAGAGAAATGTTATAAACCGATTTTTAATCCAAACCCTTTGGCCCAGTCTCTCCTGAAGCTCGGGCTCTTTTGCCCTTTCTGAGGAGAAAGACAGACTCAATTCTAAACCACCAAGTGCACGGGTGAGCAGTCTGTTCCCTGGGATGCAGTTGGCCACTTATGTTAAATAAAATTACTTTCATGGTTCCCGGGCATCATTTGTAGATGAGTATATGGAATCTGGTGACCCAGAAATGTTAATTTTCCTCAAACTAGTAAGTAGGTAACTTCAAAGAATTATTGACCCAGTGTGACAACCAGTATGGTTGTTTAATGAGCTAACCTCTCTTGGGGCACAAATTTGACATTTCTAAAAGCTGTGCTTTTATTTTTCTAGTTAATACAATGAACATATAGTTGAATGTAATATGAACTCAGACAAAGCTGAGATAAGAAAATCCTGCTTAATTCTTAAGACTTCCAAACATCACTAGTTCCCCCATACACACCAAAAAAAAAAAAAATTGACACTATAATTTGGAGAAAATGAAAAATCATCAAAATAAGATTCATTTTATATACGTGAATAAACTGTGACTGCTATGCTTTGAGAGGTTCTGCGTCCATTTTCAAAGCCTGCTGACTGTCTGCATTTGTGATGTCTTTAATTTTTATGGTTGAAACTCAGTTGGAGGTTCAGGTTCATATGATTGGATATTTGGGGAATTGCCTTTGAGTCTTGAAGACACGGTACCAGGTTTTTTGAGGCCTTTTCAAAATTAATACATTTATGAAGCATTCAAAATGATACAGAGTATATGTTCTACATGCTCAGTTCATAAAATTTAAAGATGGGTGGATGGGTGGGTAGATGGAGGGATAGAGGAATGGAGAGATGGATGGATGGTTGAATGAATAAATGTGTATGGGGTGAGAAGGAAAACCAAGGGTTCCTTAGAGGATCACGAATGTTAATGCATTTCTAGAAACAGAAAGTTTCAGTGGAGATTTGGCAATATAGTATTCAAATCACCCTTTGATAATATTAAATCTACCAATATTTCCACCCTCTTCTGTCTTGAAGGCAAGAATTAAGGTTGCATAGATATGTGAGTCTATATTTCTGGGAATTCCTAAGTGGTTAAAAGTAAAATTATGGCTTCCCTAGAGCTATGGGATGACATCTAACATCCCTCATGGTGGCTACTTTTTAATCCTACCTCTTGGCTCTGTGCAGAACCAGACATGAAAACAATGCTGAGGTCTCAGCAGGACCTGAACTCTGCTGTGGGGAAAAACACAAAAGTAATCTGATTGTCACATCATGCTTCTATTGCCAACATGCTTAGTCAGTCCCGGAGCTTCCTCAGCCCAATATGAAATGGAAGTTTTCCAAACGGATTTTTCCCCCCATAAGTCTTAGAAGCTTGGGTTTGAGCCTGCTATGCAAACCAGGTCCTTTTCCTTTTCCAGTAACTTGACAAGCAGGTTGCCTTTGAGTCCCACACAGGGATCATTTTGATCTAGACATTGCCACATGCTGAAAAGGCAAAACATTTTTTTTCTCATTTGCCCTTTCAGAAGGTTGGTCTGCTTACTGTTTCCCCCTCCCCCGCCATGTTTATGAATGTTAATGCTCCCTGCCTGTCCACTCACCTTCTCAGCATGAACTCATCTTCAAACTACCTCAGGTGCTTGTGCTGGGTCCTGTTACTCTGGACCACTTGCACTCTCTGCCTCTGCATGATGCTTCCCTTCCCAGGTGTCCTCATGCTCTGTCCCCAACCTACAGTTCCCACCAAAGCATTGATTTCCATGAGTGCCCCATGATATGGAACAATCACAATTTTATGAAGCATAGACACTCTTCCCATTTCACGAATGTGTAAACTGAGGTTGAAGTTCAGTCAGGCAGGATTAGGCAGATGCTGCATATTTCCTCCCTGACAAGACCAAACTTTTCTGAAAGGCAATGGTTTCATCTTTGCCTTTTAGTTTACTGCATGGAGGGGCTTAGTTACTTGGCATACATCGCTTAGTAAATGGTTTTGGAACTTGATTTCATTTGAAAGTACATGGCTGACTCCTCTGTAGTTAGAACAGCATGGTTGTATGATGTTGCTAAAATTCCTTCCTGGGAGAGACATAAGTCATCAACCCCTTCTCTTGAGGTCCCTGTGACAGAGGTGTAATTCTGTCAAAACTCGCTCTGGAGAACCAATGAGTTGATTGGGCTTCCTTACAGAGTGTATATGAGAGGTTCCTCAGTATGTGTGTCCTCCTCCCCAAACAGGCCACCCCCAGAAGTGTTTACCCAGCAGGAATGGAGGCTTCTGCCTACTGGCTCAGGTGGAACCCCCTTCCCCTGGTCTTCCTTCCTCTACCTGCATACAGTCACCCCTCTCCCAACCACATGCAGTTAAGTCAGGACTACATTCAAGCGATAGGAAGAAGCTGGGTATTTAGGTGAGGGTCCCTACCCCTCCATAAGGGGGCGCAAACAATAAGCCCAGCTGAGATAATCCTTTTGCAAAGGGGTAAAGCTGAACCTCACAAAATGGTGGTTGCTTGGCTCAAAGGAGAGTTACATGGGTAATTCATGGGGATTCACAATTGTAGATTCCTGTAAAGATACTGAAGCCAGGTACTCTTACCCCAGTTAAAGTGTAAAGATGCAGGGAGCTGTCAAATGATGATTTTTGTAAGGACTCAGACTCCCTTCTGGCTTGTTTCCATTTTATATATTCATTTCTGTTTATTCTGTTATTCTATTCTTGAACCGTTCAGCAAGTATTTATTGACCCATGAAGCCTCACACATTTCTGAAGTTCATAAGGAAAAATATGAGGAGTTGTTAATGTTGTTTATGGTAAGCAAAATGTCCTTTGTATGAGCAACCCCCTCCATATTTTAAGGAAAATTAAAGATATCTATATCCATGATATAAAAAAGGGCTATGTACAATAGGGTTCCTCTTATATAAACTTGTAGTGTATATTTTCATATAAGAAAGTTAGCTATCAAAATATTAATGGTAATTATCTCAGGCTAATGAAATGTTAACGAATTCCTACTCAGTGTTCCTATAATGTATGACAGTTGTGAACAACTATCCACATTGTTTACATAATAAAAACAATAAGCTGTCATTGTACAGAAAAACAATTCAGAGTGCATGCTATGTCTGGATATCAAAGTTGCAGATGTTCACCCAAGTTCTTTTTTTTACTTTGATGGTACAATTAGCCAGATGAAAATCAGTTGGAACTCTAGAGAGGTACTGGCCTGTAGCAGTAATCCTTCTCTAGGCCTCTTACCTGACAGACTGAGTGAACGCATTGACAGTGACCTTGACCTTAGTGTTAGTCCTCTTTTAGTCCTTGTCTCTTGATTGGAACAGAAGATGTAAAATGATGTCTCTGACATCAGTTAGTTTTCTCATGGTGGGGTGGGCAAGGGTCTAGATGACTCAGTGAAAAATCAATGGCAGTGATGGAAAACCCATCTCAGAATAAATGTCCTAGAGCCAGTGGGCCAGAGCCAACCCCTCTGCACATGAAAGATCTCACAGGCTTTTTTTTTTTTTTTTTTTTTTTTTTTATTGACACAGAAGGTAGTTTTAATTACTCTGAAGGAATTTCTGGCATGCTTTGTCAAAGCTAATCTTAAAATGTTTAATCAGTGGATTAGTGACAACTGGACCTACTGGAGAGGTCTACACAAGGGGCAGCTGCCAGAGAGCAGTGTACTGTAGTATGCCACCAACATATGAGATGATGTGGCTCTATGTTGTATGTCTGAGAACCCTGGCATTCTCCCTTGGTTTTATGACCTAAGCAACCTCCATGCGATCTGTGGTTGACTTACTGAAAGGTGACCTTGGTAAGGTAACCTCAAGCTGAATTTTGAGCAATTGATCAAACATATTTCTATCTCTACAGCTAGTAACTTCAAAGAATATGCATTTCCAATTTTAGTTCCAAGGAAACTGTATGCTTAGAATAGCATGATCTTTGCTTTAGTTTTACCCGCTCTTGGTGACCTACAAAGTATTTTAAGAAAAGAACCAGAATAGGAAAAGCAGGCTGATGATATCACACCACAAAGCCATTTTAATCCATAGATAACTTGAAGTTAAACCATAGTCTAAGATACAGATGAAGTTAGTAGGGGAAATTACTTCCTTAATTTCTCATTTTGCTCTTGCAGTTCTTGGGTAAGTCACTGGAATAAGCTGGGGGGGGGGATCAGTGAATTGTATTATATATCACCTTTGCTTTATTTTTTCAAGGTGAATTCTGAAAAATTTTTCTCTTTGCGGAAAGATGTCTTCACTAGGTCCTTTCCCTTTGTCCTAATATACAAGAGAAATTATGATTTCATTTGTTTGTTTGTTTGTTTGTTTGTTTGTTTTACATCCTGGCCATCTTTTTTCCCAGACCCTCTCTCTCAGCTCCCCATCTGTTCCCACTCCCCAATTCATTCCTCCTCCATTTCTGTTTAGAAAAGGACAGGTCTCGCATGAGTATCAACCAAACATGGCATATCAGGTTGCAGCAAGACTAAGTACCTCCCTGTGTATTAAGACTGGGGAAGACAAGCCTTCATCCAGCAACTGAGGGAAACAGAAGCAGTACCACAGCCAAACATTAGGCAAAGTTTGGGGAATCCTGCAGAAGACAGGGAGAAAGGATTGGGGGAGTCAGATGGGTCAAGGACATCACAAGAAAACTCACAGAATCAACTAACCTGGGCCTGTAGTGACATACAGAGACTGAACTGACAACCAATGAGCATGCATGGGACTGACCTAGGCAGTCTTGCATATATGTTACAACTTGTGTAGCTTGGCCTTCTTGTGGGACTCCTAACAGAGGGAACAGGGCCTGTCTCTGATTCTTTTACTGACTTTTGGGACCCTACTCCTCATACTGGGTCACCTTTCTCCACCTCTCCACCTTAATATATGGGAATGTTATGCTTTGTAATGTAGACTAGCAAGAGACAATAACATGGCATTTCAAAGTCTGGATAGGAACATAGGAATACAAAAGTCATCTTTGGCCAAAAAAAAAAAAAAGCTGATTGCCCCACACCCCCCAGCTTTGATGTCTTGAGGGTGTATGTGACCTGAGTGTTGGCATGGTGGTTTGGTATTGCTTTCATGGAAAGATACTGCTGGACCCTTCATATTGCCAAGAACTGATCTGTTCCTGTCAAGTCTTCAGGGAACTAGGATCTTTGGGAAAGAATCTCACTTAACCATAAAAACAAGTTAGCAAATTGTTCCACAGATATTTTGGTACTGCTGGTGCTTCATTCTCTGTCCTTTCAGATAGTCTGTTAGTAAACCAACTTGCCTAAATTGGTGAACACAAAGTGATCAAATTTTGGTAACTGAAGAAATTGGATTCAATAGGGGTGCTATCTCATATGTATATGAGTTTTAGATTTCTTCAGACTGCTTGTGAAGCTCTTACAACAGTGAACAACAAATAAATATGGTTTTGTTTTTACTTATGTTCCCAAAGAGGAAACAACATTGGTGTCAATCAACCTATTTATGGTTGTGGGTCTTTTTGTGGTAGAAAATTCATTAAGACTATATATAGACTCTTAGAATGCAGCTCTTATGTTAAAATATGAGGAACTACTTGGATTCCCACTTAGAGACAATCTCAGGCTGGGGGTGGGGGAAGATACTCCTTTGTGTTGAATCTCTGTGCATGATGGGCCTCATTGTCTTTTATAGCAGGTTCCCTGGGGAAAGCAACTCTGCATGCCTTTTCCTTAACTCTTCTTGGCTTCTTTTGCCTTGTAATACTGGGCTATGGCTTCACCACCTCTCTTCAAACATGCAACCACTCTTCCCCCTTTATCTTTACTCTCCCGCTTCTCTTAGCTTCTAGTGACCACTATTCTATCTTTCACTCTATGAAATCAGTTTGCTTTAACCTCTACTTTTGAGAATTTGGAGTGTTTGGCTTTGTGTACACCACCTAAAACTATTTGTTGAACCTGTGTAGGAGTTGTCCGCTTGCCAAATCAAAGGGTCTCAAAGACCATATCCCTAGCCAGTGATGTAAGCCTTAAAGAACTAAGGTTTCTTTTGTGATTTCTAAGTGTGGGGAAGCCCATGGATTTGGTTCTCCTTCATGGCTATGTATCACACCCAAATATCTTAACTCACAGTTATATGTTTAAAGGAATAAATCAGACGGCAGCGGTATCTTGACTAGTTTTGTTCTTGCCATGGACAGAACAGTAAAAGAGTAATTGTTCTGTTGTTTACAGTATTTCTAGAAGACTTAAGTGGTCACAAGTATAATTCATACTGGACCATATAAGTTTTTGTGCTTATAATCCGTAGAAATTGATACTATACTAAAAATATATTTCAGATGGTAAAAACATAGATGACCAATTACTTAACTTTTCTAAACCCATGTGTCTTTGTTATAAAATGAAGATGGCATAGTCCTTAATATCTTAAGGTTGTTATGAGTGCCATGCATGAGACACAGCACATAATAAGCCGATGATGGTCTCGGGGATACAGTTATAGCATTTGTTGAGTTATGAGGATTCATTTTCATTAATATTAGATTGGTTTTCCTAAAGCATATATTATTACTGCTATAAAACAGAACAGAGTGTAAATATGTAATTCACCATCTTTAACCTTTGAGCCAGTATCAGTTCAGGCTGGTGGTGATTTGATCTCATTAAGTAATAAATATAATCTCTTGGGTTGGAATTCTGTAAGAATCTAAGCTATTAGTTGGAACTTGCTGTGTCAGAAGCAATCTCACATAAGAGACTGGGTGGGAGCTGGGGTATGTAAATGCAGCTGTATGTTGCCAAAATCTGAAGCATCATCACCTGCTCCTGAAACCTGGGTCTGAACCCCATGTTTGTTACAAGAATCAAGAGGAAAAACCCCAAGAGAAAAAATAGTGCCCAATAATGAATCATGAATTACCCAGATGAAAGCATCTATGGCAGCAAAGGTATCATTTATGCCTGTGAATCTTGACCAAATAGCAACATGGAAGTACTGAGTCAATTGTTTTAATTGCTTAGTGGTTATTCAGTGAGACTGAATATATTAAAAAAATAATTGTATATGAGACAGTTTGACTTATGATTTTAATAATTACATACTATCTTGATCAAATGTACAGAGGGATAATACATTTAATGATTTTAACATCACTAAGAGAAAGAGCGCTGGGTAGACAAGAGAGACATGAGCACAGTCTGCTTTGTTGATGATAGAGAGGTAGGTTAAATAGGCTAGTGAACAAGACAGATGTATTAACTGGTTGAACAAAGAACAAGGGCTTACAGTCTGGAGACGAAACAAAATTGGCCTCTTACTTTGTATGTAATGAGAAATGGACAGTCTAAACACATAGATGATTTTTAAGTGTGAAAATGGAAATATCACTGTGTAGGAACAAACAGTAACTATGCACTGATACTATTTGAAAGCCCTCTCTGAACCTTGGACAGTTTCCCTTGCTTTGATCAGATGGTATTTTTCAACCATTCCTTCAAACTATTTATTTAGATTTATAAGACATAGCTTTGCATCCTGGAAATAAAATTTAAGTGAAAACAGGGACCCCAACAGACTCTCTTGCTTCCTGATTAGAGACAGAAAGCATCGATGGTGGCATCCTTGGGAGGGGAACCTGCTGGTGGTCATCTGTTTCTGTTGTGATTTCTCCCTGAATAAACATCCATCAGCCTATTTGTTTTCCCAGATTCTTTTTTTTTTTTATCCACGATAAATGATAAATGTCTCCTTTAAGATAGAGTTTATAACAGAGGTTGACATGAACACCGAGACAAACCAAAATATAAAGTGTTTAAGAGGAAAGCTACCACCTTTAAGCAAAGAAGGAAGGGAAACCCCTCAAAGGAATATTTGGCATAGAGTAAATGCAACTTTAAAAATTGCCAAAGGCTCAAATAAGGGTAGAAGATACAGTGTAGCTGAGCATGTACTTACTTTTTTATGTGTATCTGTATATGTAAATATATACTCTCTGTCCAAGTGTGGACAAAAATGTATGAGGCATCGGAGCTGTGGTACTTTAGAAAATGATGTTTTGTCTTTGCTTTTAGCAAAGTTGAGGCTCAAACCCAGGCCCTTGCCTGTGCAAAACAGGTGTTTTTGCACTCAGTTTGTACAGTTATCTCTCCAAAGACGTTTCTTAATGCACTTTTCAAGCCCTAGATGGCGTAGCTGAAGAGATGGATGGCTCTTGCTGCCTCATATCAGGTAGTTCTCAACTTCAAATATAACTCCTGTTTTAGGGGAGCTGATATCCTTTTGCCTCCAAGGACACCTCCATGTGGTAGATGCAGACAAGCAGGCACTCAGACATACATATAGTTAGCTTTTAAGTAAGATTATAAGAGATAGGATTTATTTTTTAAATTTGTGTGTGCGAGCATGCATGTGTGCGTGCGTGTGATTTGAAGTTCAGTTTAGTTCTACCCTGGATATAGAAAGTTCACATTTTCTTCATCTATTTGATGATGGCTTTGTAATGCCAATTATCTTATTTCATTACAACCTACAATAACACTTTCAATGTTGTATTTGATGATGTTGCTTTAATGAGATGAATAGGAAATATTTTGAGTGACTTTCCAGTGTTTGTGCTCCTCTACAATGGGCAAGGATGAGAGAGAGGGAAGGCAGAGAGAGAGAGAGAGAGAGAGAGAGAGAGAGAGAGAGAGAGGAGAGAGAGAGAGAAAGAGAGAGGAGAGAGAGAGGAGAGGAGAAAAAAAGAGAAAGATCATACCAGTATGTCCAAAAGCACAAAACCTGCAGTAGAAAAACGTGGGATCTGGCATTTTAAGAGCTTTTGAGAAAGATGGCAAGAATGGATACCTGCTTTCCCTCTTCCCTTTTCAAAATACTAAGGAGATGGAAACTATTGAAACATTTCACATAACTTAATGAATGAATAAATGTGAAATATGTGGTCTCTAAGAAGTGTCATTTTAACAAATCCACCTATCATAAAAATAGAATCCATTAGACTTCAGTTAAGATTTTCTTGAATTTGCAACATGAAATTATTTAACAATTGGAACATGAAACCATATATGGTTGTCTCTGATTTCCCAAAACAACAAACTATGGCAGGAGATTTGTGTAAAGAATCTGGTAGCCATCTTTCTTATATTTAATGAGTATCGATTTGAATCATAGAATAGTTAATAATTATTAAGCACTTGGTTGCCATTTAGTGCACAGATCATTTTCCGTGGCTTTCTTCCCTGTTGAAATGTCGTAAACACCTTATGAAGTGACAGTATTGTTGTTTGTGTTTTACACATGAAGAATTAAAGTCTGGGGAGGTTAAACCTGCACAAATTTCCCATGAAGTAGATTAGGACCTGAAAAGTGATAACGTTTGATTTCAGGGGTTACACTTTCCACCACTGTATAATTTATAACTCAACTCCTTCCTAAAGCAGATTTAAAGATGAATGGGGTCTGGGCATGCCAGCTCTCTGGAGGCAAAGGCAGGAGGATCTTTCTGAGTTTGAGGGCAGCCAGGCTGTAAGGTAAAACCCAGTATCTCTATAGGAAAGGTCTTGAAGCAACACAGGAGTCTAACTCCTCCTGCCCCTTTGCATATGGAGTTGAAGCATGAGTGATTTGTTCAGAAGGCAGATCAGATTAAGAATTAAACTTGACTGAAGAGACATATGAACTGCCACTCCTTGTTTTGTTAGAAACTCCTTTAATTTGGTGGACTTAGAATATTAGCAGTTAAAAGTGATACTCCCTAGGGGACCTTTAAAAAAAAATAAAGCCAAAGATCCATGAGATGGATCATGGATTCAGTCCCAAATGACAATTGCTATACTAGAAGGTGCTCAAACATTCTGAGGTTGTTAATCTCTGTTAATCATGCCATGCCCCTCTGTACAGCTCAGCACAAAATGAAACCGAGGCTTGGCAATTATCCAATTCCTTTTTAAGAACCTTGGCTCTTAGTGTGGATAATCCAAGGCCCTCCATTGGACCTTTCTGAATCCTGATTACCCAGCTGATATACGTGTGTGTGTGTGTGTGTGTGTGTGTGTGTGTGTGTGTGTGTATACGCATTCTATTCTTGTCGCCTCTATGTTTCTAGTAATTCCCAATCTGCTTCCTGCATTTATCTGCACTGTAGGTGAGCCATTGTGTAGTGAACTCAGGTGAGTCTGCAGTGGTACCCCCAGAAGCAGGTCTGTTTCTTTGAGCGGTGCATTATCGAGCACTGAGAATAACTAAGAACCTTTTCAGCGATTACACTGTCTTTCTGAGGAAAGATTATTTCTTCACCACATAGGTAGTGGTTAATTCTACAACAGGCAGAACAACAATGAACTAAAATAATGGAGCCTTGTATATCATAGTCCAATCCCTGAGGCTACTTGTTAGTTTAAGTTTTGCTTGAGGTCAGATGAGGGGCATTTCTCTTTGGAAGTTGGACTGAGCTAGTATGAAGACAAGACTATAATTCAGACATCCAAGTGATATGCAAAAAGTTTAGTGTATTCAGGGGCACTATTGACCTGTAATGAAAATATAATGTGTTAGGTTAAAAATGAAGACAACAGTAGTTTTTTTGTTTTGTTTTGTTTGGTTGTTTGTTTGTTTTTGTTGTTGTTGTTCATTCAAGAGTGTAATTAGAACTACCTGTCAATCTGTTAATTTCCCTCCTCCATTGAAGAAAGTAAGCTAGATGGTGAGTACTAAGCTATGAGCTTTGTTTGGGACAGCCATGGCTCCATTTGTGAGATTCTCCCCTCTTAACCTTTCAGAAGCCTATGGCTTTAGTGGTGGTGGTGGAGGGGGCAGGGAGGGTTGGCGGGATAGAAAGAATATTCTTCTTGTTAAGTGAGCAACTCTTTCTCTTCCAAATCCCCTGCAGTCATACATCAACTGGCTAATTTTTTTTAATGCATGTCCAATCATCCAGCAAATATGGTGTACATAATTATCAAGAGCCAGAGAAGCTTCCAGTACTGCCCTACGCCTCAGGGTTTACAGTGGTTACTGGTGATTCCTCATACTTCTTGACAAAATTTATAATCTCTCTATTGCCTAATTACCCCTCCACTAGCACCAAGTAAATAATTTTTTTTCTCAGCATGAAATAGATGCTCTAGTGAGATATGCACCATAGAAGACAGGATCTTTTGATCTTGGGGGTACACAAACTATCAGTAAAGAAGCTCCTGTGTTAGAGTACTCCATAGAAAAACCTATGGGGTTTTGTTTGTTTTCGTTTTTTGCCTAGTTCTTGCTGCAGAAAGGGAATACATTTAAATTCTACGAAAACATGAAATGTTTTTTCCCCACCAAGCAGAAAATAAGCACTGTGATCTATGTGGTACTGCGGAGTAATGATGAAGATTATCCAGGCAGGCACTTAAATCAGTACAGGTCCTGATAAAACTGTGAAGTCCATCTTGGTCATGTTTTTCTCTGCTTTCATGGCAACATCTCCATTCAGAATCACTAGAAACTACCTAGAGCCATTGCTCTCCTTTGTTAGTGTGCTGGCTATGCCCTCCACCCAAAGGTAAATGCCTGCCTCTCTTGCTTGCATGTATCCGATAACCTCATACAGCACCTAACATGTGATGCAGTGTTAAGTGAAGTCCAGACTCAATGATTAGTGCTTTGAAAACAATAGTAGCATTTAGAAAATTGTGAAATAAACCAAAACTCCTTAATAACAATGACTTTAAGGGGTAAAATGTACTCACTGAATAACAACATAATTAAAAGGAGGGGGTCTTCTGATTAGGAATTTTCATGCCCTCTTAGATTCAGGTCCAAAGAGTTATTAGTTTCAGAAATTTTTTTTTATTTTTTATTTATTTATTTTTTTCTGTGTCTTTGGAAACTAATAGCCTAGCAGTGCTATTTCTTACACTTATCCCCATGGCAACCAATCAAATCTCTGGTGTCTAATGACATATTCCTCAGCATCTCAAGTTTTATTGCTCAGAAAACCTTGACAAATTGTGTGGGTGGACGGTGTGGTCAGTTTTTTATTTACTCATGGATATTTATTGAGCATTTACTATGTGCCAGGCAGGAAGTTAGATGCCATGAGTATGAGATGGCAAGAACCTCTGGGAAAACACATTAATCAAAAAGTAGCAAAGCCAAGTGCACAATGGCGGGTGTGGCCATCACTCCAAAGGAAGACTTTATGCTGCTATGATAGTGTACAATAAAAAAGACAAACATGAACAAAGAAGTCTTCAATGATAAAAGAATGACTGTTCAATTTTCAGGGCAGGAGCAATGTTGAAGGGTTAAAAGGCTGGTCCAAGGGGATAACTACACATACAAAGACTGGATCATGACAAGAGAGGATGCTCATTCAGAGGAATGGAAGGTGGCTGATGTGGCTTGCAGTTCCCAGGGCATAATGAGCTAGGTATCCCATCCTGAAGGTCTTTAGAAGTATGTACTGCCCTTTTGCTTTTTTCTAATAGGACTAAAAGGAAACTTTAAAAAATTAAAACATAATTTTTAGAAGACTAGAGGCAGTGATCAAATTTGTTTCTTAAAAAAAAGAAAGAAGCATATTCTGTCTTCAGGGTAAAGGATAGATTTGTTCCCATGAAGCTGACAAACAACAGACATCATATGTGCCCAAGTGAAGCAGTCTTGCATAAAGCATGTGCCTTTGCAAGAGACTTGGGATGAGCTCCTGGCATAATGCAGACCTCTTTAAATTCCCTGTGTCATGCACACACACTTACCCGGGCATAAATTAGCATCATTAATGTGGAGTGTCACATCAGAGCCCCTTCCTCTCTTCAGCCAAGGCATCACTTTAGCACCTTTCTCTTTGTACTTCACCCTCCCTCCACCTTCAAAGGCTGCTCTCAGCTCTTATTTTCCTTCCCAGAAGTGTGAGATAGTGGGTTTTTTTTTTCTGCTGTGCTATTAGAGTGATCCCCCACTTAGAATCTAATCCGCCATGGCTTTGTGCCTGTTTGTCAGGAACTTGGAGAATGTATTAAGACATTGTACAGGGTTAGAAGCTCTATTTTGACAATGATTATGTCTATTATCTATTTTAATAAATGTAAATTGCTGTGGAGAAACAAGTCATTTTATGGCACTTGAATCCTTTCCAGGGAAGCCTGAATCCTTTCTATGTGGCTTAGACCTATTACTGTCATTTTCCCTTCACCGAGTTGAATAAAAACATTTAAATGAGACCTTTGTTAGCACACCTTCCTGCGCTGTTGCCCTAATAAATTGTTGTGATCTTCATCTTTGAAATCTGTATTTTGGAACATTTGCAGATTTATCTCTAGCCCCTTCCAGATTACTGGGTAAACTCAGTATCAACTCAAGATATAAGCCCCAAGCACTGGGAACCCTGCCATAAATGAAGCATTCATCTTGTCTCTAGAAAATCCAGTCACCGTCACTGTTGGGTGGGGGGTCTCAGAGATAAGAAAGAGGAAGAAGTCAAAGTGTTCTGTGTGCTCACAAATTACAGCCAGAGACCTGTTCATCTGTGTATAGGCAACTCTATGTAGAAATGTGTATTGTGCATACAGGTGTGTGTACACACACACAAATTTTCCTTACATCTGAGTCGGGCAGCCTAGCATTAGTGAGCAAAATTAGTTCTCATATCCTTAGTTTCCAAAAGCCATTCACTACCTCAAAGGACCAGCACTCTAGGGAAAACTGTCTGATGCTGTCACTAGAAAATGGATGTTCTTGATGCATTGGAGCCACCAATAGAGAGCCCCGAAGGAAGGGAATTTGGAAATCATAATGCTATAAGTGGATAAGGACATATCAAAGAGACACAAGGACCAATGAAAGAGCCCCCATGGCCAACGTAGAGCAACTTGGATAGTAAGATAAAATAGCCTGAGATCATTTCCCAGAACACAAAGCAGATGTCCATATTGATTATGGGCATTAATGCAAAATATGATCCTAATGTGTGTTAATAAATGTGAGGAAAGAAAGATAATCCCCTGCTGAGGAACTCCAAATAAACAATATGGATCACACCTCCAGAAGCAACACAAATGAGCAGAGCTCAACTCCTGAAATGTGGGCTGCACCTGGTGACTTCTTTCCAGAGAGTGCAGAGAGGAGGGGGAGGGAGTTTCTGGTGCAGAAACCTGGCAAATGCTACTTTAGCCTGGTGAGCAGCACCAGCATAGCCATTAGTTGTGCTGACAGCAGGCCCCCTTGACTGATGTGAGGTGGTAAAAATGGCACTTGAGCTTTGTGGTCTTCAGTCTTGAGGAAAACCAGGCAAATCCCAAAAAGGGATAGCCTACAGTATCCATTGACTGGTATTTCTTAAAGCTGTCAAGAGCCTTAAGATCAAAGGCAAGGGAAGTCTGAGAAACTCTCTCAAGACAAATAATATGTGACATAGATGGTTCTAGAACAGACAAAGGACATTAGATAAAAACCAAAGAAGTATAAACGCCTATGTAGCATAGCAACAGTGTGTTAACACTGAATCGTTAATTATAACCAGTGTACCATAGTAACGTAAGATATTCATAAAGGGAGAGGCAGCACAAGAAGAATGTCAGAGCTCTGTATATTATCTGTTGACTTTTCCTATCAATCTGAATCTTTTTTACAAGGAAAATGTTAATAATGTGAACTAGAGACGAAGAAGTTCTAGTTGAGTTAGTAGGCAATTTGAGTACAAGTGTGATGGTTGAAATGTATACAAAGTTATTGGGGGAGATATGAGGTTCTGCCAACCTAATTCCCAGCATTACAGGATGAACTAAGAATGTACAAGTAGCCTTGAAACTTCTACACATTTTCCATCTGTAAAATATGCCATGATAGAAGTCAAGATAACTATAAATGCCGAGGGAACAGAGAGTAAGGGCAGGCCATTCAATAGAAACACAGTGTAAGTCACATGGGTTAAAATGTTAATTTTCTAACAACTACAGAAGAACATGTAATGGATAATATCAATAGTATATTTTAATGTTAAAATGTTATTTCAATATGTACTCAGCATTATGAGACATTTTGTATGTTTTGTTTTTTTTTTTTTCAAATGAAGTCTTTAAATCCCAGTGAGTATGTTTTTATTTATGGCTCATTTTATTTAGATGAAATTCTTTTCAAGTGTACAAAGAGGTCCATGGCTAGTGGCTACTTTATTGGTCTATGTGTGTATGGAGCTTCTCAATCTAAATTTTAAAACTTAATTGGGTGGTGGCATACATCTTTAATCCCAGCACTCTGGAGGCAGAGTCAGGTGGATCTCTGTGAGTTCAAGGCCAGCCTGGTAAAGTGAGTTCAAAGACAGGCTCCAAATCTACACAGAGAAAACCTGTCTCAAAAAAAAAAAAAAAAAAAAAAAAAAAAAAAAGAAAAAAAAAAAGAAAGAATTAAATTTAAATTCTTACTCTCACTGATGGAAATAAATGCTCCAGTAACATCTCAAATCAGTTTCTAAAAGTGAAGAAGAATCATCCAACCATGCAGGTCTGCAGGGTCCATCTGGTTTCTAGGTGTGAGTGGCTATTGCTAAAATGAATGTGTACACAGGCACAATGGTACCTCATCAGGGACCTTTCATGTATGTGGGAGGGTCAAGTGTGAGCAAGGATCCCTTAGCCTGGGAGAGTGGCTTTTCTGACATTTGGAACATTTCAATATATTTCAGAAATCATTGTCACATTCAAATTCTATAATAATAAAAATAGTAATATATGAATAAAACACAGGCTTTAAGAAATGGAGGTTGGAGGGTTCATTTGTGGGGAAATAGGCAATGAAATTATATCTTCTACTTGTTTTTTTTTTTTCCCCTCGTAACAGAGAATGCAGTGACTTTAACCCTTTACCAAACTGCTATATAGATCCCTTCTTTAGGAATATATAAAGTAGATTCTGAGTTTGGGGTGTGTGTGTGTGTGTGTGTGTGTGTGTGTGTGTGTATTCCCCTGGAATTACTTGGAAGCTAATCTCTTGTATACTCTCTGAATTGTACAGTTTTGTAATATCCCTTATTGACACGACTTGATTAGAATTTCCAAAGATTATGTACTTCTCCTTGTGTGGTGCCCAGTAGACTATAGTATCATTAGGTAATTAATGAAGGTAATGGAATCAAGACACATATTGATCCTCACCCATTGTACCTAATATCAGGATAACTTTGACACATTGGAACAGCAAACAACATCCATGCTTTAAAATTATCTAACTATAACTTAACAGATGAAAATAGTTAGCACTTGGTCATTATTAACAAATAAGAAATACTTCAGTATATGAATATTTCCCTTTTCTTTGAATTATGGTCACACAGGAGGTGGCTACTTTAAGCTTTGATTCAAAGGGACAATATAAGACATTGAATGGTCCTCTTTCAACTTCAGATGTCTAAGCTCAAATTCCACTCCCCGCCCCCGAACCCCAGCCCCCTGAATGGTTACAGGGGGGCTCTTATGATTCCTTACCTCAGAGCTACTACTTTGTAATTTAATGCTTACAATATAGCATATTGGCCACTATTGATTAGTGGAAGTGTGTGCCTCTTTCCTGCCCCTGGGTTAGCCTCCCCGAGGACAGACATTGTATCTTCCCCCATTGGAGAGTAAGTTTATCAGATCAAGAGTACATTTGTTTCTCTCATTACACTTCCCATTACAATGTCTTGCAAGTAATAATTTCACTACTTTGAATAAGAAATTTTAATAATTTTGGCCACCTCTATAATACTGATTTCTGTGACATATTTCCTGGCTGAAACGAAAAACAATTTACTTTGTTTTGTAAAACAAATCATTCGTACTGAAGTGGGACAGTTTAAATGGTCAATTTCTGTGACTGTTTAAAATCCTGCCGCCGTGATTTAATGGACCTCCACAAACACATTGGGTACTTTGAAGAGAACATATTCGTGAAGCTGTCTGCTGATTTTATTTTTAGTTACACACTAGATCTGAGCTTTTATTTCACAAGTTGACTTGGAGGGATTCATTTGTTTGCTCTGAAGATGAGGGAGGAACAGCAAGATTGCTAAGCAACTATGGTATTCCAGATGTAAACTTTGCAATTTTGCAAATGTTGTGGTCTCCTTTAATTATCATAAAAGCCTTGAAGATTAAAAAAAAAAAAAGCCTTGAAGATAGTGCTATATTTTCTTTTGGAGAGAAGTGCTGTAACAGATTATGAGAGGTAACTAATGTGGGTTGTAAAGCTGTGTGAGGATGAAATGCTAGGCACGGAGAAGCCATTCAAGAATGTTACATCTATGCAAGCCAGGATGCTTAATCACCCAAGCCATCCATTGATCTAGTCTGAGTTACAGCCCAAAGCTGTTAGTGCTTCAGCCCATCTTATTTTTTTCACTGCCTCTTCTCTAAATAGAAACTCTTGTAGGGGGAAAAAATGACAGAACCCAGAATCAACATTTCTAGCTTTTCATTTTAGCTCTTTCAGTTTAGGCTAAATAAGATTCGAGATTTCTACATTTGACCCCCAATGCTATTTTCCTCTGTCTTATTTGCCCTGAGATAATGCTAAAGATAAACTTGGCAATGCTTCAGCATGACTGTGTGAGAACAGGCTCTTCCTGATACCCTGGGGAAGCAAAAAATAAATGTTTGGAAGGAAAGGGGGATAAAGTTGCAGGAATATTGACACCATCTGCATTCTGTCCTCTCCCCCTGGCCCCCTCCCCAGCCAGGAGGTGAAGGGGGTGGGGATGGGCAGTAGGCTGTCCCAAACACAGCCAAGAGCTCAACAAATTAGAACCTCATCACATTCTCTGGCAAAGTAGTCCTGTTCAACAGAATAAGCGAGTTAGTGTCTTGACCTTAAGTGTAAGTTGGGACAATAAGAACGATTTTTCTCTAGTTTTTACACTTAACCTCCCTTCCATCACAAATACATTTTTTTATATTTAGAAATCACATTTATATGTATTTTAGGACTCAGCTTGAATCCATTCTTTTTTCTTCATCTTTTTGAGCACTGCCTAAGTGGTATTCCATCACCCCCACAGACCACATAGACTATCTATCACATCTCTGGGTGTTGTATGTAACAAGAGTGTTCTGCAGGTCACAGTTAGAACAGGTTCCTAATGAAAGGGAATTTATGGGGAGGAAGGTTCAGAGATGACTGTGTGTTCAGCCTCTCAGAGTACAGATAACACTGTGGCAGGCTATGGTCTTCCCGCAGAAGATGAGTAATTCACATTTCAAGGATGTTAAAGGGGCAATAGTGAGTAAAACTGAGCTAAACTTTCAGTGTTACTTCTTACCAGTGGCTCCTCCCTCCCTCCCTCTCTCCCTCCCCATGTCCTTTATGTCAAGAAGCTAATTTGTTTTTATTTCTTAAAGGAAATCTTGTCAGAAAGAGAATGCAGTTCCAGGGGAATAACATAGTTTCAGATTTGTTAGGCAAACTAGTACCTATCAGTATGCATGTTAGTGCATGCTGCCTTGACCCTCCAAGGCTGTTCAGTCTTTCATGGTATCTACCCTCGTCCCTCTCTGACTGTCGCTCTATGTATGTTTGCCCTTTCCCTTGTCCTCTTCTTTCTAATCTGCGACCCGACCTTGGGAGAGAACTTAAGTGTACTGTGCTTTGCCATCCCCTTCCATAAAATGAAGAAAGGCATTAGTGGCTCCTTGCAAAATCATCCTGTGAGAATATATGTAAAACATCAAATGGATCCTAGCTATGGTGGGTTACTACTATCCTTTTTCTTTCATTGATTCGTGTATCACATAAAGACCCCTTTAACATCATGAGACAGGTATATATTAGGCTTACTGTTAGGGAGCCGAACATAGAGCTTATGAACTAAGAGCTCATAAAATACGGAGAATAATGACAATAGTACTACAGTGTGAGGCATGGTTCAATGGGGCCAACATCCCCTGAAAGTAAGGTCATATCTGCAGAGAACTCACAAACCAATTTCCCTGATTCTCCTCTATCTTCCTCAATTTTAGGAATGTCTCTTGACATTTCTCTGAATGCGCTTTTGAGTAAGGTAGACATGTAGCTGCATCCATTTAAAATGTTATTTCTTTTTATATGTGCTTTGGATGGAAAAGACATACAAGACTCTGAAAATTTTGTATAAAATACATGTTGATGTCTCATTAATAACATTTTAATATTTATGACATGTAGAAATAAAATTTTTGAGGCAGACGGCCTATGTAAGTGGTAGAGCACCTGCCGATAGGGCTTAGGTTCAATCTCTAGCACCACAAATATAAAGAATAATTTTGGTATCATGGATTAGATAAATACTTTTAGAGTCAATTTCACCTGTTTCCTTTTTTTTTTTTTACTTCTTACTATGACAGGTATATGACATTTAAATCATGTCTTATTTCTATTGAACTGTGTTGACCTATATGTCACCAAGGAGCCATAAAATCAAGTCACCTTTATTCAGGTGGAACCAGGTTAGCTGGAATTTGGAACAGTGGGTTGTTTCTTCTGTCCTTGCATCCTAAACGAAGAAAATGAGAAAGTTCAATTATTGATACCCATCCTGATACTATAATCTTAACACAGTGCTCTTCGATTGCCAATACATGGTCATGCAAGGGCTGTTCTGCTGTTCTTAGCTGCAAACATTCCCCTCAAAGAATCTTAAATATTGTGCAGTTGGACAAATTCTGTATTGTGATTTCTGATGAGTTTGTGTTCTAGGGGTGGAAGGAATGTTTGCAATGAGAGAATTGAAGCAAGAGGAGCTGAAAGATTGCTCAGTGGTTAAGGCCTTAGCCATGAGAACTGGAGTTCAGACCTGCAGAGCCCATATAAACACCAATGAACAGGACAGTCTGCTTGTAATTCCAGAGGATTCTCCAAGCATGCTGTCTAGGCATGCGGGTGCATTCCGGATCTAATGAGAGATCCTGCCTCAGCAAGGAAGGTGAAAGACTGATGAATTATGACTTCTAACATCAACCTAGGGCCTCTACAGGCATACACACACAGGTTCACTCACACTTGCATGCATACATGCATACCCCTACACATGAAAACATGCATGCATGCCACACAAAAAGAAGTGAAAAAAGGAAATCCAGAATTGAATCAATGGTACACTAACTGCAGTAGGATTGCTCATAGCTAGCTACATGGGGCATGGGAATGGAATGGTTAAATAATAGGCCTTATAGTAAGTCTTCTGTTATCATTTCACAAAATCAATTTTTATATTGATAAAAATATATCAAAAATAAAATTATATATTTTCAACATAAACATGCTTAATGTTTATGTGACAAATATATAGTGAATCTAAAATATGATTTATTGCATTTGTACATCAGAAGCAATCAAATGTGGCTGGTGATATTTTTTATCACTTTCTTACTTAGCACATATTGAACTCAGGCTCAGTGTCACACGGTTTATAAAAATGATATCTTTCTCCCAAACACAGCATGTAAAAGCAATATACTAAACTGCGTTGCTGGAGATTAAAGAAAGAAAAAAGACAACCACTTTTCTACCTGTATATTATTATAGATGGGGAAACAGATGCTTATGGGATCTGTGATATCATCTCAAGATAATTTTTGGAATCCTGCTTTGAAGCACAATTCAATATATGTCCACATTCTAGAAGAGTAATAAAGGGGTGTGATTTAAAAGGGGGAGTAGTTTTATATTATTTAAGTGTTTATGTGTTATATCACATGTGTGGTGTCCATGGAGGCCAGAAGTTGTTGGAGCCCCTGGAATTAGAGTTATAGATACTGTGAGCTGTCTGGTGTGGGTGTTGGGAACTGAACTCAGATCCTCTGGAAGAGCATGAAGTTCTCTTAGCCCCAGGTATGAGACTCTACAAGTGGAAAACACAGTCAGTCTGGCTCAGGGCCCCAATTAGAAGCCCGAGTCTTGAAAATAGAGTCTGAATAATAAAGATGTTAGGTTAGCTGAAACAAACTAAAGATTTATGTCCAAATGAAGTGAGAAAGAAATTGGTGGAAGTCACTGAATTTACCATGAATGGATTTGCAGAGGGATGGCCAAGACTTGTAGCTTCTGATTGGGATAGGACAATTCTAATGTCCAGTTCTATGTAGCTGATGGTAGCCTTCCTGGAGTCACCAATCCTGTCAACATGTCGGTGTTCTCATTTGCTTAAAACATGAATAATAATAACAATAATGGGATTGAGTTACAGGATTGTGTCTGCAAGGCATGTAAACCTTGGCCTAGTACACTGCATGTCCTCAATAAGTGCTAGCTATTTCTATTGTTGAAAGATAAGTCATTTATTGTAAATAAAAATAATCCTTTCAAATTCAAGATTCTCATGAAATCACATTTTTTTTTTCAGGGAAATCATCAAATAAGTTGGTTAAGGAAAATGGTGAAGTGGTAGGAGTGTTTTGGCAAGGACTCATTAGAGCCACATTAGCTAAGCTGAGGGTGTACACAGAGGTGGCCATCGTTTTCAGTCATCAAGAGATAAATTGATTCATTTAATGAATCATCTCCCAATTTCTCTGCGGCATTATGTGAAAACAAGTTCAGTTCTTTACATTAAATATTATCTGGTTCTTTGGACATCTAGTATTGATTGTTAGGGGACACAGAGATCGATATTAATAAATGTTTGAAATTGTCAGCTGTGCGGCTGGGGGTCAAGGGAGAGGCTAGAACAGTGAGAGCAGAGACATCCAGCCTGCCCGATAAAGCACTCTGCAGTCTATCTCGCTACTTTCCATTCACCAGGGCATAATTTGAAAATGCCCCAAAGAATGAAGACATTATTTCAGTCCCATTGCCACAGTAGGTGAGGTATCAAGATCTCATAACCTTTGAACACCCTAAGCTAGACATTGCCTTTCCATAGTGAAGCAAGAGTGTAGGCAGGAAATGGCATGTTTCCACTGCAATGAAAGGCAGCTTAGGAAGTGTGTTTACTTGGACCCTTGCATATATTCCTGCTGGGAATAGTGAACAGCTTAATGAGATTATTCGCTCTGAGTAAAGCTTGCATGAGCTGGAAAGAACCAAGGCTCAATCTCCCTGCTACTTAGGGACACACACACAAATCCCTATGTGGAATGTGCTTGCTCAGCCTCCCAAGCCACATGTATAAGGTAGACTTTTGTTGCAGTTTGACACCAGAAGCCATTTTAAACTGATAAGCAGATTTGGACATTTTAAAAACAATAATGCTAGAAGCTCAAGAACAATGACAAGAGAACAAAACAAACAAAAAACTGAGAAATATCTGGAAATGTTATAAATTGTTGCATTCTGATATTAATAAAAGCAAGAAAATGGACATGAAGTATCTCTTACTACCTAAGATGCAGAGATTATACCACCAAAGTCAAAATTTATATCCATAATTATTTAATTGTTACATCCACTTCATTGAGTGGCTATGGTTATCATGGTAACATCACAATAAATAATTTTCACACAGGGGTTAAGTCACATCACATAGTAACCTAGTAATTAGATAACATTATCTAACTTATTTTCATAAGGTAGGTATGGTGGGCTCTATTTTGCAGAGAAGTTTAAAGCTTTGATAAAAGTCAAATTTCTGTAATACTAGAATTTGATATCATACAGTAGTGGTGGTAAAAATACAAGTAAAGAGGGGAAGAAGAAACAACAGCCAAGTATGCCTCCAGCACTAAGTATGCACTAAACATGTTTAAAATATTTTCTGTTGCCACAAAGTGATAGTGCACATCTTTAATCCCAGCACTCAGGAGGCAGAGCCAGTCAGATTTGAGTTTGAGGACAGCCTGGTCTACAAAAAAGAGTTTCAGGACAGCAGACCTATTACCCAGAGAAATCCTGAATCAAAAATCAAAAGCAAAATACAAATAAAAATTTTCTGTAAACCTCACAAAGCCATGCTACAAAGTATATACTACATAATCAAGTCATTCCCCCAGTGGCAAAAACCAGACTCTTACCTAACTGAAGAAACTTGCTAAGCTTTGTGTAATAATTAAGATATGGAAAAGATAAAATTCATTGTATTATGACCCTATATCCTGAATCTGAACCATTTTTTTTTCCTGCAGTAAAAGGTTCATTATATTTTTGGAGTATGTTTTACTAGGAAAAAAAAGCCCTTGGTTTTGTTTTGTTGTTTGTTTTGAGATCTTTTGGATTCTTTACCATCTCCATCAACCTGCCTGGTTTGCTTCTTTTGCTAGGACAGTTCTGTATGGTGCTGCTATCAAATAGATGACAAGTTCATAATGTGACATCCCCAAGAATGTGGGGAACTTCCCTAAGGTGTGAAAGCAGAGGGTTCCTCCCTCAGTCTTGACTTCTGAGCTACTATACCTCTTGCCCTTGGCTATGCATGGCTTCACAAGAACAGCATAGTTGTACTCCTGTTTTGGACCAGACAAGATAGAAGATATGCTAACCCATCCTCTATTTCTTACTGTTTTCTATAGCACACACGCTTCATCCTTCATATTTCTATGTCCATAACATGTAAACCCCATATTCAGCAACTTGTAAATGTACCCCCCCCAAATATGTTAACAGTTCAGCTTAATGACAAGTCAAATACCAAAAGTTGCTTTTCTTGGCAGGATATTATAATGTTCTTTTAAAACAAAGACAGGTATTGGTGGTTTATAAAACATTGGTGCAAAGGAAAGATTAATTAATAGAAAGCAGCACATTAAATATGGTAATCTGTGTCATTCCTGTCTCACAATGTGTTATTATCACCCTTTTTGTTCTGATAAAAATTAGCTGAGATCAAAATCACTTTTCAGTTTCATTAAATAGACTTGGAGCAGGGCGGGGCCAGTTTGGGTTTTTTGTTTTGTTTTGTTTTGTTTGTTTTCCATTAGCTGTTCTTTTTTTCCACGGTGTTCAGGGAGCTCTTCCTGTTTCCAAAGAGTGTCCACTCCTTCAGTTTACTTTTTTCTGAATATTAAATAGCAAAACTGTTTCATTTTTGATTTTCTGAGTGAACACTTTTTTTTTTCCTTTTTCCCTCCATGAGGGTTGTTAGCCAATCTAGTTGTTTTCATCTTTGTAACCTGCATAAAGTGTTACTTGAACAACAGAAGCAGTAATGCACCACATGGCCTTAGAGTCAGACCTAAGAATTTCGGGGACAGAGTGAGTGCTCTTCACAGAGGCTTGCAATAAAACAGGATCATCATGTTTTTAGGGTTGTGTGTTTTGTTTTGGAGTTAAAAAATAAATAAAGAAAGAAAGAGAGAGAAAGAAAGAAAGAAAGAAAGAAGAAAGAAAGGAAAGAGAAAGAAAGAAAAAGAAAGAAAAGATGATCCTTTTTGTCCATGCAGTCACCCTCCTAGTATTATCTCTGTGTCTGGCTGTCTTAAAGCCCTGGGCCTCCTAGCTCTGAGGAAGTTTACACCAGCAGCTATTAATAACAGAACTCTACAACAGTCTGCTGCCACAGATGGGATCTGAGATTTTGGTGAGTAAAATGATAAAACCTTGTTACAGAAAGTAGCTCAGTCCTGTGTCACCTAATGCAATTAAGCTGTCTCTAAAGAAGGGATGCTCTGCTTGGGGCTTGCAGATCTCATCTGCTGAATTGGTCGTTGATCGGTGTGTTTCTCTAGGATGATGTTGAATGGTTCTGAATATTAATCCAGGAACTAAATGAAAAATTGGAAAAGAATGTGTTTAAGAGGTGAAAGCCAAGTGAACTTGAAGGTAAAACAACATTCCACCAAAGCAAAGAAAAAGGAAGTGAAACATTTGAATTAGAGGATGTACATCATCATAGGTCATAAAATCCATGGACATATTATAGAGAACCAATTCAGGAGGGCCCTTCCTTTAGGGAACATCTTTGATGGATTATGGCAATCACTTCAAATAGGCCAGGGAGACTTCCAATTCTTTTTCCCCTGAGCAAGGCAGAAACTGCCTGTCTCGAGGAATGGTCTTACTGTTTCTATTTAAGGGTGTAGGATGATGGAAAGGAGATTAAAGTGTATTTCTGGGTTCTCTTTCTCAGTGATCTCCTTTCTCCCCTAGTATTTACCAAGAGAATTAAAGGCTTTATCAAATAAGATTAAACTGCTTGTGTCATCTGTTCTATCCTTGGTAATATCAGAGATGCAGTGAAGCTAAGGGCACACACAGTATATGTGAAAATGATCTTTTAACAGTGTGTGCAATGTAGATGTATAGAAATTACCTTTATTTTCCACCTTGATCCATGAGAACAGGACCTCACTGATTTTTTTTGTTGATTTATCTAACTCCACAATCTATCATAGTAAATATTACTGGATATATGACAGCTTGTACTTTCTTGAAAAGGTTCATCTACATTTCTTCTCTGTGCTAAAGAGCAATGCCCCAGTCTTGTCTTTATATGAGGCTTTAAGCATGATTGATATATCAGTTATTACCCTTTAATTCCCACTGTTTGCCTTCTAAGGTCTAAACTGTGATCCATGCTACATTTTTGTTGTTGTTGTTGTTGTTGTTGTTGTTATACCTTGTAAAAATTCCCAAACATAAATCTCCCTATGGTGCTTTTGAAAGTGACTCTCAACCCAATAAAATCAACTCACTTAGGAATATAGTTTATCCACTTGAAGAAGACATTTGACATTTTCTATCCATGGCTGCTGGGTGGGGGTTGCAGTGTGGGTTTACAATGGTGGAAAGTAATCCCTGTCAACTGCCTCCATTTATTTTCATTCCTGGTTATTCCAATTACATATAGTCTTAGCCCTGTGCTAGGCTTTGGATTGAGGAAAATGATGTTGCAAACCTACAGAAAAAGAATTATCATGTCCTCATAAACCATGTTAATGGAGAAGCAGAAATGTCCAAAAAGTTTCAATAAAACACAGTAACAACTATGACTTCACCTAAATATGGTTTGAGCACCTGACTATGAGCCTGTGTTCCATTAAGGATAAAGAAAACAAGCTATTGGCTGAAGAGATAGCTCAGTCATTAAAGGCTAGACTCACAACCAAAAATATAAGAAAACAAGCTATACATATAAACCAATTACCACATGCCAAATAATGCAAATCAAAAACAAACAGAAACGAAATCCAAAGATATTCCAGGGTGTAGGTGACTGTTGTCTAATGTAAGGTATATAGACAGCTGTGGCAGGAATGCAGAGAAATGTTCATTACTATGCATTAGAGCCGTCTGTAAATCAGGAATATCACCTTGGTTCTTTTTCCATTTCCCCCTTTTTCCACTTCAAGCCCTCCCCCACATACCCACCCTTGCTCTCTTACAAAGTCCATGGCCTGCCTCTTTTTCTTTAAGTAATGTGTGTGTGTGTGTGTGTGTGTGTGTGTGTGTGTGTGTGTACGCATGTGTGCGTGTGTTCCTAAATATAAAAATACAACCTGCTATGTTACTTGTATTTTATATTTTCAGGGCTCACCATTTGGTATTGGATAATCAATTGGTGTGCTCGTCCCTTGGGAAGACTATTTCTCCTGCTCTCTGCATTCTTTATCAACTGGGTCTTTAAGATGGAAAGGATTTCAGTAGCTGGAGAGTTATACAACAAATGCAATTTTAAATTTGTGTAGTTGTTGGTTTTGCTGTATTGTAACTTCTAGATGACTTGAGAATGCTGAATCTGTAAGAAGATTAATCAGTGTCCATAAATTTGTCCCTCCTCTGCTGTGTCACTCATGGAACATAAAGAGTTACTGTGGGTTTGCTTTCTACCAAAGGACTTTTCATTTATCTTCCTTCTCCTGAAAGAATTCTTTTCAAGATGGCATCTCCCATGCTAGACTTGATCTCTAAAGCTCTGTCTACTTCAAAGGACTATGTGTACAGCCCAGTAGTGGCATGTGTGCTTAGCTTGCATGAGACCCCAGATTCAATACTAAGTATCCCCACACCCCATAATTCTTGTTCAGAATAAGTGAACAAATGAGTTCTGGTCCACCTACAAATTAACCTGTGAGGGACCCATTCTGATATAGAAAGCTATGGACATGATGGCTTACTGCCTGTGCTTTGAATTCAGAATAATATGACTGGAGATGTTGGCTCTGTAATTTTGTTGTTTTTAACAGGATTTTTAATCACCGTACCTCCATTTATCCTTAAAATGGAGATATTCAGATTAGCTTTTTTAGCACATGTGCTCATTATGCTAAAATATTTTTTTTTATACTTAATGTCCAATACCAGAGAAATGGCAGTGGTGGTAGTCTTAGAGACAGCTAAGAGTTGAGTTTGACCTTTATTATTTAAGTAGGTTGAAATTTTATAGTTTCCACATTTCTCTGTCTTCTCCTATGTTACATTTTCTTGCATCCATAACTCTTAAGACTCTCCTTTCTGGAAAGAGGCCTTTTATTCCTATACAACTGTTTTGGTTTAGAAGAAACAATAGCAGCAGCAACAACAAAAGTCCATTGTGAATCAATATATTTAATATATGTGCTGTAAAAATGTTTAAAGTGTGTCAGTAAATGCATGCACACTTTTAACATGTCAATTTGCAAAATTTTCTGAATGTGCTGTTTGTATTTTTTGAAGAAAATAAATTGCACACACACACACACACACACACACACACAATGAAAATAGAGTACAAAGGGGTGAGTTAGTCAAGGACGCAGGTAGCAATTAGTAGATCCTAAGTTTGAACTAGTCCATATTTCAACAAGCCTTCCATTTCCACCAGGAAAGATAGAATGTGGCATACTTCCTCCCATGAGTCCCTGCTATGTGAGGGATGCAAGAGGAGTGCATTTATTGTTGCAACCTAAGCAGGCTAAGATTGCCAGGAAGCAGGAGGGTTCGGCTATTCTGTGCGTGTTCTTTATCCAAGTACGCACAGCTTGCCAGATACTGCCTTGTGAAAAAGCACATTTCCAAACATGTCTCCTGGTGAACCAAAAAGGGGAGGTGCTGCTCTCCTAGCACCATGGACAGCTCAGCCACCTTCTCCAAAGGGCAGATCCCTAAGTCCTGTGTATAAGGCCTGATCTATTTGATAATGTTGGCTCTGTGAGGCCTGGGGGGGCACTGACCTGACCTCGTTATGTCCACTCACTAGGGAATGTAAATTTAGAATCATGGAGGAGTTGCAGTAAATGCTTATTCAGGAAGTTTCATTAGTGTCGATAAGTATGACACATTTAAAATTATTGATTTTTGTATTTTTCTCAATTTAGAATGAATGGAGGCTTAATTAATTACTGGGGAAGTACCTTTATGAAGCTTTCTTTCTATCCCCATGAAAATTACACGTCTACCATGGCTGCATTTCAGGAAATATCCTTTTTGGTGTGTACCCCTCTGCTATTCTATGTGTACTTGACCATCTCCTGTGGTGATAAGGACTCAGAGATAATCCATAGCATCTATTGAAGAGTCTCTGGGGAGTCAAGGAGATAACTCATGAGCTCAAGAGAGCAGAATGCCACTGCTATACTGACAGTCTGCCTTCATTGGCCTGAACATAAATGGTGACAACCTGAGCTATGACTTGGACACCTTCTCTGGTTGCTTTCATGTCCTCATTTGTATTTTTAATGGGAGGTTTAGAGACTGAAACAAGCTGTGTTTCAGGCCTTTGTAAAAGAAATAGTGTCATATTCAAAAGCTTTTGTGATCACCAGGGAACCTCACTGCTATCAGATTTGACATAATTACATATATCTAATCCCAGCCCTGTTTTGTGTAACATCCTGAGGCATCTGAAGAAAAAAAAACACAATGTGTATCTCTGCTGTTTAAAAAAAAAAAACAGAAAATAGAAAACAGCTTGGTGTTTGTACTTGTCAAGCAGGTCATTCAGCAGAGTTCAGGCATGGGACTCAGCTCTAATTTTACCATGGCGCTTGCTGGTTTATAAGAAAGAATCAGTGTAACATAAGTTTGACCAAATCTTCCCCAATTTCTTATATTAAAATAGCCTCAAGTGAAGCAATGGGGACTTGTATTTTGCCAAGTTTTGCAAAATCATTCTGTTAGAAAACAGGTGGGCTACTTTGTTCTGCTACTCTAGTTATTAAAAGAAAAACTCAGAAAGTAGGAGTGTCTCACACTTTTGCTTGGGAGTAATATATATTTATTAGGTACAATTTAATCCAATTCTAAGATTTTTAACTCTAATGTGAACAAGGCAATACAATGTTATACATTTGGAAGTTAATTCTAGAAACTAAACTACTTAGAACATCCCTACTCTTGGTGTGCCTTTTGCTAGTATACATGTGGTGTCCTGTCCAAGTTAGTTGGGTTGTTTTATTTTGTTTTGTTTTTGGCAACACAGAAAGTCATCACTAGTGACCCTCAGGCTGTCAAGATAATATCTCCAGATTGAATGGGTTGACCTCCAAGATAGAGAAGAAGCATGTGGGACATCTTCTTTCAATTGAGAGGAGAATCTCCAAATAGTTTTCTTTGTCAAAAGGTTTGGCCTCCCTTAGATATTAATAAAGACAAGGGTCCTTTGTTCTCAGTTCTTTAGCAGTAACATTTAGAATTGGTTCACATCTTTATGGGTTCTAATTCGGGGGACTGGATCACATTGCTTTTAATTTTAAAGTGAGTCTAGATTGTTAAGTCTACAAGAGTTCAACTCGGTGTTTTGGTACTGATAAAATAAATCTACTCAAGTACCCATTTACCATAGAGTTGCTGTATACCTTTGTTAGCCATATTTTAGATGCTGGACCAAGATAAACACCTTTATATATTCACAATATTCTATTAGAAGAAAGATTCCAAAAAATAAATAAGAATTTATATGGGGGTAAATGCTATGAGGAGTGTAAATAATAGGGAGGCAACATTGTGTAGCGTGTGCAGGAAAGGCTACCAAAGTGTGACCTAAATAAGTTGCTGAGCTGAGGGAAGCCTGGTCAGTGAGAACTTCTAGAAAGGGAAGCAGCAAAGAGCTTGGAAAGTATGACAAATAGCAGACCAGTGTGACATGAGAGTAACAAGTAAAAGCAAGGACTAAAAAAGAGATGGATAGGATCTGTCCCACAGGGACTTGACTACAGACAAGGGATGACTTTGCCCTGAAAGTAGACATGCCATCGGAAGGCCCAGAAGCAGAGGATTAGGTGACCAGCTTCATTTTTCAGAAGCTCTCACAAGTTTGCATTGACACACACAAGAATCTGCCCTGGGCTGGGGAATCTCTCACCTTCCTGGCATCTTACCAATTTGTTATTTTCCAAATGTATTTTCCTGCAAAATAGCCACATCATATTTTGGACAAGCATACAGTATAGTACAAATGACTGGACACTACATTACTTTTAGATGGACTCAATTTTTATAGTGTAAAATAATGTTTTTCATGCAAATAACATTTGAAGGAGAGTTCTAGTCTTACTTGGGCCACCTACTCATCATGTCCTGAGCAAAGAAACTCATGTTCTCCCCTATTGATGAAATAGAAATAGTAGCAATTTTATGCAAGAATAAGTTTGGGGGGCATTCTAGTGTGGCACTATGCCGAGACACTCTGTTTATTACAATGAAGACCTGAGAACTAAACCCATTTATGCTTTTGCTAAATGCCAAAGAGAAAACTAAATCATTTTAATAATAATAGTGGGTTGTTTTGGCTTTTGTGTGTGTGTGTGTGTGTGTGTGTGTGTGTGTGTGTGTGTTTTGGGTGTATGCCTTAAACAACTATTTCGTATTCAGAATTTCTCTTCTTCATTTCTAATTTGAACCTTATTAAGTAAGTACTGTCCTTGATTGAAGTGAGAACACTGAAGCATAAAGAATTTACTTTCCTGTGTCTAAAGAGGTGGCTCAACCTGTTAAGAGCACTGTCTGCTCTTCCACAGGACCTGGATTTGACTCCTAGCATCTAACAATTGTCTGTAACTTCTTCAGTCTTGGAGGATCCCGTGCCCTCTTCTTGCCTTCAGGAGAATGGCACACACATGGTGCACATATAAACATACAGGCAAAGCATTCATGTAGATACAATGAAAAATAAATTTTAAAAGAATTTACTACCAATCTAGTAAGAGATAGATGGGATTTCGCCCAAGTCTGTTAGATTCCAAATATAGCACCATTAAGTTCTGCCTCATTTTGAGACTCCAAAGCCATGAAAGAAGGCAGATCCAGAAAAACTTCTTGGTTCATTAGAGGATTCTAACTTCAGAGAAGGGGATAAGTTAAACTTGATTTAATAGGAGAGGGGAACGTGATGGCTGAGCTACAGGAATCATTAGAGAGCTTTAGGGGAGAATTGCATGGTACAAGAAAGGATATGGGAAAAGAACAGTAGCCTAAGTAGAGCTCTAAAAATGGAAGCTGGGGCCCAGAGTTCATGTAAAAGGTATAGGTAGAAAGTATGTCAAGACCAGTGGTGTGGCTAAGAGAAGTGTTCAGAATGAGTCCTGAGTCTCGCTTGGCCTGGCGATGGGTAGCGTGCTGGATGATTACATGAAGGAGGTGGGGACAGAGGCAGAACAGGCACAGGAAGTGGAGGTCAGTTTCAGTTGTGACTTTGGCCTGCCTGATATCCATGTAAAGATGGCAGAATAGAATTCTTTCTTGAGCTCGGAAAAGCCATAACCCCAAGATGAGGGAAGGGCATGGAATGTCCATAATCAGTGTGGCCCATCCTCTCTCCTACTGCAGTAGCGTTTATTGGTTACAATACTCCATTATGTGGTACTTTAAATTCTAATAACATGGGAGCTTTTCCAGAGAGGTATTTTCTGCTGAGAAGATACTAGCCCTTCTCTGTTATCCTCAAGTGAACATCAGCACTGTATGAATCTGTCCTTGCTCTGTGACTCATTCTCCCTAGCAAGCTTTTCAGGGTGGCCCTACTGTCCACTCAAAGACAGCAAACTTATTCCAGAATAGATATCCACGAAAGCACGGTTAGAAAGGTAAATCTTTTAGGGAAAGTTATGAGCATCCCCAAAAACAATGGAAACAGGTTTTAAAACTACACATTTAATGTATCCGTGTGTGTGTGCGTGCGTGCGTGTGTGTGTGTGTGTGTGTGTGAAATTGATTGGGAATTGTCAGGCTTTGTGTCTCTGCATCCAGAAACACATGTGACCATTTCAGCTTTATTCTTCTTGTGAGTCCTTCATTCCTCCACCCCCTCCCATGTGCTCAGCTTTAGATTTATATATTTCGTGTAACTCTTCTCACCCTTAGATTTGCAATCTTTTGCTAAGACTATTGTGACAAGAGGAGACCTCTCTATGCAGCCCACTGAGAAGCAATTAGTGGAGATAAACTGTCTCTGTCTCACAAAGCCAGAGAGGGAAAGCAGCAGGCGGGTGGCAAAAGCGATGAATCAGCTCAGATCTACAGATTTCCTGGCCCCAAAATAGTTGGTTTTCAAAATATATTATTTAGAGCAAGGCCCAAGCAAGAGGAAGAATTGAAGCTGATTTCCAGCTGGAGATTCTGTGCTGGAAAAGAGAGCCTGTACTGATTTGTAGGCATAACTGACCTTGGGAGGGGTATTTCATTTTGAGAGGAGAAGGCCATCTGTTGGTTGTTGAAGGGCGGGATGACGTGGGACAATCATCTTTGTAGCATCGGCATCCTCATCTTTATTCCTAACTAGAAACTTCTGAAGGCCTGGTCTCAATTAATCTTCAGATTCTCTGTATAGATCAAATCAAAACTAAGAGGTTAAATGAGTGAATCAAGTTCACCCCAGGAGTTAGCGTCAAAAAATGAACTAAAATTCACATATTCTGTGTTCAGGCCCAGGCTCTTTTCATTGCCTACCTGTTAAATAATGTCATATTCTTGCTGTGACTTGCTCCAGGAGCCTGGCTACATTTCTTCATTTCCCTGAGTCTCAGATTGCTTATCTTTAAAATAGCAATAATAGGAACACTTTATTGAGTCATTAAGAAAATAATTAACCTAAGATGAATGGGGATATTTGAACCTAGAAAGGTGCTTTTTTTTTTTTTTTTTTTTTTTTTTTAAGTGAGGATTTTGGTTTGTGTATGTGTTTGTGTGGGGAATGGGGTGTGGGGGTGTGGGGGGTGTGAGGTATGTGGGTATGTGTGTGGGTGTTTGTGTGTGGTGTATGTGTAGGTGTTTGTGTGGGGTGGGGGGGTTGTGTGGAGGGTGTGTGTGTGTGAGTGAAAGAGAGAGAGAGAGAGCTCACACAAAAGTCAGAGGAGGAGGATGAGTTTCATCCTTATTGCTTTCAGACAGGGTCTTTCACTGAATCAGGAGCTCACTATGTTTTTAGTAGGCTAGCAACAGCAAGTCACAGCAATCCTCCTGTCTCTACCACCAGCCCCAACTCTGGGGTTACAAAGTGTGCATAGCCACATCTGGTTTTTTTACATGGGTTCTGGGATCCAACTCAGGTTCTCATGCTTACAAACTAATGTTACCCACTGAGACCCATAGCAACTTCTCCACAGCCTATTTTTGGTTTTGGTGTTGAAGAATACAGGAATGGTCTATAAATCATTTTGTTCCTTCAGTCAGCAAATATTGTTATATATCAGACAGAATACTGAGAAATTCACATGTAACCACTCCGTCCCTTGTCCTCAAGTTTGAAATCTAGTGGACAATCTAGCTAGACCCATGATCAAGTATTACAAAAGGAATGTATAAACTACAACATGATGTATTCTTTCTATGAGGCTGTACTGGGGCAGCCTGTCTCAGTTCTGTGAGACTTAGGTTAGGCTGTCCTGGGGATATGATATTTAAGTCATGGCTTGGGGAAAGAGAAGGCTTGATAGGCTGAAGATAGTACATGCATAAGGTAAAAAGCAGGAAAGGGTCCCTCACTTTGGAGACAAAGGAGCAGCATTAGCAGGCTGGAACATGGTAACAGATGAGACAAGGAGATATGCAGTCCTAGGCTATGTCAGAGAAAGGAGAAGCCTTTGAGAGTTTATGCAGCATGTTACTGGTGATGGATGTCAAAGGATATGTACAACTTGTATTACCCCCTTTGGAATTCCCCCATAGCCTTCCAGAACCTCACCTGTGTTCCCAGTAGAAAACCCCTAACTCTATTGCCATGGGAAGAGATGTAAGCATAGCAATGTATTTGGATTACTAACAAAAGAAGTTGGCTACATCCCTTCAAAAAAGTAAAATACAGGGATGCCATAGAGAGTCCACCAAGCAGGATGTATATTCATTAAGCTGATTGCTAATATGCCTCTAGTATTTCCTTGGGGAGCCCTGTTGATTTTTCATTCCATTTTCTGATTGCTTATTTATGAGTTCATTTATTAATTTGACCTATATTTATGATATTATTATTATTGCAGATATTATCTGGTAGAAAAAAAGTACGGTCTATTAAAAAGTACGGTCTATAAATATGCAAATAGGTTAGAGGTTTTGAAGAAGTAGTTGTGAGGAAGAGGTTTGTGAGGATGTAGTTGGAGGTGGGCAGGATTCATAAGGAGTTTCATAGAGGAGGTAAACCTTGAAGGTAGGCAGATACAGAGAGTGTGAGCAAAAAGAGGCACAAACGGAGACAAAGAATGAAGACAGTGAAGGCAAAGACACAGGAAGTATGAGATGGGAGGGCTGCAACGCCTTGCTGAAGCTTAACCTGAACAAAACATTATGAGAGATTCATGGTGAGAGTCAGTGTATGAGAAGGTATGAAAACAAAACAGAAAAGCTAAAGAGCTGGTGGGCTTCAATATAGAAAACATTAGGGAGGCTTTTCAACTGGAAAGTGGCTATGGATGAGTGATAAGGAAATAGCTTGTAGCAGAGGAGAATTATCAGGTACTTAATCCTGATGCCAGCATGTCTGGCCTCGGGTCTCACAAAGCATTGGTATCATCTAGAACATTTACTAAGAATGTTTGAGCCCTGTATAAAAATTAACAGAAGATATCCTGAGGAGCCCTATTTTTATAAGTTTCCCAGATGACTCTGATGCACCCAGAACTGGGCAACCACATTGTGTTCCAGGCTTCAGAACTGTCAGAAAGTTGTAGAAGGAGCAGAAACATTACAATGTGTTCTGACTCCCATGATTAGGAGCTGGCCACTTCAGATGGCAATTTATGGAAACAAATATTACTGATTCAACTGATCCTTGAGAAATAATTTATTATTTTTATAAAATGGGTGGCAGAAATATTTGGTCAAATAAATGAAACTGATCTTAGCAGAGTATGTGCTGTACCCCTCAAGTGAGGAAAAGAGTTTGATGACAGAGCTTTTCATGCTACACTTTTCATATGTTTTTAATGATGAGAGGCTTTGTGTCAAAACAAAACAAAACTTTCCACAATATACTCCAATATCCAACAGAGAAAGGCTCTCATAGAGAAAACAAAATATCTGAAGTAATTAAATAGCTTGATTTGACATTTCACCATATACACTGCAAACATGGGCAGTTGTTTGTTATCTATAATATAAAAACAATGAATTCATCATCAATTTATTTTTTCAAAGGGCAAAGATTTTCAAAAGATTTACCATTCTAGTCCCTAGATGGTAAATACTAGGCCTCATGTTCAGGTTGATTATCAGAAGAAAGGAAAAAAAGAAGAAGAAAATTCCTTTATCTAAGGAAAGGGGAGAGATTTGCTTAAATACCTTTAATGTCATTTAGATTGAGTTTTAGGATGACTCACAGCTGGAAGGAGGAGCCAGAACAGCAAAATCTTGACAGTCTAGATGGATGGGCCAAATCCAATAACTTGAATTGCATGAGGATCAATGCCAATCCCTTCCCTGAGGTCTTACAAAGCCACCTGCATCTGCACAGGGAGGGAGGGGCCCTAAGATCAGCCCAGGATCTCAGTTAACTCCAGGAGTGAGTCACAGGAACCAGGAGGCTGTGAGAAGGAGGATTTATTCCATAGCTTTAATGACAATCTACTGTCATCTACCCAAATCTCCTAAGAGCCTTGTAAAAAGTATGGTCAGGCCCCACCAAATCAGAATGTATTCCCATCTGAGGGAAGAGAAGGGACATTAAGCATGTGGATTTGGATGCTATTTCCCCATAGACTACACTGTAATATGGAGTTATTTATGATTCTTCTCTGTTAAAAAGACCTGAGCCTTACAATTTTAATTAATTCCAGAAATACTACTTAAGAAGGTTTCTGGTTTGGAGAAATAATTTTTGGTCAATGTAGTTTTTCCTATTTTTCATCTGGATGCTCTATGCTTCATTTTGTGTTGGGCCTTTCTAGCCTGTTCTCATAAAGATGCTTTTCTGTACTCTTCAATGATTTTTCCATGTGGTACATAAACTGGTATTAGGAGATGTGCTGAAAGGTGCTAACCTTCTACTCTACATTTCAATCTCTTCTGAAAGATCCTGTCATTAACAGAGGTGGCCACAATGCTGTAGGCTTTGTCATGTTGATAGAAGAGACAACCAAAAGAAGTTGAATCTGGTGAGGTTCTAACTGAGTTGGAGGTAAATATCCTCAAATGTTTGCAGGGAAGTCATAAAAAAAATTCAGCTTGTTTTACTAGTGTCAAGGGGTACAACCAAGTTGGATGAAAATCTCAAGGAAGCAGTTGGCTCAAAATAATGACTATTTCAATGACTGAGAGTTTTGAAAGTCTTGTCTTTCCATCTTTGACAATGCATTTAGCTTTAGGATGAGTTATTGTCTGGAGGATGCAGTAGAGAAGAGATCAGCCCCCATCATGGGGAGGGCTCCTGGATATCTACAGGACCAACAAGCTCCAGAGACCTCCAAACTCTAAGCCAGTGGTGAACAGGTTTGTTCAGCCAGTACTTTCTTCCAAAACAAGTCAAGTATTGTGCAATTTCTGAGCTGGAAGTCGGAGGATAACATCTGTGTCATCATGAAGCTCACAGTGAGAATGGAAAAGATACACAGAATGGATGTGAACAGGAGGAGGGAACATGGATTTTCACTAGTCAATGCATGGAACATCTAATCATGTCTAGGGGCGTAACATTCCCAGAGCAGAGTGTGCTGACTTACCTAGCACATGAGCTTCAACAAGTGACTAAATGGTGAAGGAGGAGAGTAGGCCCTTTTGGAGGCACTAGGCCCCCATGGCAGACAATGAGGTCAAGCAAGGCTGCACATCTGTCTGCCTGCTGTTGGAAGAGATTCTCACTCCACAGAACAATGGTAAACATGACTGCTGCATCCCCATAACCCTGGGATTCCATGAAGAAAGCAGCAAAGGGTCACAGCTGCATTCAAAGAAGCTGGCAAATTGGAAGACCTTGTCCAAGAAGTGGGGGTGGGGGTGGGGGGAAGGAGTGACTAATGTGAAGTCTTATAACTCTTTTTCCCTTTCTATCAGTATTTTCTGGAGGAGAGAGGGGTGTGTTAACCCCATTTGGTTGCTTATAACTGATCAAAGTATAAACTTTCTCTCAGATACTGCTAAATGTTCTACCTATCATAGCCTTGATTCCCTAGGGACCCCTCTCCAGACAAAAATACAGCTCTCATTATGAAGGGACCAAGAGACAGTTACTTCTAAAGCTAAATACAAGGGATCCAGGTTACCCAAGATACCATGTTCCAATCTGTGAATAGTGTCATGAAGTTGAGGGGGGGGGTTGTAACAGAACAAAAGGTGATCATGAATCAGGCTTTTTTTTTTTTTTAACTCGTTAGAAGACAGATCAGGTAGGCAGGTCGTAGCAGAGTGGGGAACTCTCTGGTGTGGATACCCTTAGCCTTTGGGTTCATGGAACCTCACCATCTGTTTGTGTATTCCAGAAGAATTTTGTCAGAGACTTGAAAGGATGCTTTGTCAAATAAAGAGGTTGGCACTGGATGGCTAAACATACACCAAAATAACTTAGTTCCATAACTTCAACAATCTAACTCTTCACCAACTCAGACATTCTAATCAGTCAGTCAGCCTTGTAGAATCTTTGACACAGGTAAAGCTCTCCTCTTCTTTCAGTACTCAATCCATTTTGTGAGTGAGGAAAATGAGATACGGAGAAGGGGGTCTACCCTTAGAAACTACAGCTGTGTTCTGTAGCTGGTCCTTCTCCCACCTTGTCCTGCCCTCTCCTGCAGGGAATGATGTTGGGTTTGACCTGAACTCTGGCCCCAATCCACAGTGCTCTGACTATGCTGGAAAGCCTCCCATCTTGCTCTCTCCATGTCTATCCCATCTATTCTTAGGATCTGCTCCTTGTGCTATCTGTCAGCCCTCCCTTGTTCCCCATCAGCTTCCCTTCCTGCTGCTCAAGGAGGTCCTAAGCCTTTTGATTATTCAGCTATTGGGAGTCAAAGCAACCAGGCAGCAGGGTTTTGAATGATTAAAATAGCAGCGGAGCAGAACGGTGGAAAATGTAAAGGTTTTGTTCTCAATGAGAAGATGGAGTTTTTGAAAGGACATGCTTTATTGATACTAAGAAGTTTCACAAACTGTCTCCCCATATGCCTGTTTGAGCTTACTGAGAACTTGAGGGGGTGCTATTGCTCTGAGTACTTACCATCCCCCAACACAAAGCTTATCTCCAAATACTGATTCTTCTTAAGCAGAGAAAAGCACCTTCCTTGGGGGGGGGGGTGATGCACTTACTACTTGCTACATACACACTACATACACACATTCAAAGCTGCACACCTGTATTAGTCAGGGTTCACTAGAGGAACAGAGAATGTAGAATGAATCTGTAGAGAGAGAAAGGAAATTTATTAGAGTGGTTTACAGGCTATGCCCCAGCTAGTGCAACAATGGCTGTCTACCAACAGAAGGTCCCAAGAATCCACCAGTTGTTCAGTCTATGAGACTGGATGTCTCAGCTGGTCTTTTGTATACACTGGGATCCTGAAGATGTAGGCTCTCATGCCAATGAAAGAATAGACTTGCCAGTGAGAGCAAGAACAGTCAAAAAGAAAAACTTCATTCTTCTACTTCCTTTATATAGGCTCCAGTGAAAGGTGTAGCGCAGATTAAAGGTAGGTCTCCCCACCTCAGAAGGTCTGGATTAAATGTGTATCTTCCTACCTCAAAAGATCCATATTAGAAGGGGTCTCCCCACTTCAAATGATTTAATTAAGAGCATAATCCCTCATGGGTGTAACCAGCTGCTTGTGTTTTAGTTAATTCCAGATGTAGTCAAATTGACAACCAAGGATAGCTTGTCAACTTGAAACATAATTATATCTCCTATGGCATGCTTAATGTTCAAATGGAAACAATAACCAGGTCATAACTACATCGAACATGATATAAGTATCCCACATATAATTGCAAATGCATTATATTTGACCGGTGTATTGTTACACAGAATATGATACAACTATCTCTTGTACATTGGTACTAGCAGTGATGTATTGCTGTGACAGGCCTTGCCATGCTACTTGTTGGCTGAATGTGGATTTTCAGACTTTGTACATCAGGGATTGTGTCAGGCTTTAGTGGGTCAGTGATGGGAATGCTCTATGGCCTTGTGTGCTTCAAGCTTATACTTTGTAGGGAAAACCAGTTGATCAGGCAGGGAATTTTTAAAAGCTTGATGAACATTATGATAGCAAATGGTGAGGTCATGAAAACCATGCGTATGAGTCTAAGGAATGAGAAAGGGTGGTCTGGTGGAGGTGGAGTGGTATGGGGGGGGGGAGGCAGTAGAGCATTCCAAATGAAAGGATGCTTTGAACTTAGAGACACATGGACCAGTTGAGATCAAGGATCCATGGAGACTTGCAGCCAGTAACTAAGACAATGTATTTGTGAGTCAGTTAGGTCAAAATTTTGGCTTGACCTTCCACAAACTGTGAATTTAAGTAAGATTCATGAGTTTATAAATTTCCCCCATATGAAGGGAATGCTAATAGCAATTATGCCCTTGTTTCCACCAAAGATAATTGCCTAGTTTACAAATAATGAACACAAAGCACCCAAAATAATTCTTGTACATTTACCAGACCCATCAGATGTTAGGCCTGAAATTTGGCCACTACCCAACATTTCTGAGCCTTCCTTACTTCATCTCCACACACTAGGTTGCCTAGACAGCCCTCTTTTACCTCCAATATATCCCACAATGTCTTCATTCATTTCTACTCATAGTACTGCGATCTAGAACTACTCTGTTAGAAGCACAATGAATTGTTAAACTAGTGAAGATATGAAATCTGGACCTTAACAAACAACTATTATGCCTTTTGTCATTCAACCCCTGGTGGACTGATAAATCTGTTTACAAACAGTGGCCAAGACCCTGCCCATTCTTTGCCTTAGTTTCCCAATCTGACAGTGGATTCTATGGAGAGAGCGGCTTCCAAAGCCTTGATTTGGACTCATATAATAAACAGTTTCTGGGCAAGTTCTTGGTGTGCATGTGGTGTGTGTTCATGTGAGTGTGAGTATGTGTGTGAGTGTGTGTGTGTGTGTATCTGTCTGTCTGTCTGTTTCTTGAAGACTCCAAACTTAGGGGCATTCATCATTGAAGAAGTGGGTATTTATTCATTCTCTATTGTTAGCAGCTGGCACTTTTGCCTCGGGATTTTGCATTTACAAGGTAATAATAAAAATGGTATTGGAACCCCGCAGATGGTCTGTCCGATGGAGATAAATGTGGATTGCAAGCTCTGACACGGAAGTGGGATTGACTTGAAGTGTTACTGAGTAATTTAAAGCCCCATAGCAGCTGTCCCTGGAGATGCCTTGGCCAGTCACTTCTATTTTATTTCAGAGAAGAAATAAAAGTCTGTTTGATTGGACTCTGTCCCCTGACAGTAAGGAAGAACTGTAGCTGGAAATCACAAAGACCAAGGCTGGCAAAGCAAGCATAGCACACCAGACTTCTCCAGGGTAAAAAATGGTCCTTTAACTTGAGATCAGGGTCAAGTTTGATGATTCCCATCCTACTGGGTATTCAGAATCACTCCGTCCTTCCACCTTATATGCCCTCCTGCCTGATAGTGGGGAGGGACTGTGGTGACTTTTCTAAGGGTGTACATTTGAGAACAGAACTTTCCATACTAAGACAATAACAAAATAAGGGACAAGCCTAAAGACAGCAAGGTGGTTTTTCAGGAATGTTCTCCTCTGATAGAATTCAATCCACCACAGGAATGAATAGGCATGGTCTGTAATAGCTATCATGCCAACCACTAAGCATATGTGACACTGAGCTTCTCAAGTGTTGCTGATGTAAGTAGTTTAAATTTTCATTGAACTTCAATTTGAATAGACACGCGTGATTACTGACTACCCCACTGGACAGCACAAATAGGAAATATCATATGATGGGATAACAACATCAAGAATGTAAGAAGGCAAAAAGATAGTATGAAAATCCCTAGGAGAAAGTCCCCTGGGGGATTTTAAACAAGTAGCTTGGAAGGGCATGTCCCTAGTGGTCAAGTACATAACCTCTAGGAGAAGGTAAATCTTGGTTCAAGTCAAGGCTCAGTTATGTTCTGCCTTGGGACTAAAACAAGTTACTTTTACAAGATTGACATGTCTTATCTGTAAAAATTAAACTAACAGTAGCTCCTACTTTCCTGGAGGTGCTTTATTCTGTGCTTGGCACAGGTCAGGTCTTAGCAAATGTTGCCGATCAGCTTTTAACATGAAACATGCACTTCTTGTGGAATAAAATCCACCTCTGGATAGCAGTGTTGGAAAACTTTGTGATCAGAGAGGGAAGAGAAGAGGAAGAACAAAAAGAAGCTTTCCTTTCTCCAAAGATGAGCAGGCTCACTTGACTATGCAAAACCACACCTGAACTTGACATGGCTCCTGAGTCATGAATCCAGGCCAATCCAGGGCAGTATCCAAAAGTAGGTGTTCTATGAAAGTGAAGTACTCTAAACTACTGGAGTAGAATTATACTACAAAATGGCTGGGAGGGGACTTGCAGAGCAGCAGTTCTTAAGTGTGAATGTTTGGGTAGATTAGCTACAATTCCTGTTATAATGTGGATTCTGACTCAGGAGTCTGGGTGGAGAATGAGATTCTGCAGTTCTGCAGGCTCCTGGGTGTTTCAGATGCTGCTGGTTCAGGACTCACACTTGGGTTAACAAAGGACCAGCATCTAGAACAGTGAAGGTAGGGAGCGTGGGGACAGTGGAGGAACACAGATCCTTCCTTCTGCACACTCACTTTTGCACTTCTCAGGTGGCCACCTTCTTTTGGATAACATAACCCTCTGCAGATTACATGGTACCCATCTGCCCCAGTGCTTTCTCCAGGGCTGTATTCATGTCTATTTACTGCATGAAGAGGCTAACTGATTGAAGCTGAGAGTAGCATTTGTCTATGAGTATGAACAGATACTTAACTGTAAACAACAATAAGTGACATCACTTTGACTGGATTATAGTACCAAGCAAGCATGGGTTCCCTCCTGTGCCTTCAAATCCAATCAAATGAGTTGGTTACCCTCATAGTGTTTGAGCCACTGTGTTTGAGCCACTGTTGCATGAGTGGACACATCTTGTCTGGCAAGGTTAGTATTTCAGTTCTTACAGTTGATAGTAAAACTACGGGCGCCTCTTCCTCCGCCCCCCCCCAGTAGCCTGCATCCAGCAGGGAGGAACTTTTCAACTCAATTCCAGCTTTATTTCTCTATATCTTACAGCCAAGGGATATGATTTCTTCAGTAACTGGAACTTATCTACTAATTCTGGTTGTCAACCAAGAGGAACTGCAAGAGCCTTTGTTGTTTGGAGAAGGTATTTCTGGGGCTTCTCTGAACAACAAATAATAAGGACCCCACACTTGGTACTGAATTTTTTTTTTTAACTCACAGCTTTTAGGAAAATTATTATCCAGCCATGATAATTTTCTCCTTAACTATTTTTATTCATTTTATTTTATGTGTATGAGTGTTTTGAATATGCATACATACATATATAGATATACATACATATATATATATACATATATATTTATGAGAGAGGCAGAGAGAGGGGGAAGAGGGAGAGAGGAGAGAGGTACCTGAGGGATTCAGATTTCCCTGAAACTGGAGTTACACATGGTTATGAACCACCATGTGGCTCCTGAGAAGTGAACCTGGATCCTCTTCAAGAGTAACACATGCTCCAATCCCTCCAACTCTTTCTGAACTAATATTTCTTTTTCTGAATGTGGTTATAAGACAGTTTCCCATATGGGCTGTACAGCTAAAGTAGCAATAGGTACTTAATGCATCCCTATTAGTCATTTCCTGGAAGCACACATTTTATTCCTAGGAACCTCAGAATTAATAGCTGCTCCATGTGGAAAAGACAGAAATAAAACACCAAATGTGCATGGGTAAAATATATTTCCTTGATCATCCTGAGCTGCATAGTTTATTATAAAAACAACTTGGTAAGGTATATTTAAACTGAAGTCTTTTTGATATCTGAATTCCCTTCAGATAAATGGGGAATGAAACTTCCCATTTCCAAAATCAGTAATTTTTGTTGTGGTGGTTAGAGAATAGCAACGTAGGCTGTGTGGGGTTATTGTCCAGCTTTAAACAAATGGCATTCAAGTTAAACAACCTTTTTCCAGTTCCAAGAGTAGAAGGTGAACTTCCCAGAGTCAGCAAGCCAGGACTGCTGGTTAAAGGAGGGAGGGTGCAGCTGACTTAGTGATCAAATAACCCAGAGCCCCTAAATGATTTTGTAGTCCTCAACTCTCCATGTAATGAGAGCCACACATACTTCAGAGCCCGCCCTGACCTACATTCTATTGAGCTAAGCCTTTGACTACTCTACAAAGAAATCCTTCTCCCTGCAATAAAGTTAATCTCTTACCACTACATAAAACCTGACCCTAACACTTGACCAAGTGAATTATTGTCACTGGTGCTGCCACCTCGGAACCCAACAGCCTTATTCCAAAGACAGAAGCAAGTTTTGTAGCCTGTTAACACCCTATCATAGCCAAATGCTGGATGCAGAGACCAACCCTTTGCACAATAGGCTGCTCTTCTCATCCCCGGATTCCTTCCTTCCTTAGAACTGACCATGGAGTGGAAACTGAACATTCTGCTTTGCCTCCTGTCACTTTGTTTGCTAGGCCATTGGCAAAGCTTCACAATTACTCTGTTAGACAGGTTTTGTTTCGGGCTTAAGGGTTTAGTGGCCAGTCTGTCAGTCACATCAGAATGCCCACAGTCTTTGCCCCATGTTCACTTTAAGCTTTATAAGGGATGGATAGCCTCTGAGCAGCATCTGATTCTGTTTCCTAAAATTTCTCTGGCGATACACTCATTCAGTTGGTATCTATTGGGTCTTAAGTCACATTCCTGTCTGGCTCTCAGGATGTTTACAGTGTAACTGAGAAGATGGTCAATGGGCCAGAGTGGGCACTGAGGACTCAGGGCAGGAGAATGGTGAACTTGGTTTTGAGTGCTAGTAGTGAGGCCTAAAACAAATTGTTGCCAGTCTCTAGGTCTTGGTTTCTTGTCATTAAAAATAGCATATAATGAGGATTAAGGAAAATATCTTGGGTAGTCTATTGCAATGTCTGGCATACATTAAGTACTCAGTGATAGCTATTTAACCCTTGATGATGATGATGATGATGATGCAATGTCTGGCATACATTAAGTACTCACTGATAGCTATTTAACCGTAGATGGTGATGATGATGATGATGATATTACTTTGCTCCAGTTTGTAGATGGGAAAAGTGAGGCCCAGGAAATACAGTTTCTAAATGACAAGTTGAAACCAAGGATGCTTGCCTTGGGCCACATTATCCCATCCCATCACCCCAGTCTGACTAGGTCAGACTTTCTTTGTATTTTCAAGAACTACACATCGCATAGGGTCAGTAAATCCAGTTCCTCTGAATTTACTAAGTCTGACTCACTGAAGTCACATGACTTAGCTGGAATGTTCATTCCATTGTGGGTCCTTTCTCCCCCTCCCAACATCCTAGTAGGTACTTCTTTTCACATAGAAAATTGTTATTAAATGCCCAATTAAAACTGGTGGGATTCTCACTTATAAGAGTGCTCAGTTCTGAATTTAAATTTAATGATGTGCTGAAACATTAATGGCCTTTATCTTTAAAAGTGTCTCAATTGTACTAAAGTTAACAAATGTGGCTGATAATGTCACGTGCTGTCCCAGTCTCCCACATGAGGCTTACATGAGTCTTAATAATGAATTTCATACAATGTAAGAAAAATGTGTATTACAAATTGCCTGGGGTTTTCTCTCACAATATACACTTTAAAGGTGCCCTGATTCTGCATTCACGGAAGTATCTGGGGAGCATTGAGAGGTGTGGACTGGTTATGGGTGTGTGTCAGAGCATACATTCATAGCTCCTAGAGACACCCAAGCTGACTATATTTCTAGTGTCCCCCAACACCCTGCCTTTTATAACAGGAACATTCCTCTGGCTTCATGTTAATTTAATACAGAGGCAAAATGCATCTGAAACTGAATTCTAATAGCCAGTCTGGAGTCCTTCCAACCACCCTCAATATCCTTTTGATTCAAAACGTTTGCAAAATGGATGCTGACCTATATGTCTTGGGCTGAACATGAAGGTTGGATCTCTCTTTTTTAAAATCTGTCCTTTACAGAGATACTTCACTAAATCCTTGTCCCCTTCCCACCATCATTTGGAAGTGTGAAAAATGAAGGAAAACTGGTTGCCAACTTACTGGTCAAACCCTCTTGTAGGAAATTCCAGGTCTCATATAGTTATATAACTCGGATCCATGTTCAAGTCACAGGGCTTGAGGGTTTTCAGAACAAGTTTAAGTGTGTCTATTTGCATCTCCTGGGACACTGACATTCTGAGTACAAGTTCATTTTCACGTAATTCATTCTCCTCCCTTGAATTTGATACTCGATGTGAACTTGGCAACAGATGGAGTGAGATGGTATTTTGGGATCACTCAATAATTTTTCTGCACTCACAAACACACATAGTCATAATTTGCACACAAATGAAACTTCCAGAGCTAGACAAGTGCCCTCGGGTTTTCATTTGCCACCCCCTGTTGAGTTCTTGGGTAGAATTTAATTATCCAACGAATTTTGGAGTCTGTGCCAGATGTTGATATTGACCCAGACATTTCAAATGGAAGAATCTATACATTCCTGAGAAAACAAGGGAAGCCAGACTGGGAGAAAAGGGGGTCTGAAGCTGTAAACAGACCTGGTATGTATAAGTCCCCTGGAGTCAGATGTTGCCTCTGAGTTTCAAGAACTATCACAGTAGTAAAGATTTTTCAAGGAACCTTTGGGGCATCTGCCTGCCCACCATTAACCTCCATTCAACACAAAGAACCATCTCATTTGCAACCAGTTGAGGACTCATTGCCTACTCACAGTGAAAAGAGAATTATCCAAGCTGATTTGAATTGCAGATATGCACAGCTTCTCTGCACTCTTATTCTAGTATGGTTAAGTGGGGCCTCTTAGAGTACCAACTCATCTCTAAATTTGGGGGTCATTTATAGAAAAGTCATCATAATTATCTGATGTTAATAAAATGTGTCAATGGAACTAGGCTAACATCTGGCATTCCAGTGTGGCTTCTGTACCTGGCACTATTGTAAGCGCTTGTTTATCCCTCTGTTGCTTCCAACACCTTTGTGAAGTAGATGCTTTTCCATCATGAAGTGCAAATAAAATTACCTCTTACCAGTAGTGCTCTACAACTAATAAAAGGCAAAGGTGTCATCTCCACAGCATAGCCTGAGACCTTCTCTCTTCTTGGGAAGAGCTAGATGTACCATTGGTAGCTTTCTCATCTTGGGGAATCTGTTCCATTTAACCTCTGCTCAAAGGTTTACAGGCATTACTGTTTTTCTGCAGTTCTATTATATTGTTAACTTCAAGGGATACCACTTAACAATTTGATACATGTGTTCATTGTGAAATAAGTCACAATCAAGCTAATTAATGGATCAGATTCCTCCCAGAGTTAACAATTCCTTTGTGTAGGTGGGTGGGTGGGTGGTGATTGGCACTATGCTCTCCCTGCCTGGCAGATTTCAAGGATGGAGTTCAGTGGTATTAGTTACAAACACATTGTTGTTTGTTATCTTCCCAGAACATATATCCATCCTGCATGACTGACACTTGGTACCCTTAGACTCACAGTTCCTCTTCTCCTGAGTTTAACTATTTTTCTGGATTATTCATTTATTTGTATTTGGGGGTTTTTTGCAATAGGACCTCACTTAATAGCCCAGATTGACTTGGAATTTACTATGTAGTTCAGGCTGGCCTTGAACTCACAGTAGTCCTCCTGCCTCGACCTTCTGATTGTTGGGACTTCAGAAATGAGATACTACCCCCTGTTAAGATTCAATCTTTGAGAATTTACACATAAGTGAACTTTCACATGTGTTGTTGGAAATATCAGAACGCCTTCTTTATAAAGAAAATATACTATTTTATTAGGCAAGCATATATGTGTGTGTATAAACATGTGCATGTGTCATGGGTGGGTGTGTTCATGTGTGTTCATCTGGGTGTGCATATGTGTACCTCTGTGTATGTGTATTCTACTTCTCCTCTATCTCATCATCTGTTGGTGAAAATGAAGGTGCAGATATCTCTTAGAAACCAAATTTCATTTCCTTGGAGAAGAGATCTGATTGTATAATAAGAGGGGAAAGGGTACAGAAACAAAACCAATTAATTTTCATGCCTTAGGTGACATTAGACTCCATAGCACTCCACCCCCCCCCCCAAAAAAAAGGAAAACCATCTGAGCCTATCAGATTTTTTCCTCAGGAATTTAGACTAGAAAACAAATTACCTGTAGGATATTTAGTCTTGAAACAATGAGCTCATACCAGGACTATGAAGTGAAGAAGCATCAATAAAAATTGAGTTAAACAGAAAATCCGTTTCATAAGAACAGATGATACAAACTAAGAAACAAAAGCATCATAAGAAAAAAAAAAGAGCATCCAGGATCCTGGGATGCCTCCCAGCTCTGATGTCTACCTCTAGTGTGTAGGGTTCTCACAGCATGAGAACTGGATGCCTGGTGTGTAGTTAGCTGATTAACAGCAGTCAGGCAAATGACTTTACTATTATCAGAAATATTAATATGATTTGTCTTTCATTTAGCAAACATAGAACATCCTCTCATTTCCAGCTAATCAAAGTATCTAAAGCTGGGACTATGCAAAGCCATATTCTTTCATCATCAAATTGAGTTCCTTAATTGTTATAATTTTTCAAATCCAGCTTTTGATTATTTTAGTTTTCTTTCAGATTGACTCCACACTCACTAATGAACTATCATATCGAGCAATGGGGGAGCTATTCCCATAATCTGTCCTCCTCCAATCTGCCTTCCCATGCTAATGAGAAGTACCATGGAGACATCCGCCATTAGTACACATGGGCTGGTATAAATCATGGACCATGGATCATTGAGCATCTTTGTTGTAAAACAAATGGCCTGTGGTCAGTTAATCATACAAAGAAACATCTCCAGGGCCTTCTGACTTTATTCATAACCCTAAATCTGTTTGCAGTTTTATAAACAGAACATCTGTTAAAATATGCAGAAATTACAGTTGCAGCCATTAGCATGGAGCTGTAGAGATTTGGCAGTTGTATTTTTTTCCCTTAAGCTTCTGATGGCAATTACTAGGGTTCATGCTTTGCTCCCACTCTTGCTGAATCTCTTTTGTTCACCCCCATTCTTTTGAGTTGCAGCACTTTTAACCTAAGTCTGAAAAGTGGACATGTGTTGTTTCAGGAGCTTGGCACCAAGCCGTTATATAGCATGGTAGAGTGCCCTGCATCCATCCATAGTTTCTTGCATGTTGTATATTGTGAGTGTGCAATATGCATATCCACAAAGCAGCAGAAGCTAAGAAGCCCTAATTGGTTTCATGTCTCTTTTACTGACCTCAAACTCTTACAGTACTGGCATCTAACCAAAAGTAAATAGATACTCCCCCCACAACACCACCACAGCCAAACCTCCTTTCATGCTTGAGTACTCTCTTTCTGCCTCTTTCACTTTCTTCCCTCCCCTTTCTGTTACAGTGTTTACTTTATTCATATTTAAATCAGCCTGCTACAATTATTAACAAAGACAAAGAGCAGGAAGAAATGTAGCCATACTCAGAAAATAAGATTTGATATAAGAAGCTAAATTGCTACCATCATTTAATGAACAGGCTACTGACCCACTTAACAGTTGAGGAGGAGAAACTTTCTTTGGCTATAGCTTTATTTTGCCTGACCTAGAATGAGGACCAATGGGCATCCTCTTTAAAAGCCGAAAAGTTCCCTCAAGGCTCCTGTGCCTATCACCTATTCCAGTGGATAAAGTTGTGTGAGTCTCAGACCCTGACAACTTTGACTAAGTTTGGGGAAGGTAAGCGTGAACAGATCCTTTGAAATGAGACACAAGAGAACAGAAAACTACACCACAGTGGATGGCTTGGGGCAAACTCTGCAATCAGGAGGGCATGGCCTTGAATCCATGATTTCCCTTTGGGTTTTGTGTGCCCTGGAGAAAGCCAACTTTCATTTTAAAGCTACAGTTCTCCATGTAGAACTCTAGTGCTTTGTAAAGTTATTGATAAAGTTCAAAGATCCAGTTCTAGCAAAGCAAACAGCTGTGTTCCTGAATGGTGCTAGGTTCTGGGTAAATATTCATTGCTACTTAATACCAGCACATTACTATTGCTATTGGTTTTTATATTTAGACAAGGCCTGTAGCTCTGGTTGGCTTACAAGGAGCTATGCAGACCAACCTAGCCTCAGATTCAGAGATCTGCTTGCCTCTGCTTCCTGTGAACTGTGCCAAACCTGGACTAGCTGTTAATTTTCATGCCAGTAGAGTATACCTTTTAAAAGCACTTTTATTACTTCAGTTATAGCTTCAAATTGTCTGAGAACACTGTCCAAGTGCTCAGTGTGGGGAATACTCTGTGGCATGTGAGGAGTAAGCTTCTGGCACATTCGTGGCCATGAATGTCATAGACTGGGTTACAGAGACCCATGTCAAGAGCTGTGGATGCCATGAGCGGGCTTCCTGAGGAGGAGGCAGGGAAGCAACATGAAGACCAGCTGTGTAGATGGCCTTCTACACTTAACTGAGACGGGAACCAGAGAGAGCTGTATCATTGGAAGAAGAAAAATAAACCAAACAAGTAATAGAATTTAAAGCAAAACACAAAGTAAGGATAACATGTAGTAATTTGAAAGAAAATGACTCCCAAAGGAAGTGGGCACTATTAAAAAGGTGTGGCCTTGTTGAAGTAGGTGTGTCACTGTGGAGAGAGGCTTTGAGGGCTCATATATGATCAAGCCATGCTCAGTGAGACAGACTACTTCCTGTTGCCCATGATGAACTCAGTTCCTTTTCTAACACCTGCATGCTGTCTTGCTTCCTACCATGATGATAATGGACTAAACCTCTGAACTATAAGTGAGCCACCCAAATAAATGTTTTCCTTTGTAAGGAGTTGCTGTGGTCATGGTATTTCTTCACAGCAATAGAAACTATAACTAAAGCAACATAGATAAGATTCAGTTTGCCTCATGGAAAAATAAAAGAGAATTGTGTTGTGAAAGCTTGAAGCCCCTCATCCTTAAAGAAGGTGGATATGGTATTAAAAATGCAAAACTCCTGAAGAGACTAAAAATAAGACAAATCTGTCTAGGTTGGATTGACTAATCATAGGATACTGAAAGATGACTGTGTCCATCTCCTAGCCTGTACCTGAGATGGCTTGAGCTTCCCTTAGGTATCTGTTGTGTCTATTGGCTCTTTGGGACATCACAGCCTCTTGTCAACCTCTTCACTGAATGAGCTCAGCCTACATCTCAAGGCAACAGCTTTCTGCCATGTCAGAAGGAAAATTGCACTTGTGTGTTGGAGTCCTGAGCCCCAGTTAAAGTGTAGGGCTCTGAAATAAACAAATACACTTAACAAAAAGAGGGAATAATGTTTTAAAATTAGGTTCTCAGGAATGCCCCTTAATGTAGCGCTCACAAGACAGCCACTGCCTGGTCAATAAAGTCTATTTGGTGGCAGTGACATGCTTAGTTACTTGTAGCCTGAGATGCACAGCAGAGAGATCCTTTTAAGCACAGAGTTCAAAATATATCTTGTCATATTCAGCATGGATACAGCTTCTTCGAGCTTTCCAGCATGTAAGAACATTAATCCCTCCAGAGGCCTGAAAGACTGGTGTTATTGTCCTGTTGGCTAAAACTAGAGGTTGAGGAAAACAAGGGAATGCATTTGAAAAGTCAGGACTGTGAATTCAGTATACAGACACACTTTGTAATACTCCAGCACACACAAAACTACTGCGTAATCAAATATACACAAAACCACTGCATAATCAAATATGCTGTGTAAATACCCAGAGGTTGTTAGTGGGGTAGCATGTACAAATGAAAAAATTAGCAATAGTGGCATGGATATATTTTAAAAAGCAATTATTTGCTTTATATGATAGGAAAGATCCACAGATGGTGCACCCTCGGCTCCTTGACTATCACATAAGCTGAAGCAGCAATGTAGTGTCTCCCAGAGAGTCCTGTTTTCTGTCTGAGACAATGGACAAGGGCCAATTTTTGCAGAGACCACAGGAAACCCACTCCAGTGCAGTGACGACACAGCAGGAATACCAAGGACTAATAAAAGATTGATGCCCAAATGCTTTGGGAAGTGTTTAACTGGCACTCCATCTCTTCCTTGAAGGATGAAGATCCCTACTAGAGGAGCAAGCTGATGAAGAGGTGCTAGGTAGGCAACAGTGGCCTGACAGAAATTGTGCATATACTGGCTAGACTTGGAAGTTGGGAGACAAGGAAAAAAATGCCTTTTGGCAACCATATCTGGGAATAGAGGCTTTCTAAGCATTCTCCCCAGGACTAGTAGATGGGATTGCCCCAGCTGTACATTTGTGTGTTCATTCAGCAAAACAAATCTTTATTGATCTTCAGCTATGGGCCAGCTCTCTGCTATAACGTTTGCTGATAATACAGTATAATGTATCTCAATGGAAATCATCTTACTTGACTCAGTTTCTTCTAGGCTACTAGACTTGGTTCATGGCATGTCAGACGTAAAAGAAAATACATTCAAAGAAAGAGAATGTTTGTCCCTCAGCTGCCAGAGCAGTCAGTTGCCAGGGAAATAGTGCTTCATTTCAAAATCCAAACTTGTCCCTCAATAAAAATCATGCTGTACCTTGTGAGGCCAGGAGGGGTGTCACTTGGTTTGCTTAGTCAATCCTTTATGATGAATCTTTGATGTTGATCTAGCTGAGAAACATGTATATGGACTTGGAAACAAGTGAACAGACCACCTGAGCACACTAACTTCACCAATGCACACAGGCCCATCATGAAGGGGCCCCGTGGCTTTCACTTCCCCTGATGAGTAAGGAGACCATACCACTGTGCCTCTGAAATCCTTCCTGGATTTCAGATCATTGCTACGTAGTGGGGACAGTGTCCTCATCATTGTGCCATCATCCTGTTGGTCAGCAGCAAACCTCAGAGAATGAATGGCTTCAGTAGCAATGGCTAATGAGGCAGTGTTAGGCAGCTGAGTGTAACTGTAAATTGCAGAGTGGCAAAAATTAGTGCCAGGTTATATACACACATGTCTTTGCCCTGTTGAGTATATGTGTAGATGAGATGATTGTGTGCTGTGACTTTGTTATTTTATATGTGTTATTCTGTCTGATCCTTTTTATGTTACAAATGGGCTATTTTTATTGATATACAATTGACAAGAATTGTATAAGCCAAAGGTATGCAACTGGATGTTTTGAAATGCCATCATTCAAGGTGAAATGACTATGACCATCAGATTAACAACTTCATTTCCTCTTATAATTAAAACTCGATTGATTTTTGTTTGTTATACATATGTGTGAGAGGAAGAGAAATATTTAACTTTGGCTCTTTGGAAATTTTAAGTATATGACACATCATTATTAATGGTCATCTCTATCAAGACCATTAAGTCATCAATGTTCATTTTTAAATGAATGCCAATATCTCCCTCATCCTACCCACTACCTTCCTGGTAACCACCCTCTCTCTGTTTCACTGCCTTCAGCGTTAATAAATTTCACAGATAAGTGAGATCATGTTACATTTCTATCTGTGTCTCTAACTTAGTGTAATATAGATTCTAGATCCATCCATATTATTGCACATATTAGCATTTCCTTCTTTAAGGCTAAATAGTGTTCAGTGGAGTGAATCATGTTGTCTGTATCCATTTATCTGTTACTACTCATTGTTTCACTATCGTGACTATTATCAGTTGTGAGCAGGGGCATGCACATGACCCCTCAAGTGAGAGATTTAATCCTTTAGGTACATACCCAGAAGAACATTCAGTCTAATCTTAGAAGTCCTCATGAGATGAATACTTCCACTAGCCCTGTTTTATAAAGACACTGGAAAACAGAACACAACATCTTCACTACTTTGGGAGTTGATATTCAAATGCCTGATACAGTGTAATTGAAATAATATAGATTATTTACGGATAGGTGCTTGGTTGAATGAGAAGTCATTCCTTTTTCGTTTCGCACAGAAATTGGGAGATTGATGCAGTGGAACCACAGTGAGTCTGAGGCCTTCCTGTGTTATGTAGCAAGATTATGCTTCAAAAAACAGCCAATGAATGAACAAAGAAAATACAACTGACATTCCAATAGCTATAAGTTAAAACACACAATATCTCAATTTTACTGTTCTCTCTGCTGAAACAGCCAAATGCTAGTGAAATCACTTCAGAATTTCAGCATAATTGGAAGAATAAAAATTAAGCTCACTGAAGTTCCATTTAAGCATTTGATGAGTCAACAGACCCTAACTGCTATTTTTAAAATAGTTTATAAAACCAATCATGTGTTTATAGTCCATATGTATATATATGTATATATATACATATATATATGGACTATATATATGTATATATATCACCTTACTAATGAATTGTGTACTAAATTATCATCTATATTACTTTCTGTTCTCTTAATGAATTCATAAACAGTGAACACAATTTTAAAAGAATCCTTAATGGTCGAGATATGTACAGTATATAAAGCTGGCCTGATATTATTACTTGTGTTTTACTTTGTATAGCTTAAAATGCTTTAGGTCTTGAGTCCTGAAAATAGAGTATAGTTCAAATAATAATTAATTATTAAACAATGTTAATGTGTATTATCTATGACTTTGAACCTTAAGCTCCATGTGTTTTTAAATATTTATTGTTACCTCTAAAAATGTTATACTGCCTTATTTAAAATGTAATGATATAATTTTAGGGTACAGATATTTTCAGTGTGGTGCCTGGAATTATAAATTTCTCTGAAAACAGTAATAAGTAAATGTGATCATAACTCTAATAGGGAAAAAGTGTAGTGGGTTGGAAACTATTGCCGTCTTGATTTTCTTGCTTTGGATCCCATTCATGTTATCTTTCTTTGAGTTTTGTTTTGATCTGCTTGGAACTTTTTATTTATTTATTTTTGCAGTACTAAAGCTTAGTCCCTCATATATTAGCTAAGATCTGTATCATTGAGCCTCAGGACCACCCTTTGTGTGTTCTTTTCCATCAGTATATATCTGTTTCTAAAATTATGGTTTCTTTATGACATTTTTGTAGATGTGTATCAGGCCCTCCACTCATATTCACCCCAGTCCCTCCTCAACCCCCCCCCTTTTTATTATTACCTTCCTCTCTCCCTAGTTTCCTTACAGTGTTTTAAATTTTTAAATCCAATTCCATATGTTGGAGAAGGGATATTTGTCTTTCTGAGTTTGGTTCAATTTGCTTAACATTTGATCTCCAGCACCATCCAGTTTCCTAAAAGTGACATAATTTTACTATGTTGCATAACAAAATAAAATTATGATATATATGTTGTGAGTATGTATGTATGTGGGTCTGACATTTTTATACATTCATTTGTTGATGTGTCTAGGTTAGTTCCATATCTTGGCTGCTGTGAATATTCCTCCTTTCTAACCGGCAGTAGGGGCACATGCCTAATTTAATCCTTGTACTTGGGAGATAGAGGCAGGCAGATCTCTGTGAGGTCTAGACCAGCCTGGTCTACAAGAGCTAGTTCCAGGACAGGCTCCAAAACTACAGAGAAACTCTATCTCAGAAAGCGAATAAATAAATAAATAAATAAATAAATAAATAAATAAATAACTCCTGTCTAAGGATGTTCTTGTGATAAAGCAGAATGAACAAAAGCAATTTGTGGAAGAATCAGGTTTTGTGGGTTTTTTGGTGTTTTTTGTTTTTTTGTTTGTTTGTTTGTTTGTTTTTTTAGCTTATGCTTCCACACCACCACCTGTTATCAAAGGAATCAGGACAAAAACTCAAACAGCAATAACCTGGAGACAGGAGCTGATGCAGAGGCCATGGAGGAGTGCTGCTTACACCATAGCCTTACTCCCATGGCTTGCTCAGCCTAGTTTTTATAGCATCCAGGACCACAAGCCCAGGCATAGCATTAATCCTCATTGAGGTGGGTCTTCCCACATCAATCGTCAATCAAGGATGTTTCCTACAACTTGCCTACAAGGCAATCCCATTCAGGTGTCTTCTCCATTAAGATTCCTTCTTCCCAGATGACCTTAGTATGTCTCAACTTGATAGAAGAAGTAACCAGCACACCTCTATTAGCACAGATGGGCAAGTTTCTCCATTATAATCAGACAGAGATCCCTCAAGGTGTACATCCAGGTATGGTGTAATTGAGCCAAATTGTAGTTTTACGTTTAATTTCTTCCAGAATCTTCATACTGATTCTCGCTGTGGCTACACCAGTTCTATCCCACTTGACTGTAACCTAATGAATCCAATAAATTAGATGAGTCAATGTATTTGGAAAGAAATTCTTCAATTAAACTGAAACTATAATACTAATGCTTGATTAGTCATATTACTTAAATAGAGACAATTTGAGAGTACTATTCTCAGAATCCCAAATAGAAACAAAATGTAATAGATTAAGAAGTGTTTGGAAGTGGATTTAGTAGAAGCAGAAGATTCTAACCACTCTGGTAGTAAATAGTAGCTATTTTCCATGTGTTTCTGGGTTTATCCAACTGTCAAGTCACTGCAATGACATGTGGGCTTCTGAGAATTTCTGTATTTGTCTATTTGAACAGAGCTGAAGAAGTAGGCATTCACAGCAACCCACTTTATTTACAGCTCTGCTTTGCAGTTTATGACAAAGGAGAGCCTCTTGCATGCTTTCGTTAAATGTTATGATGCTTGTTCTGCCACCCTCTGAGACACACAGGGTGTAACTTTCCTATACAAACTAGTTTTTCAGTCAGTGCTTAGTGTTTGATGGGCAGTGTTTCTAACCATTTTTTTAACCAATATGAATGCATATAAGTATCAGAACAATTGTAGTTTAAATAGGGGATTGATTACGGTTGGCTAAAAAGACTGACGATGTTTATAAAGCACATCAAACTTGTTGTCCAACCTAGGCTATAGTCATTAGCCATGTATGGATATCTCCGTTCTTTCACAGTCCGAACTATAAATGTTCAGTTGAATTAAAGTCCAAATTTATCAGTCCATTTAAGTGGAGAGTTATAAAACAGAAGCAAATCAAAGTGTGCTAATTTTTCTCTCAAAAAGATGCTTAGAATTTCCCAAGATGCAAATCAAATAACATTCCAAAGTTCTACCCAGTATCCTTCAGATCTAAAAGAGTGGTCACCTAGGAACCTTACAGAAAGGTCCTTAAGGGGATCAGAAGAATGTGAAGACCACGAAGCACAATGAACCCCCATTTGTTGGTTTACTAAGTCCTATCTTTGTCTGGTATAGGGTCTGCAGGATGTTTAGTGTTTATGGTATTGTTTGGACCAGGAATCATTTGATTCAAAATGCTTGAAAATTCTATAAAAATTCTGCTAACCTTTATCATGTGGAGCCAGCATAGGAGCTACCTGTCACACCTGGCAGAGAACTTGAGGAAATGGACTTTTCTCGTATATTCATTCAAAGACTTGAAATGTGTATCTGCCCAGTCTTTTAGACCACTTTACATGATGCTTATGACATTGTTCTTGTGTGTGTGCATCATCATGAGTCTTTGGGTGTGTGTGTGTGTGTGTGTGTGTGTGTGTGTGTGTTGTATGTGTTGTTCTTGCTATAGAATTACATGTCCATCTTGCCTTGCACAAACTTAAACTTGCACCACCATAGACCTTTAGACAGGCTGACATTTTGCTTATAACCTTGTACAATCTTACACCAGAGGCAAGCTACAGAAGTCACGCATCCCTGTACTATAGAATTTTTCTAGTACTTAAAAATATTTTAACATTGTGGCTGTCTAAAACACACTGTACTGGGCATGGTAGTATATGCCTGTCATCCCAACACCAGGGAAGTTGAGGCAGGGAAGAGTGGTCAGTTTGAAACTCACCTAGGCTGCATAGTAAGTTATTTCAAAACAAAATTAAAGGGGGAAAAACAGGCCAGGCAACTAATCAACCAACTAAACAAAAACAAACAGTTGTTTGTTTTCTGAAAATGTTTAAACTAAAATCACATGGAAGAATGGACTTTGCCCCCCTACAAATCTTCACAACTTTCAGATCTGTAAATTTCAAAAGTGTCTTGAAGCAGCAGTCGATTCCTGCTTTGTTTAGGGTGTTATCGTTCATATTTAGTCTGATGCCTTTAGCATATGATACACTGTGATGATGCTTGTGGTCTGTTTAAGCAACCAAGTGCATTGCTGCATTGTGATTGTTATTAAAAAATGGGGGCCCCGTGTGGTGGTTCATACCTGTACACTCAGTACTTGGGAAGAATTTCGTCAGTCTGAGGACAGCCTGAAATTTAAATTGAGTTTCCTATCAGCCTGAGCCAAAGAGTGAGATGTGTTTTAAGATAAATGTCACGTACAATTAAGAAATTCAAAAGAGCAATTGCTCAAGTAAGGTTTGACCCAGTCTTTGGGTCTGTGGCCCTGGATCAGCCATGTCTCTGCTCTGCTCCCTATGGACACCTGGCAACTGTTACAGGCTCTTAGCTCATGGCATGAAACTGACTGGCACAGTGTGGCACTTCACATCTTTGTCTTAGACCATCAGGACATGTCTCCTAACAGCTGTGCTATGTAGATCCCACTCCTTCCTAAATTCATCCCTTGCTTCCCAATGAGATGGAGTAGCTGAAGCTAACCAAGGCAGAGTCCCTCTTCCCAAACTTGCCTTGAGTATGAGAATGAGTGAGGTATGTGGGGATGCGGAGACTGTTGGCAGAGAGGGGAAGACATGCAGTGATCAGGGGTAATAGCAGTGAGTGCATGTTTATTGAGTTAAATGTGGTAGCATAAGGTTTGGGGATTCAAGCCAAAATAACAGATGGAGGAGCTGATGGATTCCTCCATTCAGCCAAGAAGGGGAATCATGTCTGCAGAGGCGCAGAGGTATGAACGTGTTTGACATGTGTGGAGAGCTTCAAGGAGAGGGTGTGACAAGAGCAAAAGGAGTTTGTAGAGATGGTCTTCCGGGAGAAGCAGAAGCCTGGACCTAACTTGTATCTGTCCTAGGTGAACTTGTATCTATCTAGGTGAATATGTTTAAATGCCTGAAACAATCGCATTTCCAGTGGGCATAGGCCATGCTGACTAGCTCAGGTCTGTAGCACACACACACACACACACACACACACACACACACAGAGTAGCTGGAACTCACAGGAAGGAAAAATGATTTTCTTAAGATAATAATGGAGAATTAACATTAAGGAGAACCAAGAACTGGAAAAGGATTGGTAGGTATCGGAGGAATGGACCAAGATAGACACACTTTTCAACTCCCCTGGTATCTGGTGAGGTGAGGGGGTGATTTTACATTCCCTTGAGTTCACATAGAACACAGCTCCCAGACCTAAGGAAAGAAGAGATAGTCTATTCTGTGCCAAATATGAGTGACTGTGGTCCTGGAGCAGATTCAGGCTGCCCAGAACGATATAGTCTATTATGGAAGGGTTTATGTGCATTTCCACAGTCATCGAACAAAACTCATAAATCAAAGCTTTGGTAGAGACTGGATTGAGACAAGTGACAGCAGAGCTTCAAGACCTGTCTAATGACAGTCTTAGCTTTTGGATTGGTGGATACTAATTGTCTGTGTTAAGCTAATTTTGTAAGGTTTGTCATGGTAGCCCAAAGGGATGTTAGATCATATACAACAAATGGGTAGTGTTAAAGGGACTAACGATAGTCCCAGATAACTTCAAGTTAGATTTGCACCATTCCAACTCTCCAAAGCATGAGCATGTAGTTCTAATCACTCTTTCAGAATATTGAACACAGGTCCAACTTTTTTTTCTTTTTCTTTTTCTTTTTTTTTTCTTTTCCTTTTTGTGTGTGTGTGTGTCTTTAGTTCTCATTACCACATCTTTTCAGAAATAGCCTAACTGTCATCTCGTCACTTTTTGGGTTCTATATCTGTGCTTCCAAAGGACATGAGCCAATTACAGGTCCAGAAAAGCTGGTGTTTGTGCCTGGTCTACCCTTCTGTCACAAGTAACCTAAGTATGCCTTGTCTTTTATTTTGTCTTCTTTGGAAGGTTTTTTACTGGAATTAACAACTTTAAAGCATAGGGATAAGACTCATCCTCTTTTCTAGCCTAAAAAGCTGAAATTAATATTTGAAGGCTAGGCTTTGCTTCAAGAATTCAGTTTATTCTGTTTCCATGAAATGTCACCACACTCCCTTCTTCCTCTCCTAGATGTAAGGAAGAATGTGGACATTCTCCACTCTTCTTGGCTTTATAAAATGAAAATGTGGCCATCAGGTAGACATGGGAAAAGCAGGGAGTCTGACGCTCATCCTGGTGCTCTGCCTTTGTGGGGAGTCCTGAGGCACTGCTACCCACGGCTGTGAACACCGGACTGTTCCTGGGTGGAGGGAGACATTGGCATCTTGCTGCTCATTCAAGGCTCTGTCATGTGCCCACCCCTCTCTGCAATGATCTCAGTTGCCTCATTGGCGTAATTAAGTACTCCCAATGCTACTGCCCCAGTTTCTAGAATGTGGGTAGGGAGAGCTGCCCTCACTGTGCCAACCCCCACACCAGCATGTTTCCTCATTAAATCATGCATATGCTAATGAAGTGTGAAAATCAGCCAAATAACAAGTCTTTCTAATCACTTGAGGTCCCAAGAGCAAAAGGGTCCCCCTCCTTTCCCTTAATTTTGGGGAGGTGGTTATGATTTGCAAGGCAGTCAGAATCACAATTCTCCAGTGTTTTTCCCCTCCCATTTCTTTTCAGCTGAAATGAGGGTAATTGGCATTTTTGCTTCTACCTCAAGTGAGAAGAGTCTTGGAAAAACCAGTGACCCACTGTGCCCTTTTCATTCACATCTGGGGCTAGATAATCCCTAGTTTTACATTAACATACAGAGCCATCCCTATGGGCAATTAGCCAGACTACATTATTTCCTGCCCCCTGGAGGGCCAGTGTTTAAGAGCTTTGCCCCCAGAGATGGTGCATGTCAAGGCCCTTGTGTTGTGATTACATTTTACCTTTGCGTGCCAGCTAACTTCTTGGCATTCTTGCTAGTCTACCCATTATCCTTGCAGCTGCTTCTGTAGCTGAGGAATCCAAGCCCTGCTTCTCTGACCCAGGCTTCACCCTCCACCTAATCACTTACCTTGTACCTATGGCTGGCCCACAGGGGGATCATTTGCATATATGGCCTCCCTCTCCCAGGAAGGCTGTCTTCTGCTCATCTTTTCGATCTCAGCTCAGCATCTATACCTCATAGAGGCTGATGTTGACAACCTAGTCAGTATGCAACCTCATTCCTTTCTATTATCTTACACTACTCACTCTTATTAAAGGCAATGCCTCTCCTTGAGCATAAGGGGGCTAGATTGACCTACTTGTCATGGTATCACTAGGGCCCCATACATGCCTGGTCCATGTGCCCTGTGCTTGCTTTCAATTAGTTTTATACTATAGTTCAAGGTTGTATTTCTCTGGCCATTTCACCCTAGACTGTCTACTCCAAGAAAGACCCTCCTGCATTTACATTTGTTTTTCTATGCTGAAAATGCCCCAGAGTTTTAGTTTGAATGCTGACCATATCCCATGGCAGCAACGTATCTGATGATAGGATTTTATTGAAAGTTCTCTGGACACTGGTGAAGTGGTTACCTCACACACCCCATCAGTCTCCTCTCCTTCTTATCCATTTGCTCCCTGAGTTTCAGCTAGTCTTTCCTTCATTTTCACACACTTCACCCAAAATCCCCCTCTTCCCTCTGGCTGAAAAAACCAACAAGTGTCTCCCCACCTCCCCAGTCCCGCTATGCACAGCTACACAGATGCCTCTTATCCAACACAGCTACCTTTTGTTCCTCAAGCATAGTCCTTGGAGAGATTAATTTATTCCAACATATTGAATGAATAAATCACCACATAGATGTTACCATGGTCCCAACTGATCTGAGCCCTCCTTTTGCTGTATTCATTTATTCAACAAATATTTATTCATATTGTGTGTGCTGGGTGCTTGGGACCAACCATGAGCAAGACTGGTCTTCCCATCCTAAAGTCTTTAGAAGAAACACAAGCAGTGGTTGAGTCCATGGGTTGGGGAGAGGCAGCCTGAAACTAGAGAAGCTTGTAGCTGGTGTTAGCTGTATCCAACTACAAAGCCAAAGGCTGTGTTTAAACACACCCTCTGCCAGAGCACTGAGAGTGTCTCCCAAATGACCCAAACTGCACTGTAGTCATTATTCGAAACGTCAGCCTCCCTATTTAGGGAGTAATTACCTCTATTTTGTTGTTGTTGTTGTTTGTTTGTATAACCAGGGTGTGCTAAGGAGAAAAACAACTGTGTTGGCTGGGTGTGGAATTTACCATCATCTCTAAAACTTAGACAAAAAGGTTGAAATGGGCTGTACTTAAGAGACTCAGAGGAATTGCTTTCTTCCCCAGGACACAAACGATAGTCAAGCCAGTACATAGCTAAACAGCAACATTGGAGATGCTGGCACAGCAGCCTAGAGAAGGAAGCAGAAAGGCCCTTCTCATCACTAGCTGGGTCCGACCATGTCTGGTCCATTTCAGGGTGACCTTCTAGAGCCCCAATAGGACAGAGTTTAGCACTCAGCTTCTTACCTCACTGTCTGTCTGATTGATTGACTATTTTTTAATTTTATAAACTTTATGATTTTTTTAAAGATGCAAATAAGAAAATTGTACACCACAGATAACCAGGTAATGGATATGAGCCATGAAAGAGGCTATAAAGTTAATTGTTTTTTTATAGTTCTGGCTCTCTCATACTTTTTCATTGTGGTGCTAAGTGAGTATATAGAAATTGATTTGATAGTAAAAAATGTGAAAGCCAGTGTGGTACTCCACAGCTTCCATACCAAATGACTACTCTAACTGTGCAGAAGTTTGTTGGGGTGGATAGATTTGGTGTCTAGTTAAATTTGATTGTTTTTTTAAAAAAGCCTTTTTTGCATTTGCATTCATTTATTTATTTAGGGGGTCTTGTGCCATGGCATATGTGTGGAGGTTATGTGTGGAGGTCAGAGAACACTTGCAAGAGTTGATTTTCCTGCCATGTGGAGCCTCAGGGATCCAACTTGGTCATCAGTCTTGGCAGCAGGCATGTGTACTGAATGTGCCAGCTCATAGGTTCTGATTGGTTGACTTAATAGTTGAAAGATGAGCTTGTCATAGAAGCATGCTACTATCATTCCTGTAAAGACTTGACTTAAGAGAAAAGAGGAGCTGGGAACATACACAAGGAGTCCAGTTCTACCCAGCTAGTACAGAATTGAGCTGACAAGATTTTTAAGTCAGGTAGGGCTGGAATACATAGTGCTTCTGTACCCCTGGAAAATCTTGGCATTTCAGGTGTAAACTACAAGCAAAAAGTCTTAAATGTTAACAAACGTCCATGATTCCATCTTCTTCTGAAGATAAGACTGTGTACCCTCAGTGGTAAGCAGTTTCTTCATGGCTACAACTGGCTGGAGTGGGGCTATGGGTATCTTCTCATATAGATCATTAAGAGAATTCCAAACTGCCTTATTTCAATCCAAACCTGTTCCACCTATGGAAACTATCTGCCTAATACCTGAGTTTGCAACTCCCCTCACAGGTTCAAGAAGGGAAATATGAGTTACTATAAATACTGTTTATATATATTTGTTTGATTTTTTTTTCAGCAGACCTCAAATTAAAATGCTATGTCTGCTACTCCAGTACCAAGTTGCCCTGAGTAAAACCTTGACCTCTCCATGCTCCCATTTCTCCATCAGCAAAATGGATAGTTACCATAGGAACAGCTTCTTAATGTTGCCAAAAATGAGCAAGATAAATCCTGCAAAGCATTGTGTAGATGGATGGCACTGTAAAAAGCACTGAGAAAATTACAAGCTTGGAGAAAAGCTTCCTGAAGTAGTTGAATTTAAAAAGAAAAACTGAGGTCCTATCTTTTATTGCTTTCCAAATTTCGTCTCCTTCTCTGACTGGTCTCTAATAGAGAACTTGTTAGATGGTGTCATACTCAACTGTGTCTCCCTTCTTTTTCTCTCTTAGTTTGGAGGGCTGTGGGGAGAGGCTGAGACAATCACATCCTCTCCAATGACCAAGAAGCATTGCCTTGGGTGAGAGCAGAAAGCAGTTAATAGGAAGCAGCAGTTATGAACTAGGAACGCACAGGACACAGAGGGTACTGTAAGTGTCATCTATCACCTGTGAGGAGCCCAGCCTCAAAAGAGGACCTGGCAGTGGATGCTTGTTTGCACAGGTCGACATAGTTCCAGTGTTCCAGGAAATGGTGGTGTCTTCCTAATCAGAATATGGGACGAATAGGAAGGGACCAACTTCAAAATTGGCTCTTGGCTGGTTTTGAGTTTGAACACCTAGATGAACCACACTCTGTGTTTTAAGCAGCATTGTTAACATGCGTGCCCCCAAAAAGCAAAGGAATCTTGACTACAGAGCTGTCATCAAGCTGAGAAATGACCCCTGAGACAAGGGCATTATGGGAGTTTCCACATGCTCTTAGATAATTCATTTTCTGTTTGCTTCTGTGTCCTGCAATAATTGATCCTACACTTTGATGGACAACTCCCCCTTTGTTTCCAAATTTATTTCTCCCATGTGTCCAATCAAAAGCATCATAGCATTTTAAGTTTGTCTTACCCTGAGATTACCAGGACACTGACATTCTGTCCAGTTAACATAAAGAAACCTTCCTTCGTGAAGATATTTATCCAATGAGCACTGTTGTGTGGGGGCTGGGAGGTGATGCTAAAAGTGGAGTCCGGGCCTCTTGGGTGCTGTGTGAGTGCTCTGCCACTGAGCCATACCTCCAAGCCCTGAGTGATGGCTTTCATGTACTGGGATATAGATGAAAGGAAATTGTGCTCATACAGGATATCATTTAAAGTAACATTTTCAATAGTAAAGTTAAGAACAAAACATGATGAGCTTGTGCCTATGTATTTAGAGTACCGGTTCTAGTTCTCATTTGACACCAGCAAGAAGTGGTGAATTTTACTCAAAATGTGGAACGGGTGTTTCAGACTGTGGCAAGGGAAATGCCAACCACTCCCATGGAACATTTCTATAAATCCATTTCACACCAGTGCTATGATGCTAGCATTGCCCCTGCTTAATTAAACTAGGTCATGAAGAATCTTCATTCATGGCAATCTTTCGGTGTAATATTAAACACCTTTGACTTAGTAATGGTTATATTTATTTTACAAATGCATATAATCCAGGTTCTTTAGATCATTGATGTTACTCAATGAAGCTACTTGCTATTCACACTTTCCGTCTTGGGTATTGACATAGATGACCTTTCTTTTTGTTTTTAGAATTGTTTACTGAGAAAACCTTTGTACATCATTCTGTTGTGTAGAGGAAACTGGAAGTTTGATGCAATGGCGGGTAGGCTGAAATATCCCATTTTCTTATTTGTAATTAAAGAAAGAGTACAAATTTTGAGTTTGGTGTTCTCAGCACACGAGGTTTTGAGATAGCGATCATTGTAAACAAATCTGGAGTGGTCTTCATTTTTCTGCTCATGGAGTACTAAAAATGTACAAACAAGCACACCTAGAAAAATTACATGAGAATATTTATACCCTTATTCTCCCAGTAATTTTCTGACATTCTGTTCTAGTTTCATTTCTGTTACTGAGATAAAATGTCCTTACAAATCACAGCTTTGGGAAGAAAGGGTTATAAGTCTAGGTTACAGACCATCATGGCAGTGAGAATATCAGGGACTTTAAATGTTACTCCCGTCACATTCACAGTCAAGAACACAGAAAAATGGATGTATATGTCCAGTACTCAGCTTGCTTTATCTACCCATGTAATTCAAGACCCCTTCCTAGGGAATGCTGTTTCCCATGGTGGACTGGGTCTTCCCACATGAATTAACTTAAAACAGCTCCTTACTGGCATGCCACTGGCCAAGCCAATGTAGATAGTGCCTCATTGAGACTCTCCTCCCAGGTAATTCTAGGTTTTATCAAATTGAAAATTTAAAGCTAACCATCACACACTGTCAGTTCCTACTGTCCCTGAAGAAGCATATTCTAGTTCCTCCTGTGCCCTGATCAGACAGTATTGCAATGTCTTCATCCTTGGATGGGAGTGATATGACTGGTTAAAGTGCTCGGTGTTGGAAGTCTTTGTTTCCAGTTCATGAAAGTGACATCTCTAAAGGGGACTTGTAATTCTTTATCTGTTGATATTTACAAAGAGAGGCACACATCTCCAAGTAGGACCTTTTGGGCACTTGGTGGAAAGTTTTTTTTGTTTTGTTTTGTTGTTTTGTTTTGTTTTGTTTTGAATATCATTTACAGCCTCTGATATTATTTTTTTTTAAAAAAATTAGAAACATGGTGTTTAACTGATTAGGCATATTGTCTGGCCTTTGGAAAATTGGAGAAAATGTGGCACAGTTAAATAGAAAGTGTGAGGTATTTTTATATTATTTAATCAATTTAAGAGGAAGTGGTTAGTTTATGAGAAGAGATATTTAAAGCACCCCAAATAGGTTCTATAAACAGTTTTATAGAAATGTGCCTTGTTAGCCTGTACATATGGAGTTTCAGTCAAAGCAAGGCTTATATCACACTATACCTTATGCAGAACCTGAATGTTTCCCACAGTCACAGTTTAAATTATTCATTTCAGTCTACACTGTTCCCCTTAAGCTGTGACTGGCTCAGACCTGGGGATGGGATTATGACTAAGTGTGCTTCAGTAACAACATGACCATGGATGTGATGGATGTGGCACTGAACATTCCTCTGCCATATTACTTTTTTAGTAGCTTGTAGTAAACTGCCAGTTATTTTATTTTATGCAGTCTTTTTCCTTAGACTTGGGTTGTTTGGGTATTCTCCATGTCTGTGAGTAGATGATGTGTGTAAGTATGGACACACTCATGCCACAGTCATACATGGCATTCAGAAGACCACCTTGGCTGTCAGTTCTTCCCTTCACCTCTCTCCTTGGATGTTCTCTGAAGGTTACACAATGATGGCTGACCTAAGGATTCTTCTGCATCCTCCTGTCTCTCCATAGGAACATTGGAACTGTAGACATGTGCTACTTCACCCACAATTACATACACTGAGGACTCAAACTCAGCATGTGCTTAACCAATAAAACATCTCTCCAGCCCTAACATGGTAGTATTAAAGTAACCTTTACTTTACCTATTTTGTAGGTATTTTGGGGGGCGGGGAAAGTTCCTGAAGGCAAAAAAGAAAAAAACTCTGGAGGTCTTTGGTTTGGGAAATCTCTTTTACCTCTGCTATGATATGGTTTATGCAATAAGGTAAAGTCTAGAATGGCTGAACATAATCTTTAAATATGAAGAGTAAGGAGTCAGTCAGATGAGTCAGGCTCAACTATCAGCTCCTATAAGCCATCTCTTTGCATTCTGCATTCTGTAATGTGACAACTGATAAGTGAGCCACAGGATAGCCACTTCAGTGGAAACCTTTGGATCCCAACCTCCTTACACATGACACATGATATTCCACACATGAATTTAGGTTTGAAGCTACCAACCTCAGCACCAGCAGGAACCTTCTGGCTCTCATACACAATGGATGGAGAAGAATCAGACTGACCCAAAATTCAACGCATTCACATCTTCCTTCCCCATTTAGTTGGATCTCAAAGTAATCATCCTCATTTCTCAGTTTTGTGATGTCAGGATGACTCTAAGTCTCCAAAGTACAGCAGTAGTTTGAAGGGGGGAAATGCACTTTCCGCAGTAAAGCAATTAAGCAACATGGATTTTTTTTTTCTTTAAATTTCTGTCTTGGCCTTCAGCTCAAATCAGTTATGTTCTGATTTGTGAAAAAAGGCAAACCTTACCCAAGTATTAGGTAAACCTTACAGCCAGAAAGAATCAGAGCTTTTCAAATGCTGCCATGGTTGTGTTCATGTAAACTAAGTATTCTGTGGTCCAGCGGCTACACAAGTTTGGATGCTTGGCATCAGACAGTTGTGGTGCTGGAGTTTTCTTCTTCAATGATACCTAGACACACTTTCACATCTGTTTATGGGAAACTGCAAGTTATGAGTGGCATTGGGTGATGTAGAGGTTGAAAGCAAAGATTTTGTCTTGGGCATGGGTCAATAGAATTACCAATGTTTCTGTGTGGCTTGGGGTGGGCCTACCAAAGCATCTGTTTTAGGTCCCTTGCTTGCAGATTGGCACAATGCTATACTTAAAACATGGCAGTGCTGGTAAATGAATGGCACAGTTGTATCTGAAGAAGTTAGCATGGTATAGAGCAAACAAGAACCCTGTCAATGTTAACTGCTGTCACCATCTTCAGCTGGGATGTGGGAGAGGATTGAAAAGAAAGTGGCTCCTTTGGGCACTGCAGGCTGCATCCTGTTCTCCCAGGCAATTTAACCAACATGTGAGGTGTCTTCACTAGTGTAGAGTGAGGTGAGATGTACTCAAGTGAGTGGGCAAAAATGAAAAAGATAACAGCTCTGCAATGGCCAGCCTTCATTATCTATAAATTCCTCACCCACACATTTAACAAACCACAAACTGAAATTATATTTTAAAGCATGAGTACTGAACATGTATATTTTCTTGTCATTCTCCACACAATAAAGCACAATAATAATCTGCATAACATTTGCATAATATTCATATTATAAGCATATACCTAGAGATGAGCTGAAGTACATGAGAGGGATGAATATGTTATATACAAATATAGAAAAAGTAAGAAAGCAGAGCATCCATGGATTTTTGTCTGTCTGGGGACTCTGTCCCAGTCTCCTATGACTGCAAAGGGACAACTGGATTTTGTTTAAATGGTATTTGAAGTTATCCATGAAGAGTAGTCAAAAGAGCAGAGAACTTTCTGTTTGTCTTTTTCCTTACTTCATTTTTTGTTTGTTTGATTGACTTTTTTTGAGACATGGTCTTGCTATGTAGCCCAAGGCTGGCCTTGAACTCACCATCCTTCTGGTATAAGCCTATTAAGTGCTATAATTATAGCTATGTACTACCTTGGCCAAAAAGAGATAAAGTAAGGTTTAATAGATGAATAATTAAAAATGAACATTTAACCAATGGAATGGAAAAAGGGACATGGTGGTTGTCTTTGTGTGTTACATCCTTAAAGGCTTTTGAGACTATACCTTGACCAGGTAGAAGAGCAAAGCCAGTCTACTTGCTGATAGCTTCCCAAATGGAGAGGACTATATCAAAACCATTTGTGGTTCAGTTTGTATCCTGGGATGTTGATGAAGGGCTGAACCAGTAGCTGTTGTTACATCCTTGGTGTTCCTGCTACCAGTGGGCCTGGTAGGAGGCATTTAGAAATCAGTCATTCTCAAGAAGATAGAGACTTTCATTTTGAACATATTATCTTTCTGATTTCATAAACACTATGCTTTCTATATATAAATAAAATATTCAAACTATGCCACAATAAACTCACTGATGAATGCATCCAATATTTATTTATTATCTAGTGTGTGTGTGTGTGTGTGTGTGTGTGTGTGTGCAGGTACACATATGTATGTGAGAGCATGCATATGTAGGATAGAAGATAACCTCAGGCATATACCTCCTTTGCCACAGGTATCTCCCTAGCTTGGACACACCAGTTAGGAGAGTCTCTGGCATTTGCTGGCTAATGAGTCTCATCTATCTCCCCCTTCCCAGTTCTGGGATTATAGATGTTCCACCATGCCTGGCATTCTTATATTTTTGGTTGTGAGCCTAGCCTTTAATGGCTGAACCATCTCTCCAGTCCTATGCCTGGCATTCTTGTGTGGGTCCTGCAGATAAAATTCAGGGTCTCATGCTTGCAAGACGAGAGCTTTACCAACTGAACTGTGTCCCTAACTCTGGTAATTATTAAAATTTTACTCTTCCCATTTTGAAGTACTGATCCTAAAGATAACTAAGACTATTTGTTTCCCCTATGGATAGCAAGTATTGAATATATAATAGATCCAAAATAATTGTTCTTGGATATTGAAGGAGCATGTATTTTACTACATTATTACATGGTCCCTTACAATTTTGCATTACTAAAAACAATCAGATTGAATCACTGCATTTAATATTATAACAACCACAAAAAAAGCAGCCCAATCTAGTGTATAGATTCTTTGATGCTAATAGAGAACCAAATTTGTCATCTGCCAGTGAGACGTGCCTTGCCTTTATGCCCAGCTTTATGTCCATGCTGCAAGCTATTCATCTAGGAAATTGCACTCTCTAATCCAGGCATTGGAGTGAGCAGAAGGGAGGGAGGCTCACACCTACTGCATGCAGAGCCTGTAATGCTTCCAGCATCAGGAAATCTTCATTCCAGTTGATCTAATTATGCAGCACAATCTGAGCCATAAATTAAACTTGGGGATGAGACTATGACCAAGTGTGTATCTATAATGTTTATGAGCCATAAGGTCATTGCAAAAAACATCCAGGAACATAGTGGTAATAGACTGTTGGCCTCTACGGAAATTATTAATTAAATTTTATCTTCTCTCTGGCATGCTTCAGTGGCAACACTATGAGTTTTTAGACCTGGAGAAACTACACCTCAATAATAGCCAGCCTTATCATCAGGCTGGCAGTCATTTAATACATTCCTTTGTCTGACACCAATCATGAACTGCATCATGGAATGTCAGGGTCTCTACAAATGCCAACTGCATGCTTTACCGTATAGCAGGCTTGGGGTTCAGATCTCATGATAGCAAATGTCAGAATCAACCACCAGCACAGCAATCCATTTCCTAGAATCCAGATGTGAGCATGAGTCTGTTACTTGTGCCCAGTGCCTCTGTCTCCGTGCTAGCCCCCAAATAGCTGACATCACTCTCAGTATTGAATAGCCTGGAATGTCAGTGTTGACAGCATCTAGATGAAGTGTTGCTTCTGAATCTCCCGTTTAAGGTTTAGGCTTGACTGGAAAAAGCAGAGCTGAAATGTCATTTCCAACTATTTCCTTAGAGATTTTCCAGATGGGTTGGCTCAGCTCTCATGCAAATGGAGTGGAGTTTTCATCGGTGTTGCTGTTGTCAGACAGCTGTGTTCCTTCTGCCCCATGCTGAACCCCCACACCCATGTGTTCTCATCAGCTGGTAGCTGTTCTGAAGACCCACAGGAGAGATTGGACTCTGGCTCTGTTTTCTCATAGAGGGTTGCCCTACTCCACTAATGGGAATTTAAGAATCTTCATTTCAGGCCTGGCAGCAGGTAGAGACTATGAAGAGGTACATGTGACTGATTGGATTCCGGATTTTCAGGACCATTACTTAAACATGCCTTCCATGGCTCACTGTGCATCCCTGATGGAAGATGTCATTCTGTAAATATGTTTCTCATACTGGTTAATGAATAAAGCACTGTTGGGCAGTAGGAAAGCAAGATAGGAGATAAGGAGGATTCGAGAAAGTAGTAGGGAGGAGTCAGTATGTAGAGACAGTGGGGAACAGAGGTCCTGGCCCACTCTGCGGTAAGATGAGACCACGTGGAAATACTTAGATTAATAGAAATGGGTTAATACTTAAGACAGAGTTAGCTGATAAGAAACTAGTAACTAGCCAACAGCATTTATATAAAATACAAAGTCTCGGTGTGCTATTTGGGGCTGGCGTGGTAGTGGGATCAGACCGGTGGTGAGGGGAAAACCTACTCGTAACACTTCATATTTTGCTAACCATGTTACACTCATGGTTAGCAAACTAGAAACTAGAAAAGATAGTTATGGTATGAGAACTTCATTTACTGATTTGCAATTTCATAGATGAATGTTACATTTTCTGAATTTTTAAAAATTAAGATAATATGTTTCATGTGCTGTGGTAAGCATTATGGAAATTTCAGGTCAGATGTCAATAGTATACAATATTTTTAGCAGCGATATCATCAGAGTAGGAGAACAACATTATTGGAATACTGCAAATAGAAAGGTTGCCCTCACCTGAGGAAGAAGAGATGTTTTATTTGGGGAAACTTTCTGCCCTACATTGTCATGTTGTCATGGAAACTTAGACTCCTAATGAGCTTAAGGATGGATGGATCCTGATCTGGTCCAAAATCTCACCATTTGTAAAACAACAACAAAAAACCTCTCCCAGCATCTTCCAGCTGTGTGAGCACTCAATATTTCATGACTATTTATTTTTAATGTGAGTTTTTTCCCAAATTCTCGTGTGTGTGTGTGTGTGTGTGTGTGTGTGTGTGTGTGTGTGTGTGTTGCTTGTAGATGTGGACAAGCCACAGCATGTAGGTGAATTCAGCGAATCACCTTTGGGCACTGGTCCTTGCCTTCCTACCTTGAGACAAGGACACTTGGACACTGTAGTCCAAACTAGCTGCCCTGAGAACTGAAGATCCTCCTGTCTCCTCCCATTTCCTTTTAGGGGTGCTGAAATTATAGAAACTTGCACCACTATGTCTAATTTTCATGTGAATTCTGGGAACTGAAACTCTGGACACCAGAAGAATAAGTTCCCGGTTAGCTGGTGCTACACAGTTGATGATAAGGGAACATAATCAAGTAGTTTAAGCAGAAAGTAGTTGCTAGGTTATAAAATTACTTCATTTTTATGAGTAAATGAAGACAGATTTTTTTTCCTGAACTTAGGAGTAATTATCTTGCTCCTAAAGAAGATGCTATCAGCAATTAGAAAACATTGTATAAGGAAGCTACCATCAAAGATGACACAAAGCACTAGGAAACTGGTTGAATACTAGATCATTCCCAGGATTCGTGGAGAACATATATGGACAATAATCCCTCACTGTATAGTTGGGATATAAATGCTGTCTTCATCCCAGAGAGTAACTTGGAAATACTCAGGAAAACATGCATTTTCACAGTAAAACAAACAAATGACCAAACTTATACTCTGGCTGTCGTGCTTGAAAGATAAATGCTTTTATCCACAGGGCCATCTTCCCAGCCCCAACATTCACGTACATTCATATATTTAGACAAAATGTATATTCTAGCTATATTAGGCAAAAATATGTTTAAATTCCATTGCAAAAAATAACAAACAAAACAAAACAAAAAAAAAACTGCCTTCTATGATTTACAGTTGTGTGTAGAAAACAATGTAAGAGGCAAACACATGGTGAATCATTGTGATCCCAGGTAGAGAGACAAAGGGATCAGGCATTCAAGGCCAGCCTGGGCTACATATTAACTTGAAGGCCATCTGAACTGCATGAGATTCTCTCTCAAGCAAAAAGCACACACAAATAAAAACTGTAAATGGCTTTTAGATCTATAATAGTGTGGTGGTATAAAAATCAATAATAATAATAATAATGTGGTTGGAATGCAAGATGAAACCAAAGAAATAAAAAACAGAAAAAAAATCAATGATTTTTTCATTTTAAATATTTTTTATTTTATATACACGTAATTTTATATATACATATACATGTGTATATGTGTATATACATTGAATCACTTTTGTGGAGTTAGGGATCAAACTCAGGCAAATGTGCTAAGCAAATGCTTGACTTCTAAACTACACACTCCATGATGCTAGCTTGTTTTACCATCATTGAGCCCTAAGCATTCTGTCTACATTCTGGATATTACACTACCACCAATTTATATACTTCTCAAATATGTTAGCCTATCCCATGAGGTTTGATTTTAGTCTAACAGTGTTCTCTGTGTGCTTCGATATGTGTGGTTTTATGTATTTTCCCTGTGTTGTGCTTCTGTCTTCATGTGTAACCATCCCCACTGTCAAGTCATACTCATTTCACCCATAATTTCTTCTAACGGTTTTATAGGTTCAGATCCTTTGTGAGTTAATTCCCTGTGTACTGTAAAAAGTAAGGCTCTAACTTCATCCTTTTGAATGTAGATAGCCAGCCTTCTTTGCATCTTTTCTTTGAAATGCCTTTCTTACTGAGCTGTCCTGGCACTGTTACAAAAAAAAAAAAAAAAAAAAAAAAAAAAAAACACTGATAACATGTGTATTTCTTTCTATGCTCTCAATTGCATCCACAAGCTGGTGTAACTTCTGTTACAGCCATAAGACACCATGGTGGTTGGTGTAGCTTTGCAGTGAGTTTTGAAATCAAGACACATACATTCTCTTAACATCTTTAAATTTTTTTAAGGTAAGATCTCACTATTAAGCCCAGACACATGCGACTGTTCCTGCCTTAGTTGCCATTATAGGAGTTCCCCACCACACCAGACTCTGACTTAGTGCTTGTTCGAGATATTTTGGCCATTGCTTTTACTCTCTTCAAATTCCATGTGAATTTTAGGATCAGTTTTCATATTTTCACCCAAAATATTGCTATCAGGTTCTTTATAAGGATTGTTACATATCACTTCAAGTAAATGTACCATGTTTGAGAAGTACTTGGTTTTTTTTTTAATTTATTATTTTTTTAATTATGTATGTGCCTCTATGTCTATCTGTGTGGGAGCATTGCATGGGGTTTCAAGTGCCTACAGAGGCTAAATGACTGCACTGAATCTGTGAGAGCTGGAGTTACAGGTAATTCCGAACTGTCCCATGTGAGTACTGGGAACCAAGCATAGATCCTCTACTAGGGCACTGTGTACTCTACAGCTAACCCATCTCTGCAGCTCTTTGAGTTCATATTTCTTAAGACAATTTTGAAATTGTCTTCCTATCTTTTAGTTTTGGGGGCATAGCTCTCATCCCTCCTTGGATAAATTTATTCATAAAAATTATATCTATTTTCCCTAGTATAGGTGATTTTTTTTCTTAATTTATAGATGATTCATTGGTAGTTTACAGAATCAGGGGTGAAGCATTGTGTGCATGTGTGTGTGTGTGTGTGTGTGTGTGTGTGTGTGAGAGAGAGAGAGAGAGAGAGAGAGAAAGATTGTAGGTGTAAGATGATTGTCATCTACAGACAGCACTGGTTTTTCCATTTCCCTTCTACTTCAGATGGTTTTTATTTCTCTTACAAATTGCTCTAGACAGAATTTGTAGTGTGGCACTGAAATGTAAGTATGAAAGTGGTCATCTTTGTCTTGTTTGTAATCATAGCAGAAATACTGTATCTTTCACTATGAAATATGATGCAAAATTCTCATACTTTGCCTTTATTGCGTAGAAGTCCTTTGTTTCTAGTTTTAAATTTTTCTAAAACGGTGTTAGCTTTTTATCAAAGCTTTTTTCTGCTTCTTCATATCAAAGGAGATGATGATGTGTTTTTTCCATGCATTCAATTAATATGACAAATTATATTGATGGGTTTTCACATATTCAGTCTCCTTTGCAATACCGGAATAAACCCCAGTTTTCCAGGATGTGCAGTTACTAAAATATGATTCAAACCTTGGTTTTGTTGTGGTTTGTTGAGGATTATTTTATTGTAATTCATAAAGAACATGGGTGTGTAGTTTTCTTGCTGTGTCTGTATCTGGCTTTCAAATAATCCTGGTTTCCTAAGGAAGTGTGGCATTCTCCTTAATCATTTGGAAGAGTTTCAAGAGGGTTAATGGTAGTTACTCAATACTTTAGGAGTCCATCAATGAAGACCTGTGATCCCAGGTTTTTCTTTGAATGGCTTAATTTCTTTACTTATTTTATTGCGAATCTAGTTAGATTTCCTTTCTTAGGAATATTTCCATTTTTACCTGGATCACTGAATCCATTGGCATACTGTTTCCATGGTGATCTCATAGCTGTTATATTTTCAGGATTTGTTTGATAATGTGTTGTTTTCTGAGAGGGTCTTACCATGTAGCTAAGATTAGCCATGGCCTTAGGATCTTTCTCCCTCAACCTTCCAACTCCCGGGACTGCAGGCATATGCACCATGCCTTATTCCCCATTTCGTTTTAATTTCTGTAAAACTGGAAATGATAAAAATAGACTTGCTTTGTTTGTTCTCCACTTGTAGGGAGCTGTTGCCTTATTGTCATCACACTCAGGATCTAGGATCCTTCTTGACATTTGGTCACAGTTCTAAGACTTGATTAGTCTATTCTTCTGTTGAGGTTAGATGCAAAACCTGTCTGTCACTGGTTGTGATATAATGACAGCAGTGGTCGTCACCATTGGGTGGCAAGTGTTATGTATGGAGAAGCTTACTTAAATCATCTCACCCTCACTGGACTCATAGCAGCCTTGTGGAGAGAGTGTGACCATCCCATCAGCTAACAAAAGCTGAACTGTGAAGTAGTTAGACTACTCCTTGAGTTGCAGAGATTACAGGAAGTCAATGAAACTTCATTTTGCTTAGAGTTAGTTACAATGTGTTTTAAGTCCCCAGAATTCATTGTCTATGAAGTTCTCTCATATTGAACCATTAAATGTGAAAGTATTTCATACATCACTGAGTTTTGTATCAAAAGCAAAGGGAATATGGAAGGTCAGGGTTTCTAGAGGAAGAAAAAGCCCATGTATACAGGCTGTCATTGTTGAGAAAAATAGATTGTCTGGCTAACTCACATTTAACAAGTCAATTAAAATTGGCCCTAAGGTTAAAATAGTTCAAGAGAAGCTAAGTGGGTGGGAAGACGATCTGAGCTAACATAACTGATCGTGAGTCAGTGAGATGGCTCAACCAGTAAAGGTGCTTACTGCACAAGCCTGGCAACCTGAGTTTATTCCTAGACCACACCACGAAAGGAGAAAACCAACTCCTGAAGGTTGTTCTCTGACATATGTACCCACAATGGCATACACACATCATGCACAAGCATGCACACCCACAGACACATGTGCGTGCACACACATGCACACACACACACACACACACACACACACACACACACAACTAACAATATATTAAATGAAACAGCTGATCATTTACACAAGACATAGGAACTACCCTTACCCTGGAGCCCATGCAGGCAAGTTAATGGGGATGGTGAGAAACCTGTGGGCTATATGTGTTGAAGAGCCTGTGTTCTAATATTGTTTATTTCTTTAATGATGCTATAATGAGTTGTTTTGGTGAATGTGCTAATACGAGAGAAGATGTATTGTTTCCTCTAACACTAGAAAGGCAGTGGCAGCACTAAGGCTATTCTCACAGCTTCATTTCAAACCAGATCATACATAATAAGCCACAGTCTGAAAGAACATAAAGCCTGCCTCTGCTTTGTTCCGACCTTTCAAAACAGCAAAACTAAATGCTAAAGGAGAAAAGACACCAGCTCCCCGGAATTATATCACATATATTAGTCATAGCAGGGCCAAACAGAGTTCCTGGAACACAAATGGCAAATGCGACCATTTCCCAAAGTCTGTCTTGTTTTTTGGAATTGAGTTCCATCGGCTAGATAATACCGTCTAATCCCTTACGCTGATTTAAAATTCCATCCGAAGGAAGTAATGTGCTTCTGTTCTGCAGGTTTCTTAAGGCAAATGCTTAGCTGGATTAACTTTATCTTCGCTGTTACAGGGGTCTTCTAGGTTATAACACAATTCTTAAAATAAAACAAAACTCTTCTATTTGGAAGGGCATTTCTCCATCAGAATTCATTTGTGATATTTGTTGAGTGACATTTGACATCTGAAAAACTGAAATCTTGTCTTTTACAGGCAGAGGGGCCTAAGTGACAAAAGAGATGGATAATGGATAATACAATCCCTTAAACGGTCTGGAATTAATCTACGGGAATGCTCAAGTGGGAGTTTTCATCCTTATTCTTTTGTGTATTTTAATTTTCTGATTAGGAGCAAGATTTGGCGTTCTTAAACTTTTGCATCACCGAAAGCTCTAGTCAAAAGCAGTGTTACAGATATGATTGAAGAAACAGAGGACAGGGTAACTGAGGAAATAGGCACCTCTGCTCTTGCAGGAGCCTTTGAGGCTCTGTGAGCAGACTTCCAGAGAGTATTTCTGTGGTTCCCTTAGTGGGAGACCAATAAAAAAGACTTCAAATGTGCAAATACACACCCATAACGAGTTCAGGAAGCACAAAAACTATATCCAAAACATTACCATCCAGAACTTTGATCCCACCCACCTTTCCAGAGGTTGTCAACGGGTATCAGTCTGGGAAATCCCTCTGCATTTCAAAATAAATATGTGCATGTTATTAACATATGGCTTTAAGATTTTAAATTAGACATTCTACAACATATAAATTATGTAATGGCAACAGTTCTATTTGCTTCCTTGTTTGTTTTATTTGGGGTTTTGGTTTTATATGTTTTGAGTGTTTGTCTCACTTTATAGCCCACAATGGCCTCAAACTCAAGACCCGTGTGGATGCAGCAGGTGGTAGAATTGCAGCCATGTACCACCACACTTGGATAGGCCAAGAGTTTTATTTTTTCCTGTATCATTCATTACTTAATCACCATCGCCTATAACAATAATCTTTTTACATTATTTTCTATAGTGGTATCATTTATGTATGTGTGTTCATGCATGTATATTCACATTCACATGTACGTGTGTGTGTGTGTGTGTGTGTATGTGTACATGCACATGCATGAATGAAGGCCAGAAAACAAACCCTTGTTGTTCTTCTCAGGAGCTTTCCACCTTACTTTTTGAGATAGAGTCTCTCATTGGCCTTGAGCTCGCCAGGTTAGGCTGACCAGCCAGTGAGTGATAGGAATCTTCCTGTCTCTGCCTCCCCAGCACAGGGACTACAAGTGTGGGCATCATGCTTAGTTTGGTTTGTGGGGTGGCGTATCCATTTGGCTCCTCATGCTGGTATATCAAGTACTTTGCCAATTCAGCCATCTCCTATAAACCCCCCTTAAAAGATAACAATCTTTTTTTAAGTTATATTTCTTTTTCTGATATGGATAGCCTAGAATTTATTTCATCATTTTCCCTTGGGTGTAATTTAAGTTGCTTCCAACTTTCTGCTGTGTTACACCTTATGAACTTTCTGCTGTGATACACCTTATGAATGGCTCTGTGCACATATGTTGGATGCTTTCCATGAGGTGGGACTTCAAGCCAACAAAGCATACATTCTGACCTCTTAAAGGGTCTTAAATCCCTTTCTCTGTCCTTGGCAATAAAAATGAGAAGTATAGTCTGAATACTTATGGAGGGACAGGATATGGGATACATCACCTCCCCCCACATTCTATTGGCTAACACCTCCCCCCACATTCTATTGGCTAACACTATCATGAAGCATCTCTTAAATGCAAAGGGTACCAAGAAATATGGATTAGCTGTATACTCAAGAACAATGAAAAGGGTAGTTTGGTAAGCTTCTGGCATGCCTACTACAGCAAGGGAAGCTGGGAATGTTTTTACCTAACTATGCCCTAACCCAAAATTCATTCCTGTAGATGAAAGGAACATTTGGTAGACAACTCATTATCTTCCTGGGCTCAAATGATGCTTGAGTTTGTTAGCTCTAATATAAATCATTTCCAGGGTAATACCTTCTATTGAAACCATATGCACCCTTCTCGGAATTTATATTCAACTAAATTTCAATTAAGTACAAGTATTCCTTAGGTCAATGGGCTCAGGTGCAATTGACCTGAAAATGATTGACAGTGCAAGACAAAGTTTTAAAAAAAATTAATAGCACCTGTTCACAAGGGCTTTATTGTGTTTGGTGATCAGAAGTTGAGACCTTATCGCCTGTCTTCAGGCTGTCAAGCCACTTATCTTGGCCTTTGAAATTTCTGTATTGGTGCTGAGTGATAAGCAGCCATCAAAGAGATATCTTACTGCTCATTCTGTCTTCCTAGGCATTGATGAGAGCCAAACCATGACTCAGGCATGCTTCTTGGATTCTGGCACTGGGGGCTTGAGATCTAAAGATGTAAGAATGTCTTTGAGGGTCTCCTCCCTTCCATTTCCATGATTAGTCAGAGTGAAGCCCTGTAATTTTTTCTATTTACTTGGCAATTTTATGCACCAAGAAAACAGTGTCTTTTTCAGACTGCTGAGTCTGTGAGCCCTTTGTGCCTAAGTAAAGTCTAATTTTGATTAACCAAGATGCTATAGTCCATACAGAGCTTCATGTTTTGAGAAAGTAAACAAATGCATTGTTTCCTGTAGGCTACATTTGAGGACAGAGAGCTGTGGGTTCCCTGTATCAGATCTTCACTTTCGGTGGGCTATTCCTTGTCATTTGAACCTATTCCTCTACTCCTCTTCTGCTGACTCCTGCTCTTCTTCTGGTGCCTTCTAACCCCAGCTCAGATGGCCCGTCTTCTACCAATGTAATAGACGTCCTCTCTTCTTCAACTCTGACCTGTTTCCTTTCACATTATTCTCTAACTCAAATAGTGCACTGTAGAAAATTTAAGACAAGAGTAACATGAAGAAAAATTACCACATGACATTACCACATGACATTAACAGAGACATCTGTTAATGTTTTCATATACATTTTCTAGTATATTTAATGTTATATGTAACATATTTTTGTTATTGAATTTAAAATGTAGTTTTATACTTAATGTTATAATGTTGCAGGATTAACAATTCTTTTAAATTACAATGATTTGCTAGGGTTTTCTTTTTCTCTATCTGAGATACCTTAAAGTCATTTCCCCTAAATTAGGGACACAGGATATCTAGGTTATTTCTGATTTTTTTTCTAACATAAATAACACTGGCAAATGATTATCTTATATACTTGTGTACATACTCCTGGATATTTTCTTATAATTAATCTTTGCAACTAAATTAACTGAATCAAAGACAAGTACATGCCCATTCCAAAAACTTTTTAGTATGTTTTCTTAGGTCTTATTAATATATTACTTAACAGGATGGTAAAATTGTGTTTTCCATCTTAAAGTCTTATTTGTAAATTAAGAGAAAAAAACTTGCTCGCGTTTGTATTTATAATGTCTAGAATATGGCATGTTCATATGTAAATATGGAATAAATGGATGGAGGGGAGTTTTAGTAACCTACAGTCCCTACAGATGCTGCAAGGTTAACCCTAAGCTGATATGGGGCCTTTAGGGAGCACTGTCTCCCTGTGTGTATTCCATACCACTCATCCTTTCTGACTGGTCTGCCTCTTGTACTGCTATGCATATTGTAAACACAGAAACCCTGTCCCAGAGTGTTCCTGTATCCCCTGAGGGAGTGACACAATGTGGGTCAAATAAAGAAGAAACTGTTACAGTGTTGATGCACATGCAAGAAACACATATTACAGGACACCCTTAGCATGTGTCAGATTCACCTACAGGCTTATTGATACACAGGTGGCTGGGATGTCCCCAGGGCTCTGCTTCAGCAGCTCTGGGGCAGAACCTGATAACCAGCCTTTCTTTTTAAATAACATAATATTTTTACTAATTCCTTAAGAATTTCATACATGTATACAACATATTTGTTCATATTTATTATCCCTCCACCCCCTAACTCTACCCAGATCTACTCCTACATCCTTAACCCCCCCCCAACTTCATGGCTTCTTTTGTTATTACTGCTGTTGTTTAATAACCTCCCAAGTTCAATTTGTGCTCTCCATCTGCTCAAGGATGTGGGACCATCCACTAGAGCATGGTTGAGCTACAGGGGTCACACCCTTAAACACAACCTTAAAGAAAATCATCTCTCTCTCTCTCTCTCTCTCTCTCTCTCTCTCTCTCTCTCTCTCTCTCTCTCTCTCTCTCAGATGCCATCAACTGTCCATAACTCCCCAGCCAAGGGTAGGAGTTCTTGAGCCCCTCCCTCTCCGTGCAGAAATGATCCCTGGCTGGGTCTTGTATAGGTCTTGTTCAGGCAGCTACAGCTGCTATGAATCCATGTGCTATGAATCCATGAGCACAACAGTCCTATCATGTCCAGAAGGCAATATATAGCTCCAGTCCAAGCCTGACTCTTGGCTTTAAAAAAATCTTTCCCTCTCCTTCTGCATTGGTTACTGAACTTTTGGGAGAGAGGATTGCTAGCTACAGATGCTGTGTTTGTGGCTAAGCATTCTACAGATACTTAGTCTCTGCACTCAACTGCCCACCATCTACCACAAAAAGCAATTTCTCTTATGAGGTCTGGTCTGTAGACATACAGATAAATTTAGAGGGAAGTTTAATACTATGTAAAATAATAGTAGTTTAATACTATGTAAAGTAATAGTAATTTTACCCCCCCCCCCGGGTAAACCATGGTTTCTTGACCAAATTGGCAGTCCCAGCATATATTTGCTTCTGCAGAAAGGATTTTAAATCTATTCAGAGAGATGTTAGTCACCCCCATAACATTCATGCTACTATTACACCCACGGGCATGCATAGCTTGGCAATCCTGTGTTTCTAATAGGCCCTTAGTTGTTGCTGATGCTTTTGATCTGGAATCCTCACTTTGCAACACACTGTGATAGGGAGCAATATATCAGGGGTGGGGAGAGGACTGCAGCCATAGGTTGTAGTGGCAATTTGTCTGAAAAGAGGATAGGGAAATGACACCAGAAAGATAAGAGGTCATTAAAAAAAATAGAAATGTAAGCCATGGGAATGTCTGGCTGCTTAGGTGGGGAGTCAGCAGTGCAGGTGGCAGATAACAAAGAAAGAACAGTAAAAAGAGGAGCTAGAAGGGCAGACTCAGAGGGCATTGAGTCATACAGCTTTGGGGAATCAGGCAAGGGTGAGAGCAGAGGAGGGATGAGACATCATCCTTATTAGAGTGATCATTCCATTTGTTCAAAGAGGCAGTGATGGGAAAAGCAGACAGAAGTTGTACACAGAACAGATTTAAAGGCTCTAGCAGCATACATGGATGAGAAAGGAGGTCAAATGGGCCAGACGTTATGATGCAAATGTGGAGAAAGGAGGGGATGAAGCCAGATAGCCTCACTGAATGAAGGGGAAACACTGGCAGCTGCAGAACTAGAACTCATGCTTTGCCCGTGGGACCTTTGAACTGGCATTGTTAGTATAAGTGTTTAGGTAACTAATGTTTCAAATATGTATGGCTCTGGAAAAGGGGAGACCGTGAAGACAGTGAAATGGTAGGGGGATGTTGTTAAAAGGAATGTGTTTTGCACCTCCGTCAGCTGTTAGTTTGGTTCATTTCATTTACTACAGTGTCTGCATGTACCCCAGCACACACATTCTCCCTGCTTAGTGACCTAGTCACATATATTTGTGGTGGAATAGTGCATGTAGTGTCCTCACTAGAAAATGGTTACTTCCTCTCAAATGCTAATTTAGAGAAAATTTCTCTTACATTTGCTTTTCAAGTCTTGTCTAAGCCTAAACATTCCGAAATGAAGTTTAAGAGGCGAACATATAATGCTCTTTGCTTGTGCTGTACCAACATTCCTAGCACAGAGCACCAGCAAAGATATCCCAATGCATCTTAGCTAGACACACATTTCAGAAAGTAGAATAAATACTTGCTAAGAAATACTATTGGCCAACTGGGTGGTGGTGGCTCATGCCTTTAATCCCAGCTCACAGGAGGCAGAGGCAGGTGGACCTCTATGAGTTCGAGGCCAACCTGGTCTGCAAAGTTGACTTCCAGAACAGCCATGGCTGTTTCATAGAAAAATCCCTGTCTCAAAAAATAAAATACTATTGGCTTTTCCTTTCTTGGAGAATAGATATTAATGACTTAGTAAAGTTGTACTACTGATATCCATGACTCTCTGAAAAGAATTCACTGCAGATGCTACCATCTAAAACATTCCTTAATCATAAATTATGACAGATGGATGATCTAAGATGATCAGTGAATAGAAACGCTTCCCTAAGGTGACTCTGCTGTACTTGAAAGTTAGCGACACAAGAAATAGAGACCTAGTGGAACTCATCCTGCTCATCAGCGTGACTTAATTAAAATCTCACTGATGGCTATGTGGGAGAACTAATGGATGCTTTGGCTCTATTGTAACAAATTTACTCAAGGTGCTTCCTGTGAATTGTCTTCTCTGTACCTCTGATGAGGAAACAAGGGTCTAAAAACAATGCACACAGAGCTGGAGGAATATACACGAAAGCTTAAGGGCCAGTGATGCAGATGCAAAGGGGAAAATATTGATCTTAATGTTTTCAAGTTAGGCAGTATTCAACTACTTACAATTTAGAGTATCAAATTAAATGTTGTAAATAATAGACAGATACCAGTAGACTTATGTCATTTATGTATGCAATTTGTGTGGTCCCACCCAGTCCTGGCGCAAATGTAAGATAAACTTTAAAGACTCAGTCAGAATAGGCAGAGGAAGGATAGATTTTCTGTGTTCCTCTCACTCTGTACAACCACCTGTGGAGCTTCTTGTCAGAATGGTAGACATTGAAAAGTGATCCTCTCACCTGTGTAGTGTGTGACACCCCTCCTCTCTAACCCCTGTGTCTCCAGAACCCACTCACGCTCAGGGATGTGAATGCACTCGGCTTTTATTTTGATTGATACTTTTATAGTCTTTTCTCTTAATAGTTTTTTCTTGGTTATGCATGTGAAATTCTTTTCAGCCTTGTTTCTTGATGACTGTTTAAAATTGACCTTAACTTTTCTACAACACATAAAAAAACCTCTGTAATCAATTTGGTACTTAATAATGGAGATAAATTTATCACAAAATATCAGGTGTGACATACTTTTTACAAAACCTGCTTATTCTTCTAAAGCCTCTATTTATGACTATTCATTTTCTTCCAAGATTTCAATATTGAAGAATCTTCTTAAACTTCAGAAATACTGGTTCACCACAATGACATTTGTGATTAACCAAAAAATAGTATAATATCTTAACAGCAGCTAGAAGAGTTACTAGGATAGTTAAGATGTGGCAACCATAAGAGCATGTATATGTTCTTTATTCAGAGGGTAGAGATTATCCACAAATACCAACATATTTTGGCTGGCATCACCTTTAAGATTAGAAACACTTCAGTTTTCTTAACTTCAGCAGACACTACAAAGGCCAGAGGCTGTGACCTTCCCTTTGGGATTGCTTATGAATGGATAGGGATGGGTAATGAAGAGTAATAAACTCAGTCTTGCAGGCAATGCAGAAGGAGACAAGTGTATTATCAAGGGGTATAAGCCAAGAAAGGGGGGCAGGGAGGGAGCAGAAAAAAGCTGAGAAATCAATGCCTGCTTGAAATAGTGTGTCCATTAGGGAATGATTCAGTGAATAGAAGCCATCCTTGGTTGTAGAATTACTGACCTGGGTCTTCTGATAGGCTATAGATTTATATATTTGCTTAGGCTAGAGAAACGGCCCCCTAAATGCTTGTGTGGAATAATACCTTTCCCTATTGCACACTAAAGCCAAAGTGAGGTATCCATGTACAGACCTGTCCCAACTTAAAGACCTTAACTGGCTCCCACATTCTCTAGGTGAATCTCTTCAAAGGAGGCCCCAAAGCTCACACCATCTACCAGCTGCTTACCTCAGCAGCCTTCATCCAGAAAGCCCTCATCAAATCTGCTTGTCCCGGGAACTAACCTGCTTCCTTCTTCTCCGGGCAAGCTGGTTGTTCTTCCTCTGCTTCCTTCAGCAGACCCATTCTCCCTTTCTATGAATTCTTGCTGAAAATTTGTTTTGAAATTGCTAGGTGTTGGCAAAAAGGGAATTTTCTTTTACTTGCTTTCCACATCCCTGGCCTATAGAAATCATCAAATATTCTTTGAACAGACCTTTGGGTGACATAAATTACACATGTATTTGATGACTCCATAAATGATATTCAATGATTTGGTCTGCCTTTTGCCCTCACGAGCTGTCCTTGTAAGTCCCTTTGAGCAGTAGTCAAATCCATCCATGCTGTGCCTATTATGTCCACTAACACCAAAACGACCCTACCATCCTTGGGTAAGATGATTGTTACCATTAGACTTTCTAAAGAAGGAACCAAGGCTCAGAGAGGTTGAGAAACATATCCAGGAACCCCCAGCTGGCATGTGAATGGGCTGTGTTCTTGCTAGAACTGTAGCCTATACCTGCCCCTTTGTGTATTCCCATTTACGACAACATATTTCTCTACCCATGCCTGGAGCTGTTTCCACTTCCTCCCTCATGTCTGCTTAGTTGTCGCTGAGCAAAAGCACTTTGGACATCAGTGACAGGGTGCAATTCCAGAGTTGAAGGTTGATGTTTTAAGTGTGCATTCAGTTAAGGTTGTATTGATTTCTTCCCTCTCCACTCTGTTACAGCCAAGTGCTCTAGGCAGAAATCTAACAGACCAGGCTCACAGAGTTGCTCCTGGGGCCAGGCAGGTCACAGGTCACTCTCCTGACATGTGGGGCACATTAGCCAAATGACAGGTGCTCAAGCAAAGAGAGTTCTAAGTGATTCTGGTCAGAAGTTGGTGGCCTTCTGTGCAGGCCTCTGACTGCTGACAGCCTGCAGGAGGGCAGACATGGACTTGGTCTGATGTTCTTCAGGGTAATAATTCTGGCTCTTTTTTTTTTTCTTTTGAAGTTGTCATGTAACAGATGGGAAAGTGAACCCTCTAGAAAAACTGAGTGAATTAAGCAATAGTTTATCATTGAGCCTACCTTTTCCATACCTGCGTCTCATGGGAAAGGTGATTCTATACCCTGTGCCAATTTGTGCCTTAGACAGGATCAGTAGTTATTTTTCTATGACTTTTATCCATTCAAGGAATGCCATCATTAGTCAGAATATGTTTTAGGAAATCGTATTGTCCTGTTATTCTTAAAAGGCCTTTCAGAATCTAAGCTGATCAAGAAACTAGGATGACTTCAGATGGGAAATGTTAGGTACAAGATGGAAGGTTTGAGCCCAAATTAAATTGGAAGGATAAAGCTTATCTCCTCATCCCCAACCCCTGCCTCTGCCACAATTCCCACTCAAACTCTGGCAGCCTCAGAGCAGTCTACATCTGACTTAGATCTTCACTTAGTGATCCTCAACCTTTTCCTCCCTTGTGAAGTCAAGGGAAAACTAGCACCTACCACATATCAAACATGTGTTACATTCCAGGTTGTATGCACTCAAGTCAAGGATATGGCGAGCTATAATAGTTCCCATTTTATGGATGGGAAAACCAGGAGCCAAGAAGAGAATGCATGGCCATGCAGAAAGATGAAAGAGTGGAGAGCCATTGCTGACTGCCCTCTAAGTGAGTCCACCATTGATGGTGGCAGACATTAGTAGTCACCACCCAATTTTGTATGTGATTACAGATTTCTCCTTCCCAAGTATGTCCAGTCTATCTGTCATCCACAAAAGTAAAACCAATTATCAACAGTCCAAATAAATTCCAATGCAGTGCAAACTAAAGTCTTTCATCAAAAATCCAGCTACCCCCTCTCCCCGCCCCTTCTGCCTTTAAGGCCAAGTACAGTTGGTTTAAATTGTTTCGCTGGTGATTCATCACTAGTGTCTTAGCTCTTCTCTGCCACCTTCCTCTTGGGTATCTTGCCTGTCTTTTCCAGGCAGACCTTGAGTTGCTGGAAAACAGAGTTCATTCTATACCATCCATTAGCTGCCCAACACCCTGAGGGTACCACAAGTTAGGAAGTGCTGCTTCCTTCAATACTGCAGTCCAGCTTACTGAACTCTGAGGTACACTGCTTTCTTCTCAGTGGCCATGCAAACTGAAGACAGAGAAATTCCAAGCATACCAGTTCCTTCCTTTGCCTACAGAATAGGGACTAAAACAATACCTGAGAGCATTTCCAGAGATATTAAGAGGGTACAGATAAAGCGCTTGGCATAGTTCCTGGCACATAATAAGCACTCAATAAACAGTAATTATTACTGTTATTACAGAGAGCTGAATTTACAGGGTGCTTTCTGTAGGATGCATGCTGTGCTAAGTGCTTAGTATGCAATTATCCCATTTATTTTTTTTACATAATATAAAGTTTGTCAGCTTCAAAAGGCATACCTTTCCTGTTGCCCAACGTTACATAAGAAGAGTCACTTTCTGGGTCGGGTAATCACTGGCATCATTAGATGCTGTTGATTTGTCACAATGGCTGATGGCTCACCCACACAATTACTAATGGCAGCAGAGGCACTGAAGTTAGCACTCCAGTTCCCTCTGCCTTAGCCTTCCAAGTCCTGGGACCGCAGGCATATATGTTAAGGTATATTTTAAATAACTGATTTCATCTCACCCCATCAACCATGTCAATATTCTCTAAGAATTTATACCCCAATAGCCATACCAGTATCTTCTATGAGTCTACCCATTTCTTAGAGCATCAGAGCATCCCATGTTGACACTTCGTTAGCGTATGTGGCCACATCTATGTTTATTGTGACACTGTTCACAACACTCTTATGGAATCACTCTAAATATCTGTCAACAAATGGATAGAGAAATGAAATATATAAGCCAAATTCTAAGAGAAAAATATTGCGAAATTCTTTCTCTCATATGCAGATTCTAGACTCTTAAAATGTGGTGTGTGCGTGTGTTCACACATGCATGCATGCACATAACGTGAGTATTTTTTAAAAAAGTAAATTGGGAATGAGGAAAGAAACCATGAGGAAAGCAAATATGAACAAAGTATATGAATATATATATGTGAAAAATGTCACAACAAAACCTATCACTTTGCACAGTGAATATGCACTAATTTTTTAAATGTATGCCTGAAAGCCACTGGCCCAGACACACATGTAGCATTAAATACTGCAGAAATGGGAGGCAAGCAAAGCAAAAACTATTTTGTTCAGTGTAATCTGAACCAGTACTAGTTTTGAGATCTTTAGTATTCTAGTCTGTATGTCTTATACAAAATTAGATCAGGTGGGGAAAGCCTTATCCTATAATTTTTTTTAAACCAGTTTAGTGCTAAACTATAAACTAAGGGACCTTTGGCCACACTAGGTGAATCATACTTTGAAGACTAAGGAAGGAACCTTTTTACTATAAATAAACACATGCTAAACATCCTCCACATGACAAGCTACTGGATAGGTTCAGGGACACTAAAGTGGTCCATTTGTGCCTGTCCTTTGTGTATCTGCAGAAACTGAAGTCTGTGGAGGCAAAGATGTAAGACTAAAGGTACCAAAAGTTTAGGAAGGGTTGTATGATTCATGCATGGGGTGTGTATGGAGTGAAGAAAAATAAAGGCCTAATTCAGGTTGGAAGATGTATGTAACAAGATCTTTGTAGAGGTGTGAGCCATAGCAGGGTACCAATCAGATACATAAGACTTTCCTAGCCCACGGAAGAGTTTGATGAAGATAGAGATGGTGCTGGAACAGTCATTGTCTTTGCTGATTGATTAATTCTGTCATTAATGCACCAGTAAACTCGATTTTAGTTTTCAGCACTAGCTAAGTCCCTTTTCCTTGAGTGTCATGAGGTTGGCTTACTCTGAGCATGAGGCTTTCAGGAAGGTTCAGGTAGTTGGTGAACAGAAGGGAATTAGTGATTCTTACAGACCACAAAAGGTCACTTCTGAGAAGCAGTGTTTGTCTTGTGGCTCTGAGGCTCTATAGCTTCCTGGAACAACAGCGTATGGAGGGGAAAAGATGACATCAACAGAGAGATAATAATGAACTTAGATCATGAGGCTTGGTGCCATTCCACAGCTGCCAACAAGCTTGAAGCTTCTAAACTTAACTCAGTCTCTGCCTGGAAGCATCTAATTAAAAGTTTTCGAATAAAATCAATAACATTCGGCAGATAAAAGAGCAGATGGCTTAAGGAAGAGACTGAAAGGCTGGTTTAGGGAAGCATTAGGCTTTTAGGGGGGGAAAAAGAATCCCTGTGGGAGAGGGCAGAAATCAGAAATAGACATAGGCAGGGGAAGGAGTCAGGATTTGACCCTGTTCTAAGCTAAATGTAGCTTGGAAATTTTAGTTTATGGCAGAGCCAAACCCTTCCATTGCTGTCAAGTGAGAACGACATTCTCTGTCTCTCCAAAGAGTACATGCCATCAGCCCCCTGGACTAGTTTGTGTTCATTATTCCTTCTTCTTGGTTAGCCCATAGGTACGAGTTCCTTCAAGGTACTCCCACTGCTTTTCTGGGTGGTGGGAATTCAATATGAACAAAAATCAAAGATTTATGTCTTTCATGAAGCTAACTTAATGGAGCAGTCATTAACTTGATGACTGAATAATTGTATATAGCAATAAAAATATTAGATTTTATAAATATTTTATGATATCAGATGATAGTACCAAAATACTTTAACATTTTAAAATACATTTTAGTTTATTATTTGAGAGCTTAATACATATATACAATGTATTTTAAGCATATCTACTCCACATTGCCCCCTCCAACCCCTCCAGACCCCAATAGCATGCCCCACCACCACGACTTCATGTCCTCTTTCTTTCTCCCAATAAGTCCAGCTAGTACATGCGTGTAGAGCCATCCTCTAGAGCATGGCAGCCTACTGGGGGATGCATTGCTGAAGAACATTTACTCTCCCCTCCATAGTAGCCATCATCTTTCAGTAGCTCCTCAACTAGGAGTGGGGCTTTGTGATATCCTCCCTTACCCACTGGTGTCCATCTTAATCCTTGCCTGATTTATGACCAAGTTGGTCTTGAACTCATCTCTACTGATGCTACTTTATGTTCTTTTGTTGCAAGTTGAACCTTATAGGTAGTTATTTGCAACTCAATTCATCTGACTATTAAAAGCCTATAGTCCAAGGGAAATGCCAGTGTAAATAATTTCAGAGAAACAGAGACATCACAGTTACTAGTACTGTGAGATAGATGTGGCTAGCCAGGAAGAAAGATTCCAGAAACAGAAACAGAACATGAGCAAAGTCAACCAAGGAATAGAGTCATTGTACCAAGTGCCATCTCAGGTCAGGGCTATGAGTCTACCAATGGGAGTCTTAGCTTCTTCCTTGTCTGTCTCCAGTAGAACATCATCTTTTGACTCTAGCTTCAGTCAAGCAAGTCTTAAAGGAATGTGAACAAGCTCTTCTCAGTGGGCATCAACATCTTGTGGAAACAAAAATGAAGCCCTGTGTATTTCTGTGATCTTCAAATCCCAAGGTCACACTTGGGTGCAGTATTCCACATCTGTCCAGATGAAGTCATTGAAAGCCTGGCCTTCATTATAGTTTGGTTTGACAGTCCCCTAATTGTCAATATAGTTTGGTATACAGGGACACTCCTTCCTGCCACACAGCACATTCCTGTGCTGATTTAGAGGTCCATTCAGTTGGGCCACTCTAGGAAAGACCCATGTAATTCCCATGCACAATAAATAGCAACTAGTAAAGCTATGAGTGACGTCTAGCATTCCAAGCACACGCAAGAGCCAAGTCCTCTCGAGGACACTTCAAGTGTGGTTCCTGCCTCCTCCTCTCTATTTTTGCAGAAATATCAATTGCACTTCATAGTTCACTACAGGTATGTCACTCTTCCATGTTTTTGTCCCTAACCTAGCTTCCTCATTCCACAGTCCACAGTCCACAGCTTACATGGCTCCCACCAACAGTGTCTTGAACTTGGGTGTAACTGCATGCTGTAGATGCTTTTATATGATAAAATGTATATAAAAGTCATAAGTATATGGAACTTACATAAAACTGTGTTACCCTTCTGCTTCCCTCAACACAGAGGAAAAATTAGCAGCCCTTCACCATGGCCTTTACTCTTTTCCTAGCTCTCTGTCTTTCAGCTCAGACTCCCCCTCCAATGTCCCTCAATGCTTGAACTTAGGGAGCAATTTCCTCCCTTATGGTATCCACTCATGTTGTACCTCTTCTAGGATCATATTTTCCAGCTTGTTTTGGATGACTGGACTTCTACATCCTAAAATTAAAGAAAACTGTCCCTACCTGATCCTTCATGCAAACTCATACCCCCACTTCTTACCCTTTTGACACTTCAGTAGTTTGTCTCTGGTTTGGTTTCTTCTTCCTCCTCCACTATCATGTATGTGTTGTGAGTAAAAGATGTATGTCTGATATATCCCCAGAGAATGGCTCTGTGTCCGGCAACGTTCAACACACTGAAGGAATGACAATATGCCTTGTCCTTCTCCAAAGTTCCTCATAGTATTTCAGTGGCCAAGCATGAACTGTGCCCCAGGCATCCCACATGACATGAATTCACTCATCTAAATCTCATGAAAACACAGCACATCTCTACTAGTGTCAGACTCACTCTCCAGATGACAAATCTAAGACATTAAGTCATTTAATTTGTAAATAATTTGCTCACTATTAAACAGCTGAAAAATGGCAGAGATTTGGGCATAAGCCCCTACGGTTGTCTCCGGCCCTTCCATCGCCTTGCAGAAAAGACTGATATAGTCATCTAAGTTCATTGAAAGAAAAGGACACACACTGCAGCACAGGGGGGGTGTCTGAATGTCAAGTGCAGTACAGTGCACTGTCACACCTGATGTTGTATGTTCAATCACAGCTGCTACAGTGCACTCTTTTCTAAGCCCAGAAATATGGTCAGTGACAGCATTATTTAATAGTGTGCCCATCTGATAGGAAACCTCAACCGTCTCTGCAGGTGCTGAGGATCACTGTGCCCTCATCAGATAGGATAACTAGCGGCCTCTCTGCCAACAAATGGTGGAGTGGATGCTGACATTCTTGGTAGGATGAGGAATGCCCTGTGTGTGTTATTCTGGAACTTCCTGGGGTGGCACCAATAGTACAGAAAAAGCCAGTTCAGAATCAAACGTATTAAATCCACCCAGTAATCAAGGAAGAGAAATGTTTCCAGTTTGTTCCCTCCCATCATAGTGGAAGCTGAACAGGAATCTATTCTCCTTGGTTTCCAGAACCCCAGGTCAGAGATATGCAAATGAAGTATGCAAGCTGCTTCTAACTGATACATGAAAGGGATTTTTGACATGAATGTGCTGTGATTGGATTTCTGGTCAATCACCCAGAAGGCATCACACCGTTAAGCTCTGAACCCAACTCCACTGCAAATGCTCTGGTGCCTGCAGTCAGTGTAGGCACTGACAGGGATCAGCCTCTGCTCCCCACTGCCTTTAAATGATAGAGACCCCAGGCTCAAAGTGGAAAAAGAAGTTGGCATAAGCCTAAAAGAAACATAATGCAAAGTAAATTTTAATAGACCTCGTCTACACTCTTACCTGATAACACAACCTCTTTAGGTCTGAGGCAACTGATAAAACCAGATTCTGTTACTATATAACTTGACTTTTTCAATAGCCTTGTCACTTTCAAAAGAACATAGGTGCCCTTTAGAAGCAAGAATGTTGCTGATTGGCATTATTCAAATAAAGGTCTCGGTGACCTGCTTCAACATTAGATAAGAAACATGAATAAAAATTAAAATAACTTATTGTATGTGACTTGTGCTGAGGTGACTGTTAAGGTGACTGATGGGATTTGCCTTTCCTGAGTGTGTTGGAGATCCCCATTGATAACACTGTTTCTTATTAAATAAATTTGCTAGGGAACCCTTTTTCTTGGAAATGATCAAAGTTCAGCTCCCCAACCTCTTCTCCTTTACCAGGAAATACGAAGAAGTGCTTTTTTACATTGTGTTTCTTCCCTTTGAGTTCTATACACCACACAATAAAATTAGAACTAATTTAGTCTCCATCCCTCTCTTAACTCCTTGGAGCTAACTACTGGGCCCATCCCTGTGCATCTTCCAAGTTGCTCTCTTTGCTGTGTAGGTCTCTTCAACTTATAGAAGTTTATGCTTATATAAATGGTGTATTAGTTACTGATCATTATATAGAATTGAGTGTCTTAGAATAACAAACATCTCTTACCTCACACATTGTCTGCAAGTGTGGAATCCAGGGATGACTAAGCCCTGGGGACTCAGTGTAGGGCCTCTTTGGAGATTGGGACAGCATAGGCTAAGCAGGAGGATAAGCTGCTGTGATGGCTGCCTAGTACAGCTCTTGACTGGAATCTCCATCCCTAGATCCAGATTGCCACACAGGCCTCTGCTCAGTGGCACCCTAGGTGATCTCAGCAGGCTGCCTCTAGAGAGAAAGATGGACCATCACAAAGGAAACCAGTGTGATACCTGGGAAGGAGCACTTTATTCCTCCTGCCATAATTTATTCCTTAGAAACAAATCAGCAGTCTGATCCACCTTCACAGGTGGATCACCTGTGAAGCTCTATTTCCTAAAGGAGGGGAAGTGTAGAGTCTTGAGCTAACTTAAATGACCATGTATGGCATTCTTCACACATGACCCTGCACTTGGCTTTTTTCACTTTCTAGTCTGTCTTAGCTCTCCATGAAAGCACATGTATGTCAGCCCAGAAACACTGTAACCTATTTAATTATACCTCTCTTGATCAAGACACATTAAGACTGCCCTCAGATTTCTCACTTGTACAGGTCACACTGCAGGAAGAAGACTAGCTTATTCCTCGTCAGTACATAGGCTAAGATTTCTCTAGCAAAAAACTAAACAAACAAAAATGCCTTAAAATTGCTAAGTAGTCTGTTCACTATAATGTTCTTTGCTAATTTTCCATGCACAACAATTGTCGTAATTGTCAATCACTCACTCACCCTTCACCTGACACTTAGGGGTATTTTGTGGAGGAGCCCTATTATGCAAAATAGCTGGAGGTCTTACAGGTGATTTAATCCTTTTCAAGCATAGGTTTGTATGAGTCCTGGAAATTATTCTGTCTGGCACCTCGCCTACTAACAATCACAGCCTCTTTCCTGCAACTCTGCTTAACTTAAGCAAAAATCCAAGGGCTCATTCCTCAAAAGACAAGGAAGTTTAACTGCTGTTTACCAAGGACTTGGAGGTTCTCAGGTACAGAGTGCCCCAAGAGAGTCAGGTTGATGAGTATTAATTCAACCCACTTCCTCTTTCATGGTAGCAGCTGAGAAGTCACATGCACAGATGAGACATGTTGGTTTCTGTGGGAAGAAAAATGCTATTCTAGTTATAGCTCCCTCCAGTTCTGTGGGAAGAAAAATGCTATTCTAGTTACAGCTACCTCCAGTCGTTGGCTCTGTCTTTTCTATAAAGTACTACTGATGCACACAATCACTGAATTCTCTGGGACTTCCTTAGTTATCGTTTGCCCTTAATTTAAAACTATCCTTAGCTGGCAAGAGTCTCCCTCCGTAGGCCAGTAACTAACAGTAGCCACCAACCTGGACATAGCTGCACTGCCCAGAAGGATCCAGTCTGACTTGTTTCTGTGTGTTTACTGGGCCCATCTCTGATATATGAATGGTTGGTCAGGTTCAAAATGGTCTATCATTGAGACAACCAACCCTTACTATGTACTGTTCAGCCTGTGTGAGTGACATATTAAAATGATTGATTTCTGAAGAATTTGAATTCTAATAGTACTTTTTGCTCGATATCTAGCAGTGCTTATATCCCAGGTACTGTGCTAAGTACTTCACAGACCTGACAGTTGGTTCTTACTGCAACTCTACTGAATGGATAGTCCCAAGATACATGGAAAACCCTAGTTCCTTCATTGATGAGTTTCTTTTCTTCAACTGGGTTTATAATAAGTGGCCCCACACAACACACCTTTCTCGGAGGTCTCTGAAGTCCAGTGACTCCTATCTTGATCGCAGCTCTGAGAAACTTTGTGCTCCCCAACACAGTCAGATTCCCCAGATCAACACTCTCATAGCTCTGTGTTACCTAGCCTCAAAAATCCTGAGTTAGGATTAGGATTGCAAAATCAGAAGTGCAAACTTTCTCCTCTCAATAAATTAAGTAATCAGTGAAGACACAGCCTCTGGACTCTCTTCTCACATTTCAAATACGACCTCTACCCTTCAGACCATCTCAAACCCACCTGCCTCTCCCCACCTCTACTCTTACTACCTTAGTCCAGGCTACCACCATCTCTCCCTGGGACCATATTAAGGCTGCCAATTTCTCTTCTTCTGCTTTCTCCACCTATGGTCTCTGTAATCATGTCACTGGCCTCCTCAAAATCTCAGTCATTTCTCCTTACAACATGGGTAAAATCTAAGGTTGAAAGGTTTGCAAGGTTACAGTCCCTGCCTCTTCCTCCCAAATGCCCATCACTCCTCTGCCCTAGCACCTGCCTAGGCTACTTCAGGAATAGATGAATGAGTGCGTACCTCACGCTTTTATAATCGTGATTCCCTCCTTTGCGAAAGCTCTTCTTCTTAGGTATGCATTTGTGGTTTGCTCATGACTCCATTCAAGTCTGCTCATATGTTAAGTAGCAGCTTTCCCAAACTCCCGCTGACTCTGGCAATCACAACCACCCCTGCTACTGTAATGCTATCTAACTTTTCTTCATAGTTTATACACTAGGGGTGTGTGTGTGTGTGTGTGTGTGTGTGAGAGAGAGAGAGAGAGAGAGAGAGAGAGAGAGAGAGAGAGAGAGGAGAGAGAGAGGAAGCATGCATGTTTTCTATTAGAATATAAATTCCATTAGGTTGGGAACTGAAGTCAGCTTTGTTGATTTTATTCCCAAAATTTAGTCTTTAATCAGCACTGAATGAATGCATCAGATGGAAAGATGATTAAATCACAAAATGCAAAGACCTTGTGACATAAAACAGGGAGATGGGGAAAGAGGAGAGAAGTCTTGAGAAGGGACTCAGACCATACAAGGACTTATGTATAATTATTGAGAGCTCGGATTTGATTGTAAAAGCATAAGGACTTCATTCTCTGAAGGCTTTTCTGTTGTTACCTCCTCTGATGAGTGGCCCAGGTGTGCAGATATGTGGAAGTGCTCTCTCCATTCCACTCTATGGTGTTCCAAAGCTGACTTCTGCTTCTCTTGATCCTAGCAATGGTTGCTTCAGATGTGATGCTGAAATAACACAGCTAAACCACAGCTGGATTAGCTTTCCTTTGAGCATCTTATGTTATAATTTGGAGCCTCTGGAATATACCTATTTGTCTTTCCTAGTATGTTCACAGACAACTCAGAGAGTCACTTGCTGCAGAGCCATCTCTGCCCTCTGAGATCACAGAATGCCCCCTGTCATAGGAGCTCTGGTGTTCAGAGAGTGTAGAGCATGGCCTGATGGTATATGTGTACATCTGAGGCTGAATTGTGAGTGCCTTAAGGCTGGAGACCTTCCCTTGTTGACTCCTTTAAGTAAAAATAACAAAGAGAGGTTTCTGACATGGATCCAGCCTACTAATGAGCGTATTTGGCCTATTTTGTTTTATGTTAATTCAGAGTAGCTGCCAACATTTTAATGGATTTCTGACTTCTGATTAAAATGTATAAGTCATAGCAATTCTGGGCTCATGTTCTTTTTGAAGATGATATTTGTTACTATATTCTAGGAGGGAGTTCCTAATTTATATTTTATTTAGCATACTAATTAATGGGTTTCATGTTCTCCAGAACAAGAACTGGGTAGCAGCTGTCCTGTTCATAGATGTCATCCTTGCCGCTAGCCAGCAGCCATCACTCATATTCCTCTTGCTGAGGCCATGTTCTTTGTCATCTAAAAAGTTCTTACTTTCTTATAGAAATATAGTTCTATATCCAGTTTTTTAGCATATGTTCCTACACCTAATGTATAAGACCTCTTTGGAGCCAATGAATGTGTGTCCTAATCCTAAAATGAATAAGGGATGTTTAAAAATAGACCAGTGAGACAACAGAATAGAGAATCCAGAAGTAGATACAAAGAAACGATGTTCTGTCCATTTTTACAAAAATGTGGAACAGTTGAAAGGTAGACATAGTCTTTCAACAAACACTGCTAGAGTGACTAGGTTTTCAGACTGGATCATAGAATTTTATATAAAGTTATTTTTAATATAAAGTGATCCAGCTATAACTAGTCAAAGAGTGTCCTTACATTTACATCAAATGTACTATCTGTAAATTGAGCTTCAGCAAAAGTGAAGATCATTTACTCAGCAAAAGGTTAATTGGAGAATGAAGCAAGTTACAGAAAATATTTCAAACTACAGACCAACACTCATTTCTACTTATACTAAGAGCCCTCAAAACTCAGCATCAAAAATATGTTCAATTTAGAAAATGGTAAAAGAGTCAAGCAGTGGTGGCCCACACCTTTAATCCCAGCACTCTGGAGGCAGAGACTGGTGGATCGGATCTTTGGAGTTCAAGGCCAGCCTGGTCTAAGAGTAGTTCCAAGACATGCTCCAATACTACAGAGAAACCCTGTCTTGAAAAACAAAAACCAAAATGGCAAAAGACATGAAACACCTCATCAGCAATAGTGGACACATAAAAATCAAGTTCATCCAAATGTGGTGAACATAGATACCCCAAGGGGGAAATGCAAATTCAGACCACATGTATCAAGGCACTGAGTAAAAACTAGTGACAACACTACAGTAGAATACAGAGAAACTTTTATCACTGACATTGTTAGTGGGAATATAGAATGTCCAGCCATCTTGGAAAACAATATGGTAATTCCTATAAAACAAATGATGTAGCCCAGAACTGCATTCCTGAACATTTATCTCAAAAAATAAAAATGTGTGCTTACACACGAAAAATACATATAAATTTACAAATGATATTTCTAGTGACATTTTACATGATTGTTAAAAATTTAAAGTAACTGTGATGTCCTTACATGGGTGAATAACTAAACAGGTTGTGTTGTCTCTAGCTTTGGGATATGACTTAACAACAAAAAAGAGTAAACTACTGGTATCTACAACAACCTCAAAAAAAAAAAAAAAAATGAGGATGAATGAGAAAAGCCAGTTCTGAAAGTTTATGACCTGGGTCATGACCTTTTCTTACCTCTGGCAATGACAGATCTGTTCTTCACTCCAATAACACTCTTGAAATGACAAGATTACAGAGAGGTGATGAGCAATCAGGTTACAGAGAGGATGAGTCTGGAAGGAGGTGGGCGTTGCTATAAGAGGATAAAAAAGAGACCTTGGAAGTAAGGGAATGTTTCTGTATCTTGACTGAATCAGTGTCAGCATCCTGGTTGTGACACAGCCCTAACATTTTTCAAGAGTGTTGATAAAGTTAGGAGAAAATTGGGTAGAGGGAACTATAGTAGCATCTCGCCTTGCCAGTGAATCTGTGTTAGCGGCCACACCCCTTTGGGTTTCAGGTGCAGATGTGACCAGAAGGTAGAGAAGCACAAGGTAGCCTTTAACACAAAGTCACTGGCAGGACAATATGCTACTACAGGGGGGCATTCACTGTGTCGTTTTGTACAACGGCATATTGATATCTACAATGGTCTCTATTGTAGTAGCTTAATTGAAAGCATCACAATCCTTGTCCTGAAAAATTAATATTAGTGTACATCTACTCTGCCACTTGCTGCTCAGCAGCCTCAGCTTATCAGAGGTTCCTAGAGCTGAGGGTCTTAGGCTACCTTGCCCAAAGCATCCTCACTACTGCAATAATAGCCTCCACACTGCTACTAGGCTGGAAGAATGCCTACAGCTCTGTCTACTAAGGAGGTACGTTCAAGCTAGTTAAAAACCAGGTGTACTGCAGCAATTTGGTAACTTTTTAAAAAGAAACGGTGCACATAAATTTAATTAATGTTTTTATTTTATTCTGCATTATAATTACAAATGGACCCCATTAGACTCCACCCAGCTTTTCAAATCTTGGGATCCCTTTGGGTACCTCCTTATCTGTTTGACATTGATTTGGATCCAGTATGTTTTTAAATTATGTTCAATTCTATAACTGTATCCTTGCAATGATTGAATGGAATATGTCACCAGCCACATGTGCTAATGTAGAAGCAATGAGATCCCTCATGTTAGTTCTCACAGTAGTTAGCAGATGTTGAATATATTAATTTACTTTGGTTCCATTTTGTGATGCTATCGTAAAACCCAGGGCTCTGTGCACACCAAGATAGGCCATGTAAGCAATCTACCACTGAGCTAATTCCATTCCTCCTTCAACTTTTAGAATACTTTACAGCAACCCTAAGAATTTGACATGTGTCCTGGTTAGTCTTTTGTCAGCTTGGCACAAGCTAGTGTTATCTGTGAAGAGAAAGCTCAGTTGAGATAATGTCTCCATCACATTTGCCTGTAGACAAGTCAAAAGGGCATTTTCTGGATTGGCATGATTGATGTGGCAGGGCCCAGCTCACTACCGGCAGTGACATCTATGGGTGGTGGTCTTGAGTACTATAAGACAGCAAGCTAAGTAAGCCATAGGAAGCAAACCAGTAAGAAGTACTCCTCCCTGACCTCTGCTTCAGTTCTTGCCTCCAGGTTCCTGCTTCAGTAGTTCCTGTCCTGACTTCCCTCAGCAATGCACTATAATGTGAAAGTGTGAGCCAAATGATCCCTGTCTTCCCCCCCCCCCAAGTTGTTTTTGGCCATGGTGTTTTATCACAGTGATGGAAACCTAATTGGGAGACCATGAGATAGCTTGATACATTGTTATGATTAGTTTTTACCCCAGCCTGCCAGGTCCCAGAGCTGCGCCAGCCCCAAATAACACACAGAGACGCTGTATTGTTTTGCTCTCCATCCTCCATCTTGGAACTCCTCTCTACTACTTCCTCTCTCCTCCTAGTCTCCTAGTCCTGCCTATCTTGCTTTTCTGTTAGCCAACAGTGCTTTGTTCATTAACCAATAAGAGAAACATATTTACAGAATGACATCTCCTATCAATGCATATGTTGGGAACTACAGGTCTGGTCTCTAGACAAAGCTAAGTAAAATCAGACCAAAAGTTGCTATTAGAATCTTCCCAGGAGAAACGATCCCCTGATGTTGTCCACTCTACACCTAACATGATACCACAGCAAATTGGTCCACTTGGGGACGATAAGAGCTGTCTTTTCTGACTCGGTGATGGCAGAGAAGGTGGTTAGAAACAGGGTACTGACCTAAATTAGAGCTATGGAAAGAGTTTCTTTGGGTAATTGACAAGTGATGAGCACCATAGAAGGTCTTGTTAGTAAATCCAACCTAGTCTATAGTGACTTACTCTTTGTCCACAAATGACAGCCAGCCCAATGTAGGAAAGGCTCAATGCTGAGAGCCTGTGAACTGGCTGAGTTGCCCTTCAAGAGCTCAGCTCACAGTGGGTTTCACAGTGCCCCCAGGGCCATCCTATCACGTGGATTCAAACCTAGAGTATTATGGCATCACAGAGCCAGCATTTACCCATGCCAAGTTCTCCATTAGAAATGATCAACTCAGGCTACTCTCCCTGTGGGTGAAAAGAAACCCATACAACAAAATAGACATGGAGTGATTTTTCAATTTTGTGGGAAAATACAAATACACAGGGTCATTTTGTCCTACTAGTTTCCTCATTCTTCCCTTCACAGGATAGAGAATAAAGTCTTTGCCCATCTTCCTACCTATTTCCCCCTTCCTTGGAATACATCACTGGACCTTGCCCCTGACTCTGGCTGTCACCAGCTCTCTGTTCTGTCCAGTGATTTGTGCCTTTACCCACAACCCCAAAGCTGTTTCTGAGTCAGTCAGTATTTACTCACAGATGTGTAATGACACCATGATGGATGCTGTTCAGCTGAGGTGGATCTGATTGAGATCTCTCTCTTAGAATGGGAAGCAATATATAGAGACCAGAAAGCAGCTGCTCATTTCCTCCTGGAAGCAAGGATGGTTATGCACAGTGGTGAAAGCCATTCTCTGGGTCCTCAACCTAATTGTTTTGATTAACATGACGCATAGCCATCACAGGTGTAGCTCATAATAACTCTAAGGTTTTCCTAGCCAGGCCAATTAAGCTCTGTCACTGAGCCAAGAACGAACTGCATGTGCTTCTTAATGCCAAAAGCCAAAGTGGGTTTCTCTAAAGGGGAGTTGCTTTTCTAGGACAATTCACCAGTTTAAAAACACATCCATGCTTCCTGTTACCTCATTCTCTCCCTGTGCAGAAGGCACGCAGTTTCAATGCAGAAAACCAGAGTTCAAAGAGATGCCATGACTTACAAGTTTAGACTGTCCTGATTACAGCACAGGATGCTCATGGCAAAGTCCTTGAAGAACATTCTCCCACCTGCATGACAGTTACATCATCATTCAACAACTCCCCAAACTGCTAGTATATTGTTTTATCGGATGTTCCAAAAGAACCCTAAGAATTGGGTCTCAAGTGTCTCATTTAGGGGAAAGAGTTCAAAAGCTTAGAAGAATGCTGGTAATTCTTGTCCTGTGCGTGAAGAAGCTGTGGATGCTGAAGCTAGCCAGGGGCAGAGGATGGCAGGATGGAAGAGCTGGGGTCAGTATGTGGACCTGATGGTTTCAACCCTTTCTGCCTCCTCCCGACCCCTCCAGAACATTTTAGATTTAAGGTAGATGAGGCTCTGCACTACTGCAAAGATGTCTCCTTGTGCCTGGGGACCTGAGCTAGAACAACTAAAGCATTTGAGTTGATGGCTTTCCCCCTGTTGAATTGAGAATAGTCCAAACTGAATGTAAATTTGACCTTTGGTCTCCTAAATGCCAGATCTCTGTGATGACCATTTATTGAGAAACTTCAGTTACCTCAGATGCTCAGAATACACCTAAAATTCCACAATAGCTGTGGAAGACCACAGAGGTTTAAAAAAAAAAAAATGTCTCAACAGGGAAGGCTGGCTCAGTAGTGTGGCTTAAGGGGAAACAACTTGAATCCATTCTCAGTCAAAGCCACAAATAGGTCCTTGAAGTAAAATGTGTTGTTCAGTGTTGCCTAGTGATCAGAAAAGGGAAAGCACTCCTCTTGGCTCTTCTGAAGGGTTTGGGGTTAAGGCTGAACCCCTAAGCACAAATGATTGCCTGGCTGAGGTCCCAGAGCTAAGGAGCGCACAGGATGGTTCCCTGGTGACACACAGGAGGATAGGGGTGGACATTCATATTGCTCGCCGCTGGAAGGCCCAGTTTTTTTCACCCATTGTTGATTCTGAAAGCGCTCTTCAGCCTAAGTTCTCACTGGAAAAGGAAAGAATGGATCTTCTGTTCCCTGTGGAGCATGGGAGCCCAAGGTCTAGCTCCTTTTAATGTAAAAGCCAAACGGGATGAATTCCTCAGGAGCCATCAGCAGCTGCTGCTTCTCTGGCTGTAGATGTATAAATCTATGTCTGCTCTTGTCACTCCATCCTGAAATCTGGGGATGGTGTAAGTGAACACAAGAATCTTTTCAGAAAATAGAGGGGGGAGGGAATGGGAGGATATTGGAAGGGTCTATTATCCTCTCCATTTTACTTCAGATTCCAGGTTAAAGGAGCAGGTCCCTATTAGTATAAATATATAAGTATTTGTAAACCAGCCTGCATATTTTTATACAGTTATGGTTGCTGGGTTTTGCTACTTTTATAAAGTGATTTCCAGGTATGGTATTGAATAAACCTACTCTCCGCTTAACATAATGCAGTTGAATTGATTTCTGCCTGCTAAGCTGTGATTCTCTCTCAGAGGGAGAGAATCAATAAGGTCAATCAGGCCCATATTTGCACGCCATTGGTCTTGGTTTTAATCTTGTGTAAGCCTACCTATAACCACTCACTGAGGCAGACTGATTGGCAGCAATATTTGCTTAGTGATTTTGTGACCATCATATTTGATTGTAACTTATGGCTTGTGGAGCTCTTAGTTCTTTTGGCTTTATGGTTTAGTGCTTCTCTGTACTACAAAGGGCACATTGGGAGGAAGTTGTAATAGATCAACATGAAAGGAAGAGGATTTGAAATAAGTTTTAGGTAGAATCCAAACAATGAAGTGATTTAAAAAAAAAAAAATTAAGCATGATTGCATTTTGTTGCTTCAGAAGTTGAATTGCATTAGACTTGTGCAAGGAAAGTAGGCAAACACTGAGAAAACACAGGCATGTCATCTTAATTAACAGTATTAATTAAGCTAATTATTATCAACTGTCACTTACTGTATATACAAGGGGCCCATCACTTTTCCCTTCACACTTGGAGAGAGCCCAGGAGATGATGCTTTCCTTTAGCCTTCCTTGCTCATGTCATACACTTTTAAGCCATGTGTGGAGAAAGAATGTGAATCTCCGCACTCCAGTCCTTTCAGGTCAGTGAATGCAGTGTTAGTACAGAAAAGACAAAGATCCCTTCCATTACCCACCAAGCCATCGGCTCACACTGATAACTAGTTCACACCAATCTTGGAGCCTTGTAAGAGGTTGAAATGAGATGAATAAACTTCTCAGTATTGATCTTGTCTATGTTATGTTGATTTGCCAGGGATGCTACAAGGAAGAACCACAGGCTGAGTGCCTTAACCAGCAGTGATGTATTATTTCACATTTCTGGGAAAGCCCATAGTCTCAATGTTGTGAGAATGACCCCATGTCTGGTGTTTTACCAGCAGTCTTTGGGGTTCCATTGGTAGGGATGTACCACTCCTCCTCTGCCTTGGTGTCTACATGGTGTCTTCCCTTTATGCATGCTATCTCTTTATCCCAAGTTTTTCTTTTCATAGGGACACTGATCACATTGGATTAGAACCCATCGTAATGGCTTCATCTAAAATCAGTGGTGACTCTTTTTCTAACTCAGTCCTGTTCTTGGGTACTTGGGATTAGAACATCTCCAGGTCAACTTTGGAAAGGCACATTCAACTCACAGAGATACTATCATTTACTGTGATGTTGTCATTGCTTTCTTCATTGTAAGTCCTTTCTCTACCCTGTGCATCACTAATTTGCATATGGAGAAATGAGATTCTTCTTGCACAATACAATTTTCTTCAAGTACACTTGATGACACATACTGTTCACATCCACAATACCAGGCATCAATGATCCAGAGAAGGTGAACTAGGAAGAGTGGCTAGCCCAATCTAGTCACTTGTTATACTTGGAGCCATTAAGAGTTTTTGCAGTCATTGCAACCTTTAAGATTTCATATCCTCTCACAGAGAGCAGGCAGGCAGCAGCCTGCCCAACCTCACCAGATGGTATCAGGTCCCTAATGCCACTGGCATCATGCACATTTTAAATTTATTAAAGAACCCATGAAATAAAAGAAATACCCTTTGGAGCAATAAGGTCCCAGCTCCAACAGTTTCCTTTGGTATCACAGCAAAGTCCCCTGGGTTGTTGTTGAAATGGTTAGCCAGTAATTCTTCAAGACGGCTTTATTCTGACACATGCACAACAATTTTCTTTGTAAAAGCATGAAGGCTTGATTCCTCCAGAGCCCATTACATAGACAGATTGGCCCCAGAGATAATTACAAGAAGATAGTCTAATGGGCTCGATTAAGAAAATCCTATTACCTCAATGAAGAATCACCAGCGAGGTATATACCCAAGGTATATACTCTCTCTCTCTCTCTCTCTCTCTCTCTCTCTCCCTCTCTCTCTCTCTCTCTCTCACACACACACACATTCACACATGCACAGAACAATTGCAGTTTCTTATCCAGAATCACATGTTCTACCACTTTATATGTGGAAATCAGGTTCTGCCAAAGTGCAGTTGACCCAAAATATATTTTTCACTCAATTTGAAAACTTATTTAGGGTAACATACAGGAATAGATAAACATATGACATCATAGAATAAGTTAAAAAGTCATGTGACCTTAAATCATGGACTGTCACTACTGCATCCCAGGCAGGGGCGACACCTCTATCAAACCCAAAAGAGGATGACCCAACCCTCAATAGGCCAGGACCCTCAGAGCATGCATATTGCTCACTACCTGTCAAGAGGGGCAGCCCCAGGAGATTGTTTCCCCCTAGGTATTGACTCTAGTCTGAAGAAGAGTAGAAAAAAAATCTTGGTTGTCCAAGAGTGCATGTGAAGGTGGGGTTTGTATGAGCATTCACCCCCATCAGCCAATAATTCTCACCCGCTCCCTGCCCCTAGTGTCAGCACCTCAACTTCAGCCTCTAAGTACAACTGAATATGTCTAAAAAATGTTCTGGAAGGCTAAATGTCTCTTTCATTCAGGCATGATGCTGTATTAAGCTCACCTCACATTCTTAATGCCCCAAGTCCACACATGTGTAGCAAAGAAGGGGTGTCTGCCAGGTGTCTGCCACCCCTGCTAACCAAGGATTTTCAAGTTCTCTATGGTGGGAGGAGTGCAGTAGGAATGTATTGTATGAGATAAAAAATAAATTTAAAAAATGGGAAAACTCTATGGCAAACTTAGGAGTTTCTGAAGGATGCTTTTTAATGGTATATTCTTAAATTTCCATTTAAGAATGGAACTGGAATGGGACCCAGGCATGCACATTTTTAATGCATTCCTTTGATGAGACAATGTCAATGAAACCATTTCCTCCTATAATCTTTATTTCTTTTCAGAACACTCGTTATTTTTAATGGAAATTTTCAAAAAGAATTTCATACATGAGTACTATATTTACATAATTACCCACCCATTGTGTCTTCAAAACAAAGTGTTTTCTCATTTGTATCTGTGTTTGTTACTTCTCTTTTGCTGTGATAAAATGTCATGATCAGAAACCACTCAAGGAAGTAAGTTTGGCTTTGTCCTCCCAAGGGCTGGACTTGATAATGTTGGGAATGAAGCAGCAGCAGCAGGGTTGGTGGCCAGAGCAAGGGCTTAGGAACTTACACCTCAGCTGAACACATGAAGAAAGGAAACTGCAAAGCAGGACAAGGCTATAAACTATCCAAGCCCACCCCAAGTGTCCAAGTGTCCTACTTCCTTCAGCAAGGCTCCACATCTGAAAAGTCCCATAATCTCCCTAGACAGCACCACCTGCTGCAGCCAAGTGTCCTGATGCCTGAGCCTATGGGGAACATTCCTCATTTAACCCACAACTGTGTTTCAGTTGTGGTTTGGATATAAAGTGTCCCTCAAAGGTTCATCCATCTGAATGAAATACTTGGTCCCAAGATGCTTATGGTATTTAAGACATTGGGGAACCATGGGCAGTGGGGTCTAGCTGAGGGTAGCAGGTTACAGGAGAAAGGGAATACAGTTTATAGCCTAGTCCCACTCGCAGACTATGTCTGCTTCCTGACTGCTAACCCAACCTAAGCATTGCCATATTCTCCCTCCACCACAGAGTCGCCAGCCACCATGTCTTTCCCCTCTGTGACACAGGGATGGACCATATTCCCTGAACCATGAACCAGAGCCAATGCTTCCTCCTTGTTTCTGAAGACATTCTGTCACAGTGATATAAACAGTAACTAAAAGCATCTTTATAGAAGCAAAACAAGTTCATTGTGTGTGGGGGGGGAGGGGCAGGCATCATCCATCAAAACCAGCATTGAGACAGAAATACCACATATGTAAATAGCTATCATCCTTCCCAGTCTTTTGGCTAAGATCAAGTGTGGCATCTGTTCTTATCAGTTTAAATCAATATCCACTGTAAACTTTTCACCTTTGTGTACATGTGAAATCTTATTTAAATATATTGCTTTAATTTTGGCAAACTGAAACTCATAAAACATAAAAGAAAGAAAATGAATTCCACAAGAGCTTTAAGGTCTGGTGTGTGTTGGTTGGTTCTTCTCCTTCTCCTCCTCCCTCTCCTTCTCCTCCTTTTTTCCTTTAAACAGTGCCCTATGTCTCCTGCTGGCCTGAGCTCAATATGTAGCTGAGGATGACTTTAAACTTCTGATCCTCCTGCCTCCACCTGTGCTGAGATTACACACATTCACCACCACACCCAACTTATTCAGTCCTGGGGATTGAACCCAGGATTTTGTGCATGCTAGGCAAACACTCGAGCAACTGAACTATGTCTCCAGCTTCTACAAGGGGTGTAGGGGTGAGTGTATGCATGCAAGTGTGTGTGCGTGTACGTGTGTGTGTGTGTGCGTGTACGTGTGTGTGTATGTGCAAATAGCTAGATATGCCCAGCATGTACATGTAGAGCCTTGAGAATGACATTGGGTTCTCTCTTTACCACTCTCTCCCTTGTTTGTAGACCTTGTTGTTTCAGCTAGACTAAACTAGCAAGCTCCAGGGGATTCTCCTATCTCTGTTTCTTCAATACTAAATTTGCAGCTAGTGATACCTGCTTGACTTTTACATGGGTGCTGGGGGTCTCGCTGAGGCTTTCATTCTTGCACAGCAGTCCCCTTACTCACTGAGCTATCTCCCCAATCCCAAAGGCTTAATTACAAAGGGCCAATGTCTTCCCTCCCTTGACTGTTAAGGGCTCTTCCTTTAGAATGTCCTCTTCCCACAGTGACTTTCAAAGTTCCCTGCTTACCTCTCATGCCTCTGCTCTGAAGATTCTCACATCTTCTCAGAATGCTCTTCTTTATAAACCGAGTAGCTGCCAATCATCTCTCCAAAGTTCTTTTCCCTTATAAATATCACTGGGTTCATTTTATGTTGCAGTGCCAAATGCCTGGAGGGAACAATGTAAAGGAAGGAAAGACTCTGGCTTGTAGCTTTGGTGGTTTCAGTGCATGCTCAGTTAGTCCCATTCTGTCTGGGCTTGATGTGGCAGACATAGTGGAATACAGCTACTCACTTCCTGACTGCCAGGATGCAGAAAGGAGGAAGGAACCAGTTAGGGACATTATTCTTCCAGCTAGGTCCAACATCCTGCAGATTCTACTATATTATAGCACAGTTGTTGGGAACCAGAACTTCCGGAAACATTTTGCATCACAACCATATTGATCACTTTGCCACCATACAATAACTGTCTTTTTGTGAAGCCTGTTCCCATAGCTCCTTTCATTGTAAATTTTAGATCATATCCCTCCTTTCTGACTGTTCATTTTCCAACCGTTGGTGTGAACTGTCATTTATCTGACTGATTCATCTCTTAAGAAACTTCCCCTGGGTAGAAAGGTTTTCAAACTACACTTGCCAAAGGTTCTCCTTTATCCAATGTTCCTAATCCTGGAAATCTTAGACCCATTTGAAAATCTGAGTAAAATTAATAACCCCTACTCGTCAAAAAGTGCAAATATTTATACATAATTTTTAAAATGTAAATCTGGATGTCCAAGAAATCCAAATGATGGTACCATCCCTCCCTCTCTTCCTTCTCCTCCCCTTCCCTCCTCTCCATTCTTCTGGGTAATAAACACACCCTCAAATAGACTAGGCCCCCTCAAATATACTGTTTCCATAGACATAATTCATCAAAATAAGTATTTAACATCAATTCTGTAACATATACTTTATCAGTGCCTTGGAGTGGAGATAATAAAGGTAGTAATCCTTGCATTGAGCGTCTCAGGATAATAAGAGAGGTAGACAACAAACCAGTGGTCATGGAATGTAAGCATTAATAGAGTAAAACACAAGGTTTTAACAGTATGTACTTACATCCCAATTCTGGATTCTTTGCCTTTTCTTCCTACCATCCATAAAGATTTTCATCAAGTGCTCCAAGGTCTCTGTCCAGTATCATCTGGGCTTGGGTTCTTCCTTTGTACAGCCCTAATGCCTTGTGTACATATTAAAATAAAAATTCTGCTGTCATCTAAATGTACTACACTATGTAGGTCTCCTTGTATGCGGCCCTTCCTCTGTCCTTTAACTTTGGCCAAACTGACTTTCATTTGACCTCTGATAACAGATTACGCTTTCCCCAGGAGCATCCCCTTGATTTCTCTAGTTTCTGTTTAGACATGCTCCCTATGTGTTACATACATAGAACTCTGTCCATATCCTTCTCACATTTTATTACAATTGTCTCTTCATATGCCTGTGCCCATTACTATGCTACAGTGTCCTCCAGGACAGGGACTATCACATGCACAATTCTAGTCACCAGAAATGCCTACTTGTTAGCCAATAAATATTGTAATTAATTAAGTCGCTAATTAATCATTTCATTAGAAAGCTCTCTGCATAATTTGTTAGTCTTTCTAGTATGAGCTAAAATTAAGAGCCCACCCACCTCCATTTTCCTAAGAAGTGTGGATCTAATGAGTTTTCACTGCATATTGGTCTGTAAGGAAGCTGACCCTTGGTTACTTGGTAAACAAGCAGAGGCAGAGCCAAGACCACTTAACTGAAAGATGTTTAACTGTCTTACACAGCAATACTCAAAATACCTGGGGAGTATTCCTCTTTCAAGAACTTATGGTTGAGCCACCCAAGGTGGCTCTGTGGGTGAAAATACTTGCAGCACAAGCCTGACAGTCTGAGTTCAATCCCTGGAACCCACATAATGCTAGAATAGAGAATAGTATGTATATCATTGCTCTCTAACCCCCACACATTTATTATAGCATGCACCCACCCCTCCACACACACACACACACACACACACACACACACACACACACACACACACATTCACACACAAACTTATTTGTAAAAACTCACTATTGGGAATTCTATCTCTCCTGTGCTATAACTAGAAAATAATTTCATTCTAAATGATAGTATGCAGTGATAAGCAGTCATTTAAAGTCACTTCCAACCCTGTCTTTCTATAAATCTGTGTGCACACACAAGTACATACACACATGCACACACACGCGCGCGCGCACACACACACACACACACACACACTAGTATGCCTTCTAAGTGACACTGACAGTGAGGCCCCTGCACCAATGATTTCTGTTCCTCTAAGGCTGAACACCCTTCTTGGTAACAGTAGATACTAAGGAACTGTGAAACTGTACACAGAAACTCAGACACAGTAAATCTACCATCCCAGTGAAGTGTTTCCCACCTATAATTCATTTGCTTAAACAAAAGGCTGGTCTGCTTCAAAAGCACTGGAGCATCTCTGTGCCTTGTCTTGGGGACCATAGCAACTCCAGGAGAATTAAAGGGGCCTGAATGAAAGAGCACAAGCCTTTGTGTCAGGCACACCTGATCCAAATCCTGGTTCCTCCACAGACTTACTAATTGACCTTCCACCCAGATCCAAGATTCAATTGTGCTCTATGTAGGGCTCTGTGGGAAGTATGAAAGAGGTAAAAGTAGTTTTCCCTACAGTCTAGGAACCTGAGTCACTGCCTTCATTCCTTCTGTGACATGAAGTCAATGATGTTTACTTGAAAAGCCCCTGGGTAGATGAAGTGTGATGTATGTGAAAATGCCCAATACAAGTCTTGGCATGAAGTAGACACTCAGTAAATACCTCCAGTAGGCACAGCTCATCAAAGCTAGTCAGGACAAGTTGAATGAACACAAAAACATCCACAATAGCTCACTTCCAGTTATGTACATGTACAGAAATTAAAGCTGAGTATAAAGATATGGTTAAACTCGACACTGCTATTATATAAATGTTACTATGCTATAAACTATTCTGTTATAAACATTATGTTATAATGTTATTACCCTAAATGGTATTTATAATAGTTTTGATTCAATAAAATATACTGGTTGCCTGTACCTTTTTAAATATTACTATTAGAACATTTAAAATTGTAATTGCTGTCAGACAGTGCCAAGCTAGATTGGCTTTAAAAGAACCCATTGGAGGTACAGAAGTGACCTAATATATGGACCAGTTGGAAATGGTTGAGTGGGGATGGAAACACATAGCTGCAAAATCCTGCTTTTGTCCTCTCATGGTAGTATTAATACTACATATCAAATGATACCAGAGAGTGAGTGTTCTAGTCACTCTAGTTCATACACAGTTTGTGCATGAGTCTAGGGTGGGTGATAATACTGGGATCTCCAGGAAGAAGCAGCAGAAATATCTATACTTTTCATGATGGCTGCTGTGACTTTCCTCTTGGAAAGCACTGGATAACAGAAGGCTTGGGACAGGGTTAGGGGAGGGTAGAGATTGCTGTTGGATGGAAGCATCATTCATATCTCTATGATCTCAGCAAATTATTTACTCTCACTGAGTTGCACCTATATCATGGACTTGTTAGAAGAATTGAAGATGTAAATGTATGCAAACCCTAAGGCCCCATGTGAATGCTCAATCGCTAGTGACTGTCACCATCAGTCTATTTTATACAGTGATGTCTCCTCAGCTCTAGAACAATGTGTGGTACATATTTGTTCAAGCAATATTTGATGAGTGAATGAAATCATTCATCATTCCACCAGGCAATGAATGATTATGAACATTCCTATGATTCTAGTCTTATCAGCCAGGGGCTCTTCTTCTGTCCTCTAGGCCAAGTCTCTGAGTGTGGGCATGAGTCCAGTATAAATAGCCCCAAATGTTGAGAACAAGCCACCCAATGACTGTTTTCTGTTATTGTGGAATGTATCCTTCAATATTTATTACAACCTCAGGCCATTGAATAGGCAACCCAGCAATGTCCCTAATTCTCTATTTTTTGCATTATACCCAACTATGGCACACTCCTTCCTGCTGTCCAAATCAGTAGTCTAACACCTACTCTGTATTAGAGTCCTTTTGTAGCTAATCAAGCCTCTCTACATTCTATTTGCTCTTCATATTTCCTCTAAGTCCAGCAGAGGCGTCATGGATTATTATATAATAACCCGGGCTCATTTCTGCTCAGGCTATAACATCCCTTTTCACTCTGCAAATCCTCTCAGGTTTTTTTCAGTGGGTAAAGTGTAGGTAAAAGAACTGAAGGGGTTGTGAGAGGGTGTTTGGTGGGATAGGGCTGTTTGCAAAGAGTGACTATCCTACACTTATCAGCATTAAACTGGATTTGACAACTCCTAGCCTAGGATTTAAATGATCTAAATCTTTCTTCACTTGGCAGCCTGGTTTTGCCCGTTATTTATTGTACTATCCAATTTATTTTCATCAGAATGCTTGGAGGCTTGGCCTTTGGTGTCTTCAAAGCCAAATGATTTATATAAATAATAAAAATATGGGAATTCTGGCAGTGGAATTTGGAGCACACCCCCCTACTCCCTTTCCTCTTGTGTGGCTCAGATCATCTCCTACACATTAACCTTGGACCTTTGCATCTTCTCCTGGGAAAAGACACTTTCAATCTTCCTCTGGTCCCAGTGGGGAAATGCCATCAGTGTGGAGTAGGTTGTATGGTAAGATCAGTACCTAGATTCCAGATATGGATATCAGCCCTTTGTACGGGAGGTACCATGCAGACCCCTTTCATGTTGTAGAATCTGGGCTATCATACCAGCCCTTTGAGTACATACTAATTTTTGTCCTGTCTGACCTCTGAGGAAACCAAGATGCTTCAGCCCCATCTCATGAGACAGACAGAGTAGAAGAGGGGAACCCAGAGAGGTACCTGAATGTAACCAAGCACAAGGAGGTATTGGTACCAATGTTATAACAATTTAGATCTCGAACTTGTGATCAAACAAACCTGATAGTGGATCCCAGTTAAGGAAACTATTAGCGGAAGTAACAAACAGCCATTCTGTGCCTCTGTTTCCTCAGCTATAAAGTGGAAATAATAAAGCATCAATAATTATACAGGCTGAACAGAGAGAACATTTTATACAAGGTCTCCATTTGCAAAAACTGAATGGAAATGCTGCTTCCCCTATTTGATTCTCACACCAACTCTTTGATTATATGTAAAGCATTTAAGACCGTATCCAAGAGACTAAAGACTAGAATGTGTGCAGCCCTTGCTTCTATCCCTAATACTTCAAGAAAAGAAAAAAAAAGAAAGAGGGGAGGGGAGGGGAGAAGGGGAGAAAAGGAAGGAAGAGGAAAGGAAGGAAGAGGAAAGGAAGGAAGGAAGGAAGAAGGAAGGAAGGAAAAAGAATACCTTGTCATGCTCAGTAAATGTTAGCAATTTTAACTGACCCTACTATGTCTCTCACTGCTGCTTCTGCCACAGTCACCACTCTGACCTCTATTTGTTAGTGTCACTAATCAATCTAACCTTCAGTATGAAAGCTCAACCACTATATTGCAAAAAGCCTTGAAACACAAGGGGGGTCTGGCAAGCAGAACTCACCCATGGTAGTAATTAGAGCACGCCCTCCTAAATCAACTCTGTCTCTCTCTCTCTCTCTCTCTCTCTCTCTCCCTCATTCCTTCCCTCCCTCTGTCTATGGCTTCACTGCCTCAAATGTACCTTTTTTGAAGTTGATGCCAATCCACATCTTCCTGCTGAAAGCCAAATGTCTATGGCCAGTTCTTAGCCACTTACTTAGAGTGCATTTAGACTTTATTTACTTAGAATTAGAGACCTCATTCACTATTTGGAGACAAGAATAACTCTACCAGGTCCATCTGTTCGGGAAACTAAAGAGAGGCACAACCCAGTTACTTTATATCTTTTTTAATTATTCATTTATTTTTCTTATTTTTACATATCGATCCTAGTTCCCTTTCCCTCCCTCCTCCCTCCCATGCCCCCGACCACCCTCCCATCTCATTCCCCCCCACACACAGAGGGAGGACATACTCCCTACTCCAAATGACTTCACAGATTTTATTAATTTATATCTTGTAAGCATTTTTGGTTGGTCTCAGCAAAGCCATAAGAGCCACTGGTTTTGCGTGCTAGACCCTGCTTACACAGTTCTGTAAATGCTCACCCATGTTTTCATAGAGGTGCATAGACTGCATTGCTTTGTTGGCTGTGAGTCACTATAGTAAGAACAGGACCTCTGCTGCTTGTTTGTGAGAAAAAGTGATGCTATGATCTCCTGGGGCAGTCCAGAAGTCCATATCTGACCCAAATTCTCACTCACATTCTGTTCATGAATTTTGGACGACCGTTTGTCAATAATTTACGAGTAACAAATGGAATTTGTTTTCAGTGCAACTTCTCTTGGCTGAAGCTGCAACAGTGCAAGATTAGGATCAGTCAGGTCATCTGTGCTTTCATAAGTAAGTTATCCACCATCATCAAGCCTGGTGTTCCCCAGCTACAAACTAGACTTAGACGAACACACAACCTTGTACCATTTGTGGGTTGAACAAAGAATGTATTCAAGGATATAGATCTCAACCTCTGACCCCAAATATTCCAGCAATTGTTAGTTATTAGTATTTCTTTTCTCATTTGGCTTCATATTCCAAAATTCTTGCCTTGGTGTGTTTTATTGACGCCATATTTGTTCATGATTAGACCATAAGCACTATGACTTTATTAATGCTATTGTAGTTCATAGGAATGTTTATAAAATTTACCTTTATTGTCCTGTATTCTCTTTTCCATTTCAGGAAGGCTGCCCTTTATTTTTGTCTTCAAGGCCAATGCCACTATGGAAATTTGAGATCATGCCTCTTTTCTATTTCTGTCCATCCTCCTTTCCCTGTCACTTTGGTTTCCCTTGTTTTGAAGAGAACAGATAGTTTCTGAGCATCCAGAGCTGAAGACTGCGGCATCCCACAGGAAATTATCATTTAGCAATGCCTCACTAAGGCCTTGCAATAAGGAGGAGCTTGCAGACACTTTTATAAGTGTGTGCATGCCAGAAATCATTTTATTGTGTGCATGGTCAAAGGGGCATTATTGAAATTCTTGATTCTTATAGTCACCCTATGCTGAATGTTTTACCTCTGACCTCTTGCCATCACTGATAAGCAAAAATAATGACTGATGGTTTCAGCTGCCTCTTTTCTCTCTCAGGGTAACAAATAAGTCAGCATTGGGGATTTTGCCAGGAGGTCTGAGTCATAAATATCCCTGCAAGCCATCTAGTATCTCCTGAAAAGGTTGTTTTCAAACAGCAAATGGGGAAAGAGTCCTTGGCCCTCACCTTAATCAAGTCACTCGGAGATATTTATGGTTCTACCTTGGGGAGAAAAAGGGGAAGCCAAAGCCAACTATACAGATAGAGAAATTAGCTTGACCCCCATTGAAAAGTGATAAACCTTTCCTAAATAAATATCTAAAACAATGCAATGGATGTACACACTCTGCCCCAAAATTTTCATCCCTGTCTCTTTGGTTTGGTTTGGTTTGGTCTGGTCTGGTCTGGTCTGGTCTGGTCTGGACTTAACCACATGCCAGGCATTGTACTAGCTCCTTTATCCTTTCACCCCTATGTCTCTTTATGGAAAAATGGGCAGGGTGGGGGGAATGTCTATATTGTCTTACAGAAGGAATTGGATTGCCCAAAGACTATCACCCAATAGGTGACATGCTATGTGTGCTTTGACACCAAGATCCATTTGACTTCAAACCTGAGTTCTTTGTTACTCAATTCAACTCTCTGGACACTGAGGAAAAGTAGAGGAGAGACTCTAGAAATGACTGTTGTCCTTCTCTGCCATCTAAGGTGTGAATCATTTACTAATAAATGTAGCACACTGTAGCTATGGGCTCTGGCAAAGCTCATTTTACATTTTTTCCAAAAACTGTAAGCAGAACAGTAGGTACCTTCAGACCCCCCCCCCACACACACACGCACGCACGCACGCACGCACGCACGCACACCAACAAATACACATCACTGCACTTTGCTCCTGGAGCTGCCAGGTCCTCACACTGTTACATTTTACATTTTAGGGGCCAATAACTGGTAATCATTATATATTCCTGAATTGAAAAAGAAAGGCACACTTCACCAAGAGGTACTCATTTCAACTTCCTTTTGTATTTATTATTACAACTACCACCCTCCATTTTTGTTTTCATCCATTCTAGCTTCTTTGGAATACTATCTGCTATCTATCGGGTATTTTCATGATGTATATAATATTTTCCTTCAAAAATACATTTTGGGCCATCTAACAATGGGGAGATTAGAAATGAGTCAATGACTGTGTGGTACATGGCTCTGGCAGGAAGGCATATTCACTCATTCCAAGCTCACACTTCCTCCCATTGATAACCACAAAGATCCCAATTTCTCATAAAAATGCAGAGTATCTCTAGCTACATGTTCAAGACCATTCAAGCTGCCTTGACACCTGACTCTTGAATGACAGATGTATGTAGTCTTCCCAAATATTGGGGTTTATGTTCTTTATATATCCAAGACCAACTCTGACCTGGGATGTATAAATAACATAATTGCTAAGCCTATTCTTTCCTTTGGCAGAAAGAAAATAGTTTTTTTTTTCTGCTTGATAAGTAATAATTCCTCTTATTGCTAAGTACTGAGAGATGATTTATTTCACTTTCAATTACTTTCTCTCTAGGAGTCACATGATATCATGAGCATCATTCTCTTCGTAATACTAGCTCTCATGGACAACACTCACTAAACCATATCTCTCTTCCAGGCTCTGCCCTTCTTTGGTTGGGAAGTCACTTCATCTAAAAAGGGTTAGCTATTTTATTATATTTAAAGTTACATATGCTTAATGCTCTAAACTGAGAAATGCAATTGTATCAAAGAAGCAAAATCAAAATAGATTTCACTCAGGCATAAAAAGGTAAATGCTGCATGGTGTTACATACAGGTGGACTCTAAAACAGTACAAAATGGTAGTTTCCATTCATGAGGATAGGCTGTTGTTTAAAGGTACCACATTTTAGTTAGATAGGAGGAAGATAACTTAGTGATCAATTGCACATCAGGGTAATTCCAGATAACGATAATATGTGATAGCTCAAAATTGCCAATCAAATAGCTTTTAAATGGTTTCACAACAGCAACAAAAATGGTATGAGGTAACAGATTATGTTAACTAGTTTGACTTAATCATTATGCAATATAAACATATATGAAAACTAAAATAAGAAGTCATATTGCACAGTCTTACCCTTTAAACCATAATATGCTTCCTTCTTAGCCTTAAGAAATTATAACTTTAACATAGTTGAGGGGGATCCAAAGTATAAAATGAAATATGTGATGATATTTTGCTTATGACCTAACAAATAAAGCTTGCCTGAAGATCACAGTGCAGAGCTAGCCATACTAGTTACGCATAGAGGCTAGGCATATACCTTTAATTTCAGCACTCGTAAGACAGAGGCAGACAGATCTCTGTTAATTCAAGACCACCCTGGGCTACTCAAAATTTATCTGGTCTAAAAGAGAAACAGAGCCAAGCTGTGGTGGCTCACACCTTTCATTCCAGTACTTGAGAGTCACATGCCTTTAATCCCAGCACTAGGGAGGTGGAGACAGGAAGGGATATGGTTGGGCAGAGAGAGGAATATAAGTTGGGAGGAGGCAGGAATTCATTGTAGTCAAAGGAGCAGTTGTTCTGAAGCAGTCTGAACAGTCAGTCTAGGGATGCAGTCTGAGGACAAGATCATCCCTTTGATCTGAGCATTGGTAGAGGTAGGCACTCTAGGAGCTGGCTGCTCTGCTTCTCTGAACCTTCAGCTTTCACCCTCTGATAGCTGACTCTGAGTTTTTACTATGAAGAACAGTTAGAATTCATGCTACAGGAACCAGCATACTGAGACCTTGTTCTTGCCACTGACTGCAGTGGAGTTGAAGGAACGTCATGCCTCTGAGAAGTCTTGAATTTCAGCAAGCAAGTTTAAGAAATCCAGAAGAACACCTTCCAGGATCTTCTCAAAACCATGGAGAATGCTTTTCTGTAATAGAAGGCTACACTCAGCCATCCCCCTAGTACCCCTTCATATGGAACTATGAACCCAAAGAGACCTGCTGTAGTTGTGCTCATCCAGGTTACAGGAATGCATAAACTCAACATTCACACAACCACCCAAGTGGTTTGCCTTTTGAAATCTAGAATTTTCTGTGGCTCTCTAGACATCCTGATGATTACTTGGCAACATTTGTGAGCATAGTCAAGTTTGGTAATTTACCCATCAGAGGAGACTATGGGAGATGCTGTGTGCAGTGGTTTGCTCAGCTTTCGACCCCAAGAGCCTGAGATTCACAACAGCATAGTTAAGATACTAACTCCAAGACCAGGCTGTGTAGATTTGAATCTTGGCTCTACTCAATGGAGCTTAGGACTCTAGAAACTCCCTAGGGCCTTCCTGAATCTGAATTTCTTTACATCAAATGCAAAGGTAAATAACATTAACATATGGCTTTGTTAGGCAAATGAAAGAAGTTCATGCATGTGTGGTTACAGAGAATAAATGAAAGCATTGTTAACATCTGAGGGTATGAGCATGTACCCTCAATCCCAAAAGACCCCTATACTCAATTCTTCATCCCTAAACTCCTAAAGCAATCATATTTAGTTTAACGTAAATACTACATACTTTTTGGTTGGGTCCAATTCAATGGGTCTCAGCCTTTCTAACACTGTGGCCCTTTAATAGAGTTCCTTATGTTGTGGTGGCCCCCATAAAATTACTATTTTTTTTACCACTTCATAGCTGTAGTTTTGCTACTGTTATGAATTGTAATGTAAATAGTTCATAAATACACATTTGTCAAAGGGGTTGTGACCCCACAGGTTGAGAACCATTGCTCCAAATGGCTGTTTCCCCTTTCTATCTGATGTTGGTGCCTAGTGACTAGATGCTAAGCCATGTGAGTGGGTATGTGATGGAAAAAGTACTCCCCCATGGTGTATGTTCCTCCCCCCCCTTCTCCCACAGACAGAATATTCCTCTTACCCTTTGTTGCTTGCAGGACAGAAAGGGAGCAGGAGTTGAGGCAGGAGAGAATTGAGCACCATGAATGTTTCTAATTGACTTAAAGGACACTTCATGCCTGAATTACCACCCATAGATTTCTTCTTCCAATTTTCTGTTGTGCCTACCTCCCATGTGCTGTGCCAGACAGAGGGGTAAGCCGTGAACAGAACAGACACTGCCTATTAGGGTCCTGTGGGAAAAGTGAATGAATAGAGGGGAAATATTAGAGCAATCTACTCTTTGGGGTGAAATTCAGGTTGCTATGGGAGATACAGGAAGGTGTCCTATTTTAACAAATAAAGAAGACCAGTAGATTAAGAGAAGGCAAAAGTCACTGCGTTAAAACATCAAGTAGGTGTGATATTGTTGCTTCAAAGACTTACATGTTCAGTATAATCTATACATGTTGAGGGAGAGGAATATTAATGCATCAAAATTTAAAGGATTTTCTGTAGCCTGTGTCCTGTGGTCAACTTAGACCCCTTCAACAGTTGGAGGGATTAAGGTCATTTTAACCTAAGACAGATTTTTCTAACATTGTAAAAGAATGTATATGTAGCCCAGCTCCCAGACACTCGCATTCATTTGCCTATGGCTGGATGCTTTTTTTATCTGAACAGTTTTATTTCTTCTTTGTGACACAATAGTGGCAGGAAGACAGTTTCTTCGTGCTGTGATTTTCCTTTCCATTTTTCTGATAAAACTGTATCTCTGCAGAGGAAATCAAATCTAATCCTCAATATATTTAGCATGAAAGCAATAAGGAGCATTAATTCACTCCAGAAAGAGTGAAATACAGTTGGGTACTCAAAGGAAGAATCACCATGGAAACTGTTTTCTTGAGATTCTGAACTCTCCAGGCTCCAGGCAATGACTAAGTGAAGAAAGGAGGGTGAGTGGAAGAGAAGCAATATCTTGCCCTTTCTGTTGTCACTACAAATGCAGCAGAGGGATTGCCATGAATTATTGATTGCATGCATAGAAGGCGATATGAATTAGAATTATTAAACTGTTGTCTTGTAAATGAGTGTGTCAGAACACAATGGAACTCGTTCCTCACTGTTCCTCTTTCCTACCTGTCAAAATCCTGTTGAGCAATCAAAGAGCTATCCTAAGGTCAAAAGTTTGAAGGGAAGTGCCAGGAATCAGGGTGATGAGAGAGTCACGTGAGCGACAGCTAAAGCAGAAAGCTGTCAGGACTCCCAGATACACTTGCCTTTGTGTACCAACCATTTCACGATGATTACAGCTTCAGAATCTTTGCAGAGATATTAAATACGTAAAGGGCAAAGGCCAGCTCTTGCCTTGGGGACTGTGTTAATGGGATGTGCTGGAATTTCTCTAAGGAAAGTCTAATGGATGAAACGCAGTCTGTGTGTGTCCACGCGTGTACAGCTCACAGGTACCCACTCTTCCTGTTATCGTCCTCTTTCCTCATGATCCAGAGGTGATTTTTCCTGACACCTCCCATTTGTGTGTAATACCTCTGATGGTAAGGCCTAGCATGTGCTCCGTTTTCTTGGGAGTCAATGGCTCTTCGGGATCCTTCCCATGGTAGTTGAAAACACGGGCTTTTGTTGGGGCGTGACTGTGTTTTCTTTATCCAAGTGAATAAGCAGGCAAATGGCAACTCAAAATATGTATGCTCTTGTTTACTTCTCACAACAGTCCCCATTGTGTGAATGGGCACATTGAATTTGGGTGATGGCAATTCATTGTACTGAGCCATAAAGTCAGTGAGTGCCAAAATCCGAGTTGAGAACCTCATTTGAATCCTAAGTCAATAGTCTGTTTGGAGCATCACCATGATTTTTATTTTAAAAGACTGACAACCTGACTTCTTAACCTGTATTCAAGCCTACAGCTGTTCAGGGGCTAGGAGCAGAGGTCAGCCTTCCGTACATACAGAGATACACACTAAGTACCTACCAACATGCCAGGTCATTTACTAAATACACAAATACAAAATACAGTAAAGTTCCTGCCTTCGAAGAGCTTGCCATCTTCGAGACAACTTGGCATGAATGAACCAGACAAGAGTCGATTCAGCAAGAGGAGATTAATGAGACGGGTGTGTTTGTTGAGATGGGACAGATTTGTCCGCATCCTTCAAGAGTAGGGGGAGTCCCTGGAAGGTGAGGGAAACAGAAGCAGACATTTAAGCTAAGATTTGCAGCATGATTTTAAGGATAGATGTGAAAACAGTGGGAAGAGTTTTTAAAAAAACAGGACACACATTTGAGAAAAGTGAGTTTGACAATCAGGTCGATGAATACACCAATTAGTGGCAAATTCCCAACACCAGAACAGGGAGCTTCAGGTTTTATCCACCAAAGTGGGATATCAAAGCACCTGTTTGTTTGCGCTAAGTTACAGTAAAAACCCTGTTTCTCAATGCCCATCTCAATGGTTTTTCATATGCACACCCAGTCTCTATTGCCCAGATTGAGTTTTGGGATTCTGTCAGGACTACATAAGAGCTCAGGGTCCACTCTGAGTGAACCCCATTCTTCCCCAGTGATCATCACTATTCTGATTGCTATGCAAGGGTTTTGAGGGCAGTGCTAAAAGGAGAAATAACAATGACAACTTAAAGAGGCATTTAATAACTTCTAGGATATGTAAAGACGAGAGATTTCAAACAGGAAGACCAGCCAAGAGCATGCTGAGAGATTCATAACGCCTTCCTTCCGTTCAGCTAAATATTTATGCAGACCCACACACTGTGAATGCAGTGGTTTCCAACATGCTATATCAACAAGAAGACCAATAAACAGTTACTTTACAGTGGAGCCAAGGAGGAAGCAGGGGTGTTTAAAATCTACTGAAAACGAAGACCTGAGCAAAATAGGGAACTCAAGGAAGACTTCCAGGGAGAACTCTAGAGCCTAAGGACTGGGTGCATAGCATGTGGGTTAGACGGACCAAGGGAGGGTTGAAGAATAGCTGGCTTACCAGGGAGGGAGCAGATAGAAAGGTCAAGAGAAGATAGAAGACCCCACCCACTGTGTTGAGGTAGTGGTTAGAGAGAAGTGGAAAGAAAGTAGAGACCTTTGTAGCAAAAGAAAAGGAATGTCCAGACTCGTGAACTCTGTCTCATCACAAGAACTAGATCAAGACGGGTTTATTCAAGAGCCATGTGGAACTAGCAAGCTGACTGTCGCAAAAAATCTGCACTCTTTGTCCATAAATTTACAGATGTTCCATGTTACAGCTTTTTATTACAGTCTATATTACAGGCAGCCACCTGGTTGTCAGTCATCTCCCTTTGAACTTGAGCCAGAAAAACCAGCCGGGCAATGAGCTTTCCAACATTGTTCACCCATCTCTCAAGATGGAGCTCTTTTTCTTATGTACATTTGTCAGCCCTCCACCCCCACCCCCACATCTTTGGAATGGTATGGGCAGTCCCAGCTACCCCCTCTTGCAACTCATCTTATTTGTCCTGGTGCATCTTTGAGCAAGTTATGTAGTTCCCAGCTCTCCCTTCTGTCTCATCTATATGCAGGCAGCATTGGGGGAACAGTAGCCTTGGTAGCCCTGAGCTTGGCCTCAGCCCTACTGCCAGCTGCTGGTGACCTCCACTCCTTGTTTCAGACCGTCAGCATCTGTGGCGTCATTAAGAGCAGTACAACTCGCTAGATAAGGTGTGAATGTGAGTTTAAGCATAACACACCGATGGTCCTGGAATAGGGCCTAATGAGATCTGCAGTGAGCCATATCCAGTCAGGGACAGCCCTGAAGCATGGAGCAAAGGCACTCAGGTTAGAAGGCAGGTGCTGTGGAAAGCTAGCTGGATAAGTGAGCAAGTCCATAAACCCCAGGTGCCTTGGCTCTTCTCTATAAAACAGAGGCGACAAAATGACATCTACCCTAAAGGGAGAAGGTGAACAAGTTAGTGCTTATAAAGTGTTTCTCGTGTGTGTGTGTGTGTGTGTGTGTGTGTGTGTGCATCCATCTTTATCCTTTATTAGTACTATTGATATTAGTTATTATTTCACACCCTGCTCAGTCATATCTGCATGACTGAAAGAGCAAAGCCTGCCATCCTGCAGGGCTGTTGCCAAGAGCAGCTGATGAAGAGGTGCACGTGGCCCAGTGCCAGGCACACAGTGGGCCCCCCCCCCCGATAAATGTTTGTGGAATGAATGAGAGCAAAGTGCCTTGCTCTAAATGTTTTCTGTAAATGTTTTACCCTAATGATCGGTGGGAGCTTCCATTCAGAAGGAAGTGCCAGGGAAGTTCACAGGGTGGCAGGCTGGGTTGGACCTGGTGGGTCCTGATTATGTTGAACAAAATAGATTCAGATGAGTCTATTTGTGCCGTTGAAGCTGTGCCAATGAGCAGCAAAGTGTGCTTTCAAACTGGAGGGGTGCCAGGGTCTAGATTTTCAAATCAAAGTGAACCCTACCTGTGCCTAGCACCGCCCCCACCCCCTCTCTGCCTTGATATTTGGCATGCTTTTTCCCCCCAAACAAAAAGCCTCTGCAAAGGCTTCTGGAAATCTCACAAATCTGGCCCCAGATGTTTGAAAGACTTTTACAGATAAGGCAATCAATCCATTTGGTGACCAGATGCTGTCTGAAAATGTTCCTGCTACAGCACAGTGCGTTTATAAATTCATTAGAAACATAAATTAATTGAATCTAATCAACAGTGGGTGATATAGAAGATTAAACAGTGAAAAACAAATACATTTCCAACTGGGTCACATTAAAGGGAGAGAAACACAACTCCAACTTTGGAGATAAGGGAGAGGCAAGTTAACCCTTCATGGAGTGTTCTCGGCAGCACCTCCTGAATCCCAGAGTCCAGATAAAGTTGCCATTCTTCCCAAGTCAAGGCTCTACTAGAATTCCTTGGACTTTTGCATTTTTCTGAGTACTGTTGGTCTCTGCCATTTATCTGTTGTGAAGGCTTCTAGAAAAAGACCCTGGGGAGGGCTGTGGGCTATGCCTAAGGAGCAGTACTTATCACATCTTCTTGTCAGATAGATGGGGAAATGGAACAAAACATCCTGCTTTACTCCACAGTACCTGAGTTCAGAGATCTTGCCTGTCAACACTGTCACCAATGCCAGAATGGCTTCTGGCTCGTGGGTGCTCAATGAATAGCTTTAGATGCATGAATTGTGGGTTGAGTCCCTTTGTACAGGACTCCTGAACTTTCCACACCTATATTAATCCTCAATGTAAGGGATCAACGATGAGTTATTTCTCAGAGTACATCTTTTCTTCCAAGGAACCTCACCTTAGGGGCTGCTAATCTCTAAGACATACTTTCAAAGGGCTCCCAATCATTGTTATGTCACATGTTTCTCCTTTGTCGTCTACCCTCAGTCTGGATAAAACTGAAGAAGATTCTAGGTGAGCTAAGAGTAAGTTTCTGGAGTCAACATCTGGTGAGCCTTTGGGTATGATTCACTGTTCCTTTGTTCAACACTTCCAGCAACTGGTACAGATGAATGGACCAAAGTATCGTAGAGAGGCCAGTTTGCAAAGGATGCTGAGGAAGTCAAGACCCTCAGATGTTGAATCAGAGTCAGATGTTCACAGAGATCAGTAGTGTGAAAGACAAGTGCAGATAGGTCAGGAAAGCCTGGGTGAGTGCATAGGCATTGACATATGATGTTGTGCTGGGACTACACTAGAGAAGGGTGGGAAGCCCTATAAATTCAGGGTCCAGTTTGCTTTTATATAGGGAGATGCTCCCTAACTCTTGCTGAAAGAGTGGTGTGGGAATCACAGCCGAATGCTGCCTGCTGTTGTTTGTTGTTAAAGAAAATAGCCTTCTAGCCAGCTGTGATGGTGTTTGCCTATAAGCCCAACACTTGAGAGGGAAGTTGAATATCAAGTTAGGTTACAGAACAAGTATCAAAACAACCAAGGCTGGAGAGGGGTGGGGGAGAAAAAAGAGGGAGAGCGATATACTATCTTGAGTTTTACAAAGGAAACTTTGATATTTTAAAATGTTCACAACCTGTTCAAAAATTTGGAGACAGTATGAGCTGGCACTGAAGTGCTATTGATTAAAACAATGAAATGGCTCTGTGATGAGATTTGGCCTACCCACTGCAACTGGGGTCGGTGGTCATACTATATGGACTGTGGAGCCCTACGCTGTCTCTTCTGAGTCTCAGGGGAGTGATGCACTAGGAAAAAATAGCAAAACCATGACCACCATTACCAAGAATCTGCAACATGTCCCTCTCTACTCCTTCCCTCCCTCACTCCTCATCAGATCCCACTGAAGGAGTACCACCAATACCCTCATTTTACAAATTAAAAATGAGGTTCAGAGACTGCAGGGATATATATATCGCTTATAGATGGCAGAGCTGAACTGTGTTTCTCTGACATCCAAAGCCATCCTGTTAATTATTCACTGTGGTTCTCAATCTTCCCAATGCAGTAGCTTTTAAATACAATTCCTCATGTTGTCATGACCCCCAACCATCAAGTTATCTCATTGCTACTTTATAACTGCAATTTTGTTACTGTTATGAATTATAATGTAAATATCTGACATTATATGTTGAGACCTACAGGCTGAGAACTGCTGCTACAGGTAGTGCGTGTGTGTGTTGTATGGGGCACCACTCCAAGAGCTTTGTAAACAAAAATACATATACACAGAGAGACAGAGCATGAGAGAGAGAGAGGGGGAAGGAGAGAGAGAGAGAAGATAATATCCCCACCATTTCAAATTATCTCACAGGTAAAAGCTGAAACTACCATTTAAACTGGGTGTAGTTGACACCTCTGGGTAGCTGCCCTTTCTGCCACTATTGATTCACTGATAGTGGTTACTCAGCCAGACTTCACTGTGTCATTCTGCTAACTCCAGAGACAAAGAGCAAAGACCAGCAGGACTTCAAAGCTGGCTCCTACACTAATAAACTGTCTAATCCAGAAATCCCCTCTCAGCCATCCAGCAAGTCAATCAGATGTGTCTGATTGAAGTAGTATACTGGATCAGACTTTTTGGCATAGAAAGATCTCCCCATGCAGCCTTGGGTGTTCTAATGTCTTTCTTCCTGAAAACCCCAAGAGCATAGACTGTTTCAGACACAGGCTATAACTGAAGTGTCACAAGAGTATACATTTCATAATGTGTATATGTCATTAGCTGAGTACACGTCATTGAAGAGAATAAGGCACATAGATTTATGGTATTTTATGTTTTAATAATTCCTTAGGTTTGATGCACCCACTGTGTGTGTGTGTGTGTGTGTGTGTGTGTGTGTGTGTGTATGTGTGTATGTACAGTATGAGGACATGAGCCCAAGTCACTGGTAACACATACCAATGAGATTAACGAGTATCCCAAGAATCCATGCTTCCAGTGAACATTGACTTCACACTCTGCCTCTTGTAAAACACTAAGGCGGTGGAAAGTCAGTGAGAACATTTTCCCTAGTTGACTATACAGTCTACATAGGACACAGTAACAATACCAAGACAAATGTAAAACCACCAGGATTCCAGTATTTTACAGGGAAAGAAAGCATGGGGCCCTTAAGAAGAGCAATGTAGAGAGGCCTTGAAAGATGCTCTCAGAAATGGCTGCCCTTAGGAGGTGCCATGTAAGCAAAAACGTTCAAAGCTGAAGAGATGGTAACCAAAGGAGAGGGGAGGCCTTTAGGCAGAAGGAGAGCAACAGGTTTAAACCCCTCAAAGTGAAAGTAGTCAAGATATTTTCATGGGGTCCTGCAAACAGGTGTAGGACCAAAATAGAGTGAGAAGGGGTATCAGGAAGCCATATAACATCATAGTTTCCTTACCATTAAATGACCAAAGGCTTATGTTAGCCCAGGGCTTCCTTAGAATGGTCTCTAGTACATTTCACTACTGGTTTCCATTCTGTTGAAGAAGCAAGAGTCATAATTGAGACCATATTCAGCAATGAATAACCCTTAGTGGTTAATGCTTTGGTTCCTTCTGTTGCCAGATAAGATACTAGATTTTATTTCTTCCCAAGAATTTTCAGACCATAATCAACACAGCACAGTCATGGCTGAGAAACTTCTTAGACCATGCTGGGAAGGAAGGAATTTTGCTGCTGCATTCTGTAGCAATCATATATTTGGAACCCATTGTCTTCCCAAAGGCAAAGATTTAGGTGGAGGAATCTATACATTAAAAATTCCCTAAAAGCAGATAACTTGGGGAAAAAAATGAAAACTTGATTTGATTTCCTTTTCTCTCCCATCTGCTGTGCTCAGGATACTGCTTCTGAAAAATGGCTGCTTAGTTTCTCAAGAATCGGTTTTATTTTAGAAGTATCCCAAACAGTGATGCTGCAGCAATGAGCCATTGGAAATAACAAGCTCTAGACAAGTTAGCGTGTGTATGCATTATACAGACCAACAATTGTCCCCCATGAGCATCCTCACTTGCCAGCTAAGGACCAGTTATGTCCAAGTACTAAGAGAGAGGTTAAGGAAATGTCAAAGAAACAGATATGATTCTGTCTTCAAGGAACTCATAGCCTAGTTAGGGAGATAAAATATATCCTTCATATACTCAAGCCATCTGTAGGCGATTGTACAAAAACCCAAATTAAATGAGTCATACTCAGTAAGAGTATGCCCACTCAGCTACCAACATTTTAAATGAAGACTGTTCTTGCTTTATTTGTAAAAGAAACTAATTCTGAAATCTTGTGAAAATGAAATAGAGTAAGAGTTGGTCAGCATGACTGTCTAGAGAGAGTGAAAGATTAAACATGGCTGAAATATCTGGTGTGTGACAAAGATGGCATGAGGATGAGCCCAGTAAGCATACTCTGCCACCTGATAAATGAAACCTACAACTCTTGGCAGTGAGCTAAAAACGGAGTTTTCTAATAATACACGCGCACACGCACGCACACATGCACGCACACATTCAATAAGAAAGTAGGTTTTTGGAGGGCCTGAGAGTAAAAATACCTGCCACTAAGCCTGACAACCTGACTTTGATCTTTGTGGCCCATGAAGTGGAAGGAGAAAACGACTCCAGCAAATTGTCCTGACCTACACACTTGTGTCACACATGCATACCCGAACACACAAGTGCATGCATGCATGCACAAGCACATAATACTACATAAATATATAATTTCGGGGAACTACAGTCGGGTTTAAATCTCAACCCCTAACCCTTAATCTTCCAAACTGGGGCAAGTAATTTCACACACATACACACATACACACACACCCAAAAGTCAGAGAACTAGAGTGCCAATTAAATGACAACGTAAATCTCAAATCACGGCCTCTGTCCGGAGAAGACAGTCACTGGATGAGGATGGAAACAGACCTGGAAGAAGAGGTACACACAGGGGGTCTAGTTTTGTGTCTGGGATCTAGTAAAGCAACTCAGAAAATGGCATTTTCTAATGTGCCTTTCTGATGTGCAATAGCATCATCCTCCTAGAACCGAAAGCGCTTGAAGCTAAGTCAATAGCTCATTAATTTCAGTTGAGTCTTCTTCATGATAGTCAGAATCCTCTCCCTGTAGTCATAGCACAATAAGGAATGTGCAGCCAGAGTTTCCATTAAAGACAAACTTCCTGGAAGACACATGCACGAACTACCCCAACTGTTCCTGGCGCCATTGGTGAGCGTGAGCAGGGGGCTCTTCCCACATCTGTCAGACTTGTTTCCGTGGGATAGAAACAGTGGTGCAAGTTGCTCAGCAAAGGGCAGACTGCCCATGTGGAAGTGCTCTTCACTTCAAAGTGTATACAGGTGGGCAGCCATCTGCTTGGTAGGCAGATTGGTAGCTAGAAGAATAGAGTCCTTTCTGTGCCTGGCTTCAATAGAAGTGAAGAAGAGGATGTGGAAAAGGGTAGGGAGGAAGAAACAAAAGAACAATGGGGATTTGATTTCCTCTCAGCTGCCACAAGGGTCTCTGAAATGCCAAGGTATGGGAGAAACTTAGTACTCTCCGGCCACCTCCCATTTTGGTTTTAAGTGCAGGAAAATGTAAATTTTCAATAATTTTCAGATGTGGAGTCTGGCGACACTAAGTACCATGCTAAGAGTCTTGAGAGCCATGTGAAATCTTATGTGTTGATAGGGTTTCAATAACTTTTTTTGTCACTGTCTTTTGGCACTGGGTAGGAAAGGAGCTTGTACAGATGTCCCTTTAAGTGTTAGTGGTGACAAGTCCTAGTTGCAAATGTGTTCCTCCGTAAGTTTAGTTCTGTGTTCATTTGGAAATCCCACCATTCATTTCTCCTCGGCTGCTGCAACTTTCTCACAGGCATAACAGCAATGTTATCACTTCCATAATATTACAAAACATCCCACTTCCTTCCCACCTTCCCTTCATTCCTCTCTACCCGTCTCCTTTCTGTGAAGCCCTAGGGATCAAACCCAAGACCGCAAACATGCTAGAAAAGCACTCAGCTATGAACTACTGTGTATGTATGCATGCTTACATGTGCACACACAGGCCCACGTGCGCGCGCACACACACACACCCTTATTTCTTTGTTATTCTGTACAGCACAACTCTTTAAAATAGTTACTTATATCATCATCTCAAATTTCTCTCCTTCTGTTCTCTTTTAAATACACTTCCACAGGTCCACAGAAATTATACTTGTCAAAATTAAATGTGGCCTTAGCATGTTACTGCAAAGGTGTATTCTGGCCTTTTCCCTTGCCTACCAACACTATTGGACAACATTTCACTTGTCATCCGGATGCCAAGCTTTCCACCAACAGTTTTTAAATGTTTATTTTTATTTTATGTGTATGAGTGTTTGCCTGAATGTATGTATGTGCACTACATGTGTGCAATGCCTCCTAGTCCAGCAGAGAGTGTCAGAAACCATGGCACTGGAGTTAAAGATGTTTGTAAGCCACTATGTGGGTGCCAGAAGCTTCACTTAGATCCTCTGCAAGGGCAGCCATGCTCTTAACTGATGAGACATCTTTCCAGCCCCTTTCTCATCTTTTTTGGAGGTGAATAACCCAAGGTTCTATTGTTTTTTTTTTTTTTTTAATAAACACCCTCCTTGAGATCTCATACCATCCTGTGCCTTTCAATACCATCTGAATGTTAATAATCTCCAAAGCCCTGAACGCCAGACCTTCTTTCCAGCAGCCCACTCACCAGCTCTATTTTGAAACACTCATGTTTCCTTTGCATAAAGGAACATCTGCTCATCCCCACAAAAGCCTGCTTCACTTTCAAAACTCAAATCTCCAGTATGACAACTCCAAGGGCAAAGACCGTGGACTCATTCTTGTTACCACTTCATCACCAAATTCCAACAGGCTGCCCTTCAGCATGTATGCAGAATCTGGCTTCTTTCTGCTTCTACAACAGCTGCCTTGACCAGAGTGCCTCCATCTTCCACCTGGATTACTCATGCATCCCCTACGGCACCCCTGCATACACAGCCTCTACTGTTTCTCTATTGATGATTCTCCAGAAACTCTTCATTTTTGCTTTATAGAAAAATATATGTAACAAAATTTAGTTTCCTAAAATTTTAATTGAAATATGACTATATCATTCCCTTTTTTCTTTCCTCCAATCCCTTCCAAGTCCCATCCCTTGAACTCCCCCATTTCCCTTCACTCCCACTCAAATTGATGGCCTCTTTTTCATTGTAATTGTTCCATATACACATTATATATGTGCAATATATATAACCTGCTGTGTCCATTTGATGTAGCTTATGTGTATATAATAGGGCTGACCACTTGTTAATTAGATAACCATCCAAGGGGCTCACCCCTCAGAAATTCTAATTATCCGCCCCCCTCATCAGTCATTTGTTGCCTGTACTTCTTTGTCTAAAGGTGGGATCCTACTAAAATTTACAATTTTAACCATTTTTAAATTTGTAATCTGGTGGCATCCAACTATATTGTGTCATTGTGCCCATTTCTCAGAGTCTAAGCCAAAGGCTTGCTGTGGTGTTCAAGAACTTGGCATGATCTGACCTCTCAATGCTTTACCATCATTTTCTCCTCCTTTGCCCTGCTCTGATTATCCTGGACATATGCATGCTCCTTCCTAGGATCTCTCCCTGGCCCCTTGGTCTGGAAACCCCTTGCCTGCTTCAGGTTGTCACTGACACCCTATTTGAATCACCCTCCAGACTCAGAACTTTTTATCTCCTGTGCTCAATTCTATTTGATCCTCACAGAACACAATATAAAATGTTATCTGTCATGTCTATTACCATTTGTCTTTTCCATACAACTAGAATGTGAGCTCCATGTGGATAGATTTTTTTTTTAACTGACTTAGTTCCTGAAGAGTGCTTGACATAGATTGGTGTACTTTAAAATATAATAGATGGATGGATGGATGATGAATCTATTAACTTTGATTCTTTATTTTTCTGTTTAATATTTTTTTACCATCATATAAACCATATAAGTTGCATTTGACTTCCTGGAAAGTGAATTACAATGTGTTTTCAAATTTCCCAGTGGTCAGTGGAGATGGAAAAACAAGAGGTGTATATGGCATTGTCTTTCCTTGTGACTATTTACTAAAGGTTGGGTCCTACTGGTCATGAAATTGGCACTATTCATTCTATTCATTCTATCTTCCTGTTTGTCCTGTGTATCTGGTCTTGCTTCTAAGATTAGAAAATGTTGTCTGAAATAGAATAATATATTATCATAGTCTTCAAAACACTTCAACTTCTGGTCAGAAACAGATAACAAAAATTCAAGTGACTTATCAAAATGTTGTTGTCACACTTGGCTCTAATATTTACTATTGAAAAGCCACCTTACCATAGTAGCATGTGAATTAGCAGCCACAGCACTTTTCTGTTGCCATAGAAACCATGTTTTAAGGAGGAACCTCCAACTCATTTCTTGCTGTTTTCATTCATTTCTTTAGCTCCATATAGAATTTAAGAAGAAATGTAGCGGACCTAATGGTCAGTTGCTTTTTCCATGTACAATAGAAATCTCTGAAATGCAGGGATGTAGCAGAGATGTCACTATAAGCTGCAACAGTGACTTCTCATTGCTTTTTAAGTGAAAACTGGGATTCACAATCTATAGTACAAAATCCTCTATTAGCATCTTTGAACAACCTCTCCAACTACAGGCTGTGTGTATGTGTGAGAGAGAGGGGGGAGGGAGAGAGGGAGAGAGAGGGGGTAGTGGGAGAGAGAGAGAGAGAAAGAGAGAGAGAGAAAGAGAGAGAGAGAAAGAGGTGGGACCTGGAGGTCAACATTAGCTGTCTCCCTCAGTCACTCTTCACCTTATTTTTTGAAATAGGGACTCTAACTAAACATGGAGCTCACCTATTGGCTAGAAAGGCTGGACAGCAAGCTCTGGAGATCCACCTGCCTCTGCTCCCAATCCCCACCCTAGCATTGAGGTTGCAGGAGATTTTACGTGTGTGCTGGGGATCCAAACTAAGGACCTCATGTTTGTGTGGCAAGCACTTTATCAAATAAGCTGTCCCCACAGCCTCTCTCCAAAAATAGTTTTCCGGTGTCTCAATATGATTTCTCAGTACTCTAAACTGAATATACCCAAGCTCAAGGACCACTTGTGTTTGGGGGGGGGGGAATTTAGTATATCCCATAGCACCATAACACATAAATAACTCATTAAACAGAGTCCTTTCATATCACAGCCATAGGCTCAGAATTCACTGCCTGTCTTCTCATCATCTCCCTGTCTTCTCTCAAAGAGTACTCTTCCTTGGTCATTTTCTGCCATAACTGTGCATTTTCCCTACTTGTGGCCCAAGAGAGCCTGTTCTTCACTGATCTATTTGGTTCTGAAGTCATCACTCATTGTTCTAAAGAAGAGTTCCCTTGGCCCCACATACCCTAAGAAAATTCCTTGTGCATCCACCCAGTGTTTCTTTGTTACTATGCTTAGAACATTTGTTTCCTTTTTGATGGTCTACTTTGGTATTGGCTCTCCCTTGGCAATCCACAAAAGGACAAAACATTGAGAGGCATCTGCTGAGACCTTCAGCTAGGCACTGAGAGTTCCTTATGAAGTTTATAATTTAGTATATGAGACAAGCATTCAAATGATCCTAATACCACTGTAATAAGTGCTAATGACAAGAGATGATAACTTATGAAGGGGAAGTAAAGGGAGCAATGAGGCTGCAAATTAAAGGGAACTGGCCTGGCCTTGGGAGAAGTCACACAATGCTTTCCCCGGAAAGTGGTATCTGAGCCAACTCTCAAATAGGGGAGTTTTAGCTACCATGGAATGGACATCTTGCCTTCCTGACTTCCCAGCATCTGGCCCCGCACAATTCTGACTAAAGCTGTGCCAAGCAAATGTCATAATAAGTGTGTTTGGGTGGCACAATGCCTGACTAAGACCTACCATCCTTTGTCCTTTTGGACCTGAAGCTCCAACAACAGGGTCAGGTACAGATGCCCTGCATTGTTCAAATAATAGATCTGAAAGATTGGCAGGATTTGCATCACCTGAGTAGTTAATTATTCCTCTGTGTTTTGGAAGAGTGGGTGACAGATGGAAGACACCTTGACAGTAAATTCCACTGTTCCCCACATAGGCTCTCAGGCAAGTCTGGACGGCTATCACTTTCCTGCTGTGTTTTCTGCACTTAAAGACTTGTCATTGTGTAGCTGTCTCTACCTCATGGGGAAGTATTGTTCCATCTATAAGGAAGCTCCCTCTTCCATCAGCCCACATGTGCCTGTGTTGCCTCACTACAGTTGATGCTAGAGATCTGGCGGTCCTGGGGAAGCTGTGTGCCTTTTAATGGGAACAGCATGGTGCTCATGACTCACCTGCCTCCTACCATCTGCATTTTCATAGCTCAGCAAGCATGGAGAGCCCCACTGCATATAAGCAGGAGAGCAAAACTCCTAAGGAGGGTGTGGTTAGGTCCCTCTGAAGGCATAATTTTATAATGGACACCATGTGTAAATTGGAGTGGGCATTCTCTCACCGTACCCTGCTTTCATAATTTGCATGGCTGAAAAAGATTACACCATCTCCACGGCAAGGAAAAGAGGAAACAAATCACACAGCATTGCTAATTAACCAAATGGAAAGGAAAACTGGTTGTGTAGGAGAGTGAAATGAATGTGTGGACACAAGAGTCGGAGAAAGAAGGTTTGGGGGCAAGGAGCCATGTTTTTTCCAATTCAATCTGCATTAGTAATGTAGTCGTGTACAAAGAACTATGAGGAAGACACAGACAGAACAGCAGGCTTAATGATGTGCTTTTAGAGCTAGGGTGTGGTAAAGCCCAGTGTGTAATCTTCAGCTCCACAAAAAGAAACAAGCAAGAATACTTGTCAATTCAAATAACAGGGAAGTCATTCTAATAGTGACTTAAGCCATAACATCAAGTATTTCACAAGCTCAGACATAGCTGTCCTGAGGGAAGTCTTAGCTGCTCACTTGTCATTAAAATACTGTCCTGTTTTTCCAGCTGCCACATGCGTCTCTTAGCCTCCATTACCCCCACACCACATAATAGATGCCACCCACTTATGATGAACACTTGTAGTCACGGAAGACACAACACATATATCACAAGAACACATAGATAAAACACAAGAATAAAACTTTCCTCCAGGGAGCTGGAGAGATAGCTTAGCAGTTCTTGAAGAAGGCCAAAGTTTAGCTCCCTGCACCATGTTGAACAACTCCCAATCACCTACAATTCTAGCTTCAAGGGAATTGGATGTCTCTGGCTTCTGCAGGCACCTAAACTCACTTGCACATACCCACATTCAGATACACACACATACTCGTGATTAAAAATAATAAAATGAACTTAGAAAAATAAACTTTCCTCAGAATTTTCAGTCCTACTCTGTGATCACGTCTCTTTATCTCGTTGGTCAGGTCTGGGTCACCTGGCTACAAACATGAATAAGCCATACAGACTTTTCAGCCTCTATAGTTGGACTATGGAAGTTAGACAAGGAAGAAGCACGGGGTAAAGGCAATCCAGAAAGAAACTGCATTGCACACTATCTGCCATGATTGAGCTTGGAAGGCAGGAACAGACTGTCAGCTAATGCTGCCAATTGCGATGCTGTGCACACTGTTAACTAAGGACACAATTGTGATATGATCCTTAGGCATGAAACTACTGGACACTTCTACTTGTTGTTTCCTGTGAGAGGAAGACTAGCATCAGGTTGAAGTTAAAACCAGTGTGGACATAATTCATGATACTCCAGCTAAAGAAAAAGGATTCTGTTTTCCCAGACACTGTTTATGTAACAGAAATCAAGTCTGTGTTAGGCAGGAAGTGCAGAGGGCAGACAGCAAGAATGTAGCTCGTATCTTGCATCTTGTTGGACTATAATGCACTATTTTCATTACCAAAGCTTACCCAAGAAAGACTGACCTAAAAACATGGGTGCTTGCTTAAGAGTGAGAACCAAGGCTAGAAAAGGAAACCACAGTCTCACAGAGACATGAGTAATTGATTCCCATGAAAAGTCCTAGTCTCCCCATTTGTTTAATGACTCAGAAGATCCATAAGAGGGATGGCAAGGGTGCTCATATCCACTCTCCTGATGCCCCCACAGCCAACGATTCAAGACACCTCAACTATAGTTATGCTCACAAATTTTTTTTCCTAGAGAAACCTAGAAACTGCCACCATCTCACCACTGGTATGCTGTTAGGTGCATTTTCTGTCCTTCCCAACATCCTTATCTGAAGTGATGATACAAAAACAGCCTAGAGCAGACTTGATCATCAGAACAAAAGCCCAGGCCTGAGTGGGCAGGGCTGGATGGCTGATACAGTGGGGCAGATGGCTCTCTATCCTTGGAACATGTTTTAGATGAAAGATAAGGCTTTGCTGTATTACCCATTCATTTCCATCACCATGACCGATGTTCAGAGGCTGTACCAGGGACCTGTCCAGTACAATGGCTCCACCAGAGGAGTCTAAGCTGCATTTTCCTTTGATCCAAATGTCAGCCCAGTCCCTATGTCACCCAATCACACAGGCATCTCTTTTGACCAGGTGCTCTGCCCTGACTCCAGCCTGGTGTGACACTGTGGGAGAGGAGGTCATAATCTCAGGGCTCTCTCTGTTCCCCTCAGCCTCCCATCTTGTGACTACAACTGCCCAGTCAATATCCATTGTGCAGGTAAATGGAGACTTGATGCAGTAAATTACTAGTGTGAAACCTGTGTAAGATGCCCAGATTGATTTCTAAAAGAAAAAAGTCAGTCTTCACAGCGCCAACTGAGCTAGAAATAGGGTTAGCAGGCCACTGTGTTGTGGAAATTGAATCAGCACAAATAGATGGGGAGCATGGCCAATCTCAGAGCACACGGGTTTCCTTTAGAAACCCTTTAACTACATTTGACCCCAGTCACTGTTTGGGGCTTTGTTTCTCAGTCATTGTGTACCTTATCATCACCCATATAGAAATTGGAGGAAAAATGCTTGAGGTGCATTAGTGTTCTTTTGCTGCAATTATTGCCTATGAAACACAAACACGAGACTCAACGCCCATGTGAAGTTTATTGAAAGAGGGGAGAGAAAGGGGGCGTAGCTGGTGGCCAACCAAAAGCAGGGGAGAGAGAGAGTCAGAGAGGGAGAGAGAGAAAGAGAGAGTCAGAGAGAGAGAGAAGGCAAGAGAGAAAAGGCAAGAGAGAGGCACACTTGCTTTAAAAGGGAAACTTGCGCATGTATAACTGAGTCCCCTGGCAGCCAGATAAAGCTTGAGCAGCCTGGTAAGTGATGATGTAGATTAAACAAGGCTGTGAGTATCCTGCCCATCATCAGGGGACGGGGTCAGCAGACTGCTGGCTCCCAACAATTAGATTGAAATGAAATTTAATTCTATGTTGAGTCATCTTGTAAATTTATGGTGAAAGTCATTATGGCCTAGGAAAGACTGATTTCTGTCAATCATGATTTGAGATATAGCTGCCATTGCTAAGTTTGCTTAAGGCTTAAGGCTATGCCCAGGTCCCTTTCTTTCTAGGCTCCTAGAAGTTGCCCTGTCTTGAGCAATGTAGGTCTGCACTATTAGCAGCGTGTTTCTAACACAAGAGAATGAGCATCTGTAGTCCTGGTATTTTGAAATTGGAATGTGAAAGTGATTCATGAGTTTTCTATCAATTATTAAGCAGTCATAGATGGAGATAAGTAGAGATGGATGGGGCAGTGAAGTCTCCCAGTTAATACCTAGGTGCTTGTCGGTAATAAATGAGTCAGGAAACAGGAAAGTTCAAAGCAGATATCAGCCGAACTGCAGCAACCTCCCATACCAACCAGCTTGGCTGGTGGGATTCAAACAAATCTAAAGTCTTTGCAAGAGGACAGAGGAATTGCATGCTCCTGCCATTCAAGTCATCTTTCACTTGCAAGGTTCTCAAGGAAGATAGAGCCCTGAAAAATGGGGGCCATTATGAAACAAATGAGACATTTTATGGTCTAGGGAAATACCTTATGTTTCATATTGGAGGGTTCTTATGGGGCTGACTGGGGTCATGAGATTTTTAACCTGAATCCTGCCCTGTTTTCAACTATTCAGATTTTAAAGGAAGACATTTCAGAGTCCAGGTAGAACCGTGTATTTACAAGCAGCTTTTCCTTAGCTGAGCCTGGCCTTTTCTTGACACATGAGCCAGGGCTCATGCTCAAGGAGCTACCTATGTTGATACCTATCTTCACCCAAAGGGAAGAGCTTGCCTTTAGCTCTCAGCAGAGAGGCTCCGGAACCCACAGTCCAGAGTTCTGTGTATTAACGCTGCTGCCCAAGGCAAGGGCATCAACTGCACAAAAGCAGAACCTCAAAACTCAGCCCTAGTGAGCTAGGCATGGTGGCACACACAGGTAATCCCAGCACTCCAGAGGCTAAGGCAGAAAGATCCCAAGTTTGAGGGCAGCCTAAACTACATGGCAAGTTCAAGGTGAGCCTGACCTACATATTGAAGCCTATCTCAGACAAAACAACAACCAAAAGATGATGGGAAGCTGGCATGGATGACATGGATGTTTGTTCCATGCCAGGTCTCCCCATCACCTTGTCATTGTTCACATGTCCTCTGTCTGTCTGTCTGTCTCTCTCTCTCTCTCTCTCTGTGTGTGTGTGTGTGTGTGTGTGTGTGTGTGTGTGTGTGTGTGTAAAGAGGCAGCTAAACTCACCTTATGTTCTAGGAAGCTCAGGAAGCTCTTCCTGTCCTCACTGAAGGCTAGATTTCTATCCTCACCGATGGCCAGAAGCAGCAAAGGTGTCAGCAGCACAAACTAACACTCAGTACGTCTTAGAGAGAGCATTCTAAGGCAAAAGTAGACAGTTAACAGCTGACTCCTGTTCTCCAAGCAAAGAGTTGAGTTGTTATGATACACAAGCTGTAAGGAAGACAAGTGACAAGATACTTCATATGACATGGCAAGTGCTCCAGCCATGCTGGGCTCTTTATGCCTTTAGTTCTTGGGTGCCTGTTACAGAAATTAGCCTTCCAAGCTTATAGCAAGGGCTTAGCTTATTCTGTGCTTCATTTCCTGAGAAAATGGAATTGATTTCCAGTTTAGATCAATAAGTAATGTCTTATCTAACTGAAGATGGTTATAAGCCAGAAATCATAGACACTTGACCCACAAACCATATGCGACCCTTAGACAAGATTTGTGTGTGGAGAGGATATGCCTGTGTGAGCATGGTGTTTATGTAAGTGTGAGGATACACGGTCCTATGCATCAGACGTTGTCATTCAATGTCTTCCTTTATCTCTCTCTGTATTTTAATAAGTATTAAAATTATTCTTTGACAATGTTATACATGTATATAATGTATTTTGATCATACACACTCTCTCATTGCCCTCTCTTATCCCCTCCCACTCCTACTGAACCTCTCTTTTTCCTTATTTTTTGAAACATTGTCTCTCACTGAACATGGTACTCACCAATTGGCTAGACTAGCTGACCAGTAAGGTTCCAGAATCCCTCTGTCTCCCCCTAGCACCAGGATTGGAAATGGGCACTGACACACTCCTTTTGTGTACATGCTAGGAACACAGCTCAGGGTCTTGGGTTTGCACAATAACCTTACCCACTGAGCCTTCCCCTCAGCCTACAGACAAAATTTCCTTCCTGAGCCCTGAACTTGGTGGTACAGATCTGTAATCCCAGATCTTAGGAAGAGGAAGCAGGGAGATGTCAAGTTGCAGACTAGCATGTGATATATCTCCTACCACATCAACCCTGAACTACTCAGAAAGAACCTGTCTCATAACAGGAAAAAAATTGTCTTTATTGTCATATGTTGAAAAGAAAATATATTATCAGTTTATAGAATTTAAGATGTTTCCATTAAGATCTACATGTCTGGATGCTAATTCTGCAATGAATGAGGTGCTCAGACAGCATGTGCCCTGTTACACCTGTTCCCCCAAGGGGACAACTTTCTGGGTTCCTCACCCTGTAGAGCTTGAACTGAATCCTGATAGGGCTGAAATAAAACTTGGACTGTGTCTAAATGTGCCTCATCTGCAAGTGATGAAGGCTTGTGACTCTCTACTTCTGCACAAAGAGTGAAAATTAGGAACATTTTCATATAAGGAAAAGACACTGTATGTCAGGTGGGGAATTTTATGCCGCTTATTTGGCTAAAGCTGGCATACCGAGATCATCCTAAAATGATGATACACAAGTGAGATGTGAGACTTGAGCTTGTTGGAACTGTCGCTGCAGCTTTCCACCTTATCCTTGCCTTTGCTGTCATAGGTTCAGGCTTCAGCCAGTCCCCTGCCAGAGGCCACAATCACAGTTCTTTGCCGCTTTTGTTCTTTTTTTCTCTCCTCTCTTTCATGCTCTTTCTTCCTTATCTCTAAAGCTCACTTGCTCTCCCCAGTTGTGGAAGCCCTGTGGAGGAAGAGCTAAGGGAGAATTGACCCCAGACATTTTTTTTCTCCTAAAACTAGCCCTAACAAATCCAGCCATTGGTAATTCACCTATCCTTGCGTCACCAGGGTGACCAGCATATGAGCTGAGATGCTGAGATTCCTTCTGCAGTTACAGATGCTCTGAGTCCCTGGTGCCTTCACCTTTTTCTGACTTTATGACACCGCCTTTTCAGTATCCCGTCCTGGAAAAAGGTGTGCTTTGCAGAGGATGCTCTGGGCTTATGTAAGAGGGGAGAGTCATGGTGACACTGTGGCACTAGTTGGTTGTCTCAGGGACCAGTGACTCCTGTGGTTGGCATCAGCATCAACATCCTCAGCCCACTTCCCTCATTGCGCAGACCTAACCCTGACCACCACACTGACACCTGTTTTGGGGGACTTTCTTGCCTGGACTAGGAGCCTGTGGACAGTGAAAATTAGCAAAGAAAACCACCGCCATTTCCATGAGAGAAAAAAAAAATTCATTTTCTCTTCCACAAAACAAAGGGCATGAACACACTTGCCTCGGCCCTCTGTTCCCCTCAGCTATTCCAGGAGCAGCCCACAGTGTGGTGGGGGCACCTAGGAAATTACCTTTCCCAACTGCTGCTTCAAGTGGTACTTAAAATGCAGAACAAGAAACCCTGTAAATTCCACCGCACAGCCAGAGCCCTTACCCTTAAATGCACAGAAAAGTGTGTCTATTATCTACCCTTTCAATGTAAGTGTGCGCTTACTTAAATTGCTTTTGTCTTTTTTCTTTTCAGCTGACATTATCTCTACGGTAGAATTCAACCACACAGGAGAGTTACTAGCGACAGGGGACAAGGGGGGTCGAGTTGTAATATTTCAGCGAGAACAGGAGGTAAGTGTCAGCCAATTGGAAATTCTCATTTTCTTCCCTTTTTAAGAGGAGGCCCCCCACAGTGCCTTAAGCCTCACGTGTCTGCGGCCCTTAACCTTGCCTGCCACTTTGCTCACCAATGTAAAACTGCCAAAAAGTCATTAGCATCCACAGTTCTAAGTTCAAGCCCACAAAAGCACCTGAAAGAGAGGGTTCTCCCCTCCCTGGGCAGGGTCTAATCCTTCTGCATGGTGAAAGCTGGGAGACAACAGCTGTTCTCATCTGACCTGCAAAATTCCACAGGTGCTTGTGGAGGAGCAAACTCCAGCTGTTGTCTTGGGATCTATCCTCCGGGTGTTGAAATTCAGTCTCCCTTCATTCCAGGTACTGCAGAACACATGTAGGAGAGGAAAATAGCTTTATTTGACAACAGTGATAAAGAGGGCATGTTGGATCAATAGAGAAGAAAATGATGCTCAACCTACCGAAGGGGTGAAATCCTCCAAAAGGGCTTCTGGGGCCCACAGAGAGCATGTTAGTGTGGGTCCCGGAAGCTAGTTATGTTATATTATGTCCTATCTATGGCTGGTTTCATTCATCCTGGGGCTTGGGATCCACTAGAAATCATCTCTTTTTCACATAAATTGAGGATACTTTCCCTTCCAGGCCTGTTTCTGTTTTCTCAGAATGCAATCATGGCCCGATTTGGTTTCCTTGGCCTCTCCTGGCACACTCTATCCCTTCCAGCAGGGTAGTGTGTGTTTTAGCTACTCTCCCATCTGCCACTGTCTTCCTCTGAGATTGACTGGGCACTGGGGAGGTGTGGGGGAGGCCCAGTGTTAAGAGGAAGTCTCCACAAGAGACTTCCCAAGCAATTTAATGCCCACTTTGTGCCTCCAAGCCATTTGCATTACACCTCCCCCTCCAAAGAGGAAAGCCTCATTTAGGGGTGATATATTTGGTAATTGCACATTATTTGCAATTAATTTCTATAAGGGCTTCATAATCCCTCGGGGTTCTGTGTAAATTCAAGAGCTCGGCATTAAATCAGGCACCCAGCCTATTACATTGGCCCCAGAAACATGAAGATGTAGTTGGCAAGTAAGAACAAAGTCGCTCTTCGTGACCTGGAATTTTTCCTGCTTTTTCCATGGCTGCCTGGTGCTAATTGGTCTGGCACATGCAACACACACTTGACAGTCTGATTTGGATGGTAGCAAATCAGCCCTCTTAGAAATTTTTTGTTAAGGTGGACTGGTCCTCCGTGAGTAAGCAGGAGAGTGTCGAAGATGTCAGTATCTAAAGTCCTTTGAAAACTGATTTTCAAGTCTCCAATTTAAAAGAAAAAAAATCCAATTAGGTTCACAGCTATGATTAAGGGGAACTGGAGGAGCTATTTAGCATAAATTACCCAAGGCTGCATGTTGCCAGTAATATTCCACCCCACATTTTCTGCTAGCTATTTATAGGTTTCACCTATTTTCATTTACTGGGAGATTTGGGAAGCCTGACTCAGTAGGAGAATGATGGGGGCCACACCTTTCAAAGCAGTAGAAAAGTAGAAATGTCTTCTCTGGAAAAGAAGGATCATTGAGGATGAGGGTCAAGGAGTTCAGATGCATACAATGCTTGCCTGACATGTGACATCTTTTGGGGCCAGTGACTCTTTAATAGTATTGTCACTCCCAGAAAAACTTCTCCAAAGGCCCTCAGTCCTCAGTGTAGGCTCAGCAGAAGTAGCCATTTGTGGGCAAGCTGCAACATGACTTCGGGTGTCCTGTGTCCATCTAAGACCATATATTTTAAATTGAGCCTTTTCTTTTAAAATAAAATCAGCCTCTGATTTAAAATGTGTTTAGTGAAAGCCAAATTTTAATTTTTGAACAGATTTTCAAAGCCAAATCTCAAGACTTTGGGTAACGTGGTTCTGAAATACCTGCAGATGCAAGCTTCCCTTTTGTCTCTTTTTCTCTTTGTCTCTGCAAGAGGCTTTTTCCTCCTCTTCACCTCTCTCCATAACTCCAGGCTCTTGGCTTTGTGCTCCAAAGTCTCATCATTTATTTAGTTCCTGCTGTTTGCACTTTGCATAATGAGTGCTAGGGGAAAGACATAGGTAAAGCCCATCATTCTCCTTGTGATGCAAGCAGCACTCATGTGCAGATGGCCCTTTCACACCCCTATACTGGATAAAAATGGAGCTGGGAGGAACTGATGCCCAAACCTGCTCCATAAGTGCTGTGTGACCTTGGAAGAGTCACTTACATCTCTGAGCCTCTGTGGTCCATCTCCCAGCATCTCAGAGATTCCATGAGCACTGAAAGTTACATTTGCTACAGCTTTTGCCCCTTTCATAGGGACTGATATAAGCATGTGTGAGCATCACCATGAAATGAACCACTCAGCATTTCCTGAACTGCACAGATTCGAATATTATATTTGTATTAACTGCAAAGGCTTGTCCTATTTTAACTTGTTTCTTGTTGTTTTTCTTTCTTTCTTTCTTTCTTTCTTTCTCAGGGTTTCTCTGTGTAACAGCCCTGGCTGTCCTGGAACTCTCTTTGTAGACCAGGCTGGCCTTGAACTCACAGTGATCCACCTGCCTCTGCCTCCTGAGTGCTGGGATTAAAGGTGTGCACCACCTGGCAACTTCTGTTTCTATATGTATATTATGATGTACACTTTGTGTTGATATAGTTTAAATATACAATTTACGTGTGTGTGTGTGTGTTTTCTGTTATTTATAACAGAGTGCATGCTTTGGGGACCAGTAAACTAAAGCTGAAACTATGGCTGCAGTGATCTTGTCTTCCCCACACTGTGATGCAACCTACAAGCCCATCCCTGATGGCTTTTCTCAAAGGGAAAACAGTTGGTGCTTACTTTAAATGGTTTCATTTTCTGTGTGTGTTTTTACCGCCCTACAGAGTAAAAACCAGGTTCATCGTAGGGGTGAATACAATGTTTACAGCACATTCCAGAGCCATGAACCTGAGTTCGATTACCTGAAGAGCTTAGAAATAGAAGAAAAAATCAATAAGATAAGATGGCTCCCTCAGCAGAACGCGGCTTACTTTCTTCTGTCTACCAACGGTATGTGAAGGGTCTTTTTTTTTTTTTTTAACCTGTTTGATATTTTCAGAGACAGTCAAAGAGACCTCTAAGTCTCCCTTGGCCTCAGTGTTCCTCCATCCCTTGTGGGCGTGTGAAAAACTTAAAAATCTTGTTAGCAAGATGCCTAGCAAAATTCAAGGTGCACAAAGAGTTGAATACAGTAAATAGTAGCAATTCTTTTTATAAACATCAAATTTATGACCCAGTTTTTGTGGGACCCATTATCTGCAGTTTCCCAGTGTAGATTGCTTGCAGGTGTTTGGGGAGTGTGACTTCCTGTCTTAAGATTCATCCATGTTATTCTGGGAATGCATTTCAGGAAACTTGACACACTGTCGGCATTTTGAAAAATAGTTATTAATCCCTGAATATATTTTGAGGTCTGCAAAACAGATGTCTATGTATCTGAGAAAATCAAGTTCTGAGCTGAGAGCACAAGACCAGAGGAGCTAGGGATGGTCCCCAAAACTGCTCAAGATACAGCCTCTTTGTCTTCAAACTCTCCATGCCCAATAGCTTTAGGGAGAATGGATGTAGAGAAGAAAGGATGCTGGCAGGTGAGTAAAGTCTGGTTACACATTCACTCCATCAGTGAAGTTGCCTGCATTCCAGGATTTTAACCTCTTTGTGGGAAGGGAGGAGCCAGTTTGGAATTCAGTCACTACTAAAGAATGCTAATGGGAAACAGAAACCAGAGGATTCAGAGAGAAAAATTAAAGATCCTTGCCCAATGGAATGAAATGTATGAGTGTGTGATGAATATATACTCAAATATCACTTAAGATCCCCACATTGAGAAAAGAAAAACACAGGCAATATCTATAACACAACCAAGCATGTATTCTTTTTAAAGAAGAGAAAGACCATTGCCAAGCCTTGACTGCACTGTGGGTCACTCATAAATTTGTTCCTTTTATTGTTTCAGTTTTGAAAGTTAGTTCAGTAAGTAAGTCATAGGTGAATCTTACAGGATAAAAAGAGAAACTGTAATGCAGTTGACCCCCCCACCCAATCCCTCAAATATAAAGCCAGTGGACAGATCTAAAATGTGACAATGCTAGATTAGCTGTTTGGGAGTTATCCAAGCATGCCTCAAGATAATAGGCCTCTACTTCTCTGATGTTTAAGATTCCAGTTAATTTCATTCCTTCTTTGTAACTATATTTATTTTCTGTTTATTCTTTGCAACCCCGATCTCTTGGGGATCATGTCACCTCATCTGATTTCCATTTATTCTCTTGTGATTTTTTTTTCTGTTCAAGTCTCACTCACAGACTCTGTGAAAGAGACTTATGGTGGTTTTTGATATAATTACTTCAGTAGCAGAAAAGTGTCTGATTGTCTTCCATAGCTAGATTACATTATATTATGAAATTTAGCCTATTGATTATTGCAATAAAATCCAAAGGCTTATTAACTACTTTGTAGGGGGGATGGGAAAGAAAGGGAAATTCAATGAAGATTAATTATATAGCATAATGTTCTGTTAATTGAGTTTTTAAATAGTTTTTTGATTAACAAGGGTATTATCTTCCCATTTGGGATGCTATTTCACATGCCAACTGCATCTCAAAAATGACTCTTCTAAGAAAAATCCCCATGTTCTTATGAGGTTTTCTTTTCTGCACTAATATTAAGGTTGAAAATCTCCCCCTTAAGCCAAATAGGTTAACATTTCAAAAATTAATGAAAGACAATGGGAATTACTCTATAAAAGAGAAAATGAAGATAAATGATAAGGTTGTGTTTAAAGCTGCCACAAGTGATGATAAACTACTCAGAGCACAAGGCAGAAGAAAGAGAAAACCATTTCTCATATCAACAGCTGCAGGTTCCTTGGAGTCCCCCCGAGACACACACACAGACACACACACACACACACACACACACACACGTACAGAGAGAGGGGGGGGGAGAGAGAGAGAGAGAGGAGAGAGCTTTAAGATTCTGAGTAAAATGAAAACGCTGTGATAATAAAGGCAAGTATGACCCCAGGCAACACAACCTTGGAGAACTGGATTGAATTCTCCATCAATTATCTTTTTGGAGGGAAAGGGTGCTTATCTCATTAGTTGAGTATAGTAACTAATTCTGCTAGAATATGTTTTTAACTTCATAAGTTCTAAAGAAAAATAAAACTAGCATTCCATTGAGAAATAGACCTTGAAGTTTTTGCCACACAAAGATGCATTGCTCTGGCTGGGTTACTTCTCCAGCCTGTCTGCTTATGGTGAGAAAGGCAGAGGACTATGGTGTTCATTGTGAAAATTAAAAAAGTACCCAGACACAAAGCAGAGATAAAGTGTGTTCAGGTACAGAGAGAGCTACTATTAGTGTCTTTTAGAGAAAAAGATCATATTTACAAAAATATGATCTATTCTACAGGGTGTTTTTAAGCCAGGTTTTTTAAATTTAATAATATACAAGAATATTTTCCTAACTGATATGTTATTAAAATACCATATGGTTTTTAATGACTACATATTGCTTCCTTGTATGGTTTGAATCTTCTGTGTTTCAATGGCTGCATACTATTTCCTCATGTGATTTGATTCTTCTGTGGCTTAATAGTCAGTCTCCTACTATCAGGCTTTTAGTCAACAATTTCTTACTATAAATTACATATCCTATAGAATATTATATTACATGTAATAGATTCTATAAATTCAGTATATGGATAGCTGTTGGTATAAATATCAACAGGTAAAATGCAAATATCACCTCTATAAAGAGGTGATGTTTGTTAGAAAGTGCTTGTTAAGCAAGGAGATAGGGGAAGACTACAGAAAATGTACATAGTAAGCTCCAAAAAGAATATATATAAAATGTTGGTCATGGATTATCCCTAACTAGAAGTCATATAGGCAACTTTTATCCTCATGTTTTACCTGTGGCTTCTATTTTTCTCTATAGTGCTTTATCATTTATAATATAAAATACAAGATAAAATGCCTTGCAAATAACTAGACTTGGACACATTTCAAAATTGAGCATCAGAAAATATTTGGTGGTGAAATCCACTGGCTTGCGGGTTGTTCTTGGCCACAGCTGATGAAAAGCAAATCAACTGACTTTATAAATAGGGTCAATGCTTGACTTCCTCACTCTGAAAAGGCAGCTTCGCATGAGCAGGATCTCAGGAGAGCTTGGGACAAGAGGATGTGAGCACAGAGCTAGCAGTTCTAAATTAAGCCCACAGCTGGGAAAGGCACTCCTCCCAGCACAAGCCGGGTGTGGGCATAGATGAGAATGCATGGGTCCTGAAAGGAACAGCCTTGCCACACATGAGAGTATAGGCTTGGAAGCCCGAATAACACCCATTGCTGCTGACTGCCCACAGCACAGTCCTCTCAGGACAAGACATGAAATCGTGATCTACTGTGAGGGCACGTGCCTTTGCTGGCAAGAGCGGTCCTCCCAAAGGTGAAGCAGTTGGAAAGTGATAGTGTGTAGCCTGGTGAGTAGTGAAGGGATGATACAGGACAGAAAACCAAAGGGTCCCATTAAAAGCAGTTTAAAGGGGCAGCTTTTCTCCCTGGAAGAGACAGATGTGTAGACATCCTTGTGGGATGACGTCCAAGGCAAGAGCGTAACCTCTTATTAGTTCAGAGTTGTGGCTCCACATGCTAATTCTAATGACAGCTGCTATTTAGACACCACTTACCACTTTCAGAAGCCCAACACAGTTAAACATGTTGATTCATTTCATCCTAAAGTCCTCACAAGAAAGATGCCATTTCTACCAGTTTATGAATAAAACGAGTGACAATCGTGCAATATTTAAATATGTGGGTGTCTATATACTGAGACTGAGACTTAAGTGGGCGTTCTGCACTTCCTTGTTTCCTCATGGTCATTCCCCAGGACTATTTTGTATGTGCCTTCTCACAAGGACCGTAGTCCTTGGCTGTGTGGCTGTTCAATAAAGAGTTGGGGGAGGGGGGACACATAACTCTTTCTAGGTATGGAGGAGATTTATTGTAGATATGAGGGGGGGAACAGCCAAAGGCGGAGACAGAGACATCTAGGAGAATCTAGAATGAACGTGGCCAGACTGAGCCGGGCCACGTGAGGAAGGATGGAGAGGGAGAGCAAGAGAGGAGCCACAGACCAAGAAATGGCAACCAAGGCCAAGGGACTGGTAGAGCCAAAATGGCTGAGTTAAGTAGTTGCCAGGGGCAGCCCAGCCCCAGGGTTGGAGAGTTGAGGGTAGAGACAGTGTATGCTAGCCAGGTGAGAACTAAAGGATGCTGGGAGAACCTGGCATCCAGAGTCTGCTTTCATATGTTAATAGGCATCTCAGCTCTTTGTTCAGGGTTTGAGACCTAACAGCTGTCTAAGACAGTAGTGGGAATTGGGCCCTACAGTATCTTACACCAAATCCTGCCCAATAGAGACAAACACAGAGAAATCAAGTGTGCCCTGAATTTCAGAAGGAAAGGAAAAGACAAGCACAGACTGCAAATGTGTGATCTGATAAGGAAAGTGTTCGAGGCCATATGGCACACAGACAAGACTGGCTTAGCCAAAACATGAATTGAAAGTCTGGGTGGGGCATGCCTCATCAGTTCCTCAGAGTCCCAAATCCCCTCCATTACCTTGAGCTGTCAGCACCTGGAGGCATTGGAGTTCTCGTTTTGTTTTTTTGTTTCAATGCTATGGAAAAGGACAGGTGTCATCAAGGGATGCAAGATAATAGGACAATATAAACTAGTCTATAGTTGGAAGCTATCAGTTTGTAGTTGGAAACAAGAACAAAAAGAGAGAGGGGAGAGGAAAGAGAAGAGGGAAGGAGAAAAGAGGAGAGGGAAGGAGAAAGAAGAAGAGAGGAGAGGAAGGGAATAGAGAGGAAAGGAGAGGGGAAGGAGAGGGGAGGGGAGGGGAGATGAGAGAGGAGGGAAGAGGAAAGGGGAATGAGAGGGAAGGAGAGAGGAGAGGAGAGGGGAGGGGAGGGGAACTGGTACTCATGGAAAAACATGCTAGGCAACTGAGTTATCCCCCAGCCTGAAAAGAGCATTTTGCTTCATCTTTACATCATTTTATTTCCATTCATATTCAAACTAATATTTATTTGTTAGATATTGATATTACTGAGCCTCAACTACACCCCAGGTACCACTAAATACTGAAAGTACAGTGATGAACAAGACAGATAAAACTCCAAAGATTTCTAGTGACAAATAATAGATGACAGATGGATAGATGATAGATAGATAGATAGATAGATAGATAGATAGATAGATAGATAGGTAGGTAGGTAGAGACATAGATGATAGGTAGATAGATGATAGGTAGATGGAAGGAAGGAAGGAAGGAAGGAAGGAAGGAAGGAAGGAAGGAAGGAAGATAGATAACCAACTCAGCCAGTTGATAGGGAAGTGTACTGCAGAAGAAAAGGAAAGAGAGGAAGAAAAGTAGGAGGAAGTAGTCAAGGACAAAGAGAAAAGAATGGAGAATTGTTATAGAACCATTTTTATATAGGTTCAATAAAAACTACTCTGAGATTGGGGCATAAAAAAAAAATGAGTCGTATGAACAGTCATGGGGCCTGGGGAGATAATTCTTTGGCAGAGAACTTTCCAAGTATCTACAAGCCCTGGGTTTAAGCCTCAGTGTCAGATAGATTAGATTATATAGAAGATAGATAGATAGATAGGTAGGTAGGTAGATAGGTAGGTAGGTAGGTAGGTAGGTAGGTAGGTAGGTAGGTAGATAGATAGATAGATAGATAGATAGATAGATAGATAGATAGATAGATAGATAGAAAAGGTCTTTTCTGACAGAAGGCACAGTAAGTTCAAAGGCTGTGAGGCAGAAGTGTGCTTAGTGTCTTAGGCAAAGAAAGAAGCCATGTAACAGCAGCACAGGGAGTTTGGGAGCAGGGTGGCCAGCAATGTGACAGTGTTGAGGAAGTCAAGAGTGCAAGGTTATGAGGGGCTGTTGGGGCCCTGGTGAGGACAGTGTCTAAGAAGGGTGGATGCTAAAAATAGAGATGGTTACTGCCCAGCGTAACTGTGTATGTACTAACAGCTACATAGTGAACTATATATATATATATATATATATATATATATATACATACATACATATATATATGTATATATATATATACATACATACATATATATATATATATATGATTATTCTTATTCAACTCCAGTCAGTATTTGTATTAAATGTGTCAAATGTAAGGTATATGTTTAACAGGGAACCATCAAGCCATTTGTCCCAACACAATCTGTTTTTGTTTTGCCTTGAGAGTTTCCCTTCAAATGGCATGAGACTGATGCAGGACAGCACTTTCAAGAGCTTGCCATCATTACCTGCACCATGTTCCCCACCTCTACCCCATTTCCATCCCCAGAGAAAGCTTCCCTGCACTGTCATCCTGACCTCTGGTTGCCCTCCACAGATAAAACTGTGAAGCTGTGGAAAGTCAGTGAGCGTGATAAGAGGCCAGAAGGCTACAACCTGAAAGATGAGGAGGGCCGGCTCCGGGATCCTTCTACCATCACAACCCTGCGGGTGAGTGTTGTCCCTGCCCCAGACATGCCTTTTGGCAGCCTGGGCCACCAGGGGCAGGAGAATGCTCCCCCTAAAGTTGGGCATGTGCTGATTACAACAGCAGATTACAACTATTATATGTGGTTGAAGGCATTGGGCAAAGCCTCAGCCTACCCATGTCTGGTGGCAGATGGAGGAATGGGAACAATGCCAGGCCCTAATGACTACAAATCCATGTTTCTCCTTTGTCCCTAAGGACCTGCCACATGGCCATTGCCATACGTTACTGTATTCTTAGCCTGTCTATTCACATTATCTAGCAAGTCTTGAACACTTTCTGTAGATAGTGGTATATGGGCGCAAGGCAGCTAGGGTGGAAAATTTGCCCTTGAGAACCCAAGCATTCATCTAACACACCTGGGTTTGAACTCTGCCACTTATCAGAATGTTATATGACTATTGTATTTGTTGGATGTTGTCCTTGTGCTATTTTAACTGACAGAGACTATTAAGCATGAATCGTTTATTTCAGCCCACAGTTTCAGAGACTTTGTCCAGAGCCAGCTGGCTCCATTGCTTTCGGGCTGTGCTGAAAACATAGTAATGGCATATGGGGAGGGGACTCACTTCATGGTGGTGCAAAAGCAAAGACACAGAAGGACAGGATAGAGCCAGAGACAAGATGCCCTCCAAAGACACATCCTTAGACCTACTCTCTCCAACCAGGCCCCATCTTCCAATAATTACACCAAATTATAAGCCCAACAACAGACTGACTGTAGTTGAAAAGAGCCTGTTTCATCCAGTAACCTTTTGGTGATTAGATTCTCTGCCACGTGAGAACCAGGCTCTGTGAGATTTTGGGAGAAACTGCATTTAAAACACAACATCCCCTTAATCTTTTTTTTTTTTTTTTTTACTTCAGTCAGACAAGTTTCTTTTCCATTCTCTGCCTGCAACAGTGGGCAGAAAGTTCAGCATATGTGTAGACTTTGCTTTCAATCTGTGTGGCTTTCTTAGGATCCTCCAGATGTGCTTAGCCTGGTAAGGAGGAGGGACCATTACAGCACTTACACTCAAATGGCCCTCACTCTACATAGAGTAAGACAAATGTACAGATGGATTTAGAGTCACTTGCCCAAAGGAAAAAGAAACAGCATTTGGTCCTGGAGGAAAGGCCTTAGGAGTAGGTGCTAGTATAATGAATGTCTACACATGGGTCACCACTAAGAGAAGACGCTCTAGAGCAGTGGTTCTCAACCTTCCCAATGCTGCGACCTTTTAATACAGTTCCTCATGTTGTGGGGACCCCCCAACCATAAAATTACTACATTGCACTTCATAACCATAATTTTGCTACTGTTGTGAATTGTAATGTAAACATCTGTGTTTTCCAATGGTCTTAGGAGACCCCTGTGAAAGGGTCATTTGACCCTCAAAGAAGTCGAGACCCACAAACTGAGAACCACTGCTCTAGATGCAGGTAAACGTGGTTTAACACTGGATGGTTTGTTTTTCATCTGTTCAGTGTAAATAGTAAAGTGAAACATGTTGGGACCAGCTCTAACCCCACAGGACTTTGAGAACTGTAAACTCTGTGCTTCCAGACATCAGCTGCCAGTCAGAGGACCAAACCTGCAAGAGGGGCAGCCATGAAGCACATGTGGGTGGAGAGAAAGGGTCTTGCTCTGGGTACACAAGCAAGAGTGAGCATTACTGATCACTGTATGCCTTTATTGGCTCATGGGTTCATTCATTCATTCATCTATTATGTCATCAAATGCTTTCAAGTACTCTGCTGGTCACGGTGCTAGGCCAATGGGGCTTCCTGTACTAATGGACTCCATGTCTTTAGTGTGTTCCTTCTGACCTCACACACGTTGCCTGCTGTGTTTTTATGTCACTTCCCCATCCCTGTATCAGACCATGTTTCCACCCACTCTACCCTGCTGTGGTCAAAGTGCAGACATTTGGGAGAATACAGAAAAGTATAATGATGAATAGGAAAACTCCAGTGGGCTGAAGTGGGTTAGAAGTCTGACTCTCCAGCTGGTTGTGATGGGCGTTTGACTTGAAACCTTGTATCCCCAGTGACTTATCTATAGAACACAGATGACAGTGGTCACTATTCACTGAAGTTTTGATGCAGACTCAATGAGACACTGTATGTGAGACAAAGGGCTGAACCTGTGTAGTATCTGGCACACAGAACACTCCAAGTCAGCGCCTATTTAGTGTTACCATCATCCTCAATTTCACTGCCATCATTATCATCATCATTATTGTTGGGAACCAGCGATCATCACCAATGTCAACTCCACTTTTCTTACCCTCATTGATAATAGGCCCTATAAGTGTATGTGAGAAAGAAAAGTCATGGGTTTTGTCGTTGTTGTGCTTTACTCATTCCATAAGCTACTTATGGATTAAAGTAGCAAGCACCTTGCTGGAAATGGGACAGGCATTGAGACTGCATTTGTCCCTCAGGACATGATATGGCAGTCCTGTGAGGAAAATAAATGCACTAGGTGCCCCTAAGTTCTGCCATGGAATCTGCCTAGAGTGACACATTGTTCTGGAACTACCCCTTGTGTCCAAAAAGACTTAATGTTTCCAGACCTTGAAACAAAGTTAATAGACCTTGAGTTCATTTAAGACTATGTATGTACTTAACCTGCTGCTCTACTATGTACTTTATGTACTTGGCCTATTTACGTTTAACCTACCATTAAGAGAACAATGTAAACAACTTTACCATGCCTCAGACTGCCTATATAGTCATCTTTTAGAACCTAAACTAAAGCATAGCCAGTCATAAGTCATATACTTTTCTATGCCCTGAGCCCAGAGTAACATCTTTGTATGTGTGTGTCATGGTACTAATTTGCTGGAGTAGCCAGTAGGTTGGAAGCAATCTTAAGCAGCAAATATGCCCCCATAAAGGTTGGAAGCAAAATGGATATAGGCCGATATCATCTGTTTGCTGTTCTGGGTCAATTGGGTCTAGTAACTTTTTCCCTTGTAAAACTCTGTTAAACATTTCTATAAAGTTTCCCTCTTCTCTTTCCCATGACACATTTTCTGTGCTGTGCAATAAAGACAAAGAAGACGCCCCCCCCCCGTTTTTTAGGGACAGACAGACATCAGGCATATGCACACACACACACACACACACACACACACACACACACACACACCAGACAGACCAGTAACCACAAGCTACAGACAGATGGAAGATACAGGGAGAGAAGTGAAAATTTAGATTTAGGCTCAGTCTTGATCAAATTATTCCAAGAGGAAGTACTTTGTTTTCATATCTTAATGTGACATCAATGTGTTTTGGTGCCTCTGAAATTATCTTTTAATGTGTTAACTGATACATCTGCATGAAATTTTTCAGAGGCCATCTGTAGTGCCCACTCTGGTTTCCCATTGCCATGGCATCATATGGGATTCCAGATATCTATGCCTAACCCCTTGGAGGCACTGTCCCAGTGATGGAGGAGAGAAGGCTTATTTACATCCCCACTAGAGATCAACTGTGGCAAGACAATGATGCTAATGATGAGGCCCTGAGGTGTGGCTGCCAGGTAGAGAATATCAATTCTAATCCCAGTTGTTAGCAACCAGCCATGTGGTAACAGACACTACACTCCATTTTTTTCTCCTTACTTTTAAGCCACCAAGCAGAAGGTTGGAAAAACTCATTCTGAGACCCAATTTGCATTTTTGACACTTGACACTGGGGTTTGCTAAAACACCAGGGTCTGTGATCACTGGATTCTATTATCTATCATCCCCTTAGAATTATGATTTTTTTTTTTGAGCTTCTGTTACTTTTCAATCATGTGAGCCAGAACTATAAGAATTTAGGAGACATATTTGCTATAAAATTATTTTACCCATGTTTCACTCCATTCCTCACTCAGAGGCCTTAAAATAGCATCCGCTTCATGTAAATATCCACATGTCCCCACTCTCCCCTTTAAAGCTACAGAAAGGCCATTCTCCCTTTTTGATCCTGATGAAGAAAGAAGAAGATCAAAGCAACAACAAGACCAACAAAAGACAATACCAAAGGCAACCCTGAAAACCAGAAACAGATTCAGGACAGTGACCCCCAAGCAGAGAGCACCTCGATGTGACATCAGACTATTTTTCACCAACATGCTCTGCTCCTGCAGTCTGCATCGCCAGCAATTGTGTCCCCCTCCCTCCCGCCCCCACAATGATTACCACTCGCTCATTTTCACAGTATCCAATTCCACGTGGGTCTTAAGAGTGGGAGCACTTAATAATACCCGACAGCTAATTAATCCTCACCGTGTAAGGAACCCATCGTGTTTCATTTCTGAGTGGCTCAGCTTTTTTAAAAGCAAGAATGTTAATCTGGCTTTTTTTTTTTTTAATGGAAGATACTCTTTCAAATCCAATCACTTGTTACCCAAGGAGCCCAGAAGAAGAATGTCTCCCTGCTCAGTATCCGTATGTCCCCAAGATAATCATGATGGTAATTGAGTGACACCCACTGGATGCCTCCTTACCTAATGCCTCAGTTCATCTTTGGAACACAATGAGGAGGACTGGGCAGGTATTTGACAAGGAAGTTGCTGGAATCTAGTATTTACTGAGGCTTTGGCTGTGGCAGAAGCTGTATCTCTTGTTTGGTTGTAGTAGCTGCCCCAGGAGCTGAGCCCACTGCTCAGGACACAAAACTCTGAGGGATGATTTCCATCATCAGCTTGTGGGTCTGTAAAGGAGATGCTGATCTACTTTGCTACTGGGCCTTCAAATTTGATGCAGGCTCCAAAAGACAAAGCAACTTGGTCCTGTCTTTCAATTCCTTGTCATTTCACAGCTAAGACCTAAATCAAAAGCCGGGGCTCTCAGGCTTATGCACATACGTTGGGGCATTTGAAATGCCCTTCTCAAATATGTGGGGGGGGCTCAGAGTACAGGTGTGCATGCATGTTCACATGTGTGGCTACACATGTGTATGTGTGCACTCCTGTGGAGGCCCAAGGCTGACTGATACCAGCTGTCTTCCCTGGTTGCTATCCACCTTCTTCATCAAGGCAGGGTCTCTCACTTGAGCCCTGAGCTCTCACATAACTACCAGCAGGATGGCTAGCCAGCTTGCTCTGGGAGGTAAGTCCCTGGTTTTGCCTTCTATGAGCTGGAATTATAGGCAGGCCGCCATGCCTAACTGGCATTTGTGTGAGAGATGAAGAGCGTGATTCCAATTCTCACCCTTGTTAGCAAATACTTTATACACAGAGCCATCTTTCTAGGTGCTGAAATGCCCCTTAGTGATTGGTACCTTTATTATGCCTGGTCAGTGGTACTCACAACATCCCCCATACCCATACACATACAGACTCACTCATATTTTCACCCGGTCATTGAGTGAAACCAACACCTTCAGTCCTAAGCAGCTGTGCTTAGGAAGCTCCTCCATGCTCTCCTCTCCTAGGCTCCCAGTGCCCAGGGGCAATGGGTCCTTAGAGCCCTTTCTAGGCAACAGGATTGGTATTTGAGTGAATTAATCAGCCGTGGATGGGAGCTGGGTAGTAAGAAATCACCCTTGGCACTCACTCTCTCCTGGCAGGATAAGCCTGGAGATATTTGCGTGCCTCATTATGGCTGGTTGACATTGCCCTGGGAACCTAGGCCAGGGTGACATTTGCTTTTAAACCTGTTATAAATAGACTCTCGAAGGTGTGGGTGTTCAAGCTGTGACTTGTCATAACCCATCTTCTGAAAGATGAGGGAGATATAATGAGTTAAGTTCTCTAATAGGTTTCATCCAGACTCCCGTAACAGCTAATGGAAATAGTATTTAAATAACTATGATTTAAAAAAAAAAAAAAAAAAAAAAAAAAAAAGGGGCTGCTTGTTGGTTGCTTCCTGGATGTGGATGTTAGGTACTGGCTTCTATGTCCTTACACTATTTGGTTGGTGCAATAATTCTGCCAGGAAGGTTGTATTGTTCTCCAGGTCATCTGAAGCCATAGACTTCCTGTCAGTTGTCACCCGGGTGCCACTTTATCAAATAATTTTTCCCAGAATACTTGGTGATAAATGCAGCACACTCCTTTCACAGTCACTCTCCATGTCCTTCGCCTGATCTTTTTTCTTAGCTCTGAGCATAACTTAATAAACCATTCGTTCATTGCCTGCCTCGCCTCATCCCTCAGAAAACCATACTCTATGGAAAGGGGAGGGGTGAAGCTTCAACAGTCAGAGCAGTGCAGACATGTGCTAAGCAGTAAGTCACCATTTGTCAAGAGAATAGATTACACCAGAGCAGAGATTAAATATCAGGAGATGCATGGTGTTTGTCCACAATCTCATGGCTTTAAAATGCCAGTGCTGGGCTTCAAACCCCAGACGGACCCAAAATCTAATGGCGATTTTCATTGCTTTTCTTTGTGGTTTCTACTCATTAAGAAAAGTATACATTGTAGCCATACTGCCAGGGAATTTCATCACTAATTTCATCTCTCAGAAGTCCTTGTCAAAACTTTCTTAATTCAAGAGTTTGTGTTTAGAGGCCTGGGTGCTCTGAAAGGGCTGCTATTCTACTGGGTGGCTTCCCAGGGACCAGCTGGCTCTTCCATGTGTGATTAGAAGGTGCCATCGGCCTACTCTCCTGCCTCCTGTCCATGGCCATGTCTGTCCACCCCTAAGCTGAGTTACATTTCCTTGACTTGGCAGAACTAACCTCTATCCTTTTAATATGACCATGATGTTTGCAACTCTTACTGATGGCCGTTTGGACATCTAGGGGCACAGCCTCACAGGTGTGAGCATCCACCAGCTCTTGCTCCTGATGTGGACTTTTTGATGGTTATTACTCAGAGGCCATGGGGTAGGCAAATTAACCTCTCCCAAAAGAGCAATCTCTCAGTGAAATTACCAATTTAACTACCTGATCTGTTTTTAAGAGAGTTAACTAGACATCTGTTGAATAGTAACTGCATTTCCCCAGCCCTTCATCAACATAGGGGCTAGCAGTTTTGTGTGTATTTTACAACTCTTTCATCCTCATAACCCTATGACTTAAGCATTCTGCCCATTACAGAGATTTGTAAACAGAGGTGCAGAGAGGTAAGCACTGGCTTGAGAATTCAAAGGTACTAAGAAGCAGGCCCAGGGGTAGAGTACAGATTTGTGTGCACCTAGAATCATGTCTTCCATATTCTGTGAGCTATTTTTGGCCTAATCCTTGATTTATGCAGTGATAAGAACTTTGTGAATGCCGGGTACACAGTAGGTACCACACAAACCAAGTACTGCCAAGGTAGTCCTAGAAGGACAAATGGACTACCCTGTCCTCACAGTGCAGAGAGGAGACAAGCGGCATGTGAAATCAATTTAAGCAAGGGCTCTCAAAATACAATGTGCCTCAGGATCACCCAGAATACTTTAGAAACGTTAACTTCTCCTCAGCATAAGGAGCCCTGATCTTGATAACTCCAATAGGACTCCCCAAGCCACCCGTGGAGAGTTCCAGGGCCCACTTACAGAAGTGCTAGCTTGAGGCTCAGTGTTGCTTCTCTGAGTAACAAAAAAAGATTGCCATGGTAGCTCAGAGGATGCACAGAATGTAGTAGGTGCAGGAAGAGGATGGGGTTTCAGAGCTACACAGATTTTGATGCCATTGGTATTGCACCTTGGAAGGCAGGAGAAAGTGTGCTGCTGTTTGCTTCCTTCTGGTGGTGTGGCTATGAATGCATACCCATAAGAGGCAGCAGCTGAAGCATCCCTGAGTCAGTTATCTTCGTTCTAGCACAAATTTTTGGTTGAGTCGAGACTGGCTTTTACTGCCCCTGGTTTTAATTTGGGGTTTAGGCTTTAATAACCAAGACCTCTCCAGGCACAGTTCTAGCCTTTGTCTAACCATATTTTAATTTTTTAAACTTCATTTTCTGATTTATGGCTGCTCTGGAGGCTTGATATACAATCCTTTAACAGCTTCATCTGCCCTGATATTTGTTGCAAACAACAATGGAGTTTTAGCTATTGCAGTGAAAAATCAATCAAGTCTGTTCCATATTCACAGGCTTGCAACAGCCCCCGATGGCCCCCTGGATTAGATTAACTTGCTGAATGTGTCACTCTGCCGAGGGTAATTTCTCTTCCCTAGCTCCGTCTTCCCCCTCCTACCTCCAGGGGGTGGATATTGAGAGGACTCATTGATTGACTGCCCCAAAAGTGAATACTGGCATGTGATGTGTGTAACTCAGCAGGACGCACATATTCTGTGTTTATGAAAATAAATAATAATTTCTGTTATCATTATTGATTGTTACTGCTATCTGATTAGATCTGTCTGTGTCATGGAGTTAGAGTTATAGGATCAGAAGACACTCTACAGGAACTCAGGCAGCTAGGCTACAGACAAGCCTCCATGTCTGGACTTGTTTAGCCTTTTAGGAGTGAGAATTGCTAGTATTTCTATTCTTCTTGTTGCCTGATTCCTTTGACTAATATCCAGAGACACAATACTAGTTGTTTTCAATGGTAGTCGAATGAACTAATTCAGTTGGAATTATAAAAGCAGCTAATGTTTAGCAAGCGTCTGTTGCATTCCAGAAGCACTTGGCATAATTTCATCTTCCACGTAAACCCGTAATATGGGGACCACTGTGGTCCTCATTTTTAAGGGGATGGCACCTCAAGCTGTAAAGGTTAAGGCACTTACCTAAGGTCAGAAGTTAATAAGTGGTGGTGCTTGGACTCCCCATCTTTCTAATTCCAAAGTGCATGTTGTTACCCTGCCTCTTATTAAGATTGAATAGCTGATATATGGATTGAAATTGAGATTCAAGCCAAATCCATGTGAATAGGCCAGGATGAGAGAGCAATTTACCATTCAGGCAGTAGAAGCTGCTGGTGTTGACAAAGGTGTGTTCATTGTTTTACAGGAAAGTAAATACCTAGAGCTAGGTCATGGCATAAGACATCTAGTCACCAGAGTCAGAAAGTGCCTAGATCCACCCCATCCCAAAACACACGCCGCGCACACATACGCACACACTTAGCCACTACTCAGAAACTGCAGGAATAGGGCCAAGGCACTTACCCATGTCTATCCGCTATGACCCAGAGACCGGTGTTGGAAGATGTTGACATGATAGCCTCTAAGATCAGCTTCACTATGGAGAGTCTCCAACTTGACTTTTAGGTCCTTGTCACTCCTCAAGAGCTGCATAGACCAATATGAAAGCAACATTACACCAAAATAAAGTTGCCTTGATGTTGACTTAAATAGATTTGATGTGGCTCTCATTATGGTTAACTCTAGCTGTTTCTTATCCTGTTACTCAAGCTCCTTTCCCCTCTCACTTTGGTCACATCATGGCAGCAGCCACCTCATGCCCAGTGCTATATTCCAACAGCAACTACTGAAAACATTAAGTATGTACCACCCACCTGGCCTTCTGGCAGACAGATTATAAGCACATTTTTTGTACCCTGACATTGAACCATGCAGTGGATAATGCTATGGTGCCCATTGCAAATGGGGACACTTGATTATGAAGTGAAGCATACCCACATCTACAGCTACCAAGTACATGGTTATATTTTTAACCTGTTCAGTCTGACTCCAAAGTCAATGTTCTTAGCCCTGTCTTACATAAGAATTACCAGGAAGGGGATCAATATTTGACCAAATGGCAGCCAACATCTATAACATGGGAATGATGTTATATTCTTGTACAAGTCATGATGATAAAATAGGAAATTGGTGCAAAGTCTAAAACGGTAAATGTTTTCCTTAGCTCTCCTGGAAACACAGCACACTCCCTGACAATGTCACATTATCTTTCATCCCAGAGATACTTCCGGTATCTGTAATTAGATTCAACATGAATGACACTATAAAAGGAATCCTATACCTGGATTAGGACCAAGTTATCATTGTATCTTGTTCTCAGCCCATGACTTAATCCTCAATGGGCACAAGATGCTGAAACTTCCACTAGTGCCAGGAAAAAGAAAAGAATAACATTTGACCAAAGCAAAGTCCAAATGCTCCCATGGTGATGGGTGTCATTCATCTTAAGACATCATGGTAAGGAGGACAGACACGATTCCGGGTTATGGAGCACTCTCCTTCCAGGTCATTCTGTGACCTGAATTCGGGCGGGGGGGGGGGGGTGTCAGGAAAGCTGACCAGCACAGGCAGTCTGCTGGTATTTTTTAGGCTTTGCAAGTATGGATGGTGTCACCCTTTCAGCCTTGGTTCACACTGACCCAGGCAGCTTTCTCTTACAAGAGAAATGTGTTCCTCACATCTTTTTATCTAAGTAAGTAGAATGGCCAATAATTGGACAATGGGAGCAGGAGATTTTCTCAGTCCTTGAAATAAGTGTGCAGGCATGCATATGCTCATGGTCTAACATACCTGAGGATGTTAACAGGGTCTAGCCCTAACTTTGGTTTGTTTTCCAAATTGGCTTTCTTAGCAGATCAAATGTTTGTGTCAGATTCCCTTTCATTACCAAGTTATACTCAGAAATTAATTTGAAATCACAAGAGGGTTTCTAGGTCCTCTGCTCATTATACATAAGATCTTTGTAGAAAATAATTAACACAAATGGATTTAGAATCAAGCCCAACGGAGAACATGATCACTTTGATCTTAGGATACTGCCAAGTGGTCTCCAGCCAATGCACTGACAAAAGCATTTTAAATACCCACCCTCACCAGACTATAGAGATTTTGAAATACTTCCCTGGGGGTGGATGTGAAGACATTGTCTTTTCTTTGATGCATAAAACAAGAAATTGGTTGGAGAGAAAATTTTATAAATGGTGGCTTTATATTTAAAAGAAATATTTTCAACAGAAAAGAAAATACAGAATTCTTTGGTTTCCTTAGAATGGTTGAGCCACAAGGAAAAGAACGTTCCACCTGGAAGGCATGTACTGGGGCTAGGTCATACTTTCACAAATTGCTGTGATCTGGTGCCTTCTTTACCATAGAAGCATTAAAAGCCACTAGAGCACATATGTATACTCACAAATGTGTCTTTCTGGAGTAACATGGGAAGCTATAGTTTATGCAAATCCATGTTTTGCAGGAGTGTCTGTAAAACTTTAAGATATTAATAAAGTATATCTAGAAAGGATTTGGAGTGAAGCATTTTCTGTCAAACTTATTTGTCCATAAGGAAATTTTTTCTCAATCTAGAGAATAATTAGTGTTTAAAATGTTCTACTTACTAAAAATATGCTCCTTGGCCTAGGCGGAACCATAGTTAGAAAAGAATAAATAATCTGTGACACTAAGCCTACTTAGTGTCCTACTGACACTTCCCTTTTCCATAGCAAGACTTCAGTTCATGAAGTCAGTCATTGATTTGGGTTTGAACCCTTTTATTGTGAACTATTAAACAGTAGGTGACTGATCTATTTTGGGGGCAGGTAACATAGCAGAGAACCTCACTTTGGAAATTGCTAGCTAAAAGTTCTCCCATGTAGCATCTTCACTCAGGTATTACTGTCTCCCAGTCCCAAAGTCACCTAATAGTGAATGGTATTTAGTAGAACTTCCTTCTTGACAGCTCATATTCATTCACACCAACTGAGAACTATTTCTCTGCCGGACACCATGCCAGACACTGTATGCAGTTAGTCTTCACTCTAACCCTACTTCAGAATTTCTTGAAGAAGTTCCACATTAGGTCATGAAAATCACTCAATGTCATATAATCTCTGTCTACTCTGCTATGTATATAAAAGGTTCAGTCTTCATACATACAATTATGGCAAACATATGTGATCCTCCATCTCATGAGGCTTAGATCTCGTGAGTTTGGAACACACCTTTTAAAATAGTGGAAATACCGATGTAGTGCCCTTGGTTGTCCCTATAGCCAATCCTGTTGTAAACTTAGAAAACAATCTGTCCCATCACAGTGCCATACCCAGGTAGACACTGTTGAAGAGAATGAAGCAGAAGGATTAAGAGTTCAAGATCAGCTTAGAGCACATGTTGTCTGGTGATGCAGCTCTGTTGGTGAACAGCCCAAGGTTTGAGCCCCAGTACCATGTAAAACTAGGCATGGGCACATTCCTGTAGCTCTAGAACTCAGTAGGAGAATCAGGAAGTTCAAAATCATTCTTACTATATATCAACTTCAGATTCAGCCTGAACTACATGAGGTCCTGTCTAAGGAGAAGAAAATAGAGAAAGGAAAGGAGGGGGGAAAGAGGAGGGGCGGGGGGGTGATTTGAAGGGAGAGGAGAGGAGGGGAGGGGAGGAGAGGAGAGGGGAGGGGAGGAGAGGGAGGGGAGGAGAGGAGAGGGGAGGAGAGGAGAGGAAAAGGAAGAGGAGAGAAGAGGAGAGGGGAGGAGAGGAGAGGGGAGAGGAGAGGAAAGGAGAGGAGAAAGGAGGAAAAGGAAGAGGAGAGGGGAGGAAAGGAGAGGGGAGGGGAGGAGAAGGGAGGAGAGAGGAGAGGAGGAAAAGGAAGAGGAGAGGCACTGAGTTCTGTTCCGTCTCACTTTTCTCTGGTCTGTGACACCATTCTCTTAGTTTCAGGAATTTAGAGTTCTGAAACCTCCAATCAAGTAAAGAGAATGTCTGTTTAAGACCCAAGTATGCACACACGAGGTTAAGGTTATCTCAGGAGGCTAGACTTAGAAGTGAAAGTGATGAAACCGTTTCAGGCATGGTTACCATCATCACTTCCCATGGGAAGGTCCTTAGTACAGACAAACCCACAGAGGACAGTGACACCAACCCAAATCAGTTAGGAACACAGGCCATCCAGGTTTCTTGCTTATTCGCTTCTCATTAATTCTGAAAGCACTTACTGAATACCTACAATGAGCTCGGTTCCTTGTAACCCAGAGCTGCAGCAACACCCACATAAGGCATATCCCCTGCCCTCTAACTTGTAGTCTCTTGGTGAAAAGGGAATAAACCACTTTCAGTTAAAGCCATCACTGTAGCAGGAGATACAGAGGAGAGGTGCATGGCGTGGTAGAGAAAGAATGATGGAGAATTTGATCCATTCAGGGAGAGCACAGAATAGTTTTCTAAACAACAATCCTTGAGCTGTAGCAGTAGACAGGTTAGGAGGTTGGGAAGAGCAATCAAAGCAAGAGAGGAGCAGAAGGCCACATGTGGGAGTCAGCGTAGCACAGTGTGGGTAGGAGGAGGGTTAAAGTGACTCCAGGCATGTGCAAGGGGATTGTGGTGCCAGCAAGACCACACTGGGGACCATGAGCTGTGGTAAGGAGTGAGTTGATTGGTGGGTTGATTTTTTTTTTTTTTTTTTTTTGGAACAGCCCTTCTTTGCTTGAATAGCTAAATTCTCTCTACCCAAGACAGGAGGCATACCAAGCTAGAGGAGCTGCATTAGCAAGTAGCTCCTGGTGGTGACAGAGACTTTAAATTCAGGAAGCAGGTGGCATTTGTCAATTAGGCCATGTTGTCCTCTAGCCCCTGAATGCCACTATTTTGATACCTGTCAGGGCACAGCCCTCATTCGCCTCTCCAATGCCAAGGTATCCTCGCCAAAGGTGAGTCCTTCTATGAATGATTGAATTGTTCAGAGGGTCATAGAACCTGACAGCTCCCTGTTACACAAAGGAAAAGGTAAGCTTCTGATTAGTCCTGGGGATGGAGGAAGTCAAGATGGAGTGCACCTGTCAGAACTGCTTAGGATATATAAATCATTAGCTCCATCCTCCATGCAGGAAGGAGTGAGGCTGGAGAGACAAAGGAATGACTAGGCTTGGTTGGGAGTACAACACCCTAGGAAAAGCATCTACATAGCTTAAAAGAAGGGTTAGCTCTGCTATCCATGCAAAAAAAAAAAAAAAAAAAAAAAAGTCAGAGCCCCACACCCAGACAAATGAAAGGGATAGACAGACAAATGAAAGGGATAAATACCCACTGGTTTCTGGAAGGTACAATGTGTTTCCCAGCATTTGCCAGCATCTTTTATTACTAATATAACATAGAACCCATAGGAGCTTTCTCAGACTCCAAGGGGTAGCATTGTGGGTATGGCACCTGCTGTATGTTTAAACCTGAATTTTCACCTTATATAATCAACCTAATAATCATTATTCTTGACATTTTTCTTCCATTCAAAGGAATAAATCTCTGAGCTACCATTGTCATCCTGCCCTACAGTCTAGGACATCAGGATATTTCCAGATTCATACTAACAACATAAAAATTAGAAAGTAAAAATCTTAAGGACAGCAAGTCATGATATTTAGCACATTTTTGTTTGGTTTTAGTTTGGTTTGGTTTGGTTTTTCAAGACAGGATTTCTCTGTGTAGCTTTGGCTGTCCTAGAACTTGCTCCGTAAACTAGGCTAGCCTCAAACTCACAGAAATCCTCCTGTCTCTACCTTCCAAATGCTGGGATTAAAGGCGTGCACCAACACTGCCTAGCTAAGATTTTAAAACTTAAATTTAGGCCTGGGGTGATGGCTCAGTGGTTAACAGCACTTGGTGTTCTTGCAGAGGACCTGGGTTTGGTTCCTAGAACACAGATAACTCACAATCCCCTCTACCTCCAGTTCCAGGGGATCTGGTCCTTGAATTCATGTTTGTGGTGCACATAAATTCAAGCAAGCACACACACACACACACACACACACACACACACACACACACACACACATAAATAATAAAAATGTTAAAAAGAAAACTCAACTTGGTTAGACACTCTGTATCAAATACCACATTGCTTGCAAAATGTGACAGCATAGAAGATTTTAATTAGAGAAGGGCTAGCATTCAGTAGCCTCTTGTTTGTGCACAAACACTGAGAAACACTAAGTTTTGTGCCATTTCTGGGGCTTTGGGGACAGAACAGACAAAACTGGAGGGAGGAAGTTCGTGCTTTAAAACAGAGGGAAATCTCTAGCTCTGACAAGCTTCGCACCCCCTCTTCCTCATGCTTCCTGAGCCTTGGGTACAGGAGTTGAGTTGTGGGTGTGTCAACTAGAATTGAGCATCCCACAGTCAGTTCTCATAAATATGGATAAGGTGGCAATAGAAAATAAACCCACCCAAGTCTCTGCAGGACGTTGAGGTGAGTGGGTCCCCACTCCATAATGCTCAGTTTGGGGAGAAACTTCGAGTTCTCTCTAAGCCAGGAGAGCTATGCTAGGGAGTGACTTCTTCAGGCAAGAAGAGCAGCAGCGCCATCTCCATGTCTCCATGAGGGGCCCTGGGGTGGGGGCAGGAACAGGAACCTAGGAAGCTGTTAAGAGCCCCTCCGGACTCTGGCTGCAAATCTTCCTTTAAATTCTCTGCCTCTGCTTCCATCTGTCAGTCATCCAAATACAGAACTCTCTGCCTGAGGTCATAGGATCCACTGTCAAGTGTTATGCTCTATGTCTTTATTTTGTGGGCACAGTAAAAATACAAGTAAGCGAACTGAAATTTGAAAACCTCTGAGTAGGAGGCTATCTTTCCTTAAGTAAAAACAAGACAGAAATGGCTCTCAGAAAAGATAAGCATATTTCCCTCCTAGAAGTTTATTAACCCCTTCTAAATTCTCAAGCTCAGGCTGGAAAGGTGGCTTACTCCGTAAAGTTCCCACTCTGCAAACACAAGGGCCAGAGTTTGGATCACCAGCTCCCATGTGAAAGCCGGATGTGGTGATGAGGGTCTGTTGTGCTATGAAGCCACTGTAACCTAGCACAGATGTGGCAGTTGAGTAGAGATAGCTCATCCCTAGCTCCCTGGTGGGCCAGTTTAGCCAACTGGTGAATGCCAGGTTCAGTGAGAGGCCCTGTCTTAAAATATTTAAATGAAGAGTGATTGAGAAAGACACCCAATGTCAACCTCTGGTCTGACATACACAAGTGTGTGTGTGCATGCATACACACAAAAACATACACATATACACACACGCATGCTCTCTCACACACACGGGATGGGAGGGGAAGAGAAGTGATTAAAACTTTTGAAAACTCAAATAACTACAATATTGTACACTTGAAGTGTCTTCTAGATTTACCCCCTCTTAATCAGACAGCTTTTCTTGGAATGCTCCCATCTGTATTAGCACTAAGGTAGAGTACCGTAGAGAATTAGATTTCCCTGCATTTATGCTTGACAAGACTGTACCTACATGTAATTTCTACTAATTATCAAATGGAAAGACATCACAGCACAGACAGAAGAGCTGGCATTAGTTCCTTCTGGGGAAGAAGGAAAAAATTATGAGCAGTGGAAGTGGCATGTATGTTAAGAGATTAAAATTCCAAACACACTGTAAACTTAGCTCGCCTAAATCTGCAACCTTAGAAAATTAAAATGTCTCACTATATTTGGTGTCATAACTCAAGATCTAGGTTTAACTTACTTTCTATAATTTAAGACAAAAAAAATCCTGCTCACCTATAAATAGACCTAGAATAGAATGCCATTTTAAACTAGCAGCTCTTGCGAAGGAAAAAAATAAGCAGTTGGGGAGCATGTTGAGTCAGGCTCCAGAGAGAACGTCAAAATTTGCCGTGTTCTCTGCAAGCATGCGCACTGAGAAGGGTGTTTGCCTGCCACCTTCAGAGTTTATATGTAACACCTTACTGGTTTCCTTTCTCTCCAGCTGCCCTTCTTTGACTATTTCTGCTCGAGTCTCTTGTGATGATAAAGCTTTGCACCGGGACACAGCTTCCTGCCCCTTCCACAGCATCTGCTATCGCTAGCAGCATGCCTGAGAAGCTTTGGGGTTGATTCAGACTCTAGCCTGCAGAACCGCCTTGCGTGCTCGTAGGACATCTAAGATGTCTATGACTCTACTTAAGGCTTAGCTTAAGTCTGTGCTTTAGCAGTCTCTATCTGTCTGACCGTCTGTCAGAGCCTAAGCCTGCTGTGTACTTTGAGGTCTCTTCAACCTCAAAGTCAATGCTTTGCTTTCAGAGGCCTGGAAGAACCTTACATCTTCCTTCTCTCTTCCAGAAGATTCACATCTTCCCCTGCTTCTTTGGATGGCTCCCATCCTGCACACTCACACAAATAATTTTCCATCCATGTGCCTTTCTTTTGTGCGCACACTTAAGATGTTGATCAATAAATCACCCACTGCCAAGCTTCCTCCTTTGCCACTTACATCCTCCGAAATTTCAGATGGGAAAAGGAGTTCATTATTTTTTCTTCTTGATTTCCAGCTATGTCTTTTTTCCTCTCTCTGTGTATCATCTTAGTTCTCAACCCACCATTTGTTCCTTGCAGAGTGTCCCTTTCACCATCTAAAAGCTAAGGAGAATCTCATCTCCTTGTCTTGTTCAACAGGGACACTTGTGGGCTTTGAGGTCGCAGAACTAGTAGTACAGCTTCTGCCATGTCTATAGAGGGTACCATGAGTGCTCACTGGGGAAGATGAGACCTCCCAGCAGAGAGCCACCTTCATCCTTATCCTGGTAATGAAGCTAAGCTCACCGAGAGCACCAGTCTGATCAGGTGTGTGGAAGAACTTGCTTCATGATGTCACACATGGCAAACCCTTGGGGTTAGAAGCCATTAGGGATACAGGAAGCATGTGTTCAAGACACAGCTCACACTTCACTGGATCTGAAGGCCTCAGCCACATGTGAAAGAGAGAGGAACCCTCTGTGCCCAGCCATATATCCCCACTGTGGAGGTGAAACTTGTCAAACCAGCTATTCAGTTCTCACTTATGAAAACATTCGTGAGTTAGCAATGAACAATCTAATAGAGATCCATTATTGTGCTTGATGAAAAGTTGCCTTTTTTTCTGAGACAGGGTCATAACTTGTGTCCTGGAACTCACTGTGTAACCTCCCAAGTGCTAAAATCATAGGGAAACTAGATTTTCTATCAATAATTGAAGCCACCTTTATAAGCTATTGTTCTAGGTAGTATGGAGGTCACTTTCCCATGTCACCAAGTTTTTTAAAGTCTATGTTTATGTTAGTGTAAGGCGCAGTCTAAGGTAGCATCATAATAAAAAAATAAATAAATAAATAAATAAATGCAACTTAGTTTTCCCATTTCCTTTTTATCTTTTTGGTTGCACCAAGCCTGAAGCCTAGCTTTTGCAACAATAGTTCTAACCTATCTCATAACACTTACGATCTTTTTTTTTTTAATTCATAGCTAACTTTAAACTCTAGATCCTTCCCAGATGACTGAAACAACTAGAATTTAAACTCAAACTTTTTTCAATATGTTTTTATAATTTTGGTAATTTACATGAAACTGCTTTTTTTCAATGTATTAAAGTGATGTGAAATTCCCAATCAAAATAAATGTAGTTTTCTAAAAAGTAGATCCATTTTAAGTAAACATTAAATCACAGCACAGGTAAAACATAAATTTTAAGTATCTAAAGGGGACTAACAAGTATCTGAGGTTTATTGAGTACTATGTAGCTGTTTTTTGAGGTTTTGGGGCACTTTTAAAAATGAGTATGCATTACCCCATACCAACTGAGCTAGAGTCTCAGACTGCTGGTCTCAGCAGTCAGTGTTTCTCTCAAATGATCCTGATGAAAAACTGTACTAGAAGAATGAGAAAAATCTTCCATTTCCTTTATTTTCAATGTCTTTTGTCTGGACAAGCACTTGTTCGAATGGCTATGAGGTAGGTAATGTGTTATTTGCAAGTTGAATGCAATAGTGAGTTTTATCTTTAGCAAGGTTTTCTAGCAATCATTCAACAAAAATGTGCTGAGAAGTAACTATGTGTAATTCCCTGAGGGCTGAAGAGACCATGTGAATAAGAGGCCCTGCCACTGTAGGACTTAGATGCTAGCATGAGCTCATCTATGCTGAGTATTCTCTCCCTCTCCCTCTCCCTCTGTCTCTCTTCCTGCTTATAATGATGCCTTTGTCAAATCACGCCTGGATGAACATAAAACTGTTGCAAGTTTTGGGATCTATCCATAGATCAATCTATTTGATAATACTGGTGACACTGAGATTACTGTCATGGGAAGTTGCAAACCAGCCTTCCCTCTCGTGTTTGCCTCATTTTTAAATATCTGAGTACCCTTAACTCCTCTTTGTACTTTAAGAGACTTCCATATCCCACCTATGGTGTTAACTAAATGACCTAACCCCACTGAGCTTCTCAAGATTTCCATGCAGTTTACAATTGGCAGCATGTGCTGAGCTTATGGGAAGCAGGAAGATGGGGTGGTAAAGAGGCAGTTTTAGAGTGACTAAGTTCCAAAGTCATCCCAGAAAAAAGGTCAGAATTCATTTAAAAAAAAAAAAAACCTCTTTTAAAAAGTCCATACTTCCCCAGACAGTGCTTACAGCTTTTGCAAACTGCATAACATAATTAATGTGTAGATGATGTACAGACAGTGTGTGGTATAAAGCAGCAGGGGAAGGGGGCATTACAAGAAAGACACATCAGTGACCCTCAGTACCTCATTTGACATTCTAAAATGCTGAGCCATGAGGCCACCTATCTGTCTACACAGGGCAGTTGCATGCACCTTTGGGGGCCCTCTGACTACTGGGGACAGAATGGCTGGGGTTATCAATGCATGGATTTGTCTCCCTCTTTCTTGTATGTAATCATGATTGGTGGGAGCCACATGCTAAATGCATGTGAATGAAACTCAGTGAATAACTATTATTCCTGGGTTACAGGCCATGTGACTCATCAACAGAATGTAAACTGGGTAGAAGTCAGGTGCAGGCATTTTGTGGTCAAATGCAGGAAGTGTAACAACCCCATGTTTGTCCCCTGTTCCCTCTGTCTAGTCTGTTTTCTCTTCTTTCCAATCTTCCTGTCTTTAAACCTCTGAACTTTCTGTTTTGTCAGTGGCTGTTGTCTTTGACTCTGGGGTAAATAATTCATGCTGAGAAAAAAAAAAAAATACCTACTGTTATGAGTAGGTTTTTCCCTGTCGGTCTGGTCCCACCATTACACCAGCCCCAAATAACACACAGAGACGCTGTATTAGACATAATTCTGTTGGCCAATTACTAGTGTTTTATTGGCTGGCTCTGTCTTAATTCTTAACCCATTTCTATTAATCTAAGTACTTCCACGAGGCTTTATCTTACCAGAGAGAGGGGCTGGTGTTCTACGCTGTAGTTCTCCATCTTGGATCTCCTCCTTACTCCTTCCTCTTTCCTCCTAGTCTCCTACTCCCGCCTATCTTGCTTTCCTATTGGCCAACAGTGCTTTATTCATTAACCAATAACAGAAACCTATTTACAAAATGACATCTCCCATTGTTTCAAGGCCTAGAGTCAAGCTAGGCAATGGCCTCCAACCTACCACCCTTCCCTATAACTCACCTTTCCCCAAATCACAGGGCAAAGAAGAGTTAGGGATGAGTCAGGGCATGGATGGTGACCAGGAAACCTTGAAGGGAATAGATGCAGGACACCATAGGACAAGGCCTGATGTTGCTGAGTGTGGAGAGAAGAATCAGCTGCTCAAGAGTAGGATGCAGAAACAGGGCCACTGTGGAAAATTTCAGGGTCTTAGTTGCCAGTAAGACTGTGCATTTCTCCAAAAGATTGTAATTACCTAACTTATTCCATCCAGGATGAACCTTTGTTTTGTTTTTGTACATTTTACCTACTTAATATGGTATATATTCTAATTTTTAAAGGAATATTACAGGGCTTAGGGTGTGACTCAATGGTAAAGCACTTGCCTAGGATGTTCAAGGCCCTGAGTTCAAGCCCCCAGAAGAACCACATAGACAGACAGACAGAATCATTTAAATGAAAATTGTTCATTGAACTTCTAAGATGAAAAAAAATTTATGATAAATGGGCTCATTGCTTGAAGATTAAAGGTAGTTATAAATAACAAACAAACACAATTTCTGCCTAAGAAACAGTGACCAATTGGGTTTTGCCATCCTTGAGCAAAGGAGCATTAGTGAGAGGTGACCCAGGGAATGGTGCTGTGTTGAGGCAGGAACCTGGAGATCTGTTTTCTTAGGACTCTCACAGCTGCAACTTACTGTCAGTGGGATGGAGAGCCTGCACAGAATGAAGAATGCCCTACTAACTGTAACAGTGGAAATCATGAGGCTGAGAAAGAGCTGGGAAGAGAGAGGAGGAGAGATCACAGAAAACAATGTATAGAGTCCAAGGGCACCAAAGGCTTATGGGAATATCTGGCCCTTCCAGTCTTCTGTTGGCTATGGCATCCCTCCCCTTGCTGTCCCTGGCCACCCCACCCCCACACTGTGCTGATGGTGCTGACAGGATAGAAGCAGCTCTTATCTCACAGGAATAGAGATGGTGTACTCATGACAGGGCTTGGCTTTCCCCAGGAAGAGGCAATTGTGCGATGAAGAAAGCATTGATTGTCATTTTATTTGTCTGTTTGTTTGTTTTTGCATATGTATGCACACATGCTTACAAATACCCATGTGGAACAACTTTGAGGAATCCTTTCTCTCCATCCATTCCACCATGTAGATCTTAGAGATCAAATACAATCCTCGGCCAAGGTACCAGGAACTTTTTTCTGCTTGGCCATCTTTACGATGCAGTATTACTTTGTTGATCAGGCCCTTGGGTAACCACTGATTGCTCAGCCTCCCATGACTAGGCTTATAGACCAGAATGAAGAAAACTAAGAATTTTATCCTGGTGAGGTATTAGATATGATGATTTTTCTTCTTTTTAAATGTAATGTGAAAGTTTGATGGATAAGGTAACCAAATAAACTGAAACACTTAAATGGTTCCTAATTTAATAAGCTCACCAAGGGAATAGTACTTACATTGTAAGCTGCTTTTTATTACTTTATATGTCTGAGAAATAAGCTAAGTGTAGCCAAAAGGAAAAAAAACAAGTGTAGAAAAGTCAGTTTGCATTATTCCTGTTTCAAAATGCTTTTATGTCATATTTATCCTAAGTCCTCCCCTTGACTTCCAGATCTACCCCCACTTCCCTAGCCCTGACTTTGTATTCTTTTTTAGCCCTTCCTTTTATTTTATATTGCAATATTACAAAAGAAAAATGCATTTATAGCCTATAGTGGTTCTTCCCAAGGTTAGAATGCTACTGCTTGTGAAGTGCGTGTTTTTATGTCTTCCCTGTGCTTCTACTCTTCATATGCTGTCATAACAGCAGTAGAGGAATACAATTCTCATACTGTCTACACCACCTAGCTATATAGAGAGCCCTCCAAGAGAATTCAGCATCTAAGTACACTGTAACTTCTTCAGCCTCTCCTCCAAAAGAGTCTAGGTTTTGATAGGATATAATCATAACTAATGGTGGAAACTAATATTCTCCAACATTTTTGGTCAGGTTCTGAGTAACAGTTTCCATTCAAGAAGGACTTTCTAAGTTAAAGGTTGTATTATTTTTCTTTTAGTATCTACTTCTGACTTTTTTTGTTGCAGTGGTTGTAACCCAGTGGTTCTCAACCTGTAGGTTGCAACCCATTTGGTGGTTGAACCATCCTTTCACAGGGGTAGCCTAAGACCATCAGAAAACAGGTATCAGATCATTCAGCCTTGAAAGGTCATTAAAGTTTACCCATTCCTGTGGGACAGGAACCAGTGATCACTTCTGCCACCTGCAGGTGGGAAGCAGAACTGACACACCTCTGCCACAAAGGGCTCTATAACACATCTAATGAAAGGCCCTGTTTTCAAGGTGTTGGCAAGGTATCTTTGTATGCAAGTAGGCCTTGTTTGTGTAAACAACTTCCTAGAGTAACTTCACTGGCAGGATTTGTCAAGTCAGTATGGAATTTGTATTCATATCATTGATTCTGCATATTCTATAATCATAAATAACAGACTATGATATATACTGGTCAAGGTCTAGTATCTGCAGCCACCAAATCTTCATTGAACATTTATCCTAATAGCAAACATCACCAAATTTTATAAACACTCTCACCAATAGCATGTGAGAGGCAAAGATAGTTTCTGTGACTAGTCCTTACCAAACTCACCCAAAACGAAGCCACTGACTCTCCCTACCCACCCCTTCCCAGCTATGTGTTAATTGGATTTGCCTTGATCTGTAGCATTTCGGGATGTTTCCTCCTTCGTGTGAGATTACACAATGTGTAACACTGAGGGAAATAACAGAGGAGGCAGTGATGCTGGCAGAACATGGAAATGTCTGGAGAAAAATAGCACAGAACTGGCAGCAACCGGGGCTTCTGCACCAAGTGGTAATTAGATGGCAGGTTTATCTTCTGAGGGAGAGGTGTTTCTTCTCTCTTCTCCATATACAGGCTGGAAGTCAAACACTGAGAATGCGAAATTGTTATTCTGTCATGAAAATCATCTTTGATACCCTGAGTTTCAATCGTATGTGTGTGCATGTGCGTGTGACCATGTGCATGTTTAACCAGGTGGGGTGGGTGTGATCCATACTCTGCCAATAAGAGTTAAATCTCTAAGAAATATAAAGATAAAGATGGATGGATAGATAGATAAATAGAATATAGAAGGATAGATGATGGATGGATAGATAGATAGATAGATATTAGTGGATAAATATGAATGGATAGATAGGTGTGTGTGTGTGTGTGTGTGTGTGTGTGTGTGTGTGTGTGTGTGTGTTATGCCTATGTATGGAAATTGATACCAGGACTTTGTACACATAGAGCACGTGGACCCCATTGATTCCCATCCCCAGCCATGAGCTGAGCCTTCTGCAGCCTCTTGTCAGCTGACACAGGCTTTCCTCTGTCTGCTCAGCTTACTTTGTATCTTGGAAGGGCTCTCTTAAGAGCTCAGCTTCTCCATCTCAAAGCCATTGTCATTTTAGCCTGGGTAATTCTTTGTCGTGATCTTGTGTACACTGTGCAGCATTAGCAACCTCCCTGGCTTCTGCACACTGATGCCAAGAATATCTACTCAGCTACTCCAGAGCTATCTCCAGACATCACCTAATGGCTAAGTTGTCCCTGTAAAGAGCAGCTGACTTAAGAACTGAGTTGCTTTGGAGAAAGTGAGTCTTTACTTCTTTCCAAACAGTTAATATGATCCCCCAATCTAAATTGGGAACCTTAATTTTTTTTCTCCTTCTCTCATGAAAAGTCAGTGTGGAGTGAGTGACAGTCTGTAACAATACACTTGCCTGAGACGTGAATGTCTTTCTTCCTATTGCACTTTCAGTCCCATGGTAAAATCTATTTTGTTCGCTCTGTACACGCATCACCTAGTGCAGTGATTGGCACTTAATAAGTATCTGTCAAATGAAAGGATATAATTCTGTTATTTAATATCCTCAAGTACAAAGCCCGACTTGGTCCAAAGGGGTTTTGTTCTGGGGGCTTATTTCAATCTATATGGCAAAGTCTGTAAAAGAAGAAATTAGGGCCATATTGAGGCTGTTGAAGGGTGTGAGCAGGGAAATCTAAAAATTATATTATTTGGATAGGATTCCTTGGGGGTTTTGGCGGAGTGCTGTTGATTGGCAGCTTCATTCTGGAAACAACAGCTCTGATATGTCATCATAAGCTGAGCCAACCTGTCCCTCCTGCTTCCCCAACCCACCCACCAATCCACAGAAGGAACAAGGGTTTTGACCAGAATGAGGCTTGATGCTCACTCTATCAGTTCTCTAAGGACCAGGAGGGACAGACAGTCACCCAAAATAAACCTCATCAGAGACAGCACATGAGGCCTTATAATGCTCCTTTTCATGTTTAAAAATGGAATTAAGATGCATAATTTTTTAAATGAAAAATGACTGACTGGCATTCTTCCCACCAAAAATGGGGAGTAATTTAATTTGTTAGTGGCTTATTTTATTTGACAGTCTTTGTACATACTCGATTTGGTTTGTTACACTGAATTAGTCTTTAACAGTGGGTGCATCATGCCAGGCTCTATCCCCCAGGTGGGTTTGATAATTGGACGAGTGTCCATATTGTTCAAGGTTTCATTACAATGAGAACAGAGGCTCCTGGGCAGTGTGAGTGAGCTGCTCCTCCCAACCTCCCGAGTATCCTCACCCTGACCTGACCACGGCATCTTCTCCAGCTCTCCTCTGCTCATCACATCCTCTCCAACTTCACCATTCTCTGGTGCTTTGCACATGCTTCAGTCTTGGTTTTACATCTATGGGTCCCCCTGCCCCATGTACTTTAGCATCTGTCTACATGGTGCCCTTCAGAGAAGCCTTCCTGGAGAAGCCATGTCTTATAGCATGAGAGAGAGAGAGACAGAGAGAGAGAGAGAGAGAGATGCCACCTAAAGCAAGCATGACTACATATACGCCGAGACATGCCCGATACAGGGAAGAGATCTAATTGTGTTTGTTGAGTGAATAATAAAATTATTGGCCCAACTCTCAGGAGCATACACACTCCCCCATGGCCCCCCTTCTAGTCTATCTTGGGTCAACATCCTCTCCTCTCTGGGTCTGCCGCCACCTCCCAAGGAGACACAAGGCCACTTAGGTGACAGCTCCTGGTAAGGTCACACTGAACTGCAGTACAGCTCGGCACCCCTTCCTCAAGTATCTATGCAGCCTGGTACAGAACCAGGAGGACAGAGAGTCAGGCTGAATCCTGAGCCAAGGAGTGTAGGAATATTGGCTCTGCCTTGGGCTAACTGTGTGACTTTAGATTAATTACTCAACCATTCTGTGCCTCACCTTTCCTGTCTGTCGCTTAGGGACTATGAAGACAAGGTAATTCACCGATGACTGACTTAAATGTTTAAAGTTTTTAGGCAGTAGATAACGGGGTGTCACTTAAGGTGGGGTGTTCATAGAAGGTCTGTCTGAGAGGGTGCCACTGGAAAGAGGCACTGAGTAGAGAGGCTCTCTGACAGATCAGACTCAGGCTGCCTTTTATTCCCAGGGACATCCATCATGAATATAATAACAGGATGCCAGATGCCCTTAAAAATAATGGGATTATGTTGTTTCCTCCCAGTGTCACATAGACACGTGTGTGAGAATACTCATATGCACAACCAACCTCAGAAGATGCTGAACCTGAGCACAGTAGGAGGGATACAAGCTGGCCTAGAAAGGACATTGCTGCATCCCAGCTTGGGTTATCCTAGGTGCAGTCTCAGCAGCTGCCAGAAAGCCTCAGATAAAAGCTTCAGCTGAGTTAAGTGGTGCCAGGCCTCACTGGGCATTTGCTCATGATTCCAGCAGGCAGGTCACAGGTTCAAGGCCATCCTGGGCTACTTGTAAAGACCTTGTTCTCCCAACACCAAAAGCTAAGCCTGCTCTCTTCATGACACGGGGCTGCATTCTCCCCTATAGGGTGGCAAACAGAGCCCCTTTCAAGGCTGGCTCTGGAGAGGTTGGGTGAGATGGTGGCTGGGGTGGAGTTGAAACCTGGAGTTCTAAACACCATGGCTGGCTCATAGCACAGGAAGGCTGCCAGAACAGCACTCTCCAAAGAAAGCCCAAATAGTGCTTGCCATTCTTGAAATCATGCCCCACTTTTCTCCCTGCATGGCCTCAGAAGGAACAATCAGGCCATGCTGGAATCACAGTCCCAACATGGCTGCCTAATCTGCCCATCTGGCCCTTCCTTATGAAGTAGTTATGGGAAGAGGACAAGCTTTTACATGAACATAAGAATAATTCAGGGACATAGCCATGCACACATACACAGATATACATGCACACATGCATGCCCACACAGATATACACACAGACCCTATCTGTACAAAGCATCAGAGGACTCCATCCCCAGACACCTGCTCTGAGCCCTTCCCCATTATACAACCCATCATGGATTGTGTCAGCCTGCATTAGCAACCAGGCTCATCACATTAGGCAGCAGCCCTGGGCTGGCAGCTACCACTTTGTAATGCCTCTTTATCCTGTTGTCACGCTCCCTTCTGCATCAAGCACAGCCACAGGAGCAATCTGAAGACCCAATGCCCACATGAAGGACCAGGGTAGAGGTCAAGGATTTCAAGGAAGGCTGACAGGTCCCAGTCCCCTCAGGCACCTCTGAAAGGCTCCAAGGGCGAGTGCCTTTAGGACCAACTCTAAAAGTGTGGGCGGCAGGTGCTTCTGAAAACACACAACATAGATGCCCTGTCCATTTACTATGAAAATCTGTGATGACTATGGAAGCTTCACTCCAACAGCATGATGTGGCATCAGTAATGTCTCTCTTCTACAAACCCTTCTGTCTATTTATCCAGGTCACCTATAAAGCATTGATCAGTTCCCACCCTGTACAATGTTTCTGCCTGGTGGAGATGAGGAAAAAACTCTGTTTGCAGCCAGATGGGTCCTGAGATCAAATCCTGTCTGTGCCTTCTCATACCTGGGCCACCTTGAAACAGTAACTTGGCCTCTCTCTGTTTCCTGTTTGTAATCCTACTCTGTGCCAGTACCTGTTTTACAGTTGTAGAAGAATTATCTGGGATTCCATGTGAAGAGTGCCTGGCCAGGCACTGATGCTTCAGTAACTGTTTCAGGTCCAAGTTCATGGGGTGGGGGGATGTTGGTTGTATCCATTGTGAAGCCTCAGCTCATGCAAGCCCTTAGCCTTAGCTGTTGTTCACTCATGCACAACTACCCATAAAAGTTGGAGCTCAGCCCAACTCATCTCTACTACACCTCCAGAAAGATCTGGTCAAAATCTGACCTCAGTCATGTCTGGGTCATCACAAATGCACCCATTCTTCCCACCACCTTGATGTAGGCAGAGTCCCTTCTTGCAGCCCACCCCAAATCTACCCTGTTACCTTCACTCTTACAGTGGGTTCTGTCACCACCACCACCCACACACACTTTTAACCCCAATCCTCAGGAAGCATCATCTCAAGACCCACCATGCACTATGCCTCCTCCTTGGGGCACTTGCTCTATTGTCATGTAAAATCATTCACACACCCCCAGCTATGGCAGCCATATGATGGTGAGGCAGGGGTGCTGTGCTTACTGGGTGAGCCCTGGGCACTTCGTACAATGCTCAGTTGGTGTTGCTAAAAGAGCGGGTGGGATGGATAGCGATTGACTCAATAAACCCCATCACTAACTTCAAAAGCAAGAGGACAGAGCAGGTCCAGTTATTGACCACAGCATGGGGCACAACCCAGCCCATCAGATGGTGGTTACTTATGCTCAGAGCACAGGCCCCCTACTCCCCAACATGTTTTGCAAAACTGATTTACATGCATGCCTGGTATATGAGGCCCAAGAGATCAACCCCTCCCTCCCTCTATCCTGGCACACAGAAGACCCCACAATTGACTTCTGGGACACCCAGCATCTCATCTGTGTAGACCTTATGTTTTTCTCAGAACTGTTCATTTGCACAGAGAGAAAGAGGGGGAGAGGGAGAGAAAGAGAGGAAGGGAAGGGAAAGGGGGAGAGAGAGAGAGGAGGGAGGGAGGGAAGGAAGGAGGGAGAGAGAGAAAAGCCTCTGAACAACTCTAAGGTGGAGCTGAGAGAACTCTGCCTTCTAGAAGGTGACTGCCTTTCAGGAAGCCAACCTGCTTTGGGCTACCTCTTCTTGCCACCTAGGGTGATGTTGATCCAAAAGCTAGTCTTAATCTACCACCTGCTGCCACATCAGCCAGGGCTCCTACGAGAGCCTTTGTGAGGAAGGAAAAGATATTTGTGGCTCTTTATCTCCTTGTTTCTATTAAAGATCGGTGCCTGTGTTGTGTAGTTTAGCTTATTTTGGTGTCTGTCCACATTTCCTAGAGAAAACTCTCTCTCAGTGGCCTAACACCCCAGCCTGCCATGAAGAAAATGCCTGCTGACATTCATTCTACTCAGTTATTCAGAAATAAATGACTGGACACCTTTTATAATTCAGAAGAGTGGCCATATGATTTACTGTCCAAACAGGGATCAGTTTGAATGTGGCACTACCTAATCGGTATGCAAGGAAAATAAGTGTGTAAACAAAGATGTCCCCAGGCCAGCCAGGATGCAACAACCACTCATATACTCATGGCTCATTTGGGGTCACTAGAGTCTTGTATGGTGGAATGCTTCCCTAACCATGTCCATAAAGGTTAAGAGTAAAACTAGGAGGGGACCCCCGTCTCTAGGGGCATGATGTAAGGACCTAAGAAAGATGAACTGAGGTTAGAGCTAAATGATTCATTCCTAAGATTTTTCCTCAATCTCCTTCCTGAATATTAAAAAAAAAAAAAAAAGTACATATTAGCAACAGTAAATGGACCTATTAGGATGGGTGTATGTGTGCAAGTGTGTGCATATACATGCATATTTGTGTGTATGTATCAATAATATCATGAATTTGATAGGAAGTGAAGGGGGAATGATGGAAACATAGCATTCATGTATAAAATTTTCAAAAAACAAAAGTGTTTAAGTTTAAAACTGTGCAATCAGACCAGGAGTGAGAGCTTACAAGACTGCGTCCCCACAAGTCCCCTGAAGGGGACTGGGGAAAGTTTCAAATTTATGAAGATGTAATGTTGTCCCCACCCCCACCCCTAACCCCCACCCCTAACTCTTGGCTTCAGGGTTGTGACTTACTGTGTGGTGGTAAGGACACAGCACAACCCATTTCCTACCAGGAAAGGCTTCTATTCTGAACACTGTGTTCCTTTCATATCCCAGGTGCCCGTCCTGAGACCCATGGACCTGATGGTGGAGGCCACCCCACGAAGAGTGTTTGCCAATGCGCACACATACCACATCAACTCCATCTCTGTCAACAGCGACTACGAGACCTACATGTCTGCTGATGACCTGAGGATTAATCTGTGGAACTTTGAGATAACCAATCAGAGTTTTAGTATCCTTTCCTTGCAAGCCAATAGCCCATTGGCCTGTCTCAAGGGTATCCAGGTAGGAGTGGGCTTGGGAGAAAGAGGTAAGAAAAGAACTGTCAAAATGGAAATGCCTGGCATCTATGAAGGAAAATCTTCAAGTGTGGACAGGGCAGCAAGGCTAGGCTCTGAAATGCAACTTAAAATCAGTGAGTAATGACCCTAATGTGGCTGAGGATATATATATAAGTACTTGTCTACAAGACCCTAGGTTCAATCCCAGAACCTCAAACAAGACAAAAACTATAAGCATTATTTATTGCCTTCCACAGAACTAAAATTGTGGAAAGTAAAAAAGATTCCTGAGTGTGTAAGGCCGGTTCTTGACCTCATTATACCAATCCTGTATATTTAGTGACGAAAGCTGATCTTTGCAGCTGTATTTCATGACCCCCAAAGACCATCAGAAAACACAGATATTTACACTATCATTCATAACTACCAAAATTACAGTTGTGAAGTAGCAATGGAAATAATTTCATGGTTGGGGGTCACCACAACATAAGGAACTGTATTAAAGGGTCCCGGCATTAGGAAGGTCTAGAGTATGCCTATCTGGTGCATCCTAAACCATAAGTCTTAGCTCTAGTTCCCAACTCAGTTAATGGCCTCAGCCCTTGCAAGTTGAGTACTTGCTCCAAGTCAACCTTGATTCTGCCCTTCAGTTGCCAGCATCTGCTCTTCCAGCCCTACCCATCAGTGAGCTGTCTACAATGAACCTTGGATAGCTGAGATGCCCCCATCCCCACTGCTGCCAACACTCACTGACATGGGCCACTGTTGTCTGCCTCCCCTGTGGCTGCCTGATTCCTCTCCATCAGGCAGGGTATACATATCACTTACCATGTGACCTACATGACATCCTGGCTATGCACTTAACACTCCAGTAACTTTCCAGTGAGCTGAAAAATTCTAAGTTGTTTCCCAGGGTCTAGAAGATTCTACACCATCTGGGCCCTGACTCCCTCTGACACCTGTCATGTCGCTCTTACCTCACCCACTCTGCTTCAGCCAGTGAACCATGTTTCTATTCCTGGCTAAGCTTTTTCTTCTTTTTTGCACCTGCAATCCCCCTCTGTCTGGAAATGTGTCCCCAGAGTTCTTGATGCCAGCCTCAATCGATCTACCACCTCTGCAAAGACTCTCCCACTAGTTTCCAAGTGGCTGCCGGCAGCTGTATTCTTGCTGTCTTCATCATGCTCACTGGGATTTGAAATGTTTTAGTGTGTGTACTTTTAGTTGCCCCCATAAGAATGTCAATTTCATGAGAGCAGGGGCCCTGAATGACCCATTGCTGTATTCCGATGGATTCAGCAGCATTCTGAACCTGACCGCAGCACACAGCAAGTGAGGACATCATAGGCTGTGGTCAGAGTGGAGCTATAGGAGAGACTTCACTGTGCAACCTAACTTGGAAACTGAACTTGAATTGGGTTAGTTGGTAAAGTGCTTGCTTGCTCAGTTACCATGAGAACCTGAGGTTGATCCCCAGAACTCTGGAAAAATAGCCCTGATGTGATGGTACCTTGTCGTAATCCCAGCAGTAAGGAGATAGAGGTAGGGTCACTCTCCAGCCATCCGAGCACATTGGTAAGTTATAAGCTAGTGGGAGACCCTGTATTTTTGAGGTGTGAGGCTATCTAAAGAGTAACAGCCACACACAGGCATGGAAAGGACATTGGTGCAATGGGTATACAGCTTGTTAGTCCCTACCACAGAGGCATCCTATAGTCCCTGAAGGTTCTTAGGGAACGTATCTTTTTTTTTTTTTTTTTTTTTTTTTTTTTTTTGTTCAATAGACATTTATTACTTTAGTTGAACCTCTATACACAATGATTTGTTTTGCAGAATAGAAAAGAATTCTAAGTCTCAAGATTGAGTCCAGTATTTTTTGAAAGCCAGTAAAATCATCCTCTAAAAAACTGGAGGAAAAAAATATCAGTTTAAAAGCGTTTCTCTTATCAGGCCTGCTAGCTCAGATCTGTGATAAGGGCAATACTGTCTATTTTTCCCATAGTCAAACACATTTTAGTAGGTAGTATGCCTTTGTGAAATATCAACAACTTCCATTAATATGCCAGGGGTAAACAACCCCAGGCACTACCTAAGACTGTAAACAAAGTCATACTGCCAACATTTTGCCCCCAAGATAAATTGGCCAGTCTAGGATTGATCTTTATATTCACAATCATCCTTGCTATGTGGCAGAAGTAATGATTACATACTAATTTGATAACAACTTTTAAAAATCTGCCCAAGTACAATCCCACTATACCACCCCTAAATATACCCCACCCCATCCAATGTGTTCGTTGCATGTTATAGAACCTATAGCTTTGTTGGGATTATGCAATCTTCTGGTTCATTGAAGTAACTGTTTGCTTGGGAGTTTGGTGAGTACAAACTTTTACAGTTGGGTTTTGCTTAGAAATCTCTAGTAAGAGAAGCTTCCTGTTTTGTGTGCATAGATAGAAAAGGGATCAACCACAGCCCACATTTTGGAAACTGAATACAATGTCCCATTTTCAGAACCAGGTAGATTTGGAAGAGGTTTCATGTTCTGTTGGATCTCTGTGGAGTATGGGTTTGATACCCAGTGATTTGTGTTGACACCTGTATATTTTGAGGTTGAGGGAACGTATCTTTAACCAGGTTCTGGCACTGAGATATACCTAGAGACACTGAGAACTGGCCTTTAGGACGATGACTGGACATCTACCAGATCCTGGAACAGACACACTGTATGGGCCTAGAAATAGCCATCTCTGACTACAGATTTTTTTTCCTGGCACAGCAGCTGCTGATAGAGCAAATTTGTAGAAAGGGGTCGCCTTCCCCTCCTCACATCTATTCCGAGAGTCAGGAATCTGCCTGGGCTCAGCCAGCTGTCACTCTGAGCTCATGCTTCACCAGCCTAGGTGGCATGTTTTCTGAATTTTGCCTCCAGGCCTTCAAGAGGGAAAGGAACTTTCACAGGCATTTGGGGAGACAGATGACTTGGGGAGAATGCAAAGGGGACATATTAATAGTGCCATTTAGGTTATCTTCTGCAGATGTGTGACAGCCTGCCAGATGCTGGCATACAAATGAGACCTTAGCTCTCACCCTTAACATTGCCATATGTAAAATAATCACTGTCATCATGCTGGTGATAACTGATATCTATATAGTGCCTTTCAGCCAGACTGCTCCGGGCAGGAAGGTGTGCAAACTAGGAGCCCTTTGCCTCTCAGCACTGAAGTGTAGCTACCTCTGGAGCAGGCAGTAGCTCTCTTCCACAACATCCTCATAACAGTATCAAGAACAACCCTTGTCTTAAATGCCTTCTGTTTAGTGCCTTCTTCCCTTATATGCCTTTTATCTTAGCAAAAAGACAGGGGCATGGCCTGGGATGCCTGCAAAGCCTGGTGTGGGAATCACTGGGATGGCAGGCAAGATGCTTCAAAGAAATACATGGACTGTTTTCATAACTGTGTGTTAGTGATACCAACAAGCAGAAAACATGCAACCTGTGCATTCACGGATGCTGAAAATTCCAACCTGTGCATTCACAGACGCTGAAAATTCCACTTAAATTACAACATATACATCTAGAATTAACTCAATAAGACAAGTAGAAAGGTTGGGGAAATGCAAGTATAACATGCACATCATAGCTCACAGCACAGCACTCAGAGTCTGACAGGAATAGAGTTCTCACTCAGGCCCACCACTTTCAGACTGAACATTCTCACAATATCACAACATGCCTGTTATTTACCTGGAACCTCCCACCCCCATTCTCCTCTCCACTCATCCTCCATAGGAAAGGACTCTACCAAAGGATTGTGAGCCTGTAAGACTCTCTCACTCTCTCACTCTCTCTCTCTCTCTCTCTCTCTCTCTCTCTCTCTCTCTCTCTCTCACACACACACACACACACACACACACACACACACACACACACACACACACACACGCACTCAGAGAAATGCCTTAATACATAAATGATCAGACTTGGATTTCTGTTGACTTAGCAGCTACACTGAGTCTGCTGACATTTTAGCTACTGTCTGCAGGCCTGCTACCCCACCGTCAGTGTTCTGCTGATCAGGCCACAGTATGCAGGATTTCCAGTCCTGCTGATACTGGCTCTGCTGCTGCCACCAAATGTAGTTTTTAACTAAGTCTCTATTATTCTATTTACCAGAGACCCAGCAAGAGAACATCTCTCCATTCATCCCAAACCAGAAAGACTGAATCTCTAAGTCCCTCCCTACTCCTTCCTGTACATCTCTCTATCCTTCCTGGAACCTCCTTACACTCTGTGGCTAATTTGTATCAACTAGTTGATGGTTCCACCCCCTGATTCAAGGTTGATTTTGTTAACACAGTGTGATCAGTATAACAAAGGCTGATAAAAAATTATGCTTCTTGTAGAAGAGATATGAAAATCAAAGATGATGGCCAGTGGTTTCTGCTCTGTTGAATTCATTGTCTGGATCACACTTTCAATTCTAGATTCCTCCTTTGGCTCTAAGACTTGGGTGATATTTATCAAATGGTGCTGCTTATATTCTAATTAGCACACATTTTCAGTCTCTGGGGTCCAGGGCCTCACATTTAGCACCAGGTAAAAGCATGCCCATCTTTAACCTTTAGGTACCCGACCCTAAGCCCTCTCTTCCGTCCATGCCAGTAAGGCCATCCTATACAATGGGTCCTGTCTTTAAGTGAACAAAATGATCTTGATGCACTGGGATCCCGTTTCTAGGTTAGTAATTTCCTAGAGCAAGAGGTGGCCCTGGGTTTTAATAAGGGAAACTTGCTCTTAACCTGTTTCTTCTTTGGGAACGTGGAGACAGCTCAGTAGGTAAGAACACTTGCTACACAAGTTTGAATCCCCAGCTTAAAGGGTGGGCATGACTATAACCCCAGCTCTGGGGGTGAGGGCAGGGGGTAGGTAGAGATTCAAGGGATATTTTTACCTTGCTCCCAGCATCCTTATAAGGTGGATTCATTTTCACTTTACCCCATCGATGATGTACAGAGACTCAACTCTGTGATTTCTAGCTTCTAGCACAGCAAGCACTTGGTCACACTGTGGATAGCTGCCTCCTGTTTGCACTAATGGGTCAGGGCCACGCAAGCCTGGGGGAAGACGTGGAAGCCTGATACACCTATCTCCTTGTTTCTTAAGATATCTTTCATTCCACCATGGGAATGTCTGGGCTTTCTCTCCCCTAGCTCAGGCTGGCCTCAAACTTGCTCTGTAGTGAAGACTGACCTTAAGCTTCTAATTAGCCTACCTTTTGCTCCCTGTGCCACTCAAAGCTTAGGCAGAGCTAGGATAAAACCCAGGACCTTGAATTTAGTAAGCAAGCACTCTACAAAATTAGCCCTATCTTCAAACCAACCCTGAAGTCCCTATTAGATATCTTCCAGCTAGGTCATGGGTGGTAGTGCGCTCCTTTAACCCCATTACTAGGGAGGCAGAGGCAGGAAGATTTCTGGGTTTGAGACCAGCCTTGTCTACAAAATGAGTTACAGGATAGCCAGGACTACATAGAGAGAAAGAGAGAGATGCCTTCCAGACAGACCTACCCTACTACCTGGTCTCCTTTTTTATTAACTTAGACTGAACTGTTTTATCTATAAAATTCCTCCATGGCTACACTGAGGTAGGTAAGTGGGTCAATGACTGGGTGCATACACCTCACTTTCTCCCTTTTGTCTTCCAGCTTTCTGGAGAATGTCCCTTATAACTGAAACTAATCTGAAATAGGGGAAAGGCAATCCCAAGGTCAATTTAACAAAGCTAGCATTTCCCAAAGCCTTCAAAGTAAGTGTGCAACATACACCCCTTGAGGGAAGACAAGAGCACGGAATTTGGAGCCTGTATTAAAAACTAAATGTGCTACAAATACACCGATACAGGGTCTCACTGTGCAGTCCAGGCTGGCTTGGAACCCAGCATCTCAGTGCCATGGCCGCCTCAAAGCCATGATTACTGGTACATGCCACCACACCAAGAAACTCTGTATACATGAGTTTCTATGTTCATATAGAGTCTATAACTGGTCATATTTGAGGTTTAAATTTTTAGGAGCCTATCTCCAAATTATATAGTAAAATCTATATTAAACCATGCCAACGTAACCAAATACATAATATGTGGCATATGTCCTCCAGGATGCCCAGACAGGAAGGGCCCCAGAAGCTGGGCAGCTTCATGATGGAAATGATATCTGAAACAGACTCTTTGATTATACATTTCTTATAACACAATTTTGGGCTTTTTGACATGTACATAGAAAGAGTCTGCGTTTGTGGGGCTTCCAAGAGCTTCCCAGTCATAAAGTGTGTTGCAACAAAAGTCTTGTGAAGCACCCTATAAACTTAATATGGCATTATATTTCTCTGGCAGCTCCTCAGCCTGAGCCTAGCGTTTGGCAAATACTCCCTGGATACTTGAACATTGGCTTCTTAAGGTCCTAAGGGATTAATAGTTCCTGAAGTTCGCTTCAGAAATCATCCATGCCTTACCAATGTCCTTTTAGCTGATAAAATTGGGCACTTTGTGATCAGTGCTTAATAGCTAAGGGTCAAATTTAAAAAGAAAAAAAAAAGGAAAGAGCTCATGGTACTCATGATAATGTGTGCTCCCTAAAAAAGGGTCCAGCTGTAATAGGCTCAGAGTCCAAAGCCAACATTCAACTATCAGAACTGAAAGGCTTTCTATAGCATATAGGCAGCCTGTGCTGCTTTTAAATCCAGTAACCTCAGCCAGTTAAATGTGGCATGACCTATGTGAGTAACAACCCTGCAAGGATCTTCCTCAACTCTCTCATCCCTGCCTGGCTTAGCCAGAACTTTGGGAAAATACTTGTCAGTATCAGAAAAATCAGGGCAATGAGTCGGAAACATTCGTAGACTGTCCCCCTTGACCCCAAGACACTGCATGGAAATGGTTTGTTTGGATACGTGTGCTTCCTGTAGAAAATGGGATTCTGTCTAATATGAAAATGATTTAAATAATTTTTCTTCATTATCTCTTCTAATAATTAAAATCCTTAAAGGTTGTTAATAGGAGTCTATTCATTTGAAGTTAAGTAAATTGAACCCCAGAGAGATAAAGTGACTTTCTCAGGTTCTCTCAGCTAACTAGAAGGGATGAAAAATGGTCTCCCAGCCACATCTGTTACAATCACAGAATTTATCAGTGTTTTCTTAAACTTTTCCCCCTGAGCTCAGGGCCTGTCTCAGCTCTCAGAGATGCCTCTATTCAAAGAAGTTCTTATTGTTAAAAATTGGTTGTTTTCTTGGTTTAATGGGACATAATCATTTTAGAAATCTTAGAAAATGAAATAAAATAACCAATAACCTCACTGCCAATTTTGCCTCTCAGCTGTGAGCATGTCAGCTAACTCAGCCACACTGGTTGAGGGGGGAAAAAGAAGGGAGCGGGGGGGGGGGGGACAAAGAAATCCAGAGTCTTGATTTGTCAGGAGCCTTCTATTTGGTCTGGGATACCCCTACCCCCTCCTCTCTCTCATGAACATACAAGCACATATGTGCAAACACATACATTCTCAGACACATACTCACACAGAGAGAGAAAGAAAGAAGAAAGGAAGGGAGGGGAGAGAGAGACCCTCCCTCTCCTCCTGCTTTCCAGTGTATGATTTACCTTGTCTGTCAACCACAGGGTCCCCCTAATACAGACCCTGTAGATTGGGATTGTTTCTGCTTTGATCGCTGGCATAACCACTGTATCTATAAGACCATTAGCAGATTGTCCGTTCTCCAGGAATGTCATGGAATAAGTAGAGGAGTGATCTCCAGTCACAGGTGACTTCCTCTCTACAAGACACGGCTATGTTTCTCGTCCATTTCTCATACTTTCTTGAATGATCAGACTGTAGTATATATTTTGTATCTAATTTTCCTCACCTGAAATATATGATAAGTATAAAATTATAATCTAAATCTTTATTTCATTGAATGAAAGTGTGGGGATGGTATGTGGATATTTTTTTTAAGAAAGACACTCAGAGTGATTCTATGCACCTTCATAGAATCATCACAAGCAGCTCCACGCCCCACCTGCCTTGAAGCTTGTCGCTTTCAGGTATAGGCTTAAATTGCCCTATGTTCCTACAGATAGAATTTTGTAGGCAGTGGATTTTTTTTTTTTTTTTTACATACCTGAACATTAAACTGCAAAGGTAATTTAATGACAGCATTGTTTTTAAAGTTCACTTTATCATGTGTTTCTGTAAATGTATTTAGGTCACTGTCAATCTTCCATGCTACCTTGACTGGAGGCAGGGGAATGACAGGTATAGAAAGCTTGGGCCTTCCAAACATGGATGATGTAAATGACTGAACAGCCTCCCTCTCCCTCTGCCACCCAGCTCTGATCCCATCCGCCCTCTCTTTCTACTGTTGGTGTAATTTATGACTTGGGCTGCTTATTTGTTAGAAGCAAATCCCTGAAGGGGTGGCCTCCCAATGTCTTCAATTATTACTTTCATTGATGCCTTAGGCAACCGCCTGGCACAGCAGTGCCCTCACCTTCCCTCCCGCACTCTGCCTTGCAAGCATGGAGCTCAGCTGCCAGCCTGGCTATGCCCCATCTCATCCTGTCTCCAGGGTGGTGTCCCCTCCCCACCTGGAGAGCCAGATTAACCCCTTTTGTTAGTAGAGGCAATTTGCCTGGGTTTAGCATTAATAAGGAATGGCCCCAAGCAGTCGGGGTCAACAAGGACAGACCTGTCAGGCCCCAGGGTTAATTTAATGGCAATCTGTTGGCTGTCTGGGTTGTGTATATTAGGCATGAGCTCAGTGATATCTTTTGCTGCTTAGTTCTTTGGAAAACAGCGAAATAATTTAGATAGAATGCTCAAAATGATCAGATGGAGAAACTTGGCTGTCAAAATACATCATCCCATTTTCCAGTAACACAGGGCACCTTGCACTGCGTTGCGCCTTTCTCCCTCCTTCCCAATATGAAGGGGGAAGGATGTGTGTTGCAGCCACACATGTCCCTTTGGAACGTGAGAGAGAAATGGCCTGGGTTCCTGGGCTTCAGTGTGGGTTTCCTCCTGTCTTCCTCAGAAGACATCAAATTTTGCCAACTAGACTCTCTCACACGTTTCTAGAATTCAACGAAGTCTTCCCTTAGAAAATAGGACAAGAAGCCCAACTTCTAGTTCAAGGAAATGAATGATATCATAGGACATTACAGTTCTAGTTCTAGAAAATACCATCCTGGAAATGTAGTTGGAGAGTTTTCAGGGGCATAATTCAAAGGAGATGGAGCTCTCTCTGAGAATCCAGTCACAGTTACTCTAGAACCAGACAAACCCACTCAGGGAAACTGGCCTGGTAAAGCCATTCCTCGTAGAATGTAATGCGGCTACATGTAAAGAATCCTGCACAAACCTGAGTGCAAATCCAAGCTCTACCCCACACAGTCATATGACCCTAAGAAATTTATCTTAGAGGTCAGCAAAAGGTCTCAGCAAATCTCTTGCCACCAAGACTGATGACCTGAGTTCAACCCCCAGGATCTATGCAGTGGGAATCAAAAAACCAACTCCACCAATGCCCTTTGCACACCTTGGCACATGTGTGTGCATACACACACTCAAAATAAACAATGCAAAGCCACGGTCACACAGATGGCCCCAGTTAAGCTCACTAGGTCTCAGAAATAAACAAAGAATAAAAAGCGTATGGATGTGGAAAAGGAACATAAAGAAAGGACGAAGGGTGGGTAGTGGTGGCACATGCCTTCAATCCCATCACTCGAGAGGCAGAGGCAGGTGGATCTCTAGGAGTTCAAGGCCAGCTTGGTCTACAGAGTAAGTTCCAGAACAGCCAGGGCTACGCAGAGAAACAGGGCTGTCTCAGAAAAAACAAAAACAAAAAGGATGAGAGGAGGAGGAAGACAAAGGAGGGCAGGGTCAAAAGTAACCAAAATGTAATGAATACGTAGATGAAAATGACAAAGAACAGATTAAGAAACAAAAGTTTTCCCTGATTAGAAAGAAAAATTTATTTCATCTATTTTGTCAGCTGGCACTGACTTCATCTGCCTGGAATGAAGAATAAATGAGACCATAAGACACTTAGTCCAGGCAGGCTCAACACTGGGTCCACACCAGCTACTGGTGGTTGGGCTGAAAAAAGGAGACAGAATATAGCTTCTTCCCTTGGCCAAACCTGAGTCAAACCCGAGCACTGCATCAGAAGGGAGAATCAGACCTTGGAGAAGAACCAAGTGGCTTCAGATGAAGGGTGGGTGGGTGGGAAGCAGGAAAGCTCTAGAAACAGTGGACAGAGGCAGATCCCCAGGGCATTGCTCCAGGAAGGTGTTCTCGATGGTGGGAGGATGCTCCTGGAGGCACAGATAAGCTTAGGCACTTTGTTTTCTCATCTTCTGAGTTTGGGACTTTATTTTTAGGTAGAAAACCTAACTGTGGCTGTAGCGCCTCCCTCGCCCACACAGCGAAGATCTCTTCCAATGCAGCTTGTTTGCTGAGCTATACTGGTAGAGGCTGAGAAAGCTGACACCAGATTTTTCTCTCCTTACTTTATAAAAAAGGAAGCATGCTTGCTGGCACTGCAGGGTATGGAACAACTGAACAGAACCACTACTTACCCTATCCAGTGGTATGCCTGCCAAGCCCAAGGCACAGGTCCACAGCCAGAAAGCACATCAGAGCTGTAGCCTGCAGCCGCTCCCAAGCTGTTTGGGTTTGTGCTCCAGGTGTGTATCCCAAATACAGAGACTAAGCTGAGAGGCCGTGATTTGTTAATCCAGAAATGCGCATGCCCTGCCTGCCAAACCAAATGATCTTTGCGTCCAGTTTTGGTGGATGAAAATGTCCCAAAGGGTAATGTTAGCACAGGCTCATACTAATTTTAGGAAGAATGCAATGGGATTTCTACAAGAGGCACAGCCCGATGCAAAGCCCTTGCAACAAATCTCATGTGGCAACAGATCTAGGAGGCACCTACGTGCTGTTTGCTAGTATGGGTCTACGTTTGTTAGTACATGGTTACCTAATTGGTGCTACTAGGGCTTAAAATATGAGCATGTTGCATGTTTGTGCCTGTCTTCATGCCAAAGAAGGAGCTATGTTGCTTGCTTAGGCATAAAACATCTCCAGGATGGTCTGTGTCGAGCTACTGTTCTTTCATACATTTTTTTTCCAAGTGTGGCACAAAGATTCCTGGCTCATACGTCTTTCATTTGAATCACGATGTGTTCATTCTCACATAGATGATTACACACATCGTATTGTGAATGTTGGCTTACTGCTTAGACACGGTAAAAAGTGAAGCACTTTAAAGAAAAATGTGGTAAGAAAGAAAAAAGGGAGGGAGGAAGGAAGGAAGGAAGGAAGGAAGGAAGGAAGGAAGGAAGGAAGGAAGAAAAAACCCAACCTTGTGATAAGGGCAAACATCAAAAAGGTGGCACATGGGTAGAGTCAGGAGAATGCATGTCCTCTTGCTCAGCTTTGCTGCACCCAATATTAACATGACAAGGTACAGCTGGTCCCCAGACAGAGCCTCAGCTCCAGCCAGCAGCCTACTAGATTCTTGGTAGGAATGTGACCAATGCAAGCCAATTCCTTTACGTCTGTTATATATCCTTTGAAAACAATTTGTTTTTATCTCCATTGAATATCTTTATAAACAAAAATCTAAATGTTTCATTCTGAAGACAAGGATATAGTCTCATATATATATACACACAATTATTATTATTATTATTATCATCATTATTATTATTACTACTACTACAAAGGAATATACTGGGGAGGTGGGAACCTGGAGGCTAAAACTGAGTATGTCCCACATGACCCCAAATCCCTCACTACACATAGATGGTCTTTCTGACACTTAAGATCCCATCCGACACCCCAGCCCTAGAAAATGACAGCTTATGGAGACTAGAAGGCCTGTTATATCAAAGGAAAGTGCTGGGTAATTGTGAAACCTCCCAGGCTTTGCACCTGGAGTGAAATCCCAGTATTGTCACTCACTAGCTATGGCTTGTGAACAAGATAGATAGATAAGATAGATAGATAAGATAGATAGATAGATAGATAGATAGATAGATAGATAGATAGATAGATAGATAGATTTGTGTGAGAGAGAGAGAGAGAGAGAGAGAGAGAGAGAGAGGAGAGAGAGAGAGGAGGTGTTGCTCAAGCATGCCTATGGAAGTCAGAATACAGCTTGTGGAAGCTGGTTGTCTTCTACCCTGTGGGTCCCAGAGATCAAATCAAACTCAGGTCAAGCTGGCTTAGCATCAAGTACCTTCACCTGAGTATCCCTCCAGCCCATTAGCCATGTCCATTGTGGAAACTTCTTGAAGCCTCACAGAGGCTCCACTTCTAGCCCTGAACATGGCTGTTAAAAACTGTTATTCATAGTGTTGTTGTAAGGGTTAAATGATACAAAGTTCAGGTCCTGTGCCCTGAGAGGCTCTTTAATATACCTTCATTGAATGGCAGCTGCTGTTATATGGATAATCCATGGGAAAGGATTTGCAGCTTGTTTCAGGTACCATTTATCAACCCAGAGATCCCAGTAAGAGTTCAAATGCAATAGTTTGGCTAGAGTGTGGCTAGCTGGATCCTTAGCTGTTGCTATGGAGTGGGAGACACTCAGCTGATCTCGTGGTAAGTATGAGTTCATTTTCTACATGTCGAAGAAGGTAAAACAGAGATGAAGAGTTAGAAAATTGTCATTGAGAGAGGGTTTCACAGTGTGGCCCAAGCTAGACTGGAACTGATAGCAATCTTCTTGCCTCAGCTTCCTGAGTTCAGTAATTAGTCATGAACCACCACCCCCTGTTTAGACCTAAGCTCCTATGCTACCTCTGACTACGGGGCAGCCCCCAACCCTTGAAGTCCCTGAGCCTCAGCTGCCAGAAATTACTGCTGCCTGTTTTTCTGCTAACGTTCTCCCAGTGAGAGGTCCCTGCGCATGCCCTGTGCTTGGTAAATGTCCCCACAGCACTCACAGCAAGGGATGCCAATGCCCCAAGCTCTGTCCCCCTCTCCTCGTTCCTCCTTGACTCGTCTGTGCCAGATATCGTGGACATCAAGCCAGCCAACATGGAGGAGCTCACAGAGGTGATCACAGCAGCCGAGTTCCATCCCCATCACTGCAACACCTTTGTCTACAGCAGCAGCAAGGGGACAATCCGGCTGTGTGACATGCGGGCATCCGCCCTGTGTGACAGGCACACCAAGTGTGAGTATCGGCACAAGATGGGTGGGAGGAGGGGGACCCTGGAAGGGTTCCATCTCATTTAACGGTGGGAGCACAGAAATCACACGTCACACGTGTTAAGCCAGTTTGGGAGTCAGCCCACATTTAATGTCCCTGAGAAGGGGGAGACCCCCACGCTCTAGCCAGAAGTACACAGGTGCAGAGAAAACCCTGCCAGCAAGGGGTGAAGTCTTTGTGGAGACCACTCACTGCTGTGAGGAGGCTGGCCCTGAGAAAACAGCGAAGAGACTGTAAAAGGATGGTATGAACAAGGAGGTGGGGTAGCATGGCCAGCAGCAGAGAATCCCAGATAGGTCTTGGAAGCAGAGTTAACCAGACTTGCTGAACTGCAAGGGGGCTGGCAGTGAGAATACTAAGGGGATGAGGAAGGGATAGGACAGTGGTTCACAACCTTCCTAACACCGTGACCCTTTTAATGCAGTTCCTCATGTTGTAGTGACCCCTGGCCATAAAATTATTTTTGTTGCTCTTTCATAACTATGTTATGAAATGTTGCTGCAGTTATGCATTGTAATATAAATATCTGGTATGGAGGATATGTGACCCCCCCCAAGGGGTGTGGCCCATAAGTTGAGAACCACTGGAATAGAAGCAGGGAGGGAAGAGGTAGGGGTAAATGCAGGGTTATGGGAAGCGGGGGAGGCATGCCCAGTGATTGACATGAATGTCATATGGGGTGGGGGCTACAGGAAGTCGTACTGGGCATGAAGCATTCATGTTCAGTTTGGGACCTGCTGAGTGTGAGATAACATGAGCTACCGTGAGGGACAGGTTCCCTCTGGTAAGTGAATATGGAACAAGGTAGGTGGACCACTGACCTAGAGCTATCCCTGAGGGGCCTCAAGAAGCTCAGAGGCCCTCACAGTCAGTGTGGCAGACACCAGCCTGGGCTTTAGAGTCAGGCAGGCCCACAGGAGTCCTGAATGCAGAAGAATGAACTGTGAACTGGCTGGGAAAATTGTGAGCCCAGACCTCAAGTGGGAGAACGGGCAAGGCTTTAGAAGGTTTTTAAATGAGAATGGTTTCGGACAGAACTCGGGTATTTGGTGCCCATGTGACCTCAGGCAATCGTCCTGAGCCCCACAGTCCACACAGGGCATGTGGGAAGAAGAGATGAGCACAATTACATCAATAAGACAGTGCTGGTATCTTCTGTGTATGAGGAGGGAGCAATAGATGGCAAGCAGAATGGTTTCCACTCTCCTCCAGAGCCACACACCCCCAGGCCTGTCTCTGTAAGATACCTAGAACCCCTATGCCTTTGCCAGGTACAGGGGGCCCCACCCATGTTCACCAAGTACATAACATATGCCAGGCACTGTGTCCAACTCCGGAGACACGAGGATGAGCAAAAGCAGATGCACTTCTCTCTGGCTCTTAGAGCTCACTGTACTGGCCAAGGTCTTACAGAGAAAGGGCAATTGCAGGTGGCATGTATAAAGACATTTATTATTAGGACCTTGCTCACGTACGAACATTAATTCATAAGACCTGCAGTCAGCAAGCTAAGTTCTGGAAGAAGGGACTGTCTACCAGGGTGAAGACCCAAGACTCTCAATTCAACTCTTAACCTGTAATCATCAAAACTCCAAATCAGTCAGGTGGAGGGAGGTACCGACACTCACAAGAGGACCCTACTCTTCCTTCCAATCAAGTCTTCACCTGATCGGAAGAAGCTCAACCACATTAAGAGGTCAATATTTATTCAGCCCATTAATTTAAATGTTAAACTTATCCCAAAACACCCTTGCAGAAACACAAGAATGTCAGACCAAGTAGCTGAGCACCTGTGACCAGTCAGGTTGACAAAGAAAATTAAGCACGCCAAAGAGTAAAGACACCTGCTGCCATTAGAGAATCGCAAACAAATAGAGCATCCCTGGTTTGCTGAGTGGCATGAACCAGCAGGCAGGCAGCATTTTGTGCTGTCAGTTAGCATCATGGAGATCTTACAAGGCAATGGTTGCTGATCTGAAACGTAAAGACCAAGGAGAAAGAAGTATAGGGAAGGGTCACCCATATACACAGAAGCAGGTAGTCTGTCCAGGAACCCCTAAGGTCTGCTCCTCCCTCCAGCCCTGGCACCACACACCCCTGTGAGATCAAAGTCCTGAGGCCAGTCAGTCCCTAGGGAGACCTGGAGCTAGTAAGTGCATTCCAAGCCTTCATCAAACCTGCCCATTACCCGCCCCAGCCTAGCCCAGCTCTTCATTGCAAGACACCAGCCTGTTAATCTAATTAAGAAGAAATAGATTTATTTTCCTGATTGGACCAAAAGGCTGACCTTCTTCAGGGCACACCTCCCTTTGTTCCAAAGCCACCCAGCCCCAGCTCCCGCCAACTGGGGAGGCCCATGTTCTGACCTCCTGCCTGACATTTCATATTGATTTTTCTCCAGTCTCCTCCAATGCCAGCCTACAGGAGGCTGAGGCTCAGTGGAGGGTGTGAGTGGCATGAGACAGTTCATCAGAGTTCAAAATGAAAAGCAACACTGGCTTTAGGAGATGAGCATGGAGGAGGAGGGTATTTAATAACCATCGGCATTTAATCAAAATGCCGAGAAAAAACGTGTTATCAGAGCCGAATGTATTAATTTCCATATGTCCCTCAGTCTGCATGCTCAGCAGGGGTTGGGAGGGATGATTCGTCCTCTGCCTCTCTTTTCTGATTTTTTTTTTTTTTCCTATTGCTTCTGGTGGCAGTGGGGTGTTTGCATTTGTAGTCTGAAGTGCCTGAAACAAAGGGCGCTGATGGCAGCAAAGCTTTGCTGGGCTGGACCCTGCTTCTTTCTTCCCACACACATGTACTGGAGAGTGGGTGAAGAAACTGGCCAGAGGATATGAAAGCCAGCCTGATGACCAAAAGAATTAAAATCTGAGCTCCTGTCCTGCACCCTCAGGGATATTCTTCTGTCCTGTCTCCACCTTCCAGGCTGCAGGGATCCTGACCACACTGGCCTGCTTCCTGTATTGGCAATAACATTTTAACCCCTTCTTGCCTCGGGGTCTTTACATAAGTTTTTCCTTTATCTAGAGCACCCTTCCACCATGACCCTCAATTATCTTCTGACTGGTGTGGAGCCAGACTGAGCACTTGTGGGAAAGAGACAGATGGCACACAGACCTGTGAAAGAAGCTGTATTCTCTTACCCAGGATGCTTTAACAGAGCGCTCCCGACTGACAGCAAAACGATAGTCTCACAACTCTTTTCTTCAATCTTTAAATTGTATTTATGAGGGGTGTGTGTGTGAATGTTGGTATGCAGGTACTACATCTTTACTCATCCTGTTAATGTAAACATTAAGCTCTCACAAAGGTCAGTGGACAACTTTCAGGAGTCAATTCTCTCCTTCCTTCCACCTGTGTGGCGGGGCCCCTCCTGTTGCTTCTGCCACACTATGCACCGAGTCCAGCTGTCTGCAAGCTTTCTTCCATCTTGGCCTCTCATATTTCCATAGAAATGCTGGGATTACAGATATGCACTGCTGTGCCCAGCATTTTTATGTGGACTCTGGAATCAAGCACAGGTTTTCAGGTATTCTTGCCATCTGAGCCATCTTCCCTGGCCCTGTCTCAGTTAACAGAAGTGTGTCAGCTGGAAGGTTAACTGGGATGCTCACACCCCTCTCTCTACCATCTTATGTGTACACAACATCTTTTCTGTGTGTGTCTGTGTCCAAAATCCCCTTCTTTGTAAGAGTCATCTTGGGTAAAGTTTGGTCCCCAATGACAGTCACATTCTGAGACATGGAGACAAGATAGGACCTGTGCATGTTAGTTGCGGGTGGCAAAATTTGGCCCCTTCAGGAGGGAGAGATAAGGAATTCTGCAAGTGGACAGACCCAGGAGCCTCCTATCCTGGTCTTGTCCCTTCCCGCAGGCCATTGTTTTCCCTCCTGGCAGTAAGGACAGAAAAAGATGCAGAGGTCAGGTTCACACAGCCTTCATACATAGTGAGTGCAGGAAGTGTGGGCCTTTTTAAGGACAGTGTGGGGATGGAGGACCAAAGGAACAGGACCACAGGAACTGTGCATTGAAAGGCTTTCCAGAGACTGCAGTCTGGGAACTTTCCGTGGTCCTGACGCTATTTTCCTCTAAAGAGGCTTTTAATTTGTTTCAGAAGGTCTGAGCTAAGACATGTTTCCTACTCAAAAGTCACCTGTAAGTGACATTAAGTGGAATTTGAGTTTAGTCCTTAATAAGTTAAACCATGTTAGCAACATAAAAGAAAAAAAAAGCAGACATGTTGATAGTAAATCATAAATAATTTTGTTTTTTTGTTTTTGTTTTGGAGACAGGGTTTCTCTGTATTGCTTTGGAGCCTGTCCTGGAATTAGCTTTGTAGACCAGGCTGGCCTTGAACTTACAGAGATCAGCCTGCCTCTGCCTCCCAAGTGCTGGGATTAAAGGTGTGCTCCACCAATGCCCGGCAAGAATTTTGTTTTAAAGTAAGTCTTTGATGTATACATAATTTACCATTTGTCTAAAATGAACATAAATTTCCTTATTAAATAAAAAAAGGAGTGAGGGAAACCCACAATTGGGGCTGGGGTGCATTGAAGGAGTGGGGAGAACTGACTTTCTGGAGTCCTGCAGACACACTTGAAGAACAAGTGAGTTTCTTGTGAACTTAGCATGGTGCAAGGCTACAGTACAGCAATGTGAGAGTGACTGTGCACAGGCACCATCAGACACTAGCTGCAGGGGAGGGTGTTGGATGGCATGGATGTGGACCTGTTTTATAGATCAAATGTAGAGAGAATCCATGAATAGAAGGGGAGCACCCAGGGTTCTCTAACTCCACTATGGGTCTGCAAGACAAAGCAACACTCCCTATACCACCACTAAGTGGCCATCAGAGGCCTAGGAGGTGTGCCAGGTGGTGTGGAGTCCAGCCTGGTGTTCCCTCCACACAAGGTCCAGGATAGTTTTGCTCTTTCTCCTTCCAGACAACAGTAAGTGAACTCAGACTGGGCTAAGAAGTACACGGGAGACCAGGTGACCACTATCAGCCTGTGTCACAATGACCAACTTGATCAGTCTTGAGCAGGTTACCTCTCTCTGCCTGTTTTCTCACATGCAAAAGAAAAATGGCTAGTGGTTGTACTTGCCTTGTAGGTACTTGGAGGATTAATGCAGTAATACCCGTGAATCCTCAGAATAGTGGCTGGCACATAGCATGGTGCAAGATGGAGATTCTCTCTCGCTCTCCCTCTCCCTCTGTTTCCTCTCTTCCCTACCACATGTGTCTTATTTTAAGAGTGAAATCAGGAGGAAAAGCAGCAATAGTGAAGACGTTATAATGTCGTCAACCATAACCACGGCTGATTTCTGTGATGTTCGACAGTGTCTAGGAAGCAAGCCCATTTCATCCTGGCACCAACCCTGTGAGGTGCCTTCTGACCATTGCTCAATCAGAGAAAGTGATATAGTTATAGAGAGGAAAACAAACATGGCTAAGGGTTGATCCAGCCCTGTGTCATTCACTGGCTTCTTGTCCTTCTTCTGGCCTTGTGATTCTCTGTCCATCTCCCCATTGCTCTTGATAAGAGCCATGCTGTGTGCTCACTTTGAGTAGGGGCTGTGAGAGCCCTGTGACTGTTCTCTTTCTGCCCTGACCATCAGCTTCCATGGATCAAGGGCTGAACTGGCCATTCTGGGGTGTATGCCCTGAATTTGGTCCATGTCTTTCTAATTCACTAGAACACCAGGAACCAATTATTCGACTAAGACTTATCGAATACCTTCTGGCTTTTGCCATCCAGAAGGTGACATTCCATAGGGCAAAGGAACAAGTACATTCAAAATATAGATCAGCAATGTATTTTCAGATAGTGGTGCAAACAATAAGAAATAACAGGGTCAGGGAGTAACTGGGGCAGAGCTATTTCCATAGGGTTGTATGAGGGGAAGCCTCTCAACTAGAGCTGAATTAGTGGAAGGACCCAGTGAAGGTTGTAGCACAGGAGCACCAGGTTTGAAGAACAGACCAAGGACCAGAGCATGGGGATGATTCCAGAGAGAGAGAGAGAGAGAGAGGAGAGAGAGAGGTGGGCTAGGAACCATATTTCCTGCAGCCTGAGAAAAGTCCATGGGTTTCATTCCAAGAAAGATAAGGAGGCAGCAGCAGGAAGTGAATACAGTCTAGAACTGCATAAGGTCATTTTGGCCAATGGCAGTGTCCCCTGAGATTATATCAATCTGACACCTTATCCATCATCTTTTACGTTTGCACAACAAAAGTACCTAACTGTATTTCTCAGAATGAACCCCAACATTAAGAAAGATTTGGCTTGGGACTGTGGAGGTGGCAGCCTGGATAAAGTGCTTGTGACCTAGGTATGAGAACTGGACCTCAGCTCCCTAGCACCCATGTAAGTGTTTGGTGAGCATAAACCATGCCTGAAATCCCAGCCCTCAGAAAGCAGAGACAGAGAACTCCAGAACATGCTGGCCAGCTAGACTGGCTCAATCCATGAACTCCAGGGTTCACTGAGAGATCCTGCCTCAACATGTAAAATGGAAAGAGTTTGAGGAAGGCACCCACCTCTAGCTTCACACATATGAATACATATGTATACATGCATGTGCCCCCATATAGATGAGTATCTCACACACACACACACACACACATATACACACAGGGTATGGCTAATGTTGGAGTGTGTTTATAGCATTAAAAGACTTCTCAAAAATGGGGCAGTCAGCCTGGGAGCAAAGAAACCGATTGGGAGACTCCTTCCATTGTCTCAGGAGAAATTATAGCCAGTACCAAGGAAATGAGTACAGGTGTGATCCACTCACAAGGTCAGCCTGTGAGGGCTTGCTCAGAGATTTAAAATGGGGAGGCAGATCTAAGGGGGAAATGAGAAATCCTGTTAGTATGGCTAATGTACAGAAAAAGACACAGGAGTGAGGAGGCCACAGAAAGAACTGGCTCGCTGTAGGAAGACTAAGCCCGCTTCTAGTTGTCTCCAGACACTGTCTATGAGTCATCCAATTAGGGAAGTCTAATGGTCATTAGATACGTTGATCTGGAAGCTCATGAAGATATTACACTACAAGGGTAAAGTTAAGGAGTCATAAGCATATCATGGTATTTCAAGCTGCAGGACAGAATGAGTCTCCTAAAGAGACATGGTATGGGTAGAAAAGAATGAAGGCCCAGGACCAAGGCCAATGGATGTCAACACTTAACAACGGGGTATGGAGAAGGTGGTAGGTTTCGAGGGTAAGAGGAAATCCAGGTTATGCAAGCAAAGCATAGAGAATGGCACAGAAAGATGCTAGGACCAATGTTATCAAATGCTTCTGAGATGCCAACAAAGATGAGACTGGGTAAATGGTCATGAGATTTGGTCCTGTGGTAGCCTTTCACTATTAATGAAAGGAATAGTGTCCTGCCTGACATGTAGTGTGAATCTGCTGAGTGAAGTCAACCATGTGAAACCACATCACCCACAGATATAGGTTTGGTCCTTCAAAAACCTCTACACCTCTATGGTTTTGGCAGGCTTGCCTCCATTCTGCGTTCTTCTGGAATGGATTGGCTTATTATACTCAGGGCTTATTATACTCAGGAGATTCACCTAGTCATGGAGGATCCCAAGGGAGGATCCATGACCTCTCTCCATAGCAGCAGTGGGGGCAGCCTCACAGCACCAGTCCCCTTGAATGGCTCTACCAGCAGGCCTGAGGTCTGTGGTCCTTTTTTTTTTTTTTTTTTTTTAACCAAGTAGGCCCTTCCACTAGGGTAAAACTATATATAGCCCAAATCAAGGCCATAGGAATTCTTCCCTTCAGATGCCACCAAGGCAGACTTTCTTCTCAGCCTTCAATCCTGGAGTTCATGAACCATGACTAAGGACCATCAGGCCTTTTTGCATGGAGGAAGAAAAGGTGACAGTACTTCAGTCCTTAAATGCTGAAATATTTTAGTGAATAGCCTCATTGAAAAAAACAGCCAAGTTTGATGCCTAACCCAAAAACACAAATTAGAAGTTTCATTTTACCCCCTAAGGTGGAAGGCATGCAGAAGGATGAGTTGTTTGTTTTTAACTCTTCTATGTCTTACTTAATTTTCACAAAGATTGCTGGCCTAGGTGCCTCAGTTAACAGATAAGATGTAGAGATGAAGAAACTTACCCCAGATTCCAGGGTCAGAACTAGACTCAACTCATGTCTATTTCCCAGAGAATTCACTGCTATTCTGCGTATTTGGCAGGGGAAATGCACGATTGCTTTTTATTATCCAGAACAATAATTTCATGGGTCTGCAACTTATACTACCAACATTAGCCAATGCCCTAGCCTAAACATTTCTGGTTGCAGTGTTAAGTCAGCTTCTGCAGAGGATGTGAAATCCACTCTCGTCCCTCATCTACAAACTTAATTGCCAAGGCCAGGTTCTATAAGCCATGAGATCTCCTAATAAACCTGTGTCTCCTTCCCCAGGCCCCTAATGGAATGTGTCCAAAGGCATCAACTATAACCGCAGCTGTGATTCATTCTAAAGCCTCCGAAGGGGGTCCAGTATCGATCTGGGGCATAATTAACACTGTTTACTGTAGGTGAGCTTGGTTAGGTTAGAGAAACAAAGCCCTTTATTAAAATGCTTTTTCCTGATGACAGGATTACAAACACTCAGAGTCACACACCACACCTGGAGAAAATCCAAACAGCCTTGATACATGAAACAAAATACACACACACACACACACACACACACACACATCTACCACATTCAAGCTTAGCAGCAATTAACCACAGAGCAGACAAGCCCCATATCCAAGTAAAAATAGAATCCCATCCCCCTTCTTCCATCTTCATTTCCATTTTTGATTAATTTACCAGTTCTGTCAATTAGTCATCCTGGAGATTGCAGTTGAGTGGATTTTCCCAAGGACTAGAATGCTTATTAATTTTGGAAGTGAGTATCATTCATTAACAGTTGACACTGTCCCAGGTCCTGCTCAAGGTCTTGGGTGAGAAAGCAGTAGAGGTTAAAAGTGCCATGTGCACTAGGTACTCCACATCAAGACATACAAGATGGGAAGGGTCACCTTTGGGGTCATAAGTGGCTCTGGCTCTAGAACATCTCTGGGCCAACTTACCTGCCACTGTTGTATGTGATGAACCATTACCAACAAACTAGTCATAGGCCCAGGCAAGCATTCATAGTGGAGTTCAATGAAACCAGACTCAGGGGATTACCTGGCAGCTATTTTCTCTGGGGAGGGTCCCTGGCCTCTCAAGTGTATTAGCTGATGTTGGCAGGATCCTAAGGTAGCCCATGCCTTCCTTCCAGGGGCAAGTCAGGAAACCTGATGCTTCCTAGGACAGCTGTAACAAAGCTCTAATGACTTCAAGCCTTTCAGAGTTGTCATCTTGTCATTCTGGAGTTCAGATGTGTAACATGGGTGCTGCTGGCTAAAATTAGACTACTTTCTCATCGGGTGTTCTGGAAGGAATTGACTGAGTTTTTCATCTTCCGGAGCCTGCCTCCCTTCCCAGGCTTTGAGAATCCAGAAATAGGGAGATGAGACTCTCACATCACACACAGCTGCCTCCTTTTCTGCTCCTCTTTTAAGGGTTTGTATGACATCCACCCAGATGAAGTAGAATAATCTCATTTTAAGATCAGCTAATTAGCCACCATAATCCTATCCAGTCCTGTTTCCTTTTTGTCACAGGAGGAGTGCAGGGTCTGCAGGGGTTAGATTTCAGACATCCTTGCAGCCAAGTTTCTTTCTATCATACCCCTCAAATTTCAGATAAGGCCCATTTGATCAAAGGGACCTCCTGGACTCCCAAGCCAGTAGAAATACCCTCTCTGAACACTAAATGCCATGTTACTCACTGGACAGTTTTGTTTCTTCTCTTTAAGTCAGACCTCCCCTATGACTAGACTCTGTTTATGACTCCCCAGACAAATAGCACAGTGCTGAACAAATCCTCTAAAGAGGCAAACGACTGTAATCATGCAATATGATAGCTTGCATCTGGCACTCTGAAGAGCTGGGAAGGCTCCCATAAAGGAGTTGACTGGGTTTGTTCATTTCTAACCAAGAATGCATGTCTAGCAGCTGGGGTTTAGGATAGTGATAACGCATGCTCCTAGCAAGTGGGAAGCCCTGTTCACAATCTGCTGCAGAGAGAAAGAGGGGAGAGGGATGTAAGAGGCAAAAAGAGATGGAGAAAAAGGCCCACTGTATCATGTCTAACTTATATTAATTAAAGTTAAAATAGATTCCTGGGCACTGCACGTAGGAAAAGATGAAAATAAACAGGCCATAAGGTAACTTTTGAGTTCTGGGAAGAGTCTGAAGTAATGATCATCTGTTACTCGAGTGTTCAGTGAATGTTTATTGTTGCCAAGCACAAAGAAGATAGAGCCCATCACCCACGCAGCATCTATTTGAGGAGGAGTCAAGAGGAGGAATCAAGCACAGTCACGTGGACAAACAGATTTGGTGAAGAGATGCAAAGGCTCTGGGTGGTACTGTGCCTAGCAGATGGGAAGTGATGAGAGGGACCAGCCACTGTGTTATGAGGACAGCTCAGAGGCAGGGTGGAGAGGAGCTGGGGGCCTAGGGTATGTGAGGAGCTATAAACTCCACTTTGCAGAACTGGTACCCTTCGTGCCATATGCTGTGCAGAGGACGTGGGGATTTGGCAACACAATATCCCTGCAGGCTGTGGTAAGGACTTTCAATGCTACTATAATAGGGAAAGGGACATCTAGGAAGGTTTTAGGGAAACAAGTAGATGACTGTCTGGCACCATTTAAGAATGAAGCATCAGGAAAAAGTGATACGAGGAGAAGAGTGAGAAAGTTTTTGATATGTCACATTGGATGTTTGGAGCAGTGCCTGGAGTATACACTAGTAGGTCTGTTTGTACACTGTCTGTGGAAGGTAAGGCCAACACCAAGGATAAGGAGGATTAAGGAGATGGCTTTGTCAGTGAAGGGTTTGTTGCCAGTTGTGAAAACATAAAGGCCCGAGTTCAGTGTCCAGAACCCATGCAAAAGATGTGGTAGTGCATGCTTGTAACCCTGATGGGTCACTAGTCAGCCAGTCTAGCTTATGTGGCAAGTTCCAGCCAAGGTGGGATTCTGACTCAGAAAATGAGATGGATGTTCCGGAAGAATGTTGCTCAAGGTTGACCTCGGGCACATATGAATGCATGAAGGTGTGTGTGTGCGTGCGCGTGCGTGCCCGCGCGCGCGCACACACACACACACACACACACACACACACACACACGGGAGGGGGGGGGAGAAACCAGAATGCTCTCTGTTATTTCACTCTGAGCATAGGTCTAAAGGAAGGATTCACTGGTAGGTTTGCAAAGACCAGAAATGAGACAAACTGGAGGGGGAGTTCATAAATTCTGTGCACTCTAAGGTTCTTGGAGAAAAACTCAAACTGTTTGCATTGACACATTTTGCTAGGAAACATTGGAAGCCTCTCCTCAGCTTTTATCTTTTGCTGATCTTAATGAAAACTCCTAAAGCCTTTGTTTAGCCCAGACAGCCCTGCCTTGACCTCCCAAGGGCTAGGATTACAGGCATGGGCGTGCCTGGCTGGGTGTCTTTGTCTTGGTTGGGTTGGGTTGAGTTGGTTTTGTTTGGTTGCTTGGTTTTGTTAGCTGAGGAATTCAAACCCAGGGAAGACTATCTAGAGCATTCACAGTGATCCAGTTTATTCCTTACTTTAAATGACTGCCAGCCACCCTTAGTACTTGTGTGTATAGAAAGGTGGTGAAGAGAAGTGGGGATCTCTTCTGTGTGTAATTGACCTGTGTTAAATATATCGGCTAATTTGAGCCCCATGTGGTTCACATAATTCTATTTTGACAGCTCAGCAGGTGGCATCAATAACTGCTGCCATCCACTCAACCCAGCTTTCAGCCCATCTTGCAAGTCCTTTCTCTGTTGAATTGCTGTGAGGACTTGTTTCCCATCATCCCCCAGCACAGACCAGAAGCAGCGGAGAGCAAGCAATGCTCATAATGATACTCTCTTTTCTATCTTTAACCTCAGTATAAGCATTTCAATAGGAATTAATATCTGTATGGCCATCCTTAGCTCAGGGGTCAGCCAGTATATCCTGAATTTGTAATGGCTTTTGAAAATCCCTGCATGGGAACAAAGTTGTCAATTGAAAAGTTACATGTGAGAAAAAAAAAAAAGGGGGGGATCATTAAGCTTAGGAGGAAAACATGGAGATCAAAGCAAATATGAACATGGTATTGTGCCGAGCATGGTAGGATAGAAAGGCTTATGCTAATGCAGGACAGGAAATTATAAAGTGTTTCTAACAGAAATTTCACTTTAAGCTGATCTTGAAATTTAGACACCCAATGTCAAGGACAGAAGATGCTAACTACAAACTGTGCAAGCTGAATGGCTGCACATGTGCCTTTACAGTAGAGTGAGTCACCCTGAGATCGGTCCCCAGCACCATACACAAAATAAGTTTACTCTGAATAGAGCGTGGAATGATTGAACTGAAAATGATTTTGCATGGCTTGACCCCCAAAGTATCCCATATGTTCCCAAACATTGTCAGTCTCTATTAAGAATCTTCTGTGTTCCTGCCATTGTTGGACCACAGTATTATGAGCTGGTGTTAGTCAAATGCATACTTGTTGCCCTCGGGAAGTTATTCATGGTAGAGGACCAGAGAAAGAGCCTAGCATAGCATGGACACTAAGCCATACTGGTTGGATATATGAATGAATGATGTGAGATAAAATGCCATGTGTCTCGTAACATATTCATAATGATTTTTATTCAAGAATTTAATCCAACCTGTTTTATTGTATTGTACACTCCAAGACCCCCCCACCAACCCAGACTCTATGCCCACTCAATTTTACAGTAATTTTCTTGCTTTAAAAAAAAAAAAAAAAGGAGGAGAAAGAAAGAGAAAGGGAAGGAGGGAGGAAGAAAGGAAGGGCATTTAAAAAAAAAAAAAGCCATTAAAAAACATGAAGTCCAGTTTGCATTGGCCAACCTCTCGTGAGCATGCAGCCTGCCCTGGAGTGTGGTTGATATACCCAGTATCATCCCATTGGAGAAAACTGATTGGGGTAGGTATCACTTGTATAGCTCTTGGCTGTGGCGGGACTTTGCACTGCTTTCCTTCCTCTGTAATGGGACTTTATCTGGCTTGAGCTTCTGCAGGTCTTGTGTGTGATGTCACAGTCTCTGTGGGTTCATAAGTGCATCGACTTTTTTGAATCTACAAAATACCATTTCCTACAAACACCACCTCAGGTCCTGACGGTCTCTCCTTCCCCTCTTCTGCATAGATCCCTGAGTCTTAAGGGAGGGGCTAATGAAGACATCCCATTCCGGGTCAAGTGCTCCGAAGTCTCCTGTTTTCTACACAGTGCCCAGTTGTGGGTCACTGTGTTAACCCCCATCTACTGAAAAAAAAAAAAAAAAAAAAAAAAAAAAAAAAAACTCCTTCTACAAGCTTTCTTGAAATTTTTGATAACCTATATCACAGACTCTAATGTTTTTACATTTTAATTTATTCGGCATGTGTATGTGTGTGTGCACATGCATTAGTGCCACATTAATGTGTGGAGGTCAGAGGACAACTTACTTTTGGGAGTGGGTTTGATACAAATCTATAACAGATCTTGTGTGTGTGTGTGTGCGTGTGTGTGTCTGAGGTCCTCCTGCTCTAGTTGGAAGTTGTACTGAAGGCAGAAGCTCTTTTGTGCTGGTCTCGGTGGGAAGCTTTTGTATCCCTGTGAATTTGACAACTGACATCAGGGAGGCAGGAGCAGCAGCAGGGGACACCCTTTGGTGTTAAATTCTTGCACAAGCCACAGTCCTATGGTCACACTTGTCAGAGCTCTTGTGAGGGCCTTGAAGTCGAGATTCCTTTACCCTTGACAACAGCCCGTGTTACTGTTCTTGGACCAAGGGTGTCTAACCCTTGACCTAAATAACATAACACACTGCTATTTCTACCACTACAACTGGTGCAGCCCCTGTGGCTGCTGCCAGCACTGCCTCTCTCGGCCACAACTATGCTGCAGCTCTCTGGCTTTTCTCAAGACCTCTCAATGCTTCCCACAGCTCTGCCCCTGGAACTGCCAAGGCCATGGAGTCCACTCGACGGCAGGCACCGGTGCTCTCCATGGAGAGCTGCCTATCCTTTAGCTGACAAGAAGCCACCCACTTAAGAGATCCTTTAGCTTGGCCTATTGACCTCTAGCTTTTACTGCCTCAGATACTCCTTTCTTTCTTTCTTTGTAATACCAGTTCAGTCTGTTCTTCTGGAAGAGGAAGGGAGGGAGGAAGGGAGGGAGGAAGAAAAATGCTTGAAGCAAATGAGACTCTCACTTTCCCGGAATGCACCAAGATCTGTGTTTAATCTCCAGTATAGACAAAGAATGAGAAAAGGCAAAGAGGGGAAAGGAGGGGAGAAGGGAGGACAGGACCACTTAAGAAAGACAGACGCCATGATGATAAGCAGTCCTGGATGTTATCTCCCATCCATTCAGCTCAATTAAATAGTCCGAAAATCCTTTCCCACCATGATGGACACCACCCTCTCAAGCCATGCGCCAAAATAATTCCTCCTGCCCCACAGTGGTCAAGTGTTTAGTCACAGCCACAGCAAAAGTGACAAATAGGAGAGGAAGAACCTCTGATGAGAGTTTGTCTGGAGCTGTGGGAGAAGGGTAGTGAGTGCTTAATGAATTTGGTCACACACACACACACACACACACACACACACACACACACCACCCGCATAGTGTTAATCCACAAAGAGATGGCTCCACTCATTAACTGTGATTGGTGAGTACACAGAGATAATGAACCATTTGCTTGACTATTTATCCAAGGTTTAAGGCTTGGATTAGCTCAAGTTCATGTTTCTGGGACCAACATATGGAGTGCCTAAGTCTCTATTCTCAGCATCATCATCAGAGAAGTAAGACCATAGGGGAGAAAGCAGTGAACTATAGAGTCAACCCTCAATTCTGTGAGCAGTGGTAGGCAACTCTGAGCCTCCTTATTTTGCCTACATAGGAGTCTAGCGCATGACCTGACACACAAGACAGTGCCCCTGTCTGCTCCAACACACCAGAGTTTTTCCTCCAGTAGCAATGTGTCTCCACCTGTGCACGCTTTGGACACCAGACACAGGTCTATTGATGGATTAGTAACAATGTATTTCTGCAGAAAATCATCTCTGGGAACACTCCCACACAGCAGAAGCCATGAGAAGGCAGTGAGGCTGTGACCAGCCCACACAGGGTCCCTGCAAGGCTTTTCCCTGCTGAGATGTACTGCCCACCTTGGTCTGCAGAGAGATTGCTGTCAGCAGGATGTAGCTCTTCTCTTCCCCTCCGTGTGTCTGCCTCTCCTAGCAATGATTATGTATAAATCCCGGGAAACAGGGACAGCTTGAGAGCACAGCCCTAGCCTCCATGGTGCCATGACAACCAGCTTCCCAGCCATCACCCCTAATAATGGGCCACTCACTCGCCATCTCCTCCACCTGGGCAGAGACTCCCTAGGGGGCTGGGGCTGCTCTTGGAACAGCTGCAAGCAGCTTCCTGTTGAGAACAAATTATCAGAAACAGAGTAGGGGAGGAGCAAAGAGCTCTTTCTGAAGGGGAAGGAGGTGGAGAAGAGAGGCCTGGGCCTCTAACCTGTGATGTATGGCAGGATTCCAAGGACTTGAGGATACTGCCATCATGATCCTGAAGTCCCTGGCACCCCTGGCCTTAGGAAAGTGCAGTTCTGCAGAGAGAAGGATAAGGCTCCCGTGGGCCTCTGCCCCTCACTAGCCTTGCAGGGAGATGGGTATAATGCGAGCCCTCATAAAGCCAGGCCTGCCTGTTAGCAGATTTCTTCATTAGGCTCCTGTCGAGACCCCCACTGCCAACTCATCATTTTGTCTGGACTGGAGCCACCTCCTATCGCTCCTGCCTGCTGGAAAGAATGTGCTCAAAACCCCCCTCAATCAATATCCTTCCAGAATGGCAGTTCTCAAAAAGGAACCAGACCTGCTTAGCTAATAAATGACTATTCTTCACAAAAGAACGACAAACAGGACCGCTGTTAATGAACTTCTCTGCGGATGCTAGCCCAAATGCAGGCTTTAGATTGACAGGCCACTGCTACGCCAAGCACAGGGTCTCGTTTCCCTTCTCTTTAGATCATAGATTCCAGCTGAGGCTCCTGCACAAGTAGGTTCCACCCTCAGAGATAATGAGCCCTTACAATGTGTGCACTCAGGGACCACGGGGTCCTGTGGGGCCCAGTCTCTCCATCCCATTTCCTCAGCCATGAAGTAGAGATGATTCTGCCTCTGGGCTGTGCCAGGCAGGTGACAGGTGCTATCACCAATGCTTTCTTTCTGTGATGGCTGTTCTGTGAACTGGAACTTAAACTCCTTATGGATCTAAAATGAATACAGATTTTTTTTTTAAATAATAGGAAGAGGGGCTGGAAGGTGACTGAGTCATATAGTGTTTGATGTACAAACATGAAGACCTAATTCTGATCTCCAGCACCTACACAAAAGGCAGGTAAAAATGACACATGCCCATAATCCCAAAAGTGGGAATCCTGGGAGCTTATTGGACTGCCAGTGAGCCAGAGACCCTGTCTCAATATATAAGGTGGAGAGTGATGATGATACCTGACATTGACCTCTGTCCTCCACCCACTAAGCAACACACACACACACAGTTTGAAGTTGAGCCAAGTTTACCAGCAAGTTGGGAAGGAGAGAACACAGGCACTTGGGTTGTTCAGGAAGGCCCTGAAGGTTGAATCTCACATTGAGAAACAGGAGAGCAGAGGCAGATGGGAAATGGAGGAGGAGCAAATGAGAGCATGTGCACAATGCTACATAAACATCCATAACGCCTTTATAGCCTGTCCATTGTGGCTCACAAGCTAGAGCCAGTGTGGCTCACAGGTGACTTATATTTGATCACACTCTTTAATTTTTTAAAACTTAGTCACTAACATTAAACAAAAAAAAAAACCCTCAGTATTTTCCCAGAAAAGTATATACAGCTCAGATGATACACAATGACTATGTGGGGGCCACACTCCTCCTCCTCCTGCCTGGCAGTAATCAACCAAGCAGAAATTGCCATTTGTGTGGGGGTGTAGACACTCAGGTCAAGCAGCCCCATTGTCTCTGCTGCCTGTGTGTGTTCACCTTGTTCACTCTCTGCCTGGCCCTGAAGCAGATGATGAGTAGACCTCAGTGGAGTGATAGAACCCAAGAGAATCTAACTATCTCTTAGAACTTTAATTAACCCATTTCTATTAACCTAGGTGCTTCCACATGGCTCGTGGCTTTTTAACCTCTTCTCCTGCATGCCCTGCTTCTTCTCTGTATCCTCTGGTATCTCTTCCATGCCTCGACTCAGCTCCTCTTTTCTCTTTTGCCGGGAGGTCTTACCTAACCACTTCCTGCCTAGCCATTGGCCATTCAGCTCCTTATTATTAAACCAATCAGAAGGTGCCTTGGCAAAGACACAGCTTCACAGTAAACAAAAGGATTATTCCACAACACACTTATTCTCATGTGACTGCAGTGTTCACTGAGGAACAGTTCTTTGTGGAATCAATAAAGGGTATATAAAAAGCATCTCACAAAGATTAAGCCTCTAGGCCTCACTGTTTTCCACTTCTGAATCCTGAATATGATCTCAGTTCCCAATCTCTAGCCCATGTCTGGAAATCAACACACTAAGCCTATTAAGTAGAGTAGCCACTCACTTAATTTCAAACTATTTCCTCATGGTTCTTACCTGGGCAAAGGCTGACGTTGGCAACCCTAGAGAGTTCTTATCCTCTGTGGGAAAACTGTGGGCCAGTCCTCATTGAGCAAACTTATTGGACATGTCTTCTGTGTAATAAAAGTTGCTGGCTGCTTCTCAACCAGTGAGCCTCTTCTCTCTAGGGGCAAAACTGTTGCCTGCAAATCTCTAAAGCAAAATTGCCATCTGCCTCACTCCATATGGAAACTGCTGGTTGTGTCCCCACTATGGGGAAATTGTCAACCTTGTCTCCTAACGTAAGAGCCAGCTGTGCTTCTCCATGGAAGAGATGTCAGCAGACGTGAGCAATATAAAACCCATGCATGAGTGTGAGTCTACTTCTTCTTCATCACAAGCAAACCTTCACATCCCTCTCATCTGTCAAGATCATCAAAGCCAAGGTGATGGTGGCATTGAACTGGGATGTTTAAACCAGAGGTAGATGTGAAATGATAGTCCAGGGATGACCTATTCCACAGATGGTGCTGATGACCTATTCCACAGATGGTGCTGAACTGACTCTGTGGGTTGTGTTTTTATAATTACACGAATGTCTGTATGTAACAGTGATAAAGAGAGGAAAAATCATAGGCTGGAAGCAGACCAAGTTCAGATTTTGGATTTTGGCTGTGTTCCTTTCAGCCATGAGGGAGCCTGTATTGACTGATTAACTTGTGGGAAAGAGGCTAAAAGACTTATGTTGACTTATGAATTCATTCAACAATGTTGAATAAATTCATACTGTGCAGTACAGTACATAGGAGCTCAAGAGGTAGTTTTTAAGAGTGAGCTAATTCGTCCCAATCTGAACTGCAATTCAGTGTACCATGATGGGCGTGGGAAGGGGAGGAGAATCCGTGCCATGCAGGTGGGCAGGAGTGAGGTCCTGGGCAGATTGCTCAATCTTTCTGGTCTGTTCCCTGTTCCATAATGAGAATAGTGGTAGTTACCAGCTCATACATTTGAGTATTAGATGGGATAATAGGTGCATAGGTACATAGGCACACAGATACATACATAGGTACATAGATCTTAAGGAGTAAGAAATGGTGGTTTGTTATATTGCCATCTATAAAATGCAGACACATGCAATGATGGTGAATCTGCCATATCCCCCATTGCACAAGTCTAGGCTCCCCATGATTCCCATCAGGACCATTTCCTCATAGCTATCGAAGCTTGTCTTCTCCCCCATGTGCCCTCCTATTCTCCTTCATGTCTTTTTCCTGAAATCTGGTTGAAAGCCCTTTAATTCAGCAGATTTGTAATGCCAAGCCAAGGGGATCTCTGGGGGAAAGTTAGAAAACAGACACCGTTTTGCCACATTATCAACAAAATCTGAGCATCTCTGACCCTGAAGCAGAAGTAGCTCCCCAGTTCCTTTATTTTCCCTACACGTGGTTCATAACATGGTAAAACTCAACTCACAACTGTAGCTAAACTTGTGTGATTGTGCCACATTTGTCTCCTCTTGTCCTATGGGCCATGTACCATTGCTTGTGTGTATTAGTATTTCAGGGCTGGCCACTTGGCATTGGCTAGCCAATTAGAGGGCTCAGTCTTGATAAATGAAATATGACTGGCTACCACAGAGCAGTATATGATAATGATAAAAGCAGTATATGATAACGATAAAAGCTCATGTGCCAAGCAATGTGAAGCCCTATTTGGCAGCTGCAAAAAAACGGAAGCTACAACAGCCATTACAGTGTTCACAGTCAGTCTCTGATGAGGACAGGCATATACTGTACACAGCATATAGCTTGTTCTCTGTCCTCAACTCTCCCGGTCTTCTCACCGATGATGAGATGTTTTACTTGGAGTTGCCAAATCCCAATGCTAACAAGATTGCTGGGAGCTAAGACACATGGGAAATATCTCATTTAGTTCCCAACTAAGAGGGTGCCAGTCAGAAATCAGGAGCTACAGAGTGGGACCCTATGTCAAGCCGGTAACAGAGAATGAATAGGTAACAGGTTTTACAGGTGGTTATTCCGATACCACCATGCCCTTGACTCACTACAAACAGTATGTTAATTAGCCTTTTTTCCCTGGAAGAGGAGGCAGCATCAGTAGCTACAACAGCAGTGGTGGTGGCTGCACCCAGGGGCCTTCCGGGATGCCTCCCTGAGACAGTGAGCCCCCCCCCCACCTCCTGTTCCCATGAATTTCCTAACCCTCCAGTTCTATTCTCACTGCTCAGGGGTTTTTTGCCTTTTTAAATTGTTCTATGGATGTCAGTGTTTGAATTTGGTTCCTGTTTAATGCAGTAAGGTTTGAAACGGAACTTCTACACTCGGGCTCTCTGGGTAATAAATGGCCTTCTGCCTGTGCAAGGGAAAAGAACATGAAAGAAGTAAGCTGCCTTGGAGGGCAGCTCAGCCAGCAACCTCAGGCCAGGGTTTGGTCCTAACTCAGACCCTCGTGGAACATTTACTAGGGTGAACCACATAAGCAACTACCATTTTTATAACTGAATATCATCAGCAAATGCATATGTTAGACTTAATACAGGCTAAGATCCCAAAAGTCGAAGACTACTTTATTGAACATTTGTCAGCATGGCTATAGGTAGAGGAAAACTACAACCAAAATCCTGGCTTCAAACGTCTTGCCTCCTAGCTAAAGAGAGAAAACAAACTCACGAATGGTTAAATAATAATGTAAGAACTTACACTTTTGTTGTGATCCTGTGTCCAAACAATAGAAAATGTGATAAGGGCCAGGTGTGGTGGCACAAGCCTCTAATTCCAGCACTCAAGAGGCAGAGGCAGGAGGATTTCTATGAGTTCCAGACCAGCCTGGTCTACAAAGTAGGCTCCTGGATTAAGGGTGTCAGAGAAAAGAAAAGATCTTTCTGGATGAAATGTGTGGTTGAGGGTTTGTGAAGAACATTAAGTCAATAAAGAAGAAAACATCAGACATTGTGTAGAAAGGGCAAATGCAAAGATACAGCCAGCGTGGCTAATGTAAGTCAGAGGGAGGAATTGGATGCCTTTTGCCATGGTTTCAGTGACTTATTGAGGAGTCATGTCAATGAGAAATGGAAATCAGCCACAGCCAGCAAGAAAGATCCTGAGAATCTAAAACTCTGAGTAACTGAACAACGTTCATGAAGGACAGTGCAGTCACTGTTTATACATAAAGGCACCTGGGTCACCTAAATCTCCCAAACAAAGGTGATAAGAGAGTCTGGAACTCTTCACCACCACAGCCCAAGAAAAATGAATACATGCCCTTATTTTTAAAAAGCTATACACAAATATTCACAGTGCCTTTATCTGCCTCAGTGGGGACAGCTCAAACATTCATCAAACTATCAGTGGGTCAACAGAATACTGCAAACCCATGCAATGATTTGGATGGACACACACACACACACACACAAAGCTACAGCATGATGAAACTTGAAAATGATCTGGAGCCCTTTGTTTGGGTGATTCAGATGCCCCAGGTGCCTTTATGTGTAAACAGTGACTGCAATGTCCTTCATGAACATTGTTCAGTTACTCATGACAGCCAGAGATGAAGGGAAATGTGATCCAGATCTTAGGTTTCCAAATGGTATCACAGCAAGAAGAGTTATGAGACAGGTCCCATGCCAATCCCTTGAAAACACAGTAATCTACCAGTTTTGGGGTTTTTGTTTTGTTTTGTTTTTTTCTGTTTCCACTGAACTAACACTGTTGTCAACTTCTTTATATTCCACAGACACTCGCCCTACATAGAACTCTGAATTCGCTGTTAGCTCTCTGGCTGACCCAAACTTTAGGATCTGTTCACAAGCCTGTACTATATTCATCAAGTTTTGCTTTTGTTTTGCTTTTGTTCTACAGTTTTTGAAGAGCCGGAAGATCCAAGCAACAGATCGTTTTTCTCTGAAATTATCTCTTCAATTTCGGATGTGAAGTTCAGCCACAGTGGGAGGTATATCATGACCAGAGACTATCTGACCGTGAAAGTCTGGGATCTCAACATGGAAAATCGCCCCATCGAGACCTACCAGGTACAGAACACTCCCTTTGTGGGCTTCTACATCAGCCTCTGCCAAATGTTTAGAGAGAAGGCTGTTCATAGTGATGTGTCACTGGGATTTAAAATAAGGATGCATGTGGACTAGTAACAGTTATAGCCTGAAAATGATACATGAGATGAATACCATACCTAGAGTACATAAGACAGGTATGGCCTTGCTCTCATGAAGCTCTCTAGTGAAGAAACTGATAATCAAGGGGACTCATTGCATTTGTGCAAGGGATGGTGCTGAGACCCAAGGTAGGGAACCCTTGTAGAGTAAGCATGACAAACACGAAGCTGTCATGAGCTAGTTAGCAACGGCATGCACTTAGAAAAACACCATGCCCAAAGACATGGAGTAAAGAGGACTGTGGTTGAGAAAGTTTTCCTTGATTGTGGAACAGGCCAGCAGAAAGTTGAGCCTGAAGACAAAGGCAGGGTCTAGTCTTACAAATTCTCATACTGAGAGCTTCTTTGCTTGTCTCTGGCTGTAAAAAAAAAAAAAAAAAAAAAAAAAAAAAAAAAGGTTTTCTACAAGGAAATGACATTGAAAACAATAGGTTTCACCTTGTAGTGAAACAAGGAAAGGAGATGGTGCTGATGTGGGCTAAAGATGGCAGGATAACAAAAGGATGTGGAGGATGGGGAGGAAGGGGAGTCAGTGAGTCTGCTTGCTTACAGATTGTGGAAGGGTGAAAAGTCAAGGACTATACATAGGAAGTTCTTGCCTTAAGCATAGGATAGAGAGTAGCAGAAACATTGACATGGGATCAAAGGCGAAGGTATTTCTTCAGGGTATTTTTATTAAAAGCTTTTGCTGGATGAATGGATGAAGGGCCCAAGTTAATGGGGTTATCTCCTTAAATAAGACTCTTTAAATAAGAAATGGGTCTCTTAGTGATTTTGTGGTTTAGAATTTGGGCACAACAGTTTCCTTAAAATAATAATAAATAATAATAATTACCCCCCAAAAAAAAAACAGACTTAGTGGTAGAAAGGATTTTAAAAAGCCAGGCAAGAGACAAGGAGATGAATCAAGGGACAGAAATAACTGTTCTTATTTTTATATATCTTTAATTAGATAAAAAAAGAAATGAGGCAGGGAAAGGGGAATCTAGGCAGACAGATTTGATTTATATTGTTTTACTTGAGATACAATTCATCTATCATAGAATCCACTCATTTCAGAATATATAACTCCCTGGGTTTTAGTATAATCACAGAGTTGTAGAGTCATTACCAAGTCCAGAGCATTTTGTCACTATGATTTTGAAACCTCATTCTAGTTGCATTCTAGTAGCAAAAACAAGAGACAGAAAGAATGGTTTTTAAATGTTTTACAATCTATCTTATGGTTTCTATTACTGCGATGAAACACCATGACCGAAAAGCAAGTTGGGGAGATAGGAGTTTATTTGGCTTACACTTCCATATTGCTGTTCATTATTGAAGGGAGTCAGGACAAAACCTCAGACCTGATAAGATCCTGGAGGCAGGAGCTGATGCAGAGGCCATGGAGGGATGCTGCCTACTGACTTGCTCCCATGGCTTGCTGAGCCTGCTTTCTTACAGAACCCAGGACTACCAGCCTAGGGACAGCCCCACCCACAACGGTCTGAGTCCTCCACCAATGATCACGAATTGAGAAAATGCCTTACTGCTGGATCTCATGGAAGTATTTCCTCAACTGGGGCTCCTTCCTCTCTGATGACTCTAACTTGTGTCAAATTGACAACAAAACCAGCCAGTACAAAATCTTTGGCAATAGCAGCTCAGATGAGGGTATCAGCAACAAAGGTCCCCAGATTCCTGATAGTTTCCATGGTAAAATCATTAGAATCTGTTGTGCATTGTAAGAAGGAAAATACTGGGAGATACCCCATCTTTAACCACTATAGAGGTGAAGTTGCCTTTTGACTTAGATGAGGAGACTGACAGTTGTGTTTTGAACATGTTAAGCTAATGAAACACAAACAGATGGGAGGTAAATAATCCAATGCAAGTACATAGCAGGTCTTCAAAGCACGTGGGTCAATGGCCTGAAGAATCAAGATACTATGAACTAAAACTAAAGGAAGTAGCAATAAAAGTAGACTTGCACATTAGATAACTGCTTTTAGTCACGTGACAGTGGGGACAGGAAGGAAAATCATTGAATATGATGGACCCAGTAGTTAATAAGAGAATATTTGAGTTACTAAAATGACGGCAGGAGGAATGGAAGAGAGAGGGAGGTACTCTAGTTGCTTCACTAAATGACTGAGTGCTTTTGATGATGTAAGGCCAGTGAATAGCAAGAAGTTGAATTTGGACTTGTGACATCAAAGGAACTGAGAATAAGACAGGAACAGTCATCGTGAGCAACAGGACACCCATTTTAGCACATAGACTTGAGAGCAAAACTCCACATCATCCCCTGAAGTGCTAAATGGAGTAAAAGGGTCTTCAGAGACAAAAGGAGAGAGGAAAGGGGTAGCACATAGAGCACCTTCCTGGACCAAAGACAATAGGATATAAAAGGGAACATTCTATGTAGGAACCAGCTGGACTTCTCCATGTTCAAAATTGTGTACTTGTCTTCAGCAATAAGGCCTTGTCATCAACTTGTAGATACCAACCTATAGCCTTGACAATAGCCTGTGTGTTTAGGGTTTCTCATGGGGCCCTTTTGGCCAACAACCCAATTAAATGTGATCCATCCCTGGTATTGAAAGCTTCTTTGGTGATAAGGGATGTGCAGTTGGAGCTCTGTCTTCATTATTTGGTGAGTTCATTTAGCTCACCTTCATATATGTATATATTTTAGGAAGCTTCTGCTGTATTAGATTCCCATACTACCATTTAAATAGCCCTTAATTTTCACTCTCTCACCTCATATTCCCACCCTTATTCCTACTTGGTCCTCCCATTCTAGTCACACCATCCATCCATCAATCTATAACTATCTCTTCTATTTCCCTTTCCTAGGAATAGCTATCTGTACCCACTGGTCCCTTACTCTATACCTAACCTCTGGTTCTACAGATAGTAGCTGTATATCCTTGACTTAACTGCTACTATCCACATAGAAGTGGATACATATTATATTTGTCTATCTGAGTCTAGGTTACCTCACTCAGGATTTTTTTCTAGTTCCATCCATTTACCAACAAATTTCATGACTTTTCTGTTTTAATAGCTGAGTAATACTCCATTTTGTAAATGTGCCAGATTTTCTTTATTCACTATTCTGTTGAGAGATATCTAGGTTGCTTCCAATGTCTGGCTATTATGAATAGAGCAGCAACGAACATGGTTGAGAAGGTGTCTCTATGGTAGGATGAAGCATCGTTTGGGTAGATGCCCAAGAGTAGTATAGTTGGATCTTGATGTAGATCAATTCTGATCTTCCTGAAGAACCTCAACACTGATTTCCACAGTGCTTGTATAAGTTCTCAGTCCCACCAATAGTGGAGGAGTGTTCCCCTTACTGTACTTGCTCAACAGTTCAAGCTGTCATTTCTTTTATTGATCTTAGCCATTCTGAGAGACCTAAGATGAAATCTCAAAGTGTTTTGGATTTGCATATCCCTGATGTCTAAAGATGTTGAACATACCTTTTTTCTCATCCATTTACATTTCCTCTTTTGAGAATTAAGATCTGTACCTCATTTTTTAATTAGGCTCTTTCTTAATATCAAGTTTAAGTTTTTTTATACTTTTTGAATATTATTTCTTGATCACATGTGTAGTTGGGAACAATCTTTTCCCATTTTGTAGGCTGCTGCTTTGTCCTAATGATGATATATTTGTCATGTAGAAACTTCTCAGTTTCATGAGGCCCACTTATTCTTAGATCCTCTGCTAGCAATGTTCTGCTCAGAAAGTATTTTCCTGTACCAATGAATTCAAAGTTATTTCCGACTTCCTCTTCTATCAGGTTCAGTGAATCTGGTTTTATGTTGAGATCTTTGATCCATTTTGGACTTGAGTTTTGTGCAGGGTGATAAATATGGATCTCTTTATATTTGCTCCAATTTTTTTTATTGTTATTTTGTATTTCAAGACAGGGTTTCTCTATGTAACAACCCTGGTTGTTGTAACTAGCTCTTGTAGACCAGGATGGCCTTGAACTCACAGAGATCTGCCTGCCTCTGCCTCTAGAGTACTGAGATTAAAGGCCCCACCACTGCCTGGCATGCTCCAATCTTTTTATGTGGGCCCTTAGTGCTATGAACGTGCCTCCAAGAACTGTCTTCATTGTGTAGCTTGTTTGGTGTGTCATGTTTTCATTTTCATTCAATTCTTAAAATTTTTCATTTCTTTCTTAATTCTGTCTTGTCCCATTTTTCACTGAATGTAGAAAGTTGTTCCATTCCATGAGCTTGTAGGCTTTCTGTTGTTTCTGTAGATGTTGGATATCCAGCTTTATTTAATCCCTAGTGGTTAGACAGGGTGCAGGATGTTATTTCAATTTTCTTTTCTATTTGTTGAGACTTATTTTGTGTCTGAGTACGTGGTCAGTTTTAGAGAAAGTTCCATGAAGTGCTGGAAAGAAAGTATATTCTTTTGTGTTTGGGTGAAATGTTCTGTAAACATCTGTTAGGTCCATTTGGTTTATGGTGCAAATTAACTCCAGCATTTCTCTGTTTATTCTTTATCTGGATGACCTGTATATTGGCAAGATGAGGTAGTGAAGTCACCCACTATCTGCGTGTGTGAGGTCCAGTTGTGATTTAAGCCCTAATAGTTTCTTTTATGAACTTGGTTGCCACTGTTTGCTGCACAGATATTAGGAATTGCAGTGTGCTCTTGGCAATTTTTTTCTGTGATGAATATGTAGTGTCCTTCCCTATCTTTCTAATTTGTTTTGGCTTGAAGCCTATTTTGTCAGATATTAAAGTGACTATATCAGCTTGCTTCTTGGTTCCATTTGCTTTACATATCATTTTCCACCCTTTTACCATGAGATGATGTCTAACTCAAGATGATCCTTGATGTTAAGGTACATTTCTTGGCTGCAGCAGAAAGAGGGGTCCTGTTTTTACATGCATTTGTTAGTCTATGTCTTTTTATTCAGGAATTGAGACCACTGATCTTGAGTTATTAATGAGCAGTATTAATTGATTACTGATTATTTTTGTTGTGGTAGTGCCCCCCTCCTTGATTTGCTGATCTGGGATCATTTATTCTTCGTGTTTTCTTTTGTGTGGTTAACCTCAGGATGAATTTTTCCTTCTAGCACCTTCTGTAGATCTGAATATGCAGATAAATATGCTAAAATTTGGTTTTATCATGGGATGTCTTTCTCCATCTACAGTGGTTAAAAGTTTTGCTAGGTATAGTAGTCTGGGCTGCCACCTGTGGTGTCAGAGTTTGTAGAACATCTGTCCAGGCCCTTCTGGCTTTTAGAGTCTCCGTTGAAAGGTCAGGTGTTATTCTGGTAGGTCTGCCTTTGTATGTTACTTGGTCTTTTTACCTTGCAGCTTTTAATATTCTTTCTTGGTTCTATATGCTTAGTGTTTTGATTATTATATTCTGAAGGAAATTTCTTTTTTTGCATATTTCTTGTTCCTTGATAGTCATCTCCTTTTTTAGTTTGGGGACATTTTCTTCTATGGTTTTATTGAAACTATTTCAATAAACCATTGACTGTGGTTTCTTCTTCCTTTATTCCCGTTGTTCATAGATTTAATCTTTTCATAGTGTCCCAGATTCCCTAGATGTTTCATGCCTGGAGTTCTCTAGCTTTAACATTTTCTTTGACTGAGGTATCCATTTCTTTTATCTTCAATGTATGAGATTCTCTTCCATCACTTGTATTCTGTTGGAGAGGCTTGCCTCTGAGGTTCCCGTTTGAGTTCCTACATTTTTCATTTCCAGATTTCTCTCAGTTTGGCTTTCATTTGACTCTATTTCCACTTTCAAGTCTTGAAGCATTTTTATTCATTTCCTCCCACTGTTTGTGGTTCCATAGATTTCTTTAAGGGATTTATTAATTTTCTCTTTAAAGACCTCTATCATATTCAGTTTTATCATGTGCTTCGGCTATGTTGCTTTTCTCAGAGACTACTACAGTAGGACATTACCCTGGGTGTTATTGTGTATTCACACTGCTGTCTAGGCATCTGAGTTTGAGATGACTGTAATTCTGGATGCTGATATGTGGTCCTGTCTTTGTTGGGTGTTTTGTTCCTTCTGTTGCTTTCTCTGGTTCTTAGAGTGTGGTGGCTGTGTGTTGCCTGGTATGGAACATTCTGGGATCCTGCCAGATGTGGACACTGGGGGATCCCAATACAATGTATTTCTAGATATTGGGAGCTGGCACTTAGGGATGGGAATGGGAATGGGGCTGAGAGGGCCCACAGGAAGCAGAAGGCTGGGTGTCTCACCAGTATCTGCTTAAGCCCTGGGAGTGAAGACAAAGAGTGAGGCCAGACCAAGGCAGGTGGTCTGCTACAGAGCTGGAGCTGGGACTGGAGAATGGATTCAAGGAGAGGAGAAAGGTGAAGATCTGCAGTTAGCCCACCTCTTTCCCTGGGAGGTGTGGCCTGTGGCCTCCCAGGGAAGGCCAGCTGGAGCTACAGGCTGAAAGGAAGGGTGAGTGGGGGGGGGAGGGGCATGCTGTGGGAAGAGGTCTGTCTGCTTGATCCTCTGGAGATGGAGCCAAGGAAGGGGAGGCTGCAGCAGGTGGTTTGCTACAGAGCTGGCGATGAGACTGGGGGAAGGGAAGTTGGAGGAGCGGAGGGTGGGGTGTAGATCTGCAGCTAGCCTACCTGCTTTGCTGCCCAATTGATTTTAATATGAAGACATAATATTAGGATAGCAATACCTGCTTGGCTTGCTTCCTGGTTCTATTTCCTATCCTTCCTCTTTAAGACTTACGCATACCTTTAAAAATGAAAATTGAGTTTCTTTTTGTTTTTTGTTTAGTGAGACAGGGTTTCTCTGTGTAGCTTTGGAACCTATCCTGGAACTAGCTCTGTAGATCAGACTGGCCTTGAACTCACACAGATCCATCTGCCTCAGCCTCCTGAGTGCTGGGATTAAAGGCATGTGCTCCCCTGCCCTGCTCTGTTTTCTAATCCATTTAGCCAGACTGTGTCTTTTAATTGAAATATTAAGCCCATTACTATTTAAAGATATTGTTGAAAGGTATGTGTTGGTTATGTCATTTGGGGTTTGTTTGCGTTTTGTCTAGGTTAGCATCCACGATCATTTTGAATTTGGAGCACATGGCTCTTCCGGCTTTCCAGGTTTCTATCAGCTATTGTTCTGATAGATTTTTCTTTTATATGTGATTTGTGGGTTTTTTTTTTTTTTCTTTCTCTTGCAACTTTCATTCTCTTTCCTTGTTCTATATACTTAGTGTTTTATCTATGATATGGCATGTTTGTTGTTCTGTGTGTTCCTTGTATCTATATGGGGATCTTAGGGGGAGATTTTCTTCTATAAGCTTGAAAATCTGGTCTGTGCCATTGACCTGGAATTATTCTCTCTCATCCATGCCCATAGTTCAAAGATTTGGTGTCCCACAGTAACTGCATAGTCCTTTCCTGTGCAATTTTTAATTTTTCATGTTCTTTGCTTGTGTAATCTAATTCCTCTGCTTAATCTTTGAAACCTGATATTTTGTCTTCTACCTAAAAGACTTTCCCCTGAGTTTTCAAATTGAGGTACTGAATTTTTTTTTCAACTCTATCTTCATTTCCACTTGAGTTTTCAGTGTTTCTGTTTCTTTAAGGGATTCGGTTTTTAATCCAGGCTTCATCTGTCTCCTCAGAAGGGCTTCACCAGCCCCTCCTGTCCAGTCATCTTATGCTCAGAAGAGAGAGCAGAACCCTCTTTGACTCCGTTTTCTGCTCCCCCTTCAGGGTCGCTCTATTTCCCATCAATGCTACCCAGACCCCATCTGGAGTTCAGCTTCTGCTCTTGCCCTAGTTTGAGCCATCAGTGAAGCAAGAGCCAGTCTCTTGCCCTCAGTGTTCTGCTCTTACACATTTCACTGGAACACAGCAGACCTTTCTGTGATGTCCTTCACTCTGGTCCCAGTCTGCTTACTCACCATATGTCTGCCATGCTCCTTCCCGGACTTGTACCTGTGGCCCTTTGTATATGCTCTTCACTATGGTTGGAAAGTCTTTCCTCCAGAAGCCATTCAGACTGATTCGCTCTCTGCAGGTATCATGATACCTTATCACATGTAACCTAGAGTCCTCATCCTACAAAAAGTAATGCCCCCCATGTCTCAGTGACCTTCTGCACACTTTCATACTGTGATTTTAACACTGTCTAAAACTTATCATGTATCTATTCCATGTTATGGTCTCTTCCCCAATGCTCTGCCTCAAGCCCAGAGCAGACTTGTAATGAAGAGCTGTGTATCAAAGCCTAAATGCATACTATATCTCTAATACCTGGTGACCTTAATTCAATCCCCAAAGCCCATGTATAAGTGGAAAGAAAAAACCAACTCCACAGAGCAGATTTGTATACACCTATCATGCAGGCATATACAATAACAGTAAAACAAAACAGAATTCTACCACTTACTGGCCCCTGCTTTATGCTACTCTCTATACAAGCAACTTTCTTCAATCCACACTGGCATAAGAGAAGCTCACTGAGCCAGGCTTTCCTCCTAGTGACAAGGCCCTGAGCCTACATTCAGTACAGCGCCACCTGATGCAATGCAAGGGCACACCAAGGGGACAAACAGCTCATGTCACCAAGTCAGTATTCATAGGACTCCTCGCCTTGTATGATGATGACATGTTCTTGATGTTTCCTCTCAGGTTCATGACTACCTCCGCAGCAAGTTGTGCTCCCTCTACGAAAATGACTGCATTTTTGATAAATTTGAATGTGTGTGGAATGGGTCAGACAGGTAAGAAACACTCGGGCTAAGAGCCTTTCCCTTGAGGAACCTCTGGACAATTTACCCTAAATGGACTGCATCCAAATGGAGATCAATGCTGGGCCCCAGGACCTGACCAGGATGTGTTATATGGCTCACTGACTGGAGGCAGTGGTCAAGCCTGTAAGAAGAAGCATGTTATGAGACCCTAAGTTCATTTTGGGGCTGGCACAGGTGACAGTTCAATGTCAACAAGAAAATGCTGTCTTTGACATACAAGGCACTCAAAAGCTAGGGGCAAATGCCTACTCAAGACCATTGGTAAGATACCAGGAAGTCCTCTCCTGCATAATTCTGATTGTCAAGGGGCTTTCTAGACCTATCCCCTTGAAGCTACTAGAGCAGACCTGACTGAAGGCCCTGGTAGTTCATTAGCAGAATTCTAGCCAGCCTCATTAATCATAATCCTTCATAGTGATTTATTAGTGTTTTAAGGCCCTTGATTTGTACAATACTTCATATTACCTCCCAATAGTTCATTTGTAGTTTGACAAATACAGATGATTCTCTGACTATAAACTAGATGCAGGCTGCTGGGGGCTCAGTTAGCTCAGTGATAAGGGAGGCATAGAGTTCAATAGCATGGGACTTTTTCACAGCAGGCCATTCAGAGATTCCAGCTATGAGTGCGTGCCATGTCTCTATCTTGCCCCTCTTCCCAAACCACCATTGAATATTCTACTGTAGAATTCAGGTGAATCATGTGCACTAAACATGTAACAAAGGACCCAGGTTACACTATCCAGTTTACACAGGATGAGAGAGCAAAACAACTAAACCATGTGAACTGGAGTCCCCAGGGAAAAAGAGAGCCTGCTACTTTACCACTTAGTCATTGTTAGTTGATACTGTTTACAAATCTGTTATTATTCCAGTTTGTCCTTCACTGACATAGATTCATAACCAATCAATAATAGGTATCTATGCACAAGACATTTTTTACACACATCTTCTAATCCCAGCCACAGCCCAGTAGGGTTGTTTCCCTCATCTCCTGTTCACAGTTGTGGAAGTTAAGAGTCAGCGTATTGCAGACTTAGTGCAGTGGCCGAACCTCAAACATTAGTGAGCAGTAATTACAAAACTCTTTGAGTCCTGAGATAAATTCTTCTCTATCATAACTGGGAGTGTTGTTTGGGGTTCAGATAAAGTTAAGATACTTAAGGATAAAACATCTTCTTCTGACTTGCTTAAAAGTAAGTCAGATCTTGATGGAGAAGTGAACTCCGTGTCCTAGAAGCTACAAAGCCAGGTAATTAGATGCTTTCACCAGTGGCCCTACACGTGCATTCTGAGCTTGTCACACTCACTGTCAAAATGCACACCTTCATCTCCTCTGAAACTCCCTTGCACGAACTACTGGAAACTTAACTGTACTGGTGAAGGTAAAGCCCCTTATGCCCCCATGACAGTTCACTGGAATGCACAGACAGATACCCCTTTATCCATAGCATCCCTTGACTGGGCCAGTGAAACAAAATCTAACCTCTGATTATCCACACAGTTGACAAAGTTCCCAAAGTTAGCCAATCTTACCAGGTTGTTTTTTTGCTTGTTTGTTTGTTTTGTTTTTCCTCCACCAAAACATGGGTGACACCAGGCATTCCTTGCCAACCACAATCCATGTCAGCCTTTTTGAGGTGCCACCGTGAGATGGTCCAAATAGGATACAGGCAGTACCCTGCATCTCCCCAATGCCTGCCACCTATCTTAAATGCCAGCTGTAAAGATTCAGTACCCTGTTGCTGGAAGGTCTTCAGTATTCACTGCTCTTCCACTCAATCATAGACATCCCCGAGGATGGATAGGTTGCAAAAACAAGGAAGTTTTCTGAAACATTATAGAGCCGGTGCCTAAAAGGAGAAAGGCCACCCTGTGGTGGTCACTGCCTCAGCGCCTCAAACCTCTGACTGATGAGCTAAGTAAGTTCCCAGAGCTCAGACAGCCCAGAAATTCCAGTGAAACAATTGTGTGTCAAACCTGGGAAATAGTTTGCTGGTTCCATGTGTTCCTGCTTACACCTCCTCCTTTTGGCCTCCTCCCTTAGTGTTACTGTGAAGAGACACCATGACCACAGCTACTCTTATAAAGGAAAGCATTTTAATTAATTGAGGGGGCTGCTGACAGTTTCAGAGGTCCTGTCCATTATCATCATGGCAAAAAGCGTGGTGACTGGGAATATGGCAGTGTGCAGAAAAACCCGGTGCTGGAGAATTCTACATCTTGAAGCAAAGGCAATAGGAAGTGAACTGAGACACAAGGCAGTATCTTGTGCATAAATGAGACCTCAACGCCCTTCTCTACAGTGACACACTTCCTCCAACAAGACCACACCTCCTAATAGTGCCACTTCTTGGGGGGGGGGCATTTTTTTTTCAAACCACCACACCTCCTTACACTAATGGAATGTCAGTAACCCCAGGATAGCAACAATAGAACCAGATTAGTGACTGAAAAACAAAAGGTATCTGGAGTAAAAATGAATAATGCTGATGATAATCTCAACCCTTTGTTGTAAGCCAAGTCAAAGAGCTTGGCACTTTTAATGACTCAAAAAGATGTCAATGTTCTCAGTTTAAACCTCTGGTTCCTATGAGCTGGCCATGATAAGAATTGTTTGCTCCTGAAGACACTATGGGAATGTCTTACCATCCTTCTCTGTAATACTCAGTTTCCCCTCTCCCCTGCAGTGTCATCATGACGGGCTCCTACAACAACTTCTTCAGGATGTTTGATAGAAACACCAAGCGTGATGTGACCCTTGAGGCCTCAAGGGAAAACAGCAAACCCCGGGCTATCCTCAAACCCCGAAAAGTGTGCGTAGGGGGAAAGCGAAGAAAAGACGAGATCAGTGTCGACAGTCTGGACTTTAGCAAAAAGATCTTGCATACAGCTTGGCATCCTTCAGAAAATATTATAGCAGTGGCGGCTACAAATAACTTATATATATTCCAGGACAAGGTTAACTAGGAGGACAAGCTATTACTTAGTCTCACATACTGAATACTAGTCAAACGAGTTTTTAAATGTTTCTTTGGGTCTTCATTTGATGCATTGAGTTTCATTTCCCTATGCATAAACAATTGGAATAGAATTAAAAAGGGGTTCAGTGTTCCCAGCCCCCCAATTCTAAGAAACTTTTGTCAAACTCTGGCCACTTCCGTTTAGAACCAAGAGCTGCCAACTGGCACTAATTCTTCCATAGTCAACTGGAATTTCTGATGCGTTCATTCATTGCCCAGTTTTCTCTGGTGGATTCCGTGTTTTGTTTCTAGGTGTCTGCTGCGATAAAATGAGATTGTCTGTAGTATTTAAGGAGAAAAGACATGAGTTTTTTTTTTAATTAAGCAATTCCATTTGTTTGAAAAAAAATCAACAAAAAATAAACACTGTTTACTCTTAGAGAGTTTCTCTTTGTGAAAAATCAGCCTAGCCAGTATATCTTGCCTGTCTTCCCACCCATTTCCTTTTACACAGTTCCATTGAAGGTGGAGACTTATTTCATGAGGCTGAGAAACGGGTGCTGAATAGGAAGGGGGCCATCATGACACTGTTCTTTCTTTTGGTAAGTGCCATAGAAACAGCCTGGGAATGTAATGGCCAAAGCACCACAAACACATTGGGGAGTATAAAGAGAATCCTTTCTCCATGGGGCTTCCCAGAGTTTGCTTGGCAAGGCCAGCTGAGACCAGATCCTTTCCATTGCTTGTTACTCTTGCTTTTATTTTTGTTTCCTTTTAAATGGTTCCATCTAATCCCTGCCTATTTGGTCCTTGGCTCCTTCCCTTCAACCTCCGCCAGAGGATTTGCCCATTGACTTGTAAAGGCTGTGCCCCAGTTGCTTAGTATGGGGGGGGTCTCAACAAAGCAGTGGAGCAGAACAGCAGCAGCCCCCCAAGAAAGGCTGGCCTGTTGTTCTGCATTTATGGCTCCTGAGCAACCCCTCCTCTTTAAGAGCCATCCATCAGTCCACACTGTGTCTAAAACAAAGGCATGCTGATATTGATTTGTCAGTCTAAGCACACATCTGAGATTACTTCAAACTCACCAACTGGGAAAGTAGACTGAAGAGCTCTCTCCTTACAAACAACAATGAAATACAGGGGACATGGCCGGGGCACACAGATGACTTGGGACACAGACAATCACCCCTGCCTCAGCTCTGTGTTGAAGTCACATTTCCTTACAGCAACATTTCCTTACAGTTGTTACAGCAACACTTAGCTTCCTCCAAGAAATAACGGTCATGACATATCTGACCATCAGTATTCCTTTTCATCATTAATCACAACAGCTGGTTCACCCATCTCTTGAGATGGCTCACCAGTTCAACAAAGCCATTTCCAAAAGGAAGTCCAAAATAAAGCATTTATACACTCAGCGAGGAAGCATAGAAGGTGCTAGGGTGTGTCCAAAAAGTGGGACCACAGCTCCTGCCTATTGCTCTGTTTTAACTCATCTCCCCAATGTCCATCTGGTAGAGGGGAAATAACTTGAGATGGGAGATTTTCACTAAAAGGAAATTTTCCTTCCATTTCTGGATTTATTAAAACTCCCAACTTTTTTGTTTGATTTGGAAGAGGAAAAAAAAAATAGAAGCACCATGTTGTCTCAATTTCCAAGCTGTGTGTGCATTTGAACAGTTTTGCAACAAGGAAATAACTATCTACTTAAATCATAACAATTTTGTAACACACAAGCCTTTGCATCTCCACACAGAGGGCACATTAGAATGAAGATGTGACTTTGCTGGTGTTTCTCAGGTTCTCTGCAATGTGAGCTGCACCTTGGGCATTTTTCATGGTCAATGGAGAAACTCCCTGGGAAGGAAAGCTCAATGAGACTTTCCGTGATGAGAAACTCCCCCAGCTCTTAAAGAGTAAAAATGGATGAGGAATACCAGGTTACAGATGTTTACCATTCTAGGCCTTTTCTCAGCTCCCAGGGGCTCCCCACCTCTGACGATGCAAGGTGGGGCATGTACAACCCATATTTATAGCAAACTGAATACCAGCCTCCCTTTGTACTCCTCCTCCAAAGAACAAATATCCCTGAAATGTTCTGCTGTGCTGGTGTTTCTTTCTAACAGAAAATGCATTAACTATTTATATGGGAAACATGTATTCGCACACCTCCCGAGTCATTTTGTGGGCCACCAAAAGTGGGCTTACTAAACCCCAAACAACTAGCACAGTCAGTCTCAACTAGTGGGCCATGACCCCTTTGGGTGTCAAACAATGACTTAACAGTAGCAAAGTAATAGTTATGAAGTTGCAATGAAAATATTTTTATGATTGGGGGGGTCACTACAACATGAGGAACCGTATTAAAGGGTCGCAGCATTAGAAACGTTGAGAAGCACTGAACTAGCATAACATCAGTGCCTTTGGAGGCACTGGAGTATATCCATGGTCTGCACATAGTAGTCAGTGCATCCCAGAACATATACATGAACAGTTGTGATCATTATCAAAGAGCTCACAGGCTCGATGAAGTCTGTGGGCTTCAGCTACAAACCCCCATCCTGTCTTAACCAGCTCAGCACAACCTGTAATCTAAAGGTGGGACAGGGATTGTCAGATGAGGCAGAACACACAGCCACCAGACTCCTTCCTCATAGAACATGAAAGGGAGCCTCAGACAAACTGCCATAAAGACAAAAACAGGAAAAGGATGTCACCAGAGCAAGGCCTTAGGCAGCATTCCCCACTCTGTCACCACTTGCTGGCTCTTTACCAAACACTGAGCAGTGACTCCTTTTTCATCTCCTTGAGCCCCGGATATATTTAGCAAACCCCGGTGACACTCCAAGCTGCCTGAAAACCAGCCTGCTGTGCTTTAGCAGTTTCTTTGGCTGGAAGGACCCTGCACTGTAGGCTGTAAGCACCATCAGATTACGACTGGAGGGCATCTGTTCAATTAAGTAAAATGGAAGAAAGCATGTCTACCCTGTGCTTTTATTAAAACCGCTCTAAGATGTCGTCAAGCAACTCAAAAAGCTGAACCTGGAGAGGCAGCCATGATTTCTTGTCCACAAGAGGAAGCTAAGTCGTGAGAAATAAGAGCGACAGAACCAGCAACAAGGGGCAGAGTGCCTGGTAGACAGGTAATGGGGACTTCTTTGTTTCTTAACTGCATCAGGTCTGGCTCCTGCTCCTCTCCTCTGTTGTTTAAAGCACAACAGACCAGCCACGCTCCCTGAGTGTTATGAGAGCTCTCCATACTTGCTTTGTTGCCTCCTCCCTCAACACACAATGCCACTGAATCCCACTTTGCAAATGGAGAATGACAGATTGCCCACCAATCATATCACCAGTGAGAGACGGCTCATGGACTCCCAAGTCAGTGTCTGACTGAAGCAGAGCTGTCAAAATCCTGGGTCAGCTACAGACAAAGTTAACAATTGCCCCGCACTTCTCACAGGCCAGGCTTGATTCCACAAACTGCACATGCATTGCCCAGTGGTGGTGGCACATACCTTTAGTGTCAGCACTTGGGAGGCAGGGGCAAGAGGATCTCTGTGAGTTCGAGGCCAACCTGGTCTACAAAACAAGTTCCAGGACAGCTAAGGCTATAAGTTAACATGAGTTAACTTATTTCCCCACGAAATTCAAGCCCTGTATCTGACAGGTATGTTCTAAGAACCTCAGCATCATCTAGCTTGCCTCTGGATTCACATGATAGTATGCATGACAGAACACTTCCACAAGCCAGATGGCAAGTGTTGGTATACCTTGGCCATACACCTGCATAACTGCATGACATAACCATGCTTAATATGATAGGCAGCTGTAAGACACAGTATTTCTGTGGCTAAATGTATCTGGACAGATTTGTTTATACAAATATCACTACAACCATGAGCAATGTGCAACACCAGGACATAAGGACAACCACAGTGTCAGGACAACCACAACAGCACATGGCAAGCTGAATCTGTCAACTCTTATAATCCTATGGGTACATGAGTCACCTTTGACCAATATGCTGCTGTGTAGCCTGTAACTGAACTGTTACAGTAAAATAAATGACACTGGTGACTGACTGAACTGTTACAGTAAAGGTAATAAACAACAACATTTACACGATTCTTAAACACTTGGTCCAAGTTCTCATCCCCATCCCCTGCCATATATAAAGAGAAAGTACTGATTGAAAAACCAGTCCTAACCATGAGCCTAAGTTCACCAACATTAGAGGTAGCTTGATGGCTTGGGAGTGGGAATCTGGGACCAGATCTCAGCCAAAAGGATGGCGGTACTGAGACAGGTAAGGCACTGCCTCTTCCAGTGGTAACAAGTGTGCAGAAGTTCTGAACACATCATCAGTGTGTTACATAAGCAAGGCAATGTGGGGGAGGGGGGAGTGCAAAACTACAGAGGGAATGGATGCATGATTAAAGTGATGAGAAAATATTACTCAGAATTTTGGACACCTAAACAGAGTTTTAAGGCATGTCACCCACCACCCAAACATGATACAGCATGTCAAATAGCTGGAACCTCACAGAGAAGCTGAAGCAAGAGTGGGCATGGTATGGCATAGGAGCAAAATACCAAACTCCCCTTGTGCCAATAGAAACACATTTTCAGTTCTCAGAGCTAACCCACCCCTGCTGGCTTTCACTCAGCCAGTAAAATGGATGTTATTACTGCTACTTGGGTTGGAACCTAGAGCCTCACACCACCAAGCACTCCACCACTAAGCTACCACACCAGCTACAACTATTTCTTAAGCTCCACATTCAAGTACTTAAACATAGTAGATGGAGAAAAAGAAAAAAAGAAAGCAGTATTTATCCGGGTCTGTCCTTCTCCAGATCCTGCATATCTTCCTCCACAGTGATGGGTGATGCATAGAGACTCTGGCTTGTCCATTCTAACCAATGAGAAGACTCCAAAACGGGCCACTCAGTGAGCAAAGACTGGTGCATAGCCAGGAGTAAATGCAAAGTCCTGACACTCAGGTCTCCAACCTCCAACTGTGACCTCAGTGTTGACATCCCCATCCCACCCCAATTCAGATCTGCCACACTGGATAAACTGCTGGAGCAGACCCAGCGTGACCCATCACTTCTGACCTCTCCTGACTTGAGAGATGAGACGAAAGAGTGATTGTTGTGCTAGCCCCTCACCCTGCTATCAGCCCCTGAAATTCACCCTTGGTGTTCCTGAAGGCAGAGCCTACTGAAGTTCCCCATGACCACTGCCCCAGGTACCCTAACTCTTGTTTTTAGTCTAGGTGTATGCAGAGGTCATTTCTCCAAAAATGAACCTTGGGAAGAAAACCCAGAGGCCTCAGGGACCAGCTATCAGTGTGATGTCCTTGCCCTAATTAGGTCATGATTTGCTTTCCAGCCAGAATGGTGTAGGAGTCCGTTTGTGGGTGTCAAGAACCTCAGAGACTAGAGTTGAAAGATGTCTGCTTCAATGGCAAAAGGGAAAGTGACATTTTTGGAACTCAGAGCAGTCACTCATTTGCTTAATTAACTGATCAAACAACGCCTGGCAAGCCTGTGCCTGACTGACCTGTAAGGCAGTAGTGATGGCCCCTGTCCCCACACATCCTGTAGCACACAGGAAGGACAACCTCACAGCAAACAGTGGCAGCTCGAGGTCTTGGCTAAGCACCTCCAGGGGCAAATCCACCAGCCTCTCTGCCTGCCTACCTCTCTGCCTGCCTGCCTGCCTCCTGAAAAGAAACCAGATCTCTACTAGCGGAAAGCTGAACAACCCTGACAAACGACATCATTGTACCTCAGTACCGTTACTAATGATAAACAGATACCCTGTAAATTCAGTGTGAAAAACCAAAAGATCAGAGACACTCTTGAGGTCCCAGGATGGTTCCTGGCCCAGGAAGCACTGTATTGGTGTGTCTTCATTAGAACTACAAAGCAGACTAAGACGTGCCCTGCTGGGCAGGGCAGGTATGGAGAGCACACAGGACCAACTCATTCAAACAGAGGAACCATACAGGAGGCAATTGCTCAGCTGAAACAGAAGACAAGTAGGAGTGAGCTGTCCAGGTGAAGAGAGAAGGCTATTCCAGGCATGGGGTAGGCAAAATAGCATGTGGCTATTTAAGGACCTACCTTACTGTGCTCCAGAGCAGCTGGCTGGAAGAGGCAAGGGACAGAGAGGTAAGAGACACAATGGGAACATAATGCCTGGCCTCAATGAAGGTCACCCCACGGGGCCTATCTGAAACTAGTGTAGCTGCAGCTAACCTGAGGAACTACAGCTTGCATTCTAACTTAGCCAGGGGCTAGACACACTGATGACCTCAGCTGGAATGTCACCTCCCCAGAAAGGCCTTTTCCTGCCTCCCTAAGTTCCATTTGAATGAGATGTTGTTTAGTCCACTCTATCCTCAGAGCCATACTAGATGCTCACATACTAGATGACATATACTAGATGCTCAATAAATAACCATTGAGCAAATCAACACACACAGAAGTTGGTACCAGCTCTTGCCCTCTGGAAGATTACAGGATCAATAGTGGCTACTGAGTAAGGAGAATGTGACCGACATATGGAGATCCAAAGAGCACCAGAGGATTACTCAGAGGAGTCAGGGGGTTAAAAAGGAAATCTGAGAGCCAGTGAGCCATGTTGCATTAAGCTCGAGCTGGCAAGTTCAGGGTAGTGCTAGTTAACAGAACAGATGTGCCCCTGCCTGACGCATCACCCTCCCTGCAGCTGTTAGCCTTCTGGGACTCTGCAAAGCACGCACAAAGGTTGACAGCCTACAATCAATACCGTGTTCGCTGACGCAAGAAGCAGTATTATTGTATTCGAGATACCCCTCCACACCCTGGCTGCAGCACTAAATATTTCCCATAATGAGGCTAAGGGAGTGACAAGAGTGATCATTTTCAACCCTGTCACGTGGAAGAAAGAGGAAACAAACCTTCCCTGGGGCATCCTTAAGGAAAAGCAAGATGGTTCCCTAAAGAAATCTCTTGGGACTGAGCACATACCTCATGGGGCAAGGCGGGGAGGGGAGAAGATTGGAATGTCCATTTGCCAATGTGTCCACGGGGACTTTCTGAGTGCAAATGAAAGTATGGAAGGTAGTACATTAGAGGGCAGGGGGTTGGTGACAGATTGATGAGGATGGTGAAAGGGGAATGCTGGGCTTTATATGTCCAAATCACACCAATAACAAATTTAAAAATTAGCTGGTTGGTGGTGGCACATGCCTTTAATCCCAGCACTCAGGAGGCAGAGGTAAATGGATATCTGTGACTTGAAGGCCAGTCTGGTCTATGGAGCAAGTTCCCAGGACAGCCAAAGAGAAACACTGCTCACAAAAAAAAAAAATAAATAAATAAATAAATAAAAATAAAAAAACTGAGTTTCCCTAGTATAGCTTTCTTACCTCTGATTCTCTGGTTATGGCACAGCTAGAAGTCATATTTCATCTAAGCCATTGGTTTCCAACCCCAAACACAAGTTGCTTATGAACACTCAGAAAGCAGCAGAGGATTACAGCAATCCACTTCTCAATGAAGTAAGATGACTTCCATCACAAACCAGCCACAACACAGATCTGCTTGTAAACACACAGAAAGGCTGGAACAGAGCACACCACTTGCCCAGCATGCACAAGACCCTGGGTTCAGGCCCAGTAACACACACACACACACACACACACACACACACACACACACACACCACAAAGGCACATACCAAACAATAACACAAAGGTGGTACGATGATTAATCTAAGGACATGGCTCCAAGACAAAGCCCCAGGTTCACATCCCCAGTGATATGAATAAGCACACCATGCAATGGTGTAGCCACTTCTCTCAGATTCTCACAGGAGAATAGCCGGGGTGGGAGAACAGAGTTGTGTCCTCTTGTCAGTGCAACACTTAATGAATGGCATCTCCACTTTCCATTCCCTCATTTCCTATCTGATGAGAGGCATAATTTCACTTTCCTTGTTCTTTTTAAATAAGCAGAGAATGTCATTCATTCATTTATGATGGCTGTTGGTGACAAAGTGCCCTGGAATGCTTAGATGAGAGCATCCATTGGTCATCGGACAAATGTTACAGAAACTGACTATCACAGAAGAAACTTCCAAAACAACCTGACTTTCCTAAAGTACAGAAAGAATGTCCCATCACAGGGGCAGAAAATGCTCTGTGCAGCTCTTCACTCTGGCCAGCACAGGGATGGTTAACTCACTCCATCACTCTCGTGTGTCCCAGGAGAGTCTCTGGGGACCATCCAGCATGAACAGTGATTACAGCTTCCCCTCATTCTCCAGCATGAAACAAATTCTTCTTGCCACGACACTACACACATGTATGCACACGCACTACATGCACAAATGGTCTCAACACACATTAACAGACCCTTGGAGGATCCTCTCTGAATTCATTACCTTTCCTGTAGCAATGGAGGATGCTTCCGAATAGCTTCGGGACAGAGCCTGAAAACAGGCTGTAAACCTTTTATTATCTTTTTACACTGAGACTGCAGCTCCATTTACAAATTAAATCTCCACTGGGTTGGTTGATAGTAAGATTATATGACTCTCCGTAAGACTGTTATGACTGTCTTTTTATGTGCTCAGTATGGCATAACTGCCAGGGCGAGGAATGATAATTGCAGATTACTGTTTTTGGAGACATTTCAACTCAGACACTTTCATGACCAAAAAGATACTGCCTATCTCCCACAGCTACATAGAGACTTAGTCCAAGGTGGCGATAGAAACCACATCTTATGAACTCTGAAGGTTCATTTTATTGCATCATCATTGTTTCATTTTTTTCAATTACCCATCTTCCAAAACTAATGGTTCTACTTGAACCCAGGCTGAAATTCTTGATGTTAGTTGGCATGGGTGGGCATACCACATTTATCTACCACACTAAATATCATCAACTACAAGATTTAATAATGTGAACTGTTCTGTCTTCTTAAAACTTTCCTCTCCAATTACTTCAGAGCTTGCATGCCTTGACACAAACTTCAGGGATCACAAGACCCCAACCTCAGAGACTCTAGACTAATAGAAAATGTCATCCCAAGTAAGTCTGTTAAATGTTGCTTAGTAAACATAGGGATACTAAGGTTGCTGTGGGTTTGCTGTGTTAGGATATCCACTCTTCCAAAGGAGGAGAAAAGGGTTAAATCCAAAAGGATGGCAAAGGCCACCTAGGTAAGAAAACACATGAGAACTGCAAGTTATCTGGATGAGCTGAAAAGCTAGCATCTCAGCTTAGCTGGGCTCCCATGCTGGTGAGAGAGCGAGACCAGAATGCAGAGGACTGTTTAGACCAGACATACAGTAGACTGTGGAATGCCACTAGAAGATGGGAAAGGAGTATGAGCCTAGCTGATACTGCATTTTTGAGGCACTCTCTGGCAAATGTATAAATGAAACATTTGAAGGGAACAAGACTAAAGGCAGAGAGATACTCAGGAAGATATTGAAGTGGCTGCTCGGTGACAGTATTCCTGGGAAGACATGAACAAATGTTTAGTCACCCCAGACAAAGGGCCTGAGGACAGACCAAAGTACATAGTTCATAGTTTTATTGGGGTTTCTTACAGGCATTTGGGTGAGGAGTGACTTACAGTGACTCAGAGAGCTACATCATCAAAGAAAGCCCACTCCAGCACAAGTGACAGCTCACAAAGGCAGATCAACAGGGTAGAAAATGTCTCTTTCTGGTGGTTCAGTTGGTCTGATCCTCTTTCTAGGCAGCTCAGCCCATCATTTCCTATAGGCAGTTCAGCCTCTCTCTGCTGAGTCTCAGCTTTTTCCAAGTAGTAGAGCGGGTCTGAAAATCTTCCTTGCAGCTTGGCTAGGAGTGACTCCTAGCAGTCTTTACTGCTTACTCTTAGGAATAGGGAGGCCTAATAAATACCGTCAGTTTCAGGAACTTCCTGAAACTATTTTGAGTTGTTTACTTTCTGTCTTAACAAATAGCCCTGCAGAATGGGAATGTTTCAGTCTCAGAGAAAAACTGCTGCACACCAGGGGTCCAGGGGAAAGAAATGATAAAACCTGGGCTAGGAAAAGGGAAAATGGTATAATTGAAAATCTGGTTTCATGGGAGCAACAAAGAGAAGCTAACCAAGATGCCATGACTGACAGCTAAGTTGCTAAGCGATGGCTTTGAAACAAGGTGGAGAACGAAGAAGCAGGAAGGTATGGGGAAGTGAATACGTATGTGTGATCTGTCAGGTAACTCAGAAGAGGGGATAGAACTCTAGGTATGGAAATAAAAATGGCTATAACCAAGATGTCACTTAACATGATAGTTAGCCATTAGTTTGTGGTGGCCTCTGCAGTAGAGATTACACAGGGGGCCTATAGCATGAACATGTTAGCTGAGCGGAAGATCCTCATATAAAGGACCACAAAGGGGAAGCACCACACAAAACAACAGCAAAGTGTCCAGCAGAAAGAAGTACAAGACCCCAGCCAGCAGTGATGGTTCACGCCTTTAATCCCAGGACTGGTGAGGCAGAGACAGGAGGATCTTAGTTCCAGGTCAACCTGGTCTACAGAGCCAGTCCCAGAGAAACCCTGTCTTGAAAAACCAAGAAATACAAGACCCATGGGCAGTGGCTCCAAATGAAAGGACAGAACTCTCTCTGTGAAAGACAAGATTCCTACAAATCATTTTTTTTAAAGAAGCCTGGGAAATTGGTTAAGAGACTTTAAAGACGATACCCAAAGTCAACGAACCTGGGAGATATGTTCCACTTGTTAACAAGGGAAATGTAAGCAGGATGAAATGATGTCTTAGGGTTTTCATTGCTGTGTTGAAACACAATGACCAAAAAGGAAGTTGGGGAGGAAAGGGCTTATTTGGCTTATAGTTCTATATTGCTGTTCATCACTAAATAAGGTTGGGACAGGGGCTTAAACACAGCAGAATCCTAGAGACAGGAGCTGATGCACAGGCCATGAGAGTGCTGTTTGCTGGCTTGCTCCTTTTCATTATAGATATTCATAAAAATAAACACAAAAAAAAGAACAAAAATCAGAGTCAATACTAGGCTGTTTTGAGATTTCTTCTGCCAATGAAATTAATCCAAAACTCTTCACTCTAGCCTCAGGCAGATTTTTAAGGCAACAGCAGCCATATTCTTTGCCAAAATATCAAAGAACAGTCTCTAGGCCACATACTAAACTTATCCTCTGAAACCTCATAAGACTGGCTGATACAGTTTAAATCACCCTTAGTCCAACTGTCTTCCATGTTCCTGCTAGAATGGCCCATTAAGCACCACTTAAAGCACTCAACTGCTTTGCTAATCCAAAACCCCAAAGTCCACATTGCTCCAAAGAAAAGCATGGTCAGGCCTATCACAGCAATATGCTAGTCCCTGATACCAACTTCTGTCTTAGGATTTTATTGCTATGAAGAGACACCATGACCATGCCAACTCTTATGAAGGAAACTATTTAATTGTAGCTGGCTTACATTTTCAGAGGTTTAGTCCATTATCATCATGGCAAGAAGCTTGGTGGTGTACAGATAGACATGGTGCTAGAGAAGGAGCTGAGAGTTCTACATCTTGATCCACAGGCGGCAGCAGGAGACTGTGTGCCACACTAGGCAAAGCTTGAGCATATGATACCTCCACAGTGACACACTTCCTAACAGTGCCATTCCCAATGGGCCAAGCATTCAAACACATGAGTCTATGGGGTCATTCCTATTCAAATCAACACAGGCAGCTAACAAAACTGAATGAAATGCAAAGGACTGATATTAACAAGAATGGGAAAAGACACCCACAGCCAAACTTTCACATACTAATGGTGAGACTGTGAGGTCACCACTTTGAAATATCTTTTGGTATTCTTACTAACATTGAACATTCTCATACCCTGTCACATGCTAAAATGCAAATATTATATATAATATTCATGATATATATATCATAATATACAGAATACTTATAAATACAATGTGCTAGAATGAAAAAATATATATATATATAGTATCGGTAATTATACTATAATAATGTGTATATATATATAGTATCGGTAATTATACTATAATAATGTGTACTTCTATGTGTTTATTCACCCATGTGCATGCACACAGACACAGACATACACATGCACACACATGAGCTTTTGTCCTGTAACCCACACTGAAGTACATACTTGAAAATAAATGCCTGTGGATACCAAGATGAATTCACAAAGCCATAGTACTAAGATTAGAAAATAGAACAAATACCACCAATAGTAAAATATGCACTATGTTCTCCCATACGATGGGATACAATCAATGAAAATTAATAAGCTACAACTTTATATGTAGTGTGATGAATAAAATATGAGGTTGAGAAAAAGAAACCAGAATTTTTAAAAAAAAAAGTATGTTTCAGTATTATTATTATAGCCTAGGCAAAAGAAAGAAAGAAAAAGAAAGAACCCTAAGAGAGACATACATGGATCCACCCAGGAAGGAGGGAAATCAAAGATCTGAGTAAGTTGGGAACATGGAGGTAGAGAGGAAATGGAAGGGCAGGAGGGAAGGGGAGTGAGCAAAAATGTATAGCTCAATAAAAATGGGGTTAAAAAAATAAAGACAAAGAAGATTAACATTACCTAAAACTCACAAAGAAGAAAAACTGGCCTTTAGAGACACTCATGGGATGAACTATACAGACAAGCAAGGAGAAGTTACTAGACTTAGGGCAACAGCTAGAGAAAAGAAAGCGTGACCTCTCCAAGAGCATCTGATAGGTCAATATACCACAAATTTACATTTTAAAGCCTGTCCCGTTTCCCCCATCACACTCTCCATTTGTTCTATGTAATTTATGTATCATGTTTCATGGTTTGGAAGACTTTTTAAAGACTAACAGAGAAACTTGAATGCCCTAAAAACATGGGTTAGGATGTTGAGGAAGAGCCCCTGCCTCCCCAACTTCATACCAGCACCCTAGAGAATACAGCATTGCAGCCTGAGGCAGTTATGTTTATAAAAATGACCATGTCACCATGGAAACACAGAGTAAAAGCTGTGTCTGCCGACAAGCAAGGCAAGGAGATGTCAAGTTCACCACAGAGTAAAGCAGAGGCATGGAGGTTGCAGAAACTGTAGCTGGAAATGAATCAGTGTTAAAGCTGGGGACTCAGTATATTTAGACTCCCCTTTCCCTTTAGAGTTCCTCATCTCTTACAGTCAGTGATCTTAAGTGCAGGTATACATGTGGGTTCAGATGTGTGTGAGCACACACATGTGTGGGGTTATGTGCATGTGCATATGGGACCTAAAGTTGACATCATGTCACTTTCTACTGGGGCAGGACCTCCCACTGGAACTAAAGATCATTAACTGCAGCTAGTCTGCCTAGCCATCTTGTCCCAGAGAGTACAGGGTTTCAGGTGGGTACCATATCTGCCCAGTTTTACATGGATGCTGGGAATCTGACCTCTGATCCTCACATTGTTTGACAAGTAGGTGCTTTATTCACCTACTGAGCCAAGTCCTCAGATCCACAGTGACCTTTTTCTGTCTGCAGAAAGGACAGCCACTAATTAGCTTCTTCCTTCTAGTGATGGAGACCTCACTTGCTCAGATACCCATCTGGCCACATGACTGAAACATTTCCATTAATCTCACTAAATATAAAAAGCACAAAAGAGTAGTATTGATGCAGCTAGCACTTGCATTCACTACCCATGATTCTGCCTTTCCTCCTTATGGCAAATCACTAGATGTTTTCTTAGGGTGGACCATACTTTCCTAGCCTCAATCCTGTATCTTGAGCAAAGCTGAATACTCTCCTTCCCCTATTCCCTCTGCCTTCTTAAACTGTGAAGATTACATTCCTAAAGATAGCCACCAAGGTCTACTCTTTTATTTGGCTACTTCCTTTCCCCAAGACTGGCTACACATTCCAACTATCAAAGTATTAAACTCCAGCAAATAATAAGCCCTTTTTTGGCTATCCTGATTGTGCCCAATCAAAACAAACCAACTCATCCTAACATGGGTTTCCCTTTTCCCTTTATACACTGGCATGTGCCTATGGGTCACCACTGTCCACTCTCACCCAAAGGCAGACCTTTGTTCCTCAGAGGTAAATGTCCTTTCCCCCTCTCTCCCTTGTTCCCTCCCCTTCTCCTTCATCCTCTACCTCTTGTCTTTGTTTCTTATTCCCTGCCTTTTATTCTTCTGGGGCAAATAAATCTCCTTTGTGCTGAGAACTTGGTCTTGAGATGTCTTGTGCCAACTTCAAGGTCCTTTCAATTGGGAACTTAGATCTATACTTTTGGGGATAGGATGGGGGGTCTCACTATGTAACTCAGACTGGTCTTGAACTGTCCCAGCCACTAAGTGTTAAGATTATAGGCATGAGGAAGACACGAGGGACCAGGAAGATTGAGTCGGGAGAAGAATAGAGAAGAGCAAGAAACTTAATAGAGGGAGCCATTATAGGTTTAAAGAGAAATCTGGCACTAAGGAAATGTCCAGAGATATACTAGGATGACCCCAACTAAGAATCTAAGCAATAGGAGAGAAGCTATCTTAAATGCCCTTCCCCTATAATGAGACTGATAACTACCTAATATGCCATCGTAGAGCCTTTATCCAGTAGCTGATGGAAACAAAGCAGAGACCCACAGCTAAACACTGAGCTGAACTCCTGGAATCCAGTTGCAGAGAGGGAGAAGTAATGAGCAAAGGGGTTAAGACCATGCTAGGGAAACCCACAGAGACAGCTGACCTGAACAAAGGGGGAGCTCATGGACCCCAGACTGACAGCTTGGAAACAAGCATTATTGTGTGTGAAGTAAGACTCACTTGGACTCAGGATAGGTTGAGTGATGTTATTCGGGGAGAATTCACTTACGCATGAAACAGATGATTGCTACAGGATCCCACTCCACAACCCGACCAGGAAGTAAGAGCTTGAACTGGGGTCCGGGACCACAGACCTAGCCTCCCCAATGGCCATGGTCAGTGTAACAGGTGTGGGAGGGTGCAGTGGATATCTCACTACAGAGCACAGGATGGAACCAGGCCCCTTTCAATTTGGGTGACAGCAGGCAGTCTATGGGGACCCTGGTAATGGAACAGCATTTATACTTGGCGTACGAATAGATATTAGGAGCCCACTCCCCATAGAGGGACTCTCTCTCAGCCTAGACAAACAGGGGAGGACCTATGCTCTGCCCCAAATGATATAACAGACTTTGATGATTCCCCATAGAAGGCCTCACCCTTTCTATGGAGCAAAAGAGGGATGGGATAGCAGTTGGTGAGGGGCATGGGAGGACGGGAGGGAGGGAGAACTGGGATTGACATATAAAATAAGATTGTTTCTAATTTTAAAAAAATTAAAAGTAAAAAAATAAATAAAAGATTATAGACATGAGCCACCATGTCTGCATGAGGTGAATGTGAGCAGAAATGGGTTAAGAACTGGGATAGCTGTGACCATCTTACACCACTGGACTGAATCCAGTGCAGCACAGTGGTTTAAGCAGTGGACCAGTGTGCTCTTCCTTTTGAGGGCCAGAGAAGAAGAAGAAACAAAGTGATATAAACAAAGGAAGAAATATCACAGGACTTTGGAAACAGACCAACCACTCACTCCTACACCGAGGCAGGAAAAAGATGAGGCCGCTGTCGTTATGGCCATTCAGTATCAGTTCTGAAGTGTTCGCTCTACAGCGGGCACTGTACGTGCTGCAAGAGCATCACAGCAAACCTATAAAATAATGTTGCTAGTCATCCTACAGGTGGGAAAGCAGCTTCAGAAGATCCCTAGCTTGCCCAAGATAACAGTTGAGAAGGCATGAAGACAAGATACAGATTCAATCTGTCTCACTCCTAAACCCTTACAATGCATGGAGAACGCAAACAAAAAGGCAAATCTCAAGCATGTGAGTATTCCAGAACAGTCCATCTCTGGCACTCTTGATTCCTACTCCAAAAGGCCAGGGACTCCCTTCAACTATGTAGTCCCATCTGAAAACCAGAAGCAAAGGCTTCCTGCTGCCTGCGGCTGGCCCGTTTATATAGAATGCTAGGGGAATGGAGTAGGTAGGGAAGCAAACACAAACCACCTTGTTTTTTCTTGCACATTTGGAGATCAAACCCTCCTCCCCAGGAAGGGGGGCAGGCTCACACACACTGTGGGGTGGGGGGGAAGCTATGCTCCCAGCTCAAAGAGGGGTTTTTTTAATTTTTTTTTTTTTTTTTTTTTGGAAGGAACCATCTCATAAAATGGAACAAGAAAGAAGGTTGGATCTCATGAGGTTATTTTTCTAAACAGTGGCAGAGAAGTGCCATAAAATGTCTCATAAAATCCCATCAACTGTACAAATGTCATGGACTCAAATTGAACAGAAACAGTGTGACTCATTGAACATCTGGGCTAAATTTCCAACAGCCAGAGTGCCCCAGGCTCAGATCTTTGTTTACCGGTGCAAGCTAATCCATCACGACTCCTCTCTTAAACTGTGTCCTCCCTCTCCCAGCAGGGCGCACTTCCCTGCCTCCCCTGCATTCACTTGATAGGTTAGTATACTTGCTTTCTAATAACATTTCGAGGGGCCTGAAGTCATCCATCTTTCTTGACCTTATAGGTAGACAGATTCTGAATTTAGGTCTCTACAATCAGCTCCAAGCAGCTCTCCTGATGTCTTAAACAATGAGCAAAGATGAACTTGAGAGCACTGGTGCCTTGAGGTGTGGGGTCAATTTAGAGAATACTGGCTTGCATCCAGAAAGGAAAAACCAACCATTCCAAATAGACAACCCTGGAATGCACAACCTGAACTTCTATCGGTTTTACCCATATGCTGCTAATGAGGAAAAAAGAAACTACTTTAGTAAAATCAGCTCTCTGTAAACACACAATGTACTATTCAGAGTTCTATCAGACCATATCTCACTAATGTTAAGTGCTCTATAAACAGTAGCTATGTGTCAGATTTCCTCACAGTGCCACCACAAGTCAATGGCATAGATACGGTGACCCCTACTTTAAAAAGACAAACTAACAGCACTTGCTTCTCTTCCAGAGGACTTAAGTTCAGTTCCCAGCACCAACACAAAGTAGCCCACAATCACCTCTAACTCCAGCTTCTGAGAATCTGATACCCTCTTCGGGACTCTGTGTACACCCACACACATACACTTAATAAAAATAATTTTTTAAAGGAATTAAGTTGAGATTGGAAAAGTACATTTTCTAATCAAAACACTACCACAAGAATCTAGATACCCATGTGGGAGAAATAAAGTACTTTTCCGTCAGTCTAAAAGCCAAAGCAGGTTTTTCTATGGTTACAAGGAATGTCCAATCCACAGCCCATAATTTCCTTACTGAACCCAGCTGAACCCCCCCCCTTTTTTTTTTTTTTTTTTTTTTTTTTTTAAGGAAGGGCTTATTTTCTCTCACAGTTCCAGGAGGAGACAGTTCACCACGGCAAGGAAACCATGGTGGAGGAGCTTGAGGCAGCTGATCTCATTGCAACCACAGTCAGGAAGCAAAGAGATGAATGCCGGTGTTCCTTTCACTTTCTCCTTTTCAGTCCAGGATCCCAGCCTACGGGATGGTGCCTCCTATATTAGGTGCCACCTATATATACTCCTACCTCGGTCAGTCTAATGGGCTAATCCCTCTCAGGCATGACCAGAGGGGTTTCTCCTAAGTGAGTCTAGATCCTGTCAGGTGGCAATCAATATTAACCATCATGGCATGTAAACTGTCACCCATCAGAGCCCCCTGATGCAAACCCCATCCTCTTGTTTCCCTGCCATGATCAGACTGACAGCTTGATGGAGAGAAAGGCATCTATGAAGTTGGTAACAGAATCACTAAGTTCTGTCCCAATAGCCACTATCCAGGAAGTAACTCTGAGTAACTACTACCAAAGGTCCTGGCCCACGTTAGGTCCAGACTTAATGTCTCCTTTGCCCACGTTCCTGCTTTTGCTGCAAGGTCCTTTCCCTGACTGTACATTTCAAGGAAAATTCAGAATATAAGGTCTTCCATCTCCTATAGGAAATGAATTCTAGGTTGTATCTAATAAGAAACAAATATAAGGTCAAAGTTGGAAAGGGCGGGAGGGGTACCATTAACCAGCATTTCTGCTCATACCAATGATTCACATATCAGAGTCAACAAGAATTCAATGTACCTATGAACCCAAAGCGAAGACAAAGCTCTTTTGAGCTGATATCTCCTTCCCTCTCTCTGGTAGGAGAGAAGAAGAGGAAGGAGGGAGGGAGGGAGAAAAACAAAAAAGAGTCTAACTTTCTTTTAGCTTAGTCAAAAATATGAAATTAATAGAGGTTGAATTAGGTCAGAAAGAGTTAAAAATGTGAAAGGATTTTCTCACTTATGATAGCCAGCTACAAATTCTTATGAGGCACACTTCAGGTATCTCATCTTCTCACGAAGATGCAAAGAAAATGAGATTGACTGTCAAGAGGGGTATCTGGATCTGTGAGTAAAACATGAGATACAGAATAGAACATTCCAGGCTTGGTAATCCTTTGACCATAGGGAAAAAAAAAAAAAACAAATGACTATCCCAAAACAGCATCACTGAACATATCAAGTAGATCTCAGAAGCCTGAGCATCGGACCAGGATGCCACAGAGGAAACCTGTATGCAGGGTGAGCCATGAAGGGAGATGACTCCAAAGCTCTCATCTCCCATGTGTCATGGAACACTAAAAACCATTGACTATCCTTGGAAAATGCTTCAATCACAGTTACATCTAGAGACGAAAGGTCGTGCCTGTCAACATCCTTAACACTTCCTGAGTCTATGAGCATATGAAAAAGGCAAGCCATCAGGACCCATGTGCAGCATTGAATTTTAATAGGTGCAAGACTTCCTTAAGTCAATAAAAACAATAGTTGGAATGCCAGTAGCTGTATTAGCTAATTCACTTTCGATTGCCTATACATCTGCCAGATCCCACACAAAGCCTCCTGGAATCTCCCTAAGTGCCCTAGAAAGTGGTTTCCCATTTTTCACACATAGAAAATTAGCTTTCAAGATGTTAGGCAGCATGTTCAATGCATGCAAGAGTCTGAACACAGAGTTTCCAACAACCCTGTTGTTAGGTACCACCATGCTATTCTGGGGAACAGAGTCCCATGGGGAGAGCACAAAGAATCAGAGATTCTCTGACCGTGTAAGCACAATGGTGTTCTCCCTGGCCAACAGTCACGATGAACATCAGCATGATAATGGCTCCAGAAGTTTTTCCACAGTCTTTAAAAGGAGGCACAGGTCTGGGCATTCAGGAGGCTGGCGATATAAAATCCCTAAAAATAGCACCATCCCCTGCTCCAAATTATCCAGCTCTCATGCATAACACACACACAAAAAAAAATGGAGAGCCCAGAAGATGAAAGAGATGGGACTCACAGAAAAGCATAGCTGGCAGGAAAGTGTCCAAGCCAGAGAGGTTGATGCATTATGGGTACCAAGATTATCAATGTTTTTCTAGGTTTTGACCTAGCTCCCAAAAAAAACTCCTAACTCCATCTGTTTTCCACTACCCCTGCTCACACCACTCTAGTTTCTTGACCTAAGTAAGGCCGGCTATTGCCCGCTCCCCATCATCTGCCCTCTATAATCTTATTCACAAACAGGAATGGAAACAATTCCCTACCACTTTTAGCCATGGGCCCTGTCATTTTATAAAGTCCCTCCTTTTTGGTTTAACGTTGACAGTTTTCTGAAACCACAGTAATTAGCAATCCCAGAACTAGAGTAACTTGGTTTTGCTAGAATCTTCACGTACCACCCCCCCCCCCATATTATTGATCCTGGGGACTAGCTGCCCGTAAGAGATGTTTACTAATCACCTAACATTCTTTTACTCACTGCTCACCACTCTCTGGTCACTCCTAGCAATCACCAATCTCTGGCCAAAAGAAAAGGATGCTTTTGATATCTGTACCCTAGTCCCTAGCTCCCCCCTGCCTTGTACCCATAGCTACCCCTAGTCTGAAATCCAAGATTTTCCTACAGCTTGCTTTCTTGCATTGAACCTGGGCTGTAGTAGAGTTGCTAGTTTGCCTATCTGTGATTCTTTCCACCCACCATTCAGCCACACACCAACCACAAGTTGCCAAGTACTGGCTTCAAATCCTCCCCTCCCCTTGGCACAGGGGGCCAAGATTCAAGCTTAGTCTTCCTTGTGTAAACTCTGGTTTCTGGAGGCAAAACTACTTCCCCCTTTATTTTCAGAAGTCTGGTAGGTTTCTGAATGATATAAGACTGCTGAGTAGAACTAAAAACGTGTACATTGCAAAACATTTTCAGCACTTTATAAAACGCTTATAAAAGAGATTATTTCCCTACTTTGGGACCCATGAATAAGTGTGATCCTCCCCCCAGCAACTTCAACTCTTGATAATCAAGTTTCATAATCATTAAGTTAAATGTGATATTATTCAACAGGAAAGAAAACATTTTCATTTTTAACTTCTGACAAATTATGTCTGCTTGAAAAGTCCAGAAAAACTGAATATTTTTTAACATGGGGGAATTAGTATAGTAGCAAGAGGTTTTACAATCTTTCAAAATTAAAAAAAAAAAAAAAAGATCCTTGCATATGTTTTGAACAAAGTTCATGTCCATGAGACTCTGAAATCCTAGACTGTGCCTCTCTCTGGTTATCTCCTGCCATGTTTTCCTGTCACACACCCCTTTTCCACTGCAGGCTTGAAGTTCTAGAACATTCTATGTGAACTGGCTCCTCCTTCCATTCATGCTTCACTACCAGCTCAGATCCCATCGACCCTCCTCCCATGTCCTCACCTTCACAGTACCCTCTGCTCCCTGGCACATCCGTGTATGCCTGCTCTCTGCTCTTCCCACTGGAAAACGGGCATCGAGAAAGCAGGGGCTTTTATCTTGTACACAGCCAGCTGCTCCTACATGGACACATGCACACATCTGTTCCACGGACAAATGGGTCCACAGTTGCTGGACTAGCATTTGAGGGGATGAAGGAAGGGAATCATCTGAAGGGTTAGGAATAGGACAAAGAAAGTCATGTGATACTTTCTGGACTGCCTTCCAGAAACTATAGTACAGAACTGACCGAGTAAGTATCAGTGTCCTATACTTACTCGGTATACTTACACCACACCCCAAAGCAAATTGGGGTGGAAAAGGTTTATTTCATTTCCCCTTCTACATCACAGTTCAGCATCAAAAGCAGTGAAGATAGGAACTCAAGCAAGACAGAAGCCTGGATGCAGAGGCCGCAACTGGCTTGCTCAGCCTGCTTTCCAATAGAACCCAGGAACATCAGCCCAGGGATGACCCCCACAGTGGGCTGGACCCTTCCACATCAAACCCAAAGAAAGTTCCCTATAAGCTTGGAGACAGCCCAAGCTATGGAGGCATTTCCTCAGCTGAGGCTCCCTCTCTCTGAGACTCCAGCCTGTGTGAAGCTGACATAAAACTAACCAGCCAGACTGCTTCACCCAGACCCACAGAGACTTTGAATGTGTGACATTAAGAAATGGGCAGCTCTCTGAGGCCTGGCCCCTGTCCCCTGGAATCTGCAATGCAGATGATCTAATGTAATCCCCACAGCAAGCATTACAGTCAATACAATGTCTCACTCACAAAAATGGGGGAACGGGCTGGGAGAGGTTGAATCACTGCCTGGCAGCAGAGCCTGCGCCCCCATGTTCTGTCTGCCAGCCATTCTGAGGTGCTGTGTTGGGCTATATTTAACTAGTGGCATTTGCCATCTTCTCAGACATCCATTTTTGGTATCGTCTAGGAGTGTAGAAAACGTCTCACTGAGAGAAAAATGGTGTTTAGACCTACCAAACTCCAGAACTACAAGGAAACTTTTAGAAACAGGAACGCTGCTTACATTGATAAGGCCCTTTCCACCCGACGGGGGACACTGGGAGGGCGCCCCAGGAGAAATCCAGGGGTACCTGTGCTCCAGACATCTCTGAGGAGCTGGCACGGAATTCCAAAGCTGCCGGAGGTGAGGCTGGATTGGAATTTATAACCTTTCATTTTCCAGCCTCCTCTTAATGTGATTTTCCCTGCAATGATATCTCTGGGTGACAAATAATTGGCATGATATCCAGCACATAGGAAGAGTGATGTAATCCCAAGGCTATCAATCTGTCCATATTACTCCTCCCTTCACCCACATCCCTGTTGTGCTCAGAGGTGAATGGGGAAGGGGATGCCCTGCTGAGCCTGAGGGGGAAGGTGATATAACAGTTGCAAATTAGTGTTTCCAGAACTGTTTGGGGGGCAGGGAAGGGACTTGGACTCAGCAGCACCTTGCTAAGGCTCCCTTGAGAGCCACAGTGCAGGCAGAGAAGTAAGTCCCAGTGATGAATGGACTTCCATGCCTTTATTTCTCAGTGATTTCTCTCAGCCCTAAAATGATGGGGGGGGGGGGGGAGCCGCGATAGTTGCACACACATAAAAACAGACACAAACACCCACACCATACACACAGAGGAAGACACACACATACACACTAAGCTTGGCAAAAGCCTTGATTTTCAGAAGGCCTGTGAGGTGTTCCCTGCCTTGGCTGACAAATCGGTAAAACAGCTACAGGGTGGGTTCCACTCTTAGAAATGATTGGAAAAGATCCTCTGAATTGGGAGATGTGGCATTTTCAGCAGATTTTGTGTGGCAAGGAAGACAACGCTGTTTCCTCCCCAAACCAGCTTCCACTGTCAGGATGGGCCTGACTCAAGGGAGGGTGCAGATTATGGTTTTAGGCATTTCTCAGCTTGCTCTGCAGATAGGATTTCACTCATGCTGGAGATGTGGATGTCCCATGCAACAGTCACTTAATTCTCAGCACTCTGCCCAGTTATGAGACTTTCCAGTAGCAGGCCAAGTACTAACTGATGGGCCTTGATGTAAATATTTTGAAAACACTTTGGTCATATTGCATCCATTTAGCAGAACTGCAACAGTAACTTCTCCGCTAGGGCCTATAACCATCACTGCCTCAAATCCAGTCAGAAAGTACTTGGTTACCTTCATAACAGACTTACCCCTTGTCTTAAGAGTTCCTGTTGCTGTAAAGAGACACCATAACCATGGCAACCCTTATTAAGGGAAACATTTATTTTTTTGTTGGAGGGGCAGGTTCACAAAAACAATCAGAGGAAATCCAAATTGTCATGCCAATCTCTTAGGGGTTAAGAAAACTATTGACTATACCAAGGCTATTTATAGGAAGTCATTGCCTTTATATACATGACCAGGTACATTATAATTACTAGTGCTTCAGGGTCTGAGCCTCCGAAGGCATTTAAACCGACAAGGACGATACCCTCATTTAATTCAAATTAAACTTAAATGGAGCTACTAAAGAAGTTTCTTATCAAACTCAACCATGTAGGCTAAATCTAAATAGGAACAATCAAAGACAGCCTGACCCATCACCACCCACTCTTCTGCTTCCTAAGTTTCCTTTCATGTAAACTCGCATGTAGAGACATCTTATGTATGGAAAGGCCAAATGAAACTCATCACTGTGCATGCTGACAAGAACGAGGAGGAGGAAGAAGCAGAGGAACAGGAAGTTTGCTGTGAGATTGTGTCTCTACACCCATGAAGCTTCACCAGCATGGATGCCTAAACAAAACCTGAATAAAGACCACACCAATAGACATGCTACCAGAGAAAGGGGAAGGACCCTGGGACCTCAGCCCTAGACAAAGAACTACAGGCAACTAAACAATGCTAAGAAGGTAGAGATAGTCTTCCCCAGGGAAGAGCCCCAGACCTGAAATCATATATGTGTAAGTAACACTATATGGACTGAGTAGGTTATATTTATATGTATAGGTACATATGTATGCATGTATGTATATGAATACATGCATCAACAATTAAAGAAAAAGAGGTCATGAATTTGAAAGAGCATGAGGGCATAAAGGAGGGACCAAAGGAAGGAGAGGGAAGAGGGAAGTAATCCAATTATATTTTAATTGCAAAAATAACAATATTAAATGATTACTAAAAAAGAACATACCAATGTCAGAAGTTTTAAAATCTGTGCAAACCCCCCCCACACACACACACATATACACACACTCACATACACAGGTGTACACACCTAAATAAAAAAGACAAACTTAAAAAAAAGATAGAGCAGCAGAGGGAGGTTCTAGCTGCATGGTTTGAACCTGGATCTCACAGTCAGGCCAGCCACACAAATCCTCTCCACTTTTCAGTTTATAGTCAAAGACATTTTGCTTAAATTTGTTTGATGTTTTCTACCATGTAACTGTCTTCACAGTGCTAAGACAGCTCCATGCCTGTGTACATTCACACAAGAAGAGGCTGGGACCACCTGGGAGTTAGAACCTGGGTTTAGATGGAAGCCGTGCAGTACTACAGGTGCTGAGGATAGATACCTGTAAGCCTACGAGGCCAGGGAAGTGAAAAAAATCAGCAGCTGTGTCAACAGCAGCGTCAGCATGTACCCCGCTTTGTACCTCATGCTGTTACAATCATATCTTATGACATGTCCTTAAAACTGCCCCTGACACACAGAATCTAATGCTCAGGAAGGATCACACACTTGCCCAGCAGTAAGAAGAAAAGTGACACCAGGTTTGTCCACCTTCAAAGCCTTGACCCTGAGAGTTCTGGATCAGAAACAGGTCCAGTGAGGGGAAGGAAGCAGCCTGCCAACTCTCAAGTCAAAAACAGGTCCATGTCCTACATACCTCTCCCTGTAATCCCCAGCAACTGGTGACCTTTCAATGCACTTTTTAATGTACCTGCATGCTTGGCCTGCATGTGTATCTATGAACCACTTGTATGCAGAGCCAGCAGAGACCAGAAGAGGGTGTTGGATCCCCCAGAACAGGAGTTACAGGCAGCTGTAAGCCATCATGTGGGTACTGGAAAATGAACCTAGGTCCTCTGAAAGAGCAGTCAGTACTCTTTTTAAATAATGTATTTGTTTTTATTTTATTTGCATCAGTGTTTCGCCTGCATGTATGTCTATATGAGAGTGTCAGATCTTGGAGTTACATGCAGTTGTGAGCTGCCATGTAGGTGCTTGGAATTGAACCCAGGTCCTCTGGAAGAGCAGCCAGTGCTCTTAACCTCTGACCCATCTCTCCAGTCTGCAGCCAGTATTCTTAATGGCTGAGCTCTAATGACTCTTCCGAATGTCAGTTTCCATACCTATAAACCATGGTTAACCCCTATAAACAAACAAAAAAACAAACAAACAAAAACAACTTCCCTCAGGAAGAGAACGACAGAAAAAGAGCAACACCTGAACAGTCACTGAGCCCAGGGGGAGCCTGCTTCAAGCTCCTGTGAGTTTTCCTGGCAGTGCCCACTCAGCTCTGGCCCCCAAAACCAGTTCTGCAGAATTCCTTCCACAGACACACTCATTCAAAGCTATCCCTCTCAGACCTGCAGCAGTCAACAACCATTTTCCAGTCCTCCTCCCTCTCCCGTTTATGAATTGACATAACCAGTTTGCTGCAGCCAATCCTTAAATTCCCCAGGCTACAGCCTATTAGGAAATGTGTCCTCATTTACGGTTAAATGCATGGAATTCATCTCTGGTTTGCCACTGGCTTATGGCTGCTTTTTCTGTCTTGGAACTTCAAGTGGTGAAGTTTTATGCCATTGGGTGTTTTGTGTTTTTAACTGGAGCTATAGATTTCAAGAAACAAACAAAAGATGGTATTTAAAAAAAAAAAATCACTCTGGAATTTGAAGTTCTTTACTAAGTTAAAGTGGGTGGAAGGGATTAAATAAAGGGGATTATAACCATCTCAAGTCAAGACAGGGAAGGTAGTGCCTGTCTTGCTAAATCTAGTTATGTGTCTTTTCTGAAGAGCAGGCCATGTGATCATTCTTCCCACCATCTGATAGACTGCAATATTAAGAGTCCCTTTTCTCAGTGGAGGCCGGTGGGAAGAATGATTCAGATCCCTAATAACCATGGGGTTGAGCCCACACATACTCATGTGACCGGATAAAGGTACCTTATCTGAGTTTCAGTCGGTTCTGTATAATAGGGACAGTAGTAATCTATTAGTTCCTTTGCTTATTGCTATGAGAAAGTACCTCACAACTTAAGAAAGGGAGCTTTGCTTTCCTCACAGTTCCAGAGGCTTCAGTCGCTCATGGTTGGGAGGTTGTGGTAGAGGAAAGCAGCCAGGAAGCAGGAAAAAATGCAGGAAGGGGTCAGGACAAGAGATAGCCCCATGAGTATGCCCCTTAATGACGCCCTCCTTCCAGCTAGACCACACTCTTGAAGCTATCAGGAACAACCTGTAGCACATACCTGTACTTTCAACACTTGGAATACTGAGGTCAAAATTACCATGAGTTTGAAGTCAGCCTGGGTGACATAGCAAAAGCTGTGCTTTAAAAAAATGAAAAGCACAGTTGGATGTAGTAGCACACATCCGAAATCCCAGAACTTGAGAGGTAGAGGCAAAAGGATCAGAAGTTCAAGGTCATCCTAAATTATAGTGTGAGTTTTAGCCTGGGCTATGTGAGACCTGGTCTCATACACACACAAAATATTAAGTTTCCAGAAATTCTGAAAATACTGACACCACTTAGAAACCAAGGCACAATTCTGTGAGGGACATGTCATAGTTAGACCATAACACACAGTGTGTAGTTGTTGATATGATATGGTGAATGGCTGCAAGCAACAGAATTCAAGTAAGAGAAGACTGTATTAGAGTCTACAGAAGCACTGGAGTGCACACATAGAAACCCAGCAGTAGTTGCAAGTTCTTTTGGCCAGAGCAGTAAGACATCTGTCCAGATGCTACTGTAAGCTGCATGGTGGGTTGGTCCAGCCCTTGTGTCTTTCCTGTCTCCTGAATGATGCCCAAAGAATCCAACTCAAGATTCTAATTGAATGACCCATTTACTGGAGAGAAGGGAAAACAAAGTTGGGTGTTGCTGGAGGTAGAGTCCCCTCATACAAAGAAGTCACATGAGAAGTGTTCACAAGGGCAACTCTGCCCTAAGTGAATATCCATGGCAAAGTGATTATTGCGAAGAATAAATAACGTGCTTAAAGCTCTTAGCAACTTATTAGAGTGTAACAGATGGCCAATAAATGACAGCTATTATTATTATTGCTATAATTAGTATTATTTTAACAGCTTCCATTGTAGCCATAAGGAGTGAGATGGCCGATGATAAAAATACACTCCTTTTAGGTGAATTCGTAATGAAAGAGTAAGAGGAGACATTGGTCAATAGACACCCGACATACCGGGCCAAAGCATCGAAAGAATGACACCTAGAAATATCAAGTCCAATTCATTGGCTATCTTAGAAACCTGGGTCAGTGTGGATACCAGGGGAAGAGTATGATCCCTGTTCTAGACCAAAGTGGAAGGTAGGGACTCCCTGTCCTGTTCAGGATCCACTATACCAGGAGTGCATTCTTCTTGCCTAAGAAGTTCTTCTATTTTAGCAGCTTGACTTGAGTCCTATGTAAAAGAAAGATAGACTTGAGGTCCTTCATTGTTTAACATTACAAGGCCTCAGGAAGCTCCCAGACTAGTGGAAGAAAAGGATTGTGATTTTGCCAAGGTGAAAAGCACTTGAACGCACATAGCCCTGCATATTGTGCATTAAAAATGCAGCTGAAGTCTAGGAATAGTAGCCTAGCATAACCACATCTGGCATGGCAATGAATTCTTCATACCTGCCAGCTGTGTACAGAGGGCTTTGTTTTTAAAGAAAGACTCCTCAGCACAGGTCCAAATCATACAGACAATCGCTTAGAGCTAAAATTAAAAGTAGAGGAATGGAGAGGTGGCTCAGTGACTTAAGAGTACCAGCTGCTCTTCTGGAAACCCTGGGTTTAATTCCCAGCACCCACATGGCAGCTCACAACCACTGTAACCCGAGTTCCAGGGAACCTGATTTCCATTTTGGCCTCCGAGGTAATAAGCATGCATGTGGTTCACAGACATATGGGCAGGCTAAACACCCATGCACATGAGATAAAATAAGGAATGTTTTTAATTTAGGAGTACCTTGAAAACTGAGCTCCTGGAGTCACAATGCCACCGCAGAAATAGTTTGTAAAGTAAACAAAGAGAAAGTACCCTTACCTCCACTCCACAGAAATCCTTTAGTTTCATCAAATGCCCTTTGTATAGGAGACAGCTTCACAGAGCCTCTCCTAGTCCCTATGGCACTCACTGGACTGACAGGAAGCTGCGGGTGACCATTGTGTTTCTACTTTAGAAAAATCACTTAACACCTGGGACTCTAGTTTGATCCTTCTCTTCAATACAAGTCAGTTTTTTGTTTGTTTGCTTGCTTGTTTGCTTCCTTTTTGAGTCTCTGTAACTTGATTTCTAATTAGAATTATTTTCTAAATTCTGGTTATTAAAAGTTTTGAAATCATTTCCTTTTTTTTTTTTTTTTTCCTAGACAGGGTGCCTCTGTATAGCGCTGGCTGTCCTGGAACTTGTTCTGTAGGCCAGGCTGACCTTAAACTCACAGAGATCCTCTGCAGAGGTGGTACATGCTGGGATTAAAGTATGCACTACCACTGCCTGGCAACTGGAATATTTTTTAGCCTAAGGTATTGTTGCTGGCTTGGTAGGATGTAAGGCATTCATACAGGTGAGTTCATCATGCTGTACTTGCTTTCCGTGTGTTAGTGATGTAAACTACACCGTAGACATTGCCCCTGCTTTGAGAACTCTCAGAGCTTGTGAATCAAAGCTTCCAGAAGTCTCCACTGAGCTCCTCTGTTAACTGTGGTAACCACTGACTCGCTCCCATTTCCTTTTGCTGTCTATGTTTATAGCCTATGATGCTGTGTCTGTTATTTATCTGTTGTGGTTGTTTTATCATTGTCCATGCCAAATGTTAATTGCCAAGCTTGTAGTGGCCTAAAGCAGTTTTCAAAAGCATGTCTAGATATAATTGAGGGTAAAGTTTCTGCAAACCAAATTTGAAAAACCAGAAGTGCCAGTTGTTACTGAGTGATACGCTGCCATTCTTGATTGCTACTTGGATGCAACGGAAAACTAAGCTCTATTGCATGTGAAAAATCTTAATAAAGTATGTGTATCAAAAAAAAAAAAAGAAAGAAAAGAAAAAAGAAATGTACTTTCCTCACCATGGGATTTTTCCACTCATCTTAATAAACTCAGGTTGTAATCCAAGTTGAGATAGTAATAACATTAAATCATGGTTATTAACCAATTGAACTTTAGTTAGGATTTAATGAAGCGAGGACTCATTCCCTCATCCAAACACTATCTGTTTAGTGTCTGCTATATGCCAGGAGCTGCAATGGGTTCTGGGAGTGTGATTAAGAGCAAAGGCAGCAGCCAGGCATGGTGAGCACAACACAAAGGGTCTTGTGCCCACAGATCTCCAGAGAAACCAGGAATGTTAAGCATACAGGATTGTCTTTCCAATGGAAAAGATGAAAAACTGTTTTTCCATCCAGAAAGCTGAGAATGAGAAGTTCAACAACCTGGTGATCTGTTGGGCCAGACCGTATCAAGCTCTTACAGCCAAGACTTGAGGTGGCTAGTAATCAAATGACCCTGATAGCCAGAGGTTCCCCAAGCTCCCATAAACAGGACCAGAGGTGGCTAATGGCCCAAATGACCTCTGTGCCATCTGTATGACTGGTACTGGGCCAGATCTTTCCTTAGGCCCTTAAGCTAGTACAGGTAGAACCCATTTTTTTGGAAGAAGTGACATGTATCCTGAGTTGAATTTCAGTGTAATTACACTTCCTTGTTCAATGGGGATTGTATTACACCAGGAAATTTTTTCCCTCAAATTATAACTGGGCTTTAATACACTGGGAATAAAGTGCCTGTTATTAGACTCCCAGAAACAGGATCCAGGTTGACCCAGTCTTATCTCTTTGTGTGGTTCACTACCCTGTATGCCACCTATGGGGACCTCTCGGTGGTGCACGCCTTCAAATCCCAGCACGCAGGAAGCAGAGGCAGGTGAATCTCTGAGTTCGGGGCCAGCCTGGTCTACAGAGCAAGTTCCAGGACAGCCAGGGCTACACAGAGAAGAAACCCTGTCTCGGAAAATAACAAAGGCAGTTAGGGTCCTCAGGAGTTTTCAGGCTAATGGAAGAAAGAGATGTGAAAAAATACAGATGTGAGGCATCTGTAACTACCCAGAGAGAAGAGGCATGACGAAGACCCCTTCATCAGAAGGATGTAGGTGGAAGTGATCTTTTTCCTTATCCTGCTCGACTTCCCAGGAAATTCAAAGAACTTGCTAAAGTTTAGGTAAGCAATAAAAATCAGTGCAAGTACCTTTAGACCGGTTCTCAACCTTCCTGATGCTGGGGCCCTTTAACACAGTTCCTCCTGTTACGGTGACCCCAATCATAAAAATTATTTCACTGCTACTTCATAACTGTAATTTTATTACTGTTATGAATCATAACACAGGATATCTGACATGTGACCCCCACTGAGGGGTCACGGCCCACGGGTTGAGAACCACTGTTTAGAAGCATGCAGCTTCATTCCAAACCTAAATGTTCACAGAATCCTGAGACAGCTGAGTGGGATTTAAAGGTCACAATTAGGCTTCTGTGAGACAATGCACAAGTATTTTTTACCAATTATCCCCAGCTCACCTCCTTTCAGAGATACTTCCCTTTGTGGAAAGGTGGGGCACATGACAATCCTGTCCCCACTGCCCCACTGATTTTTTTTTTCAGACTAGATGTCAGATATTACTCCCAGGCCAGAGCATCTTATTGCCAGGAGCGCCATACTCAAGCGGGGCACAGCATAAACATGTCATCGAACGCAGTGGTTCTCAACCTGTGGGTCGCGAACCCCCCCCCCCAAGGTCATTTATCAGATATCCTGCATAGCAGATACTATTATGACTCATAATAGTAGCAAAACTACAGTTATGAAGTAGCAACAGAAATAACGTTTTGGTTGAGGCTCACCACAACATGACAACCTGTATTCAAGGTTGGCCACATTAGGTAGGTTGAGAACCGCTGGTCTAAGGTTTCCAGTAGCTTGTTACCACAGCCAAACCTCGTGAGAACTGACTGAAACAGGTTCAGACTCCAGGATCATAAACTACCACAGCCCTGGAGATGCCAGGATATTGCTGTTTCCATGGTTACCACCACTGCTGGGACCACAGTATTCTCACACTATGGAGCTGAAGAATGAAGAGTGAGCATACAGCCCGGCTGCTGCCAATATTCACACGTACAGACATGACAAAACTCAGAGGGAAAACGCCCTTTGCCTCCCTTCTGTCTTCAAAGTCTCCAGAGCCTTTGCTCACCAGAACCTAACATAGCTTGGAGAATCCCAGTGACCACAGGCATCGGGAAAGGTGCTGTTAGCTGAAGGTACCTCAGGGCTAAGAAGGTGACAGAAACAGATGCTGAATGCCAATACACAAGATTTAGTTCAAGTTCTTTTTTTGGATTAGCATAAAAATAAGGCATTGAAGTGTGCTCCAAAGACGATCATACCACAGACATCCCAGTCACTCAACATCAGAATCTCCAGGCTTGGGGGTCTGAATTCCAGGCAAGGCCCTCTGCCCCATGTCAAGGGTGATTCGCCCACAAAAGAAAGATTTAAAAAAGTAAAGTCACTCCTACATGAAAATGATTATCTTAATGTTTTAAGTTTTGTATTTCTTAGAGTTTAGTCATATCAAAGTTATAGAACATTAAAATTTCATGTAGAGTCTACAGAAAAATAAAATGCAGGGAGCCCCTTCATTCTATAAGAAGTGTGAAGTTATGAGATTTACTTCTGATTAATTTTTTTAAGGAAACGGACAATCGTGTGAAAGAAATGTCAGAAACTAAAGGAGGGACCAGGCACATGATTCTGGGGTTAAGAGCACTTTCTGTCCTTCTAAAGGACCAAGCAGCTGCCAGCACCCCAGAAGGCATCTCACAGCTGTCTGTAAGTACAGCTCCAAAAGACTTGGCACATCTGGCCTCTACTGGCACCTGCACTCATGTGCATATCCAACACACAGATATAGACACACACACACACACACACACACACACACACACACACACACCTATACATAATTTACAATAATAAAACATTTAAAAAAAAATACCACAGAATCAACTGACCCGAGCTAGTGAGAGATCACTGACTTGAGTCTGACAAATGGGGAACCTGCATAAGACCAAACTAGACTCCCTTAATACAGGTGACAATGGTGTGACTGGGACAGTATATGAGACCACTGGCAGTGGGTCCAAGACCTAACTCTAATGCACAAACTGACTTAGTGGAGCCCATTCTATATGGAGAGAAACCTTGCCCAGCCTAGACACAGGGTTGTGGGAGTGGAGAGGTGCCTTGGGCCTGTCTCAAAAAGATGATGGGACAGACTCAGCAGACTTCCTAGGGGAGGCCTTGACCTCTCTGAGGAGCAGGTGGGAGGGGGGAGTGGGAAGAGCAGGAGGAGAAACTGGGATTGGAATGTAAAAAATAAATTAATTTTTTAAAAAAAGCAAAAAATTTTAAATACCAGATGATGTTCTATTCACCGTCTCCTAACTATTTCCCACAGAAGAGATAGAGCTTAAGAGGGGGAGAGGGGCCTCATTTGAGGGCTGGCCTTAAACTTGCTATATAGCTTGTACCTCCCAAGTGCTGGGATTACAGGTGTATATCACCATATGTCTTTTATGTAGTTCTGGGAATCAAACCCAGGGCCTGGAGCATTCTGGTAAGTGATTGCCAACTGAGTACACCTCTCGCCCACAAACAGCTTTCTAGCAAGCTATGCATGAGTATCCCTTGACTTCACAAATACTATGTTAGTCTACAGTACTCAACTAAAATTTGAGATAACATTTAATATTTGGAAAATTCCACGTTAAAAATCCACATATTGGGTTTCCATTGAAAATTCTGTAGTTCTACACATTTGTTCCAGTACCAGATAACATACCTGGCTCCTCTGAGAAGCCGCTCTAGCTCTTACCTCCTGCCACACACTTGCCCAGGCCCCAGCATCCCTTCGAAAGGTCATCATCCAGTTTGCCACAATCCTTGCACACCGTCAGGGTCGTCTGAAATCTCACCATAAAGGTTGATGACCATTTATCACCCAGCCTGATTCTAATAACTAAATTTTATCTAAAGTGACAAAACCAAGACCAGTGAGGTCTTGTGAGTTCTCACACCTTCCCTTCCCATTTGGTTCTTCCTGCCTGGCCCCTAGGGGTGATTTGCCACGGTGGCCTTCAAGAACCCTGCCGCATTCCTGAGAGACCCTTTGCAGCATATGGCTTGAACGCCAAGTCAAGAGAGCCCCCACCTGGCCAGCTGCAAAATAGCAACCTAGAGGGCTTACTGTCTTCATGTTTACATTCTGGCAGGCAGGACAGTTAACAGTGCTTTTCTATTCAGGATACCACAGCGCCGTGTTTGAGGTAATTAGTTTGGCTCTAAAATTAGCAGTTACATAAAATGTTAATGAACAGCTGTTCCCAATAAACAGGATAAATTGAAATTAATAATTGCCGTATTCATTTAACAAATGAATTACCCACTTTTTAAATACACTGACATACCACGTGTGACCGTCTGCCAAGGGGATCATCCTAAAATTCTTATTCTAGTGACAAAGAGGCAACATGGGAGCCGAATGGGCATGTGCCCACTCCACCTGCTCTTATGCCTCTAACTATAGAAATAAGTAGCTGGTTATACCCAAAACACAGTAAGAGGAATGGAATTTGACTTTTCCCCCATGGTAGGATAAAGCTGTGTTGAATGTTTTTTGAAAGACATCTGATTGGTAACACAACCCACACTACTCAAGGCCTCTGTTGTATTTGGTATACTATTTTGTTATGGCTCTTTAAGGAACCCAACCTATGAAGTATTCCTGACACAAGATACTGTTACAAAGCTAGATGATAAGACCACAGGAAGGGCATGCGCCTTAGAGGGCAGGTGTGGGGGTGGGGCTCTGGGAACGTTATAAAGGAAAAAGCAGACTCCAAGAAACGACACAGCAGAAAAGCTAAGCCTTCACCTGCCACAGCCCCATTCCTCATTTGCACCATGGCCAAGACAATGGCTTTGCCTAATGGAGCTCACCCATTCATGTCCTTGTGGACTTTCAGGCAAGTGCTGTCAAGGGACAAGAAGACAATGGAAGAACTTCTGATGACTTTACTACAGGACCGGAAACATCTGTGGGGACAACTTCCAAAGGAACAATTTTCCCTGGAACCTAGATGTGACTCTAAGCCTGCTATAAGAGGTCCCAATAGAACATTCTGGAAAAGGGACAAATGTAAAGATACTTAGGTAGGAAAGAAACTGGCATATTCCAGCAAGAGGTTCAACACAGTACAAGCTTAACATTATTCTTCACTTGGTTTTTCAAAGCTTGCTATGCATGCCAAGCCAAATAAAAGTGAAGGAAGATAAATTAGGAGGCTCATTTTTTTCTCCCTCTATTTATTTATTTTTCTTATTTACATATTGATCCCAGTTCCCTCTCCACCCCTCCCTCTCTCCCTCTCTTCCACCCTCCCATGCCCACCCCTGCCCACCTTCCCATCCCACCACACACACACACACACACACACACACACACACACACACACACACACACTCCACATGTAGGGTGATGCCTTTCTGGAGGGGTCATCTAAATCTGTCAAGTCATTTGAAGTAGAGACTAGGCCCTCCCTCCTGCCTCTAGGTTAAGGGAGTATCCCTCTATGGGGAACGTGCTCCCAAAATAAATTACAGATGGTAGCTTCCTCATAAGTTGTCTCTACCCAGACAGGGGCCCTTCCCTGCCCTAGGATTTCTAATTGCATGTGGTGTTGATTGTGAAAGGCAAAGTTGTTAGTGGAGAGATGTGCACTGCAGACTCCTCCAGTGAAGAATTGGACCTTCGCCCTTCTTCATTGGCTCCTTCGTCCCAGTCCTTATGCTCAACACATACCGAGATGGGTACCAAGATGCTTTGCATATGTACAGATCCAATAATGGTTTGTGATAACCCTAAACAATCTAATATTTGGAGTAGTTAACAGATCTGGGTCCCAACCTTACCATTTTCTACCTATGCAACCTGGAAAATTTACTTCACCACTTCCATGTAACAGTTTCCAGTGTCTGGATATAGAAAGGAAAGCACCTCCATAGAAAACTTCCAATGGTCTCTTATAAACAACTGGACAAGTTATAGCTCTATATTTTGTATGCTAGCTAACAGTGAGTAGATTGGGAACTATATGCTGAGATCCGAAAACACACTAAACTGTAAAAAACAAGATACAGAGTCATATTTGGTGTAACAAAAATAACACCGTGCACTTCTGTGCACGTTTTCATGTCAAATTCATTGCCTTCACCCTCTGTTTAATAACAACAAGATTTGCATTTGTAGCAATGATTTAGTAACCAGCATCTCTTGCAGCTACATGTGGCCTTTTGACGAATTTCTGCTCAATGAGATATAATCAGATGTGTACATAAATAAGACCCTTGTTCTTTTTTACTATATCTGGTGTACAGAAAGAATGGCTACAGCTTTTATCATCACATTGGAGCAGGTGACCTTACAGATGGGGACAACAGATAATGGATGGAAAACTGGGGCCTGGATCCCTTATAACAACCTGAAGCTACCATCCAGCCCTGAATCTCCTGCTTCCAGATTTTTCCTTACATCTAGCAGAAACTTCTAACTTGCTCAAACTATTGTTATTTGAGATTTCCCCATCTCCTGAAGCCAAATGTAACCCAAAATCTCTAGTCCACAAGATACACTAATATCAGTTGTAACCTCTGGGAACAGGGGAGGGTTGTAATTACAAAGAAATACAAAGAAAATACGGCTGTTTTTCCTACTTTTAGGAAAAACTGTTCAGAGACAGCAACTGTCCAAGTAAAATTTGATTTTAAAGGAAAAAGAAACTCGTGTGTTAAGCAAGAGGCATTTTTTTTTCTTAACAGCAGCAGGTGGGACTTTTGGACTCCAGACCTCCAGAGCTGCTTTTCCTCACTCTCGGCAGCAACTGTGTAAGGGCCAGGCCATTTTAGCTAACATGGCTTCTTCTAGGTCAATGGTTCTCAACCTATAGGTCACTACCCACTCGGGGTCAAACAACCCTTTAACTAAGACCATCAGAAAACACAGATATTTACATTGTAATGCATAACAGTAGCAAAACTACAGGTATGAAGCAGCAATGAAAATGATTTTATGGTTGGATATGGCCACATGAGGAACTGTATTAAAGGGTCACAACATTAGGAAGGTTGAGAATCACTGGTCTAGATGAATCCAGCTGAGGGGTTTGTACAGCTCTGTAGCCATCGAGCCAGAAGCCCAGGACACCAGGTCTGGGTTTTGACTACCTTCCCTGTCACACAGTTCTTTTTTCTTTCATGATCGTATAGACAGAGAGTGGAGGAGGACGGTTCCCAGCAGGCATTCTCCCGAGTATATATAAGTCAGATGAGGCCACTCTACCCTGTGTCATCCAAGGGTAAGACTGCTAAGAACGCTGAACTCCACATCCTAATGGTCTCATGCTATCTTCCAAATACTAGAGATGCGGGCAGGTAACAGGCCACTGCTAGAGGGACAGAGGAGGAATGTGAGGTGTGCCACTAAGAGATCAACTACAAGTTCTAGTCACATCCACCTCTTCATCAGCAAGAAGCTCATATGTATTGATGAGACAGAAAAGGCTTTTCCTAATGACAGTGAATGAACCCTGACTTGTTAGCCCCCAAGGGTCCAGCCGTGTCCTTTTCTCTGCCACATCTGGAGAGTTGGCCCAACAGACAGGTCATGGCATGAGCTGGCTGCTGTCATCGGAAATCAGTCTTCCCAATCTTAAATGCCATTCTCCTATTTCAGAGCAACCAGGTCCCAATTTGTCCCAGTCACCCAAACCAATCACTGTCTGCCCACCACCCCCTCCTACTTATGGCTTTTCCCCACATCCATCCAGAAAGCACAAGCCATACAGTAATTCCTATATGTTGCCACTTTCCAATATCAATCTCCCCTAATATTCCATCTTTTTTCTTTTTTAAAGTTATTTATTAGTAGGTTTATATTAAAATTCTTAACTTCATGTGAATATTTATAATTTTCTAAAGAATGGCATTCTTTTTAAACTGAGCTTTGTAACAATGTATGAATCAGAAAAATGTATTTTTATCTTCCTAACATCTTAGGTTTGGGGTTTGTTACTGATGCTGTTGATGTTGCTGTAGCTGCTGCTGTTGTTTTAAACCATGGCTTTAAAAGCAGCCAGTTACATTTTTTTTAATGATTCTTTGAAAATTTTGCATCATGCACTCCAATCCCACTCATCTCCAGTCCCTTTGTGCCCTCCCCTCACTCTCATAGTGCTCCACCCACAAAGGGAAGCTTCAAAATAAAAACAAGATGATAATAAAGAAAACTATTGGATTCTTAAATTTTCTACTAGTAAACAGCCATTATTGGACTGGCTGAACTATAGCCTGTAAACCACTTTAATGATTCCATAGGTAGACAGATAGAAGATAGGCTGTAGATTGATTCTAGACAGACAATAGATAAGATAAATGAGAGAGAGACGATATAATATATATATATATATATATATATATCAACTCTGTTCCCCTAGAGAGCCCTGACTAATACCTTCCAGGCTGTGTTCTACCCATTTAAAGTGAATGTTTAAAATATCAACTTTATGGGGCTGGAGAAATGGCTCAGCAATTAAAACAGTTTGCTGCTCTTCCAGAGGACCCAAAATCAATTCTCAAAATCTATGTTCTGGACAGCTCACAGGTGCCTGTAACTCCAGTTCCAGAGGATCCAATATTATGTTCTGGGCCTCATGGGAACATGCAACACATGGAATATACTCTCTCTCTCTCTCTCTCTCTCTCTCTCTCTCACACACACACACACACACACACACACACACACACACACACAAATTTAATAAAGTATATATTTTTATTTCAATTTTATGCTGGGTACAATGGTGCACACATCTGTCATCCTTACACTTGAGAGGTAGAGGCAGGAATATCCAGAGTCCTGAGCTAGCCTGGGCTATAAGAGACCATGTCTTTTAGAATCAAAAGACAACAAAAAAGATGAAAAAAAAATCAACTTTATGTCTAACACAAAACCTGCTGCTTTAAATCAGGTCTTACAGTGCCTATTTTATCGGGGTCTCCTTCTTCCTTCATCATCTCCAAACAAAAAGCACATGCATAAGCACAACCATGGCATCCTGTTCTACACCAGCAATGTCTGTGCCACAGCAATGGAAGTTTCACCCAGAGCCCTAATGGGATATACCTAAATAGTGTTGTTCTAAAGCTCATAATTGGCAGGGAACAAAGGGTCTAGAGGGAATGCAAGCACTCAGGTAAACCAGGTTACATAACTGTCAGCTAGTCTGTAAAGAATTCCAGCTTACAGACATCAAACACCTGACCCACCTATGCCTACTGGGAGAGTAGCATAGAGAGAGAGAGACTCCATCTGCACCCACTGGAAGAAGTGATGGGAAGACGGCAATACAAGAAAACACCTAACAATAGAAAGACAAGCATGGCACCACCAGAATCTAGGGACTCTTAAACCAACTAGACCTGAACACACCAAAGCAGATGAAGCAGAGGAAAACAACCTAAAAAAATAACTTCATAAAAATGAAAGAGGCCCCCAAAGATGATATGATAAAAATCCCTTAAAGAAATGGGGGGAAAAACAAAAAATTGGAAGAATTGAACAAATCTCTTAAAGAAAAAAACAAGCAGGTGAAGGAAACAGTTCAAGAATTGAAAACTGAAATAGAGACAATTAAGAAAACACAAACTGAAGGAATGCTGGAAATAGAAAAACTGAGCATATGATCAAGAACTACAGATGCAAGCATAGCCAACAAAACACAAGAAATGGAAAAGAGAATCTCAGGTGCTGAAGATAAACTAGAGGAAATAGATTCATAGACCAAAGAAAATCTTAAATCCAACAAATCCTTAACACAAAACATCCAAGAAATGTGGCTCACCATAAAAAGACCAAACCTAAGAATAATAGGCATAGAGGAAGGCAAAGAAGCCCAGTTCAAAGGTGCAGAAAACATATTCAACAAAATCATTGAAGAAAACTTTCCCAATCTGAAGGACATGCCCATGAAAGTACAAGAAGCATACCAAACACCAAATAGACTGAACCAAAGTAAAAAGACCCCTCAACACATAATAAAACACCTAACATACTAAGAGCAGTGAAGGAAAAAGGACAGGTAATATATAAAGACACACTTATCAAATTACACCTGACTTCTTTCTCCATGAAAACTCTCAAGGCCAGAAGAACCTGGATAGATGTTTTACAAGTACTAAGAGTCCACAGATGCCAGCCCAGACTACTACAACCAGCAAAACTCTCAATCATTATAGATGGAGAAAACAAGATATTCATTGACAAAGCCAGATTTTTCACAATACATATCCACGAATCCAGCCATACAGAAAGTTCTGGAAGGAAAACTCCAATCCAAGGAAGTTAACTACACTCACAAAGACATAAGCAATAGATAATCCCACTTCACCAGAACAAAAAGGATAAAGCAGGGCATATATATTCACAATACCACCGCCAACAACGAATCTAAAACAAGCATAAACAATCAATGGTCCTTATTTTCCCTCAACATTAATGGTCTTAACTCGCCTATAAAAAGACACAGGTAACAGAATGAATACAAAGACAGAATCCATCCTTCTGCTGCATATAAGAAACACACCTAAGTTCAAAGATAGACATTACCTCATGGTAAAGGGTTGGGAAAAGATCTTCCAATCAAATGGACCCAAGAAGCAAGCAGTTGCAGCTATCCTAATATCTAACAAGTTAGACTTCAAACCAAAATCAAAAGAGATGAAGACAGATGGTCATTTCGTATTGATCACAGGAGAAATCCTTCAGCACAAAGTCTCAATTCTGAACATCTATCCCCTAAATACAAAGGCACCCACATTTGTAAAAGAAATGCTACTAAAACTCAATGCTCACATAAAACCTCACATACTCATAGTGGGAGACGTCAACATCCCACTCTCACCACTAGACAGGACCACCAGTCAGAAACTTAAGAAATAAAAGAACAGAAGTTATGTCTCAATTGAGTTTAATAGACATCTATAGAACATTCCATCCAAACACAAAAGAATATACCTTCTTCTCTGCTCCACATGAAACCTTCTCTAAAATTGACCACATACTAGGGGACATAACAAACCTCAACACAAACAAAAAAAACTGGAATAGTCCCCTGTATCATATCAGACCACCATGCTTTAAAGTTGGAATTCAATGACACAAATTTCAGAAACCCTACAAATGCATGGAAACTGAACAATGTGCAATTGCACCATACCTGGGTCAAAGAAATAAAGAAATTAAGGACTTCCTACAATTCAACAAGAATGAGGACACAACATACCTGAACTTATGGAACACCTTGAAAGTAGTGCTATGAGGGAAGTTCATTGCACTAAGTGCCCATATGAAGAAAACAGAGGATAGTTACATTAGAGAATTAACAGCACAACTGAAAGCCATAGAACAAGAAGAAGCAAACTAACCCCGGAAGAGTAGACGCCAGGAAATAATCAATTTGAGGCTGAAAACAATAAAGTAGAAATCAGGACAAAAAAAAAAAAAAATCAATGCAACAAAGAGTTAGTTTTTTGAGAAAATCAACAAGATAGATAAACCTTTATCCAAACTAACCAAAAAGCAGACAGAGAACATGCAAATTAACAAAATCAGAAACAAAAAGAGGGACATAACAATGAACACTGAGGAAATCCAGACAATTTTCAGGTCATACTTTGAAAACCTGTATTCCATAAAATTTGAAAAGTCAAAGGAAATGAACAAATTTCTGGATAACTATCACTTACCAAAATTAAATTAAGAACAGAAAAACAACTTAAATAGACCTATAACCCCTAATGAAATAGAAGCTGTCATCAAAAGCCTCCCAACCTACCAACCAAAAAAAAAAAAAAAAAAAAAGCCCAAGGCCAGATGACTTCAGTGCAGAATTCTACCAAAAATTAAAAGAAGAGCTAATACCAATACTCCTCAAATTGTTCCACACAACCACACAATAGAAACAGAAGGTTCATTACCAAACTCTTTTTAGGAGGCCACAATCACCTTGGTACCCAAGCCACACAAAGACACAGCTAAGAAAGAAAACTATAGACCAATATCCCTCATGAACATTGATGCAAAAATACTCAATAAAATACTGGCAAACCGAATCCAAAAACAAATCATCCACCATGACCAAGTAGGCTTCAACCCTGGGTTGCAGAGATGGTTTAACATACGAAAATCTATCAATGTGATCCACCATATAAACAAACTGAAAAGAAAAGCCACATGATCTTCTCACTAGATGCTGGAAAAGCCTTCCACAAAATTCAACACCCTTTCATGATAAAGGTCTTGGAGAGATCAGGGATAACAGGAACATACCTAAACATAATAAAAGCAATATACAGTAAACCAACAGCCAACATCAAACTGAATGGAGAGAAGCTTAAGGCGATTCCTCTAAAATCAGGAACAAGGCAAGGTTGCCCTCTCTCTCCATATCTCTTCAATATTGTACTTGAAGTTCTAGCTAAAGCAATAAGACAACAAAAGGAGATCAAGGGGATACAAATTGGAAAGGAAGAAGTCAAACTGTCTCTATTTGCACATGATATGATAGTTTACATAAGGAGCCTAAAAAACTCTACCAGGGAACTCCTAGAGCAGATAAACACCTTCAGCAAACTAGCACAATACAAGTAAACTCAAAAAAATCAGTAGCTCTACTATAAGCTCTACTATATACAGACGACAAAGGGGCTGAAAAAGAAATCAGATAAACATCACCCTTTATAACAGCCACAATCAACATAAAGTATCTTGGGGTAATGCTTACCAAACAAGTGAAAGACCTATATAGCAAGAACTTTGTGTCTTTAAAGAAAGAAATTAAAAAGATACCAGAAAATGGAAAGATCTCCCATGCTCTTGGATAGGTAGAATAAACATAGTAAAAATGGCAATCTTGCCAAAAGCAATCTACAGATTCAATGTGATCCCCATTAAAATTCCAGCACAATTCTTTATTGACCTTGAAAGGATAATAATCAACTTTATATGGAAAAACAAAAGACCCAGAATAGCCAAAATAACCATGTACAATAAAAGAACTTCAGGAGGTATCACCATCCCTGACTTCAAGCTCTATTATAGAGCTATCTGAAAACAGCTTGATATTGACACAAAAATAGACAGGTAGACCAATGTAATCGAATCGAAAATCCTGATATTAACCCACACATCTATGAAAGCCTGATTTTTGACAAAACAGCTAAAATATACAATGGGAGGAGGAAAGCATCTTCAACAAATGGTGCTGGCACAACTGGATGATGGTGTGTAGAAGACTGAAGATAGACCCATGTCTATTGCCATGCACAAAGCTCAAGTCTAAATGGATCAAAGACCTGAACATAAATCCAGACACACTGAACCTCTTAGAAGAGAAAGTAGGAGGTATGCTAGAATGAATTGGTACAGGAGACCGCTTCCTGAACATAACTCCAGTAGCATAGACACTGAGATCAACAACTAATAAATGCACAGACACTAAGATCAACAATTAATAAATGGGACCTCCTTAAACTGTGAAGCTTCTGTAAGGCAAAGGACACAGTTGACAAGACCAAATGGCAGCCCACAGACTGGGAAAAAATATTCACTAATCCTGCATCTGACAGAGGGCTGATCTCCAAAAGACACAAAGAATTCAAGAAACTAGTCACCAAAACACCAAATAACCCTATTAAAAATGGGGTACAGAACTGAATAGAGCATTCTCAATAGAGGAAATCAAAAAGGCTGAAAGACACTTAAGAAAGTGCTCAGCATCCTTAGCTATCAGGGAAATGCAAATCAAAACAACTCTGAGATACCATCTTACTCCTGACAGAATGGCTAAAATCAGAAACACCAATGACAACTTATGCTGGAGAGGATGTGGAGAAATGGGAACACTCCTCCACTGCTGGTGGGAATGCAAACTTGTACAGCCATTTTGGAGATCAGTAAGGTGGTTCCTCAGGAAAATGGGGATCAGTCTACCACAGAACCCAGCAATCCCCCTCTTAGGCATATACCCAAATGACCCACATTCATGCAACAAAGACATGTATTCAACTATGCTCGTAGCAGCATTATTTGTAATAGCAAGAACCTGGAAGCAACCTAGATGCCCCTCAACTGAAGAATGGATAAAGAAGATGTGGCACATTTACACAATAGAATACTACTCTGATGAAAAAAAAAAAAAAAAAACAGTGGAATCTTGAAATTTTCGGGCAAATGGATGGAACTTGAAGAAACCATCCTGAATGAGGTAACACAGTCACAAAAAGAGGAACATGGTATGTACTCACTCATATATGGATTTTAGAGCAAAGGATCACCAGCCTATAACTCACACTGCCAGAGAAACTAGGATACAAGAGATTCATATAAGGTCCCTCACAGAAGGGGAAAGGGACAAGATCTCCTGAGCATATTGGGAGTGGTGGGAGGGGGCAGTGAGTGGAGAGGGAGCTAGGATAAAGAAGGGGAGGAAAGGAAAGCACGTGGGACTAGGAAGATTGAGTCAGGGGAAGAATAGACGAGAGGAGAGAGAGAGACAGAGACAGAGAGAGACCATAAAAGAGGGAGCCACTATAGGTTTGAAGAGAAAACTGACTCTAGAGAAATGTCCAGAGACCTACAAGGATGACCCCAACTAACAATTTGAGCAACAGTGGAAAGGCTACTATAATTGCTCTTCCCTGATAATGAGATTGATGACTAACTTATCCACCATCATAGACACCCACAGTTAAACACTGAGCTGAACTGGAATCCAAATGCACAGAGGGAGGACAAGACCAGGCTACAGAAACCCACAGAGACAGCTGACCTAAACAAGCAGGAGCTAATGGACCCCCAGACTAATAACTGGGAGTCCAGCTTTGAACTGACTCAGACCCCCTGAACATGGGTGTCAGTTAGAAGGCCTGGGCAATCTAAGGGACCTCGACAGTGGAACCAGGATGTATCCCTGGTGCAGGAAAGGACTTCATTCCCCATGGAGGGATACTCCCTTAACCTAGAGGCAGAAGGGAGGGCCTAGTCCCTGCTCCAAATGACTTGACAGACTTTGTTGACCCCTCCTGGAAGGCATCACCCTCCCTGTGCAGTGGGGGGGGGTGTGATGAGATGGGACGGGGATGGTCAGGCGGGCATGAGAAGGTGGGAGAAAGAGAGGGAGGGAGGGAGAGAGGGAGAGGGAACTGGGATCAATATGTAAAATAAGATAAATAAATACATAAAAAGTTCCAGCTTATTTTTAGTTGAAAAGAAAATGCTTTAATACAATAAATTCTGATCATACTATCTCCTCCTCCAACTCCTCCTAGATCCTCTCCTTTACTCCTTTTCTTTCTTAAAAGAGAGAGAGAGAGAGAGAAACAGGAAACTCATATACACACACCCATCAAAGAAACACAAAAATGCACAAACAAAAGACCAATAGCCAAACAAAACAACCTGAGACAAAAAGTCTACAAAATAATACTGAGTTCATTTTGAGTTAGCCAACTAGTTCTGGGCATGGTTAATACCCCTTAAGTGTGGTTAATATACTCAGTGAGACGCCATTGGCGAAAATTGAGTTTTCCTTTGCCTGTGGTACCAATTGGGCATAGCTTCTGGGTTAGGGGTAGGAGCCTGTGTCCACTTCCCCATTTCAGTCCTGGGATCACATCTGGCTTGAACTTTTGCAAGTCTTATGCATGCTGCCGAGTTTCTTTGAATTCATATGTGCCTCTATTGCGTCTGTTGTTTCCTTGGAGCCATCCATCACCTCGTGTTCTTACAATCTGTCTACATTCTCTTCCACATAGATCCCTGACCCCTGGGGGGACCTCTGATGAAGACATTCTATTTATTCCTGAGTGAGAGCTCTACCTTGATCCTAATGTAGAAGTTGAAGAGGGTGAAGGGAAAAAACACGGAAGCAAGAAAAACTTTGTCAGATCTGAGTGTTGAAAGATGGTCCGATTGCATGCGGAAATACAGACAGACCTTTCAGGGGTGACAGAGCCCTGTGTGAGAGCAAGCTCATGCAAGGCCCAGAGGTGTACTATAGTTCCCAAATCAAAAGTCAAACAACGATGCTAAGGAGTGTGGATACTACCAGGAAATAAAGCAGACTAAGTCAAACCACCTGACAATGCCCCTCCATTCCCCTCCAATAGGCACAGTGACAGACTTATGACAAGTGCCCACAAAATAACATGTTCCTTGATGAAAGGTTTTCATCTAATGAGCAGGCTAGATTCCAAGATAAATCTATCATCAACTTGAAATTTTAATCCCAATGGAAGAGGTGGTGATTTTCCCCCAAGAATGATCAGCGTTGTCTTTGTCTCCTGTACCCTCATCTTCACCATGGAATATCCCATTATAAAAAGAGACAAATAGCTTGAAAGGCCCACACGGCAGTGACCAGGACCAAAATGCATTATATATGCATTTGGAGCCCATTATTGTGTAAATTTCATAAGATACTAATAAATGTATAGACTTATTAAAACTAATTTTAAATGGAGTGGCAAATTCGGGCCATGGCAAATTCGGGCCATTTGCAGCATCCCTCAGAGGTTCTATATCTTGGCAGACAACAGACCAAAAAGCAATGCACTTGCAAAATAAGTCCACTTGTTTTTATTCTAAGCTTCAGAGATGTTTAAAAGAAATTAGGCACTGCTCTTAGAGTATCAGAGAAGTTTGGATGTTTTCTTCTCTTGGTGCATCAGAAGCACCAGCAACCCTGGGCCTTCTTCCCACAGAAACCAACCAGCACCAAGAACAATCAGGCGTGCCTAACCGTCTACCTCTGTAGACACTTGCACAGCTTCTGCCTTATCCTCAGCCAGGAGTGGCATTTACTCTGCTTCCCTCTGCTGGCCAAATCCTGAAACTGCAGAAAACTACCAAATTTCTCCAGCCTGTTTATTAAGAGCAGGAAACAGACCTTTGCCACTGGAAAATCAAATTCATCTCTATTCCCGACCTTCTCCCAGAAGCAGGTAACACATGTTTGAGAAACACAAATGGGACTTAACCACCTCAAAAGTGAAAAGGGGGTGCCGAGGACTGACTTCCCTTGTACTCTGTAGGCTTATTTGTGAATTCAGGATTGCTTTATATAGCACTTTTTGTTTTCCCACACACATTTAAAATATTAAATAATTTCCTCACCATGTTTCTAAATATGATTAAAATAGTTTTTGAAACATGGTTTTGCTACATAGCCCTGGTTGATGTGAAACTCTCTATGTAGGCCAGACTGTCTTGAATTCACACAGATCCACCTGCCTCTGCTTCCCAAGTCCTGGGATTAATGGCATGGGCCACCATGTCTATATAGTTACTGTATTAAGTCAGTCCTGAAGTATCCATGAATTACACTGTTCTTGTCTAAGATTTTGATGTTAGATTCCTTATCCTAACATGGTACTCATAGCAGCCATAGAAGAGCTAAAAAAGCACACAGGGGACAGAGGAGAGGAGAGGAGAGGAGAGGAGAGGAGAGGAGAGGGGAGGAGAGGAGAGGGAAGGAGAGGGGAGGGGAGGAGAGGGGAGGAGAGGGGGAGGAGAGGAGAGGGGGAGGAGAGGAGAGGAGAGGGGAGGGGAGGGGAAGGAAGGAGAGGAGAGGGGAGGGGAGGGGAGGGGAGGGGAGGGGAGGAGAGGGGAGGAGAGGAGAGGGGAGGGGAGGGGAGGGGAGGGGAGGAGAGGGGAGGGGAGGGGAGGGAGGAGGAGGGGAGGGGAGGAGAGGAGAGGAGAGGGGGAGGGAGGGGGAGGGGGAGGGGAGGGGAGGAGAGTGAAGGAGAGGGGAGGAGAGGGGAGGGGGGAGGAGGAGAGGGGGAGGGGGGAGGGGAGGAGAGGGGGGGGGAGGGGAGGGGAGGAGAGGGGAGGGGAGGAGAGGAGAGGAGAGGAGAGGGGAGGGGAGGGGAGGAGAGGGGAGGGGAGGAGAGGGGAGGAGAGTGAAGGAGAGGGGAGGAGAGGGGAGGGGAGGAGAGGGGGGGGAGGGGAGGGAGGGGAGGAGAGGGGAGGGTAGGGGAGGGGAGGAGAGGGGGAGGGGAGGGGAGGGGAGGAGAGGGGGAGGGGAGGGGAGGAGAGGGGAGGGGAGGAGAGGAGAGGAGAGGAGAGGGGAGGGGAGGGGAGGAGAGGGGAGGGGAGGAGAGGGGAGGAGAGTGAAGGAGAGGGGAGGAGAGGGGAGGGGAGGAGAGGAGAGGGGAGGGGAGGAGAGGGGAGGAGAGGGGAGGAGAGGCTGGGGATTGGGGAGAAGGAGAGGGAAAGCAAAGGGGAAAGGGAAGGGAGATAAAAGGAAAGGGGAAAATAAGGAAAAGAAAACAAACTGGTGGTTTGAAAGAAAATGGTCCCCAAAGAAGTGGCACTGTTAGGAAGTGTGGCCTTGTTGGAGTAGGTACCATCTTGTTGCAGGAAGTGTGCCACTGTGGAGGAGGGCTTTGAGGTCTCATATGCTCAAGCCAAGCCCTGTGTTCTGCAAGCCAAGATGTAGGACACTCAGTTACCTTTCCAGCACCATGTCTGCCTGCACACCACCATGCCCCATCACAAAACTCCTGAAGATGTAAGCCACCCCAATTAAAAGTTGTTCCTTGTAAGAGTTGCCATGGTCATAGTGTCTCTTCACAGCAATAGAAACCCTAAGACAGGCAGTCACCAGCAGCACTCAGGAAGAGCTCCACTGCTGTGTTACTACAAAGGAAACCCTCCAAGCACACAGAGCAGCCACCACCAAATAGGGCATTCCCAATCTGCCGGCAAAGATTTTATAACCATACCAACTCAGTTCACTTTGACCAGTATACTTTGATAGATCCATTCAGTTAGATAGCTCTCTTGTGTTTCAGATCCCCATTTAACCCCCACTCTCCCACACAGCAGCTGGAGCAGCCCAAGACACAAAGCACCAAGCTTATTTCCTGCATCCCAACTGGAAAGTGATGCTCACCAAGTGCACCTAAGCAAAGGATCCCAGGGCATCAACTAGCTGTGATCAGTGAACTGAGAATGATCACTCTTACAGAAGTTCGGCTTCAGTCATTTTGAACACAACTTGGAACCCCAGCAAAATCCTTTCCCACAGATTAATGAGTGCAAAAGGAGAAATGGTTTGTGTTCTACATGCATGTGTCTACAGTTTAAAGGTGGTCCCCGTGGGGGATAAAACAGTTTCCTAACCTTTGCTTTTGTCTCTCCCCTGCATGTGCAGTAGTGTTTTCTATGGGTTGCATGATCTGGGACTCTGCAACAGATACTGCGCAAGATAGGCTTTTTAAACACTTGAAAGAACACAAAACAGTTTGACTTTCACTTAATGCTTCTTGAAATCCTAATTGCTTATTATGAAAACTTCATTACTTGTTTTAATCTATAGTGGGTGGCTTGTTACTTTTTAAAATTTTTACAAATTGTCTGTGTATGTCTGAGCATGAGCTTGTGCATATGAGTGCAGTACCTTCAGAAGCCAGAAGAGGGTGTCTGATTCCCTGCCCACAGGAGTTAACAGGTGGTTGTGAGCTTCCTGCCTTGGGTGCTAAGAATTCAATTCAGTACACAATCTTAACTGCTGAGCCATCTCTCCGGCCCCTTGTTGTTAGTTTCAAATGAACCAACAACTCCTCCAGTTTTGGCTTCTAATCAAATATTAGAAGATGTAACCAGAGCCAGGAATGGAGAGCTGAAGGCCACCCTCAGCTACACAGCAAGTTTAAGGTCACATGAGGCCCTGCCTCAGAATTGTGAGTGCAAACACAGTGCCAGCCTGGATGGCACACACGAATGCATAAAGCAATGTGATGTACACACACCATGGGGTTTTCCTTAGCCACAGAAGAATGAAATAATGTCCCCTTAGGCAGGTGACTGGAACCGAATGTCACCAATTAGGAGGTATGGCCTTTGATTCTATTTTGCTCACGATGCTGCCCAGTGTTTCAGTCCATTGTCTGTTGCCTTCTGATAAAGATGTAGCCAGCACCATGTCTGCCTGCACACCACTGTTCTCCCCACCATGATAATGAACCAAACTTCTGAAACTGTAAGAGAACCACTCCAATGAAATGTTTTCCTCTGTAACAGTTGCCACACATGGTCATGGTGTCTCTTCCCAGCAATAGAAACCCTAAGACAATATTATAATCTATTATTTTGTATGCTAACTGAAAAATAAAACTATTGGGGGGAACAAATCAATCATTAATTAAAATAACAGAATAAGAAAGGAAATGCTCCATATGTTGCTTAGAATGTAGTGATTCCTCACTAAACCTTGGTGGCAATGGTGGGGTTGGCTGTCTGCCAATAAATGCAGAGGCTAGTATTCATCCATCACAGTTAAGAAAACTGAGGTACATATGTTACCCGATTTCCCATAGCTGGTGAAGTAGTGATAGCATCCAACCCAATGCTAAGTCTACAATCCATGCAGCAAACACTTCTGAGGTGAGAGCCTGTGCTCATCAAGTGTGGGTTCCTACTCGGGAGGTTTGTGTGGATCCTGAGACCGTGTCCAACAAGATGCCAAGCCAGGTTGCTGCCGCCCTCAAACCACAGTGATGTCATAAATGTTTTCTAACCTGTGGAACGGATGGAGGATGTGTGAGGTTGAGGAGGTGATGGGGGAGGTGGAAATATGGGGGTGTGGGGGTGTAGGCACACGTTGGAAACACACCCAAGTCGGAGGAGAGCTTTGTGAAGTTGATTCTCTTCCTCCGCCATCTGGGCCTCACGTTAACCCATATGTTCCTTTTCCTGTCTATAAACATTCTTACACTGATTAAAAACTCTTCAGTAGCTCCATTTATGTCCCATTTGATAGACCCAAGTGTTCTCCAGACCTCTCCTTTCATGCTACTCAACCACACTTCAAGCCGCCTTCCATTTCGGCAGTAGTATTTTAAATCGTCACAAGGGGGCGCCGCTCACTAATCTCAGGCTTCACTGAAGCGCTCTCTGGGATGCTGGGTGATTGTGCAATTACTTGAACACAATAACAAAGAAAGGAAGCCGGGAAAACAAAAGGTAGAACGCTATTTGAGTCCTACCAAGGATCTTGGGCTGCATGCCCTGCTCTTGTGTCGCTGCCTTTTCTCTCCATCTTTAGAAATGGCAGAATCATTGCGATTGGGACAAAAAGAAAAAAAAAAAAAAAAAAAAAGCTTTTAATGCCTTGCCATTGACGTCTAACATCATTTGCTGTTTTAAGGTAAAGATTCTCCGTTCTAAGGGATAATCACTGTTTCTGAGCAAGGAATATACCCAGCATTGACAGGGTGTCTCATGTTGGTAACATGAGATCCTTAAAGAATACTCGCGTCTTCCCTGGCCCACCCCTTGGCTCTCACATTCAGAGAAGAGGACGCTGTCCCTTTAAAACTGTGTGCATCATCGATATTGACAGCATGGAAGAGGAAGGAAGAGGATCAAGAGTTCAAGGTAACCCTCAGCTACATAGCAAGAAGTCTGAGTCTAGCCATCTTTAAAAAACAAAAGTTACCTACAACAGGAAGAGAAAAAGAAAATTTACAATCTTGTTGAAACAAGATAAAAAAAAAAGACAGGAAACTTGGGACATGGGGGAAAGGTGACCTTCACCCTCCAGGCTGTCTGAATCATCGTCTAAGAGTCAAGAATTCCAGCACAACTACATTTGCTGTGAAGATTGCAGACACAGAGACTACCAATCGTTTTATATACTGATATGCTAAAATAGCAATGAACCAGGCCTAAGACCTGTCCTAGACAGCAATACTGTTGTGATGCAACATCAGGACCAAAAGCAACTTGGGGAAGAAAAGGTTTGTTTTGACTTACATCGAATTTCAAGGCAGGAACTCAAAATGGACAGAAACGTGGAGGCAGGAACTGATGCAGAGGCCATGGAGGAGTGCTGCTTACTGGTTTGTTCCTCATGGCTTGCCCAGCCTGCTTTCTTGTAGACCCCAGGAGCAACAGCCCAGGTGTGGGCCCATCTACAGTCAACTGGGCTCTCCTCTGTCAATCACTAGTTAAGAAAATGCTTCCCAGACAGTGGCTTTAATCCTAGCACTTGGGAGGCAGAGACAGGAGACAGGTGGATCTTTGAGTTCCATGACAACTTGGTCTACAGAATGAGTTCCAGGACAACCAGGAATACACAGAGAAACCTTGTCTCAAAACAAACACACAAACCAGAAGAGGGAGAGGCTTGCCTACAGCCCATTTATGTAGGCATTTTCTCAAGTAAGGTTCCCTCCTCTCAGATGCCTCTTAGCTGTGTCTAGCTGTGTCAAGTTGACATAAAACTAGCCAGCACAACTAACCCCTTGTCAACTTGACTCACAAACACATCACTGTTAAGCCACAACCTTTCCTTTCTTGTTCATCCCCAAGATCACATATTAATAAAGACATCACAATATAAAACATTTTATATGCATAAAAAGTCCCACAGCCTTACAAAGTCGAACACATCAATGGGTGTCTCTTTTAAAATACCCAGTTTTGTTTTGTTTTGTAAATCTCAAGTCTCCGTGAAACAATCTCTTTTTTAACTATTTAAGTGTCTCAGCTGTGTGCGCCTGCAAAACCAAAAAATAAATAAATAAACAAAAATAAAAAAATAAGTGAAAAACATGCTCACTTCAAGAAGGAAGAACCAGGCACAGTCAAATTCAAAGCAACTTGCCCAGTGTACATAACTCATTGCCCACTCTCTGGGATTTACTCACAGCTTCTGGGCTCCTCTGAAGGGCTTAGGTCACTTCCCTGGTTCCACCCTCTGCAGCTCACACAGCTTCTCTTTCCATCTGTGGCAGGCTCCAAGCCACCACCGCTGCCATTCTTGATAGTCATCCCATGGTACTGGTATCTCCAAAATGCTGGGGCCTCTGCGGCAACAGGCCTGCATGCTCGCCAATAGCCTGTCCTGGGCTCTCTTCAACGCACCAATCCTGAGCTTCTCTCTATGACCCCTTTAGTCTGGGATTTCAACTTCTACTGAGAATGCACCTTCTCCATTGACCTGCCCTGGCCTTGCACAATGCCGAGCTTCAGCTGCTTTTCATGACCCCTTAATGCCATCAAAACCAGTACCACCTGGGTGATTTTTAAATACCAGTTAAGCTGCCACCAGTACCACCTGGGTGACTTACACTGCCAGTGCAAGTTACAACCTTGGCCACTAACTCTGAGGAAACACTTCCAGATTACATCTCAGTGAAGCTGGATATATATATATATATGTATATATATATATGTGTGTGTGTGTGTGTGTGTGTGTGTGTGTGTGTGCTCTTTTGTTAATCTCAGTGAATTGTTCAGCCCTAGCTAAGCAGAACCACAGGTTCTCAACTCAAAACGATAGAGTCCACAACTAACTCCCCAACTTCCCTCTGGAACCTCACAAGCCAAGCCTTCACTGTCTGCACTGCCCCCAAAATTCTTATCTTCCAAGTTCACCAAGCTTTAAACAATCAAAAGCTTTTCTAACCCCAAGTTCCAAGTCCTTCCACAATCCTCCCAAAAACAACGTGGTCAGGTCTCTCATAGTAATATCCCACTATTCTGGAACCAATGGCTGTCCTAGTTAGTGTGATGAAACACCATGGCCAAAAGCATCTTTGGAAGGAAAAGTTTAATTTAGCATACACTCATAAGTCATACTTCAACACTGAGGGAAGTCAGAGCAGGAACTCAAGGCAGGAACCTAGAGTCAGGAGCTAAAAGCAGAAGCCATGAAGAAACATGCTTACTGACTTGCTTTCCATGGCATGTTCTGATGGGAGATGTCATTCTGTATATATTTCTCATACTGGGTTAATGAATAAAGCACTGTTGGCCAATAGGAAAGGAAGATAGGAGGGACTAGGAGACAAGGAGGAAATAGGAAGGAGGAAGGAGGAGCCAAAATGGAGAGTCGGGAGAAAGCAGTATGCTAGCCGGCTCCCGGGTAAGAGAAATACATAGATCAGCAGAAATGGGTTAATAATTAAGGCAGAGCTAGCCGATAAGAAACAAGTAACCGGGCCAACAGCATTGTATCAAATACAGAGTCTCTGTATTATTTGGGGCTGGCGCGACGGCAGGACAAGACTCGGCGGCGGGCGGAAAAAACCCTACTCACTGTTCAACCTGCTTTCTTATGCTACCTAGGCCTACCCACACAGGGATGGCACTACCTGACCACCCATACCAATCATCAATTAAGAAAACGCACCACTGGCTTGCCTACAGACCAGTCTAGTGGGGGCATTTTCTCCATTGAGGTTCCCTCTAACAAAATGATGCTAGCCTGTGCCACGTTGTCATAAAATTTCCTCTCACACTCATTTTCAGAGAAACCCACAAGCAGAACTGTTGCCTGTTGCCAGTGAAGCCATCCAACTTCCCTGCTTCCCTCTAATCTAGTTTTACCTTACCAATTATTATATCCATCTTCGGTGGCCTTCAGGGAGCAACATGTGACCCTATATAGTTTCCTTAGCAACCCTTTGAAGATAACCTCAAGATCTCCAAAATGGTCTCTATAGCTAAAAGCAGTGAGGCTGCCCGGGCGGAGAAGCCCACAGCATGTTCTCAGGTGTCTTATTCTCTCCCCAGGTGTCTTTGTTCCCTTAAGTCCTGTGCTTCCAAGCTTTTTCAGAATGTCTTCTAATGCCCTTCAGCTCTACTTCAAACTGGCTTGCCCTGAATTTCTCTTCTGCATGGAAGCTAAGGCTCTAGTTTTAACTGAGCCAAGGGGCCTGATTCGGGGACCTCCTCAGGCTTTCGGGAAAGCCTGCTACTACTGACAGTACAGACTGGAATCCCTTCAAAATTGTGTGTGTGGTGGAATGAATTTGGAAATATGCAGATGGAGAGCTCTAGAGGTGTCATGCCTCCCCTCACCTTTGCCTCAGAGCTTCCGGACAGCCCCAGGCACTCTCTTGTCTCTAGGCACTTAAAACTGGTTTTCCTTTGTATTTTATCTTTGAAAACAATTTTTGAGACAGGTTTTATCTAACTCAGGCTAGCCTTAAACTTCTCTTGGCCTCCTAAATCCTGGGATTCTAGGCTTGCGCCTCCAGCCCCAGCTGCTTTTCGAGACTCTAGGACTCTTAGAGCAGGTTTGAGTTTCAGAGAGGGACCTCAGGGCCACAACATAGATGAGTGGCATTTCAAAAACAAGGGCCATGACTCCACATTAACACCTGTTTCACGTGGCGGGGGCACGCCTTTAATCCCAGCTCTCAGGAGGCAGGTGAGTTCCAGGTCAGCCTGGTCTACAGAGAAAGTCCCAGGACAGCTGGGGCTGTTATACAGAGAAACCCTGACTCAAAAAAAAAAAAAAAAAAAAAAAAAAAAAAAAGGGTAGGGAGACAAAAATTAGAGATATTTCCATTTCTCAAGTACAAGGGCATAAAATAATGCACAAAGTAGAAGAATGTTGGGAGGACTGTTAGACTTTTCTGCCTGTTTCCACACATACCTGTACTGAAAAGGAGAGGTATTTCAAAACTTGCTTTGTTTCAGTTTACTTGGCAGAAAGGGTGTTTAACAAACATTTTGTACCCAGGTGAAAACATTTAGCAGGACTTTCTACAGCTTTCCTTCTCCAGCTTTCCTTCTCCATCAGAATACTTACTTTGATTTTTTTTTTCTGATATACTTCGTTATTGGCAATGTTGAAAAATAATGTTACCTATGCAAATGAATGCCAATCAGTAAAAATAGTTCTGAAAAAAAAATGTATTCAGGAAGTGGCCACAGGTAGAGATAGGAGAAGTGTCACATCTTCCTCCTTGAGGGTGGGATTTAGGGCTGTTTTGAGGCATGGAGTAACCTCATCAATTAATATGCGTGACCAGCACAGCAGATGGTATGTATAGGTCACAAAATGGGATGCACTGTCATCTCAAAGAGGGTAATATAGCTTCCCTTCTCCTGCCACCAACAAATTAAGGTAGGCAAACACTCAACACTTGGAGCTAGCTCTGTCTAGGGATGCTGCAAATGTGTGTCAAGATGCCAGGGGCATGGTTTAGTAACCATGGAAACAGCTCCATTTTGCTGAAGAGATCATCACACAGGCTGGCCACTCTGGTTAGGAAGTATAGGAAAGTAATAGCATTATTAAACCTGGAATTATGCAATTTGATAACTGAATTCTGTAATATACAAACTGTAACCCACTGAGACTATTTGGGAAATGTGGCAACGATTATTATCAATGGACTTTTGTCATTTTTTTCTTCATTTTTTTGTTTGTTTGTTTTTTTGAGACAAGATCTGGTGATCAGGGAGTGGCTCAGTACTTAAAGAACCTGCAGCCCCAGCCTCTGCATCCTCAATCTGATCCCCAGAATGTACATAAAGATGGACATGGAGAACCAATTCCAGAAGGTTGTCCTCTGACCTCCATACATGCTCCACCATATGCTCACCATGCCAAGAGTAATAAAGGAAACACATTTTGAAACTTCACTTAAAACAATGAATAAAATGATTTTTTAAAAAGGGGCAATGAGTTGTCTCAATGGGTAAAGTGCTCGCTGCATAAGCCTGGCAACCTGAGTTCAATCAGTAGAACTGACATTAATCTAAGGAGAAACAAAAACCCAGGCATTATTCACATTAGTTAAATTAGCACATTCTGAATATACCATCAGAGGTAAATTGGTATTTAATTGCTCAGAAAACCCCACAATACAATTTTGGAATATTCTCATAACTGAAAAAGGCCCATTGTGTCTATTTACAGCCCACAGGATCTTTTCCATCATTGGTCCTTTACCATCCGTCCCACCTCTAGATACGCAGGAAAGGAAGCAGAAACCAAAGCTCATACCACACCAGCTTTCTTAGCTGATGTACTGTTGAGCACCAAGCTAGTTTTGTTTTGTTTAAGCTTTATTGGTTTTTATTTTACATGTGTGTTTGCCCGCATGTATGTCTGTGACTTCCAGGGCTTTTGGCGTGCCCTCCTTTCCCTCCTCTATGAAAAACTGCAAGAGTTGCTACTAGGACCCAGAGGCCACTCACAGCCTGGTCATTCTGACTGCCACTAATGAGTACTAGAAGCATATGAGCAGTCATACTCAAGTGGGACAGGTCTCCCTATTCACACCTGGCACTGTCCTTTAGGTCTTTTCTAGGCCACACTTTCTCCATAAGCCTTCATGGTAGGTAAATCAGAGTCAGGATAAATTGTACTGTCTGCTGGCTACTCCTGTCTGAGTGATGCCAGCTCTTCTAATCCCCTCCAGTGTCCACTGCCTGGGAAATTCCAGTTCATTTGAGCTGGTACTTTCCCCAACCTTTTTGTTACTGTGTACTTTGTGCAGGATATGTATGTACAGGCATGTATATCACAGTGCCTGTGGAGGACAGAGGACAACTCTAAGGGGCCCATCTCACATTACTAGAGTTTGCACAGCAACTGCTTTCACCAGCTGCAGCACCTTGCTGGCTCTTCAACTTTCTTTCAAATCTCTTAAAAGTCCTCAACATACAAATTCTGAAGGGCTTAAATTTATCACGTGGCTTCACTTATCACCATCACTTGAAGTCTTATTAATATGAGAACCAACAGTACCTCCAGAAAATTCACAGTAAACTTGGGTCACCCACAGTTGCATTTAAAAATACTTTTCCAACTTTTTTGCTATCCAGATGTGCTTGCCATCAGCTGGAACCGCTATGGTAGTGAGGATTGGGAGAGGAATGCTCCTGTCTGCAAAGCAAAGGGAAGAGGGAGACAGCATTGCTTAAAGGATGGTTTCCCAGCAGAGGCAGCAGCAGCAGCAGCAACAGCAGCAGCAGCAACAGCAACAGCAGCAGCTACACATGGGAACTTGGTAGGAAAGAAGACTCTTGGGCCTGTCTAGACCAACAAACATCAAGCTATCAGATCCTGATGCATGTGAAAATTCCAAAGGACTTGGATAAACTGTAGTGTCTACTGAATTACATACCAGTCTTACTTAGAAGTAACTGATTGAAAATACCTTCTGTAATGTTCTTCCCCTCTCCTGCCTACCCTCCCCTCAGGGGAACATCCCTACTTACTTGTATCCTCATTTATGATTTATGGGAATGCGTTATCACTTCATGAAGCTGGTATTTAGTATCAGACTTGCTAATTAGCTGTATCAACACACTCCTGCAGCCTGTTATTCCATGCAGTCACAGGTATACTGTGTGCAGCCCAAAAGCTCAGCAGCCAACCTTCCATTGTCCGCAAAAAAGCAAGGGGAGGGCCCAGAGGTGTCGTCAGTGTGGATGACAGAGACTTATTTTTTTCTTATGCAAAAGAGCTAAGAGAAAGACCAACCTAAACCAGAAGCTAACATCTGCAGGGAGGAGCTACATGGTAAATGCAATGCTGGCAGCTGTCTTTGCTGACTCCAATCCCACCATCATGAATGTATCGCTTGCTCACCTCCACTTTGCAGGAGGGTACCTGCCATCTGACTCAGAGTCCTGGAGGACCATCATTCCGGCTCTCTTGGTGGCTGTGTGCCTGATAGGCTTCGTGGGGAACCTATGTGTGATCGGCATCCTTCTTCATGGTGTTTGGAAAAGAAAGCCATCCATGATTCATTCTTTGATTCTGAACCTCAGCCTGGCTGACATCGCTCTCCTGCTCTTTTCTGCACCTGTCCGAGCTACAGCATACTCCAAAGGTGTTTGGGATCTCGGCTGGTTTATCTGCAAGTCCTCTGACTGGTTCATCCACATGTGCATGACAGCCAAGAGCTTGACAATTGTTGTAGTTGCCAAAGTGTGCTTCATGTATTCAAGTGACCCAGCCAAGCAAGTGAGTATCCACAACTGCACCATCTGGTCAGTGCTGGTGGCCATCTGGCTTATAGCCAGCCTGCTTCCCCTGCCAGAATGGTTCTTTAGCACCACCAGACATCACGGAGGTGTGGAAATGTGCCTCCTGGATGTACCAGCTGTGGCTGAAGAATTCATGTCAATGTTTGGTAAGCTCTACCCTCTCCTGGTATTTTGCCTTCCTTTACTGCTAGCCAGCTTTTATTTCCGGCGAGCTTATGGCCAATGTAAAAAACGAGACACAGAAACTCAAAACCTGAGAAACCAGATTCGTTCAAAGCAACTCACAGTGATGCTGCTAAGCAGTGCGGTCACCTCTGCCCTTCTGTGGCTCCCCGAGTGGGTAGCCTGGCTGTGGGTATGGCATCTGAAGGCTGGAGGTCCGCTTCCACCACAGGGGTTTATAGCCCTGTCTCAAGTCCTCATGTTCTCCATCTCTACTGCAAATCCTCTCATTTTCCTAGTGATGTCTGAAGAGTTCAAGGCAGGCTTGAAAGGTGTATGGAAATGGATAACCAAAAAGCCCACAGCTGCCTCAGAGGTTCAGGGGGTACCAGCTGGAAACACAGAGGCCCTTCCTGACAAGGTTCCATCTCCAGAATCCCAAACATCCATTCAAGAGATAGACAGACCTGACTTTCCCAGCTCCAGCAAAGAGAAAACCGACAGGACAGTGGTTCCCATCCTCCCTGATGTTGAGCAGTTTTGGCACGAGAGGGATGCTGTCCCTTCAGCACAAGACAATGACCCTATACCCTGGGAACATGAAGACCAAGAGACAGAGGGCTGCAATTAACGGACTTAAGTTTCAAAGAAAAACAAATTGATTACTGTATTTACTTGTACTGTTGCTTAGCCATAGAAATTACAAAGATTTTCTGCATTTCCAAACTAGACAATCTGGTAAGTAGATTGGCATGTAGTCATTATGCTTCAGAATTCTGTCTAAAGAACTCACTAGAAGTGTTATGTAAAGAAGGTACCCAGTAAATTATCAGACTGAGCCCATATAACTCTATTTCTTCCTGAAACTGCTAGCCCCAAGCCTGCAAATTATAATTCACCTAAGCATAGCTCGAAAAAATATACATCTACTTTGGCTTTAAAAAATTATAAATTTTACTTGTTCTCATTTGCTTAATATAATTTATTTGATAAAGGTCCATATAATTTTCCTGAGCAAAATTTACAAAATAATGAATACTTCTATACTGGTAGACTGTAGGCTGAAGCCAATGATAAAGGTTTTAATTATTGATTAAAGGCAGGCACAAAGGAGAACAATGGGGACTTTCTGTGTGTCATCAGACTTGGACACCTCAATTTTAAAAATATTGCAGGGCTTCTAAGATATTAAAGTAATCAAGTGTAACAAAGTGTGGACTAGCACACATGAGAAAGAGGACAGAAAGAGAAAGCCTGGCAAATAGTTAACACAAAATTTAGAAAAGAATAGAATGGTCACAAGGACAATGCAAAACAAAGGGCAATATAAAAAGCATTCTGAGTTCCTAGTCCCAGAATGAGTAAGGCAGATAGTGGCACTACCAATAGAACGATCATGCACATCCCTCTTTAAACATAAAAAGCAGTATACATTAACTGCTTCACTGATGGAATTTTGGGATTTTCCACTGTTGGGTACTTCTGAGAAGAAAAATGTCTCTAAAATAAGCACCTGAGGAGTTTGGAGAATATTCTGTACAGAACTACGAACTGTCATAAAAGGGTTGTGCCTTCTTTTTCACTTGTTTCAGTATAAATTGTATTTGAACCTCTCATATTCAAATAAATACTAGTTTAACCCAAGAATTCAGAATAAATGCTCTGTGGATCTGTTACATGAGGGGTTGCCACTGAATCTGACAAACAGTAAACAAGTTTATAACCACAATATGTAGAGTGTAAGCTCCAAGTGTATGAAGTCTTGTAAACAAATAAAAGCAATGTTTTACTTCTGTCAGATGTTAAGAGACTTAAAGCTGTGTCTTGAATTAGCATGTGAAACCATACTCAGATGAGGTTCCAGGTATCTGGGTCAACTGCAGACAAGTTAACACCTTAAGCTTCAGATATGGAACAATATATAATTATAACGAATCATTCGTTCATTATGAACATGAGAGTCGTGATCTGATCTCTTTAAAACTCTGCAAAGAAAACTGACTCGCTCCCTCTAAGAACAGTCCACAAATCAATTTATGCCCAAAGTAGGAAACAGGAGATATCATCAAGCCGTTTCTTTACTCTTTTCTTTTGTGACAAGATGCAGACACTACCACATGGAACTCAGAATGAAGGCCTCAGGGAAGGCAGACTTCTGTAACAGTTTTCCTTTGGCAAACATTTCAATTTCATTCCTTAAAAAACTTAACAAACATTTAGTAAATTTATAAAAGTAAATTTCAAAAGGGGGGGGGAATACAAACTCTATTTATCTGTGTATCATTTTCACAGCTTTAGACCTTAGTCTGCTCATCAATAATCTTCAACAGATCACATAGATTTATGCCAAATACTAAAAGAATACGGATATGAATGTTATACATAGCACACAGGTCATTCCTTTCTAGGCTTTGTTGCCATCATGGCAGGTGGGAGACAATAGGGGAGATAATTAACTTATCTTCTCACACATCTTATTTATGTGGCACTCTGGTGCTGACAACCTATGAGAACAGTATAGGATTTACAGAGAGCAGGAGAGAAAATGAGAGAGAGAAAAAAGGGAAAGCCAAGAAAATTTAACTGAGCATCAAAGGTAAATTCATGGTACATACATGATAGGTTGAAAGGAAGCCCAAAGGTGCAAACCTTTGTTTGATATGTTAATAAGACAGAAACACGAAAACAAAAATTACAATAATCTTGCTATTAAGCAACAGGTACTATTAAAAGACTGAACACACAGGCACACAAAGGAAAAAGGGAGAATAGGCTTTCTACAAAATTTCTTGTCTTTTATATTGGAAATACAATATTATAGTCAAACCTTTAAAAACTATATACTATCCAAGATTCAGTTGTCACAAATCTCACATGCTGCTTTCTTTAAAAAAAAAAAAAAATTTAGTAGGAGTTTTATAAAATATATTGTGTAACAATAATCATTTACAATCCACATATATAAAAGGGTTGGTTTATTGTAGTTCAAATACATAAACTGAACATTCAAACATCTTAAAATTAAACTTTAGAAACAAACGTTCAACATTCAACAGGAGTAGTTTACAGGGAATACCCAGAAAGGTAATTTTGCTGACTAATTCAGAATTTCGGTAAAGATCATTCAGTGGAGAATGTTTAACCAGGATTCTATTCTGGCCAACATGTTAGTTATGAATAGGTTCATAACCTGGGAAGAAATTACTAAATAAATCTCCTGGGCTAAACAAGACTTGGCCTCTAACTCAGAGGAGAGAATCAAAGCACGGAAGTAAACAAATACAACTAAACTGTTCTTTAGAGACAAAGGTCAAAGTGTGTCCATCATAATAGTCATAGTCTCCGGAAGAATTCAATTCAGTGTTTTCTCTTTTACCCGCTTAAAGAACTAAATCAAAACAAACCCCAACTTCAGTTTTCTTGGAGTCTGTAGTATTTGCAAGCTCCAACCACACACGCTCCTGTCTTGCTGAGTAACACTGCTAGTAAGAACACCACCAAGTCACTGACTTCAGAACAGGATGATTTTTAGCTTCAAGATATTGAATTTACTAGACAGCCTATATTTGAGTATGTATGTCAGTCATGCCACACAAAGAAAAGCATTAAATATTTCAAAGTGTTCTGTTCAGAGACTGCTCACAATTGTTTCTCCTTCTGTTCATCAGGTGGTTTTGCAATAGGTTGACTAATGCACATATATGTAAAAACCTGAAAATTTGGCTCATGCAAGCATTTTCAATTAGAGAGCCCATGGAAGGGTATTTAGAATTATTTTGTTGATCGTCTAGTGGGCTCTGATGCTGTAGGAGGTGGAGGGGGACCCCGGCGATCCAGGTCATCAACATAGGCCACAATCAGTTTCCTCCTCTCCTCTGGTACACAGTCCAGTACTAGATACCGTTTGTCATTCTGCAAAATCTTTTCTACATCTTTCAGGTGCTGATCAGATTCTTGAATTAGCTTTTTGGATCTGAAATAAGAAAAAAAGTATAAGAATTACTGACTGCTGTTCACTGGTCTTTCAGAGTGAGCCGGAAATGTCCATCTAGTTCCTAATTGTGTTTCCACTTTTTTAAAGAAAAATTCACTGCAGCAGTCACCTTTGTAAATCGCTCAGCAAAGACTCCAAGGAGTGAAAGGGCCTCAGAAGCTGAATCACCCTCCCACCCCTACTGGTGGTCCCTCCAGATCAGGGCTGAGGGTGGGTAGGTAAATCTTGCCCGTGCTGTACCTGTTCTGTGGATGAACAGAGGACTTCAGTCTGCGGGGCTGCCAATCCCAGCATCTTTCACAAGCTTTCACTTTCACATCTTTCACTAAATTAACTATAAAAATGTAGAAAGAAGTCTTACTTCACATCTAATTTAAAAGCCCAAGCTGATGCAAAACATTAAGGATCCTGACCAAAAAATCCAAATGACAAAACACCTATGAACCACACCCTCAGCGCTATCTATCCTCCCGTGCACACCCTTCATCAAGGTTGTCTTTAAAGGAAGAAATGCTGGAGCATGAAGCATACTGGTTCTCTGCACACAGACTGTAGGCAATGGCAAACTGTTCTGATGAAAGATTACTAGTGGTCATGGACTCCTGGGCTCTGATTTTTAAAATTTTAAAAAATAAGTATATCCAGCAAAATGCTTTCCCAAGGGGGAGGAAAAAAAATGATTTATCTGCCTTAACAAGATGATTCCAGGCACTGGCAATCTAACCACACTCAACAGTCCTCCAAGGAGGCAAGATAATTCACAGTGAAGGATTAGTCTCTTCATGAATACAATGCTTAAAGACTTGAGGGTCCTCAAAAAAAAAAAAAAAAAAAACAAAAAAAAAACCAAAAAAAAAAAAAAAACAAAAAACAACAATAACAACAACAACAACAAAAAAAACAAGCAGTGAAGGAAAAATAAAAGTATATTTTAAAAATGATGTAGATAACAGAAAATAAGAATTGACATCTGGGCCCTTTCTTTCAAAAAAAAGAAAAAGAAAAAACAAAAAGAAAAAGGTACTGTGGTACAGCCTGTATCTGCCCTTGAGGAGAGCTGGCATCTTCTGACTCCTAAAATTAACAATGTCAACATGTGTGTGAGTGAAAAGGATGCTCATTAGAGTATAGGCTAGAAGACAACAGCTGCCAGTGGGACACCTGACTGCACGCACCTGTATGTTATGAATTTGGTCTCTTTCAAAAGTGTCCTGAAGTCAGCTTTGGCAGTGATGTATTTGTCTCTGATGTACTCTTCAAACTCCCTTTGTTTTTTCTGCAAGGATGGGGGAAAAATAAGATTAAAAAGAAAACTCACAAATTCTAAAACAAACCATTTCCTTATTAAAGCAATAATCTTTGAGACCCATAATACAATTCAGAAAAAAGACAATGCAAGGATGTTTTTCTTTCTATAAAACTTAATGTAATATATAACCTGCACATTTTTTAAGAATTGAAAAAAAGGGAAAAGAAAAACAACAAGAATGTAGAAGCACATTCAGCTAAAATGAAATCTTTATAATGTCATCAGGAGGCAAACACAAGAGAAACAAGGGACTAAGGATCAAGCATTCATTTCCTATAGAGTGTCTATCTTCAAACACAAAGACAGTAAATAATGCCACGTGTCTGCATACACAAAGCAAGAGAACACACCAACATAAGTACATACTGCTCTCTACTGACAAAATTATAATGAAAGTTCTGCATTACCTATATAAGACCTTGCTATCAATTCCTTATAAGTAGTCAGGTAACTCAGGAACTGACAGCGGGTCTCCTAGCTATCAGTCTATCACTCTTTCCCAGTCCTACATATTTTGTAATCCACATCAAAAATTCAACTTATATAGAGTAAAGTTTGAGAAATTTAGTCTCTGGGCTTTTCAGTGTCAGAGCTAGAGATACCAATCAGCGACAAAACAACAAGTAAAGCCAAAGGGACAGAATGGTGTGTTACAATAAGGTGCTTTTTATTATTTCCTCTATCAGATATTAAGGGAGCTTGTTTCCTATGCAGAAGCCAGTGTGCAAGAACTAGGCACTGCTTTTAAAATCTCATGCACTGGAGACTCCGCTGCTGTAGAGTCTCCTCTACAAGAATTTAGGACCTCACAGTGATTGCCAGTTAACTGAAGGGAGGGGCTTTGAAAGTTTAGCACCAATCACCAGCCCCATGTCTATCTAAGAGAAACTGACTATCGTTTCATTCAACTGGTAAGATCCTTAAACACAAACTCAACTCTACTAATCAAAATTCTAAGCTTTAGATTACTGCTTCTTGTTAATATATTAAGCACTGTTTTGTTTTTGTTTTTAAATATGTGCTTAAAAGCCAGATGTGGTAGCATATGCATTTAATCCCAGCAAAGGAAGGCAAAGACAGGTGGATTTCTGAGTTCAAAGCCAGCCTGGTCTACAAAGCAACTTCCAGGACAGCTGGGGAATGTAAAGAGAAACCATGTCTCAAAAAACAAAACAAACAAATAAACACTCAAAACCCTGGTTTATATTTCATAATGATTTCATTTAAAATCACGTTTGGTAAAAGTCAGTTTCATGTTTGGTCAAGCCACTAATGACATGACTATGCTGTACTTATTAAACTTCAAGGTGTATAGTGCACATCTGTAAGCCCAGCACTCTGTAGGCTAAGGCAGGAGCTTTATTAGGACGCCAACTTGAGCTAGAGTTAGTTCCATGCAAACCCACGCACCATAAGGAGATATCCCAAATAAATCCTCTTACCCTGTCACTGGAAGAGAACTTAATACACCGAGGATCTTCCTTAATTATTTTTTTCACTTCTTTCCATGTGGATGTTAAGGTGATCTTTGAAAAAAGTAAAGCAAAAACATAAACACAATTTTCTTTGACTCAGGGAGTCACACTGCAGCACATATTGTACATAATATTACACACTGACCTGCAATCTCTTGTAATGCCCAAGCATAACTGGACTAGTTAGGGACAGGGAGCAGCTTTAATGCAATTTCTTTTTGCTGGCTTGCCACAAGAGTTATTTTCATGGCCATACTTTCAAGGTGACCTAAGACAATCACCTGCAAACCCTCTATTTACATGGGCAAACATAACTTCTGAAGAAGCCATCACAAAAAGAGCAGATAAACATGAACAAAACCTGGATAACAAAGCGTACAAACTGCCAGATGAGGGGCCATAGCACCACTGCAAATGGAAGGAAAGAAGGAAAGCTACTGGAATGCACAGCTGAGGGCATTTCAGTCACCAGAGAAGCAGCTATACCTCTGGAAGCTACAAAAAGAACTGATTCCTGACTAAGAACATTGTCACGTGTTTAAAAGGGGGTTAAAAAAAAAAAAAATCAGAAGAGAATGTCAAATATGGGTCTGATCAAGACACTAAAAATTGTGTCAGTATTTTATATCAAACTATAAATGAAGATTCCAGAAATGAAAGACAGGGATTCTCACCGCAGAAGTTTCATCCAGAAGTTGCCTAAAGTGCTCCCTTTTCTTTTTGGTAAGTGCTTCAATGTGTTCATTAAAAAGCTTCTCTTTCTCCTCTCTTTCCAATAAGGACCCAGATTCCCAGCGGTGATCTTTCCGGAGGGTCCTCCTAGTATCAGACCATGACACATCGGAAGAACGTACCTAAAAACAAAGAACAACATGTGTGTGTGTGTGTGTGCGTGCATGTGTGTATTTGGTGCACATACACACACATACTCCACCAAGTGGACTTGGCATATTTACACAATAAGAAGCTCAACACTGTAGTCAGGAATAATTATCTTCATCTGGGCTTTACAAAGGTAGTCACATTCAAAAACTAAAAAAACATTTCCTGAAAAAGAATTGACCTTTTAACTAGACTACTTCATAAATGAATCCTGTCTTAAAGGACCACATTAAGTACAACATTCAGTAAGTGAATTTGTTCAGGAGATTAGCTTACCATCAAGTTAACCAAAAACTAAGCAATGTACATTTCCAATAATTTAAGCAAGAAGGTTATGGAAGTGACATTTTAGTTAAGAAGTCTCCTAAAACTTACTTTAGAACAGAAATCTTAACTCTTAATGATCAATTTAAAATAAATACTCAGGCTGGGGTGAGGGGTAAAGATGAAAAGCACATCATCTTCCAGTCAGGATCACTAAGAAATTTAAACAGTACTTTATGTCTCTAAACCTTGGGTCAGGTTTAAAAAAAAAAAAGTTAATTGTCTTCTCTTCTATCACTAAATATCCCGTCCAAACAGCAGTATAACAAACCCTGAGTGCAAATCTAGACTTATTAACCCATCTACTAGATGCAATTTCTAACCCCCAGCAAAAGATCAAAATAATATATGGAAATGAGTTGAGCATGACAATGCACATTCATAAACAGTAAAGGTAAAAATTGTGTGATTATCTCAATAGATAAAGAAAAACACAACAAAATTTAATACCCTTTCCTAACAAAAACTCTTGAGTAGGAGCCAGCAAGATGGTTCAGTAAGTAAAGCTGCTTCCTGCCAAGTTCAATGACTAGAGTCTAATCCCAGGAACACACAAGGCAGAAGTAGAGAACACACTCCTGAAAGTTGTCCTCCGAGGTCCACAAGTACTGCATGGCCCAGGGGCACACATGTACTTTTACAAAAATAAATATAAAGGGAATGCAATCCAATGTAATGAAAACTATCCATGATGAATCATAGCTGATCATCTCCAAGAGTGAGAAGTTGAACATTGTTCCTCTAAGAGGTATTAGGAAATCCTCTCAGCCTGCCTATCAAAATAGTACTTTTAGAAGGCAAGAGGAAAAAGACATCTAAACAGGAAGCAAGAGTTTAAAATGACTCTAGTTGCTGATGACCCGATACTATATATAGGAAAACCTGAGGAGTTCACCAAAACATTGTTGGAAATGATACATTTAGTAAAATTAAAAGAATACAAAAAACCACCATACAAATGTTAGTAAGATTTCACAAGAAATACATGTGACAGCATTAACACCTCCCAAAAAATAATGGTATAAATTTAAGCAAGGAATAAATTACTTGTATGCTAAAAACTATTAAGCATTGACAAAAAAGAAAAACTGAATAGAGTACAAACAAGCTGAACTATATTCTGTGCCCACTGATTCGAGAAACAGTTCTTAAATTCCTATGGAGTCACAAGATCCTAAGAGCCAAGACAACCTTGAACACAAAGAACAAAGACAGAAGCACCACACACTCTGATTTCAAAATGTAATTATGATAATACTAACTCTGAAAAAATAAAAACAAAGCAAAACAAAACAAACAAACTAACAGCATCACAGACTCAGTTGGTTCACCAACACTGTCAATGAATGGCACAGTACTATAGACAGTGACAGGAAAGAAGAAAAGCATTCAAATGTCTTTAACATGTAAATTATGTGTCTGGCACTGGAACTACAACTAAGATGATAACTGTCATTTCTTTCAGAGTTTATAGTTTCTATAGGACAGATGTATTCAGTGTTGACAGTGTGTATGATAAACACCAGGTGCTTGCTATAGGTGGGACACAGCCTCTAGGAGAGGTACGTATGTACTCTGTTTTAGCTGGTTAATTTATGGTTTTTCAAGGCAGGGTTTCTTCCTGCCTTGGCCTCCCAAGTGCTGGGGTTAAAGGCATGCACCAACAATGACCAGCCAGTATGCACTCTTCAAGAATGAGAAAGTTTGTCACTTCAGTGGGAAGGTGACACAGACAGAAGGCTGCTTCCTTACGTTAAAGCTGCACACCAAGGACTGAGGAGAGCAAGAGTGACAGAGATGAGGCAGATAAGGACGGTCTACTTTCTCCAAAAGGCTAAACTAGCTACATATAGTATGGTAGTGCTCATCTGTCAAGGCAAGAGGGTCAGTCCCAAGACCAGCCTGGGCAACAGAAGAAAACCCCATCTCAGAGCAAACAAAGGAACTACATTTTAAAACAAAATGAAAAACAAACAAACAAACAAAAAAAAAAAAAAAAGCTGAATTTGACTGGCAGGCAACTGCTTGGAGTGTGGAGAGCCCTCACCTTGTCAAGTAACCAGGAGACACAATGAGGTTTGCTCTTCACAAAACCACTGCAATTAAAGCAAAAGACTAGGGGGGGGGGGATGGCAGGAAAGAAAAAGATTTAAAACAACTGAAAATGTCCAGGATGCAGAGCACAAAGAAAAAATACAGCAAAAGCAAAAAGTGACAACAATAGCAAGAGAGCCCATCTAGCAGAGGAGCTAAGTGTAGCAAAGACGACTGGAAGGGAGGGCACAACACCAGTGCCAGTACTCAGGGTTTCCCTGCACACCTCAACAACACTAGGGCTAAGGCAGGGCTTCCAACAAAGTCCTAGAGCCACCTTTTGGGTCAGTACTCTAATAACTGCATCTCACAGCATCTACAATATACCTGATCACAATGATCCTAAACTACTGGTTCTCAACCTGTGGGTCTCAACCCTTTTGAGGCTTCTCCTATCAGATATCCTGAATATCAGATATTTGCATTACGATTCATAACAATAGCAAAATTACAGCTATCAGGTAGTAATGAAAACACTGTTATGGTCAGGGGTCACCACCACATGAAGACTGTATTAAAGGGTCTATTTACAGAACTAGGAAAATTGAGAACCACTGGCTCTAAACAATCAAGAAAAAAGTCCACTTATGGCAGGTATATAATAGTTTCAGATGGCTTTCACCAAAAATCATCTTAAAAACTAAGTTTTGAAGTTATGAATTTTCATTTTAAAAAACATCAAACTTTGAAATTACTTGTGTCTTCCTATGCCAGTAGTATAATACCAAGATTTCAATTTTTAAATGCTCTGAAAATAACAAATTATTTCATAATCAAGTAACAGACTTCCAACGTCCAGTATGCAGAGGAAGGGAAGTACCATGTCAGACAGAAGAGCCTTGAAATTCTGGATTGCTTCTTCTCGTTTGTGCTGTTCTCTTTCTCGATCAATTTCTTTCGTTTGCTCAGAACGTGCTTTTTGAACTTCTCTTTCCCGTTCTCGGAGGCTTGCCTCAATGCGGGCTTGCCTTTCTAGCTCCTTTTCCTTTTCTGAGTCTAAATTCTGTAAAAGAAAAATTACATTATCCTCCTTACTAAACTCATTAAGATTTCTTCTTAAATTGGGCAGTGACAGTGCCCACCTTTAGCCCCAGTACTCAGGAGACAAGGCAGGAGAATCTGAGTTCAAGGCCAGCCTGGTCTACAAAGGTAATCCCAGGACACCAGGGCTACACAGAGAAAATCTATCTGAGAGAAGAAAGGGGTTTTTAACCATAAAACACCTTGCCAACAAAATTTTCAAATTCCTAGAACAATGTCTAAACATGTTTTCCCAATCAACTATGAGATTCATAATTTCATCTTCCCCACCAATTATGAGAAAAATTCCACACCAACATCCAAACATACACCTATAAACAATGTTAAGCAATGTAATATTAAGAGTATATAATACCAATGAATATGACAGTTTACCTTAGCCATTTTTTCTATGTACTGCTTGAAAAGGTCTTCTCTCATTGAAGAACTGTCCACCGCTTTGTACCGCGGGTCACTTTCTACTTTGTCTTTTACTTTGCTCCACCGAGACTGACTGTCCAAGTGGTGATTGGATAACAGCTCAAAGAAATCTGATTTAATCTACATTTTAAAACAAGTGAGGGAGACACATTGTGAGAAATTCGCCATGTCTAAGTAATTAACAAACCACTTCTTACCTTAATCATGATCATAGTAATTTTTAAGTCACTTACTTGAAGGGCAATGAATCTCAGTAAAAGAGCAATTTCCCCATTATTAAAAAAAGGTAAAAACTCAAGAAGCATACTGACTACTTAAAATCTGCCAAATCCCCATCATGTTTTAAACTACACAGACAACAGCATTTAGGTTGCTTATAGCCTTTGAGTTGACGATTGCCATATTTTCATACGGAACTTCTACTGGAACTAAGCTAGCTGCACATAGTTTTAGCAAGATCCAGGTGACAGTAAAATACTTTAATATGAAGATGGTAAGAATGACTCATTTTAAAAAGTAGATGAATAATTTTCATTCGTTAACATTAAAAGAGAATCCAGAAGTCACTGAACACAAAAGGCAAGTTTTTATGACCTGCTATCAAATGTCTAAAGATGATTTTAAAACTTCCATTTACTTTTAAAAACACAATGTTTATACTTACCTTCATAAGAAAATTACATAATTTCTATGAATTTAAAAAATCATTCCAGTGTTCTGTATTTTTTGACAAGTAAACATGCCTCCATTCATTTTGCAATAGTTAAAAATATACACATTTGTCAAGTACTATAATCAAGTTAAGTATCAAAAGCCCTGAGGAATACTAAACCTTGACCTCAACTCTAAAGGAGGATTGTTTAATGGGGGAAGACACATAAGAATCATGTTTTATGGATCTCCACTAGGTTTTACACGTTCGCCTTTTGAATTACTGTGTACTGCGACATACAACAGAAGATAACACCCAGAGTCAGTACAACACTGGTCAAGCCTCCATTTTACCCACTGGGTAAATAGCCTGCCTGCCTGCCTGCCTTCCTTCCTTCCTTCCTTCCTTCCTTCCTTCCTTCCTTCCTTCCTTCCTTCCTTCCTAAGGAATTAGAAATGGCATTTAGAATCTAACCTGTGGCACAAGAATAAATGAGTGGTACTTTCTACCTGTTCCTATTATTGTTCCCTCTCAGAACCACACTTAGTCCTATCAGAGGATTATGGGAGGTTATGTTCTTTTTGAAAATCATCTGTAAAGTTCTAAGACAAAAAACGACTGTATCAAAAACATTTTTGAAAACCAGAGAAACCAATCAGCCATGGACTGCTGTTATTAAACTTGGACTTTAATTCAGTTTGAATTAGTAAGAAATGCCCATAACCCCGATTTTTCAAGTATTAAATAATAGCATAACTTTTCTGTTCACCTTGTCAACTTTGTATCTAATAAATACCAAATTCCTAGATGTGTTTGGTAATTAGAAAGCAAAATTTACACTAAAATAACACATGTACTTTGTGCCAAAAAACTTGTTCTAAGCCATGAGAATTTATATTAAGTCTTCAAACATTAGATATAAACTTATAAAGTAGTAGTCGTATAAAGTAATGTAAGTCATACATGAAAAAGTACCATAAATAAATTCTTTAAATCTTTTCATTATGGGAATTACCATGACAAGCTTGCTAAAGCTGCTCAGCATGAAAAAGCAGTCATTAAATAAATAAATGGTAAAAAGTGAAATATACTATTAGCTTAACTCACAGCCCTTATGTTTTCTATTCTTACCACAGCAAAAATACTTAACACTACATAACACAAAACTTTATTTAAAAAAAAAAAAAAAGCCAATTTTCTAGTAGAGTTAATTGCATTGCCTGCACCTTCAAAAGTGTAGTTATAAAGGATGAAGTGTTTACAGTAACCAGCAGTAAACAAAAGCTTGGGTAATGGCTTTTGCAAACAAAATGCATACTCGTCAAGTTAAAAGCAAACCAACTCTAAGGGCATATTTTTTTACAAAATGAAAAGCTACACTAAAGCAAACCCTTATTTTTCATACCCTGCTACCTGTTACTGCTGCCAGTCTTGCCAATAGCAAGGCTGAAATTTTTTAAGTCTGATTAACAGAAACAATACAGAAGAAAAGTGATAAAATTTTCATTGACCAAATACTTCACAAAATGTGAACATGAAATCTATTACACTTAACCCTTATAGATTCTCTGATGGTCTAGTGTTTTGTACTCTTTAAATTAGCTCAACCTGTCTTTATAATCTAGAGGATAAAGATCTTACAGAAGTCTTTACTTGGATTTTTTTCTGATATCCTGTCTAGTCAATATTCTGGGGACACCACATTCTGGGGTCTTGGGGGAAGGGGGGATGCTAAAAATAACCAAAGTACCAGAACTTCAGGATGTTAAAATCAACAACAGCCACATGCCTTTAATCCTAGCACTCTGTGAGTTCAAGGCCAGCCTGGTCTACAGAGCGAGTTCCAGGACAGGTTCCAAAACAACAGAGAAATCCTGTCTCAAAAAACAAAACAAAACAAAAAACGCACAACACAACTAGGAAATCCTCTAATACTATGTGCACCAGTAATGGGCAGCTATCCCCTAATACTATGTGCACCAGTAATGGGCAGCTGTTAAAACTAAAACGACTGACAGCCACACAGAATAAAACTGCAAAGTCTATGCATTTATTATAAAATAAAATTCGTAAGTTGTCCCAAGCATGTTTAGAAAATTAAATTAACTAAAAAAGCCAATTTACATTAAGTGCAATCATACATTATCAAATGATCATCTGGTTTTCATTAATCAAATACACTATCCTAAAAGTCAAAAATAGTAGCTAGAGAGATGGTTCAGCAGTTAAGAGCACTGGCTGCTCTTCCCAGCACCCACAAGGTGGCTCACACCTGTCTCTGACTCCAGTTCTCAGGCTTCTGACACCCTCGCACAGACATACATGCAGGCAAAACACCAATAAACATAAAATAAAAAATACATTATATTAAAAAACTGAAAGTCCAGAGTAGCAATTCATTTATGATTCTAATAGATATGACATATTGATGTAATTGTTTACATGATTTTCTGCACATTTAAGAAGCATAATCATTTTTTAAGTCATCTGTAATATAATTATACAAAAATTTACTTCAAAGCCCAACATATCAGATAATCAGAGCTCTCCTATTGCTATCAACAGCTGTTTCATTTAACACTATTTTAATTGAAAGAGGCTTCTTAACAATGACTCAGGAAGACATCCTTAACGTCTCTTAATAGAATTTATAACATTTAGCGTCCCACAATAAGCAGCAATGATGATGCTCCAGAGGCTATTTCCCTATTACAAAGCACAGTGGAACACTCAGGAGAAAGTGACTGTTTTGATGGCTCACACACCACTGGTGCCATCTCCCCACTGTTCTGCCTCCACAGTAGGGAGCTCTCTATTTCTTACATTGCTACCAAATGACATTTCAGATGCATTAATCTTTAATAGCTGACCTTTAATTCTGATAAGCAATAATTTATATTCAAGGTGCATTTACTGAAAGATTAGAGACTTACTAAAATGATATTTTTATAGAATACATAGATTAAAAAGTTCTTTGAAATTCAAATGTTAGTCTATACAGACTTTTGAAATCTTAACACACTTTAGTTACCATGCAGCATGTAATTCTAAAACCCAGGTTAAAGCAATTCTAGTTTACTGGGATTTCTAAAATAAGGATTATGAAAATATGTATGTATAAAATGTATGTATGCTATGTAAATTAAAGGAAAACACAAATCTAAATGCTAATGCCTACAAACAAGGTTAGGAAACAGTGCATTCATTAGTCCTTACCCCATGCAACAGTCCACTAGAACTAAACCATCTTACCTTTTCACCTCTGGTCTTTGAATCCTCTTTTTCTTTCTTTCTTGCAGCTGTCACAAATTCATTAAACAATGCTTCTCTATCTTTCATCTTTTCAATTGCTTTGAATCTTGAATCTTTAGCATGTTTGGCAGCAAATTCACTGAAAGTAGCTCTGTAAGAAAATGGTCAGCATGCTAACTTTAGCTGACTATTTTTCTAAAACAAACATAAAAGGAATATACCATTTTCCTAACAAGAATATGTGCGACAAAGGTGTATGTCCCAAATATAAATAGTGACACAAGGGAAAGATGGAGGTGCTGACTGAAAATGTGGTTAGTGATAGTATGCCACCAGCCAAGATTAGGGGATGTAATAAATTACTTTTTAATAAAGGCACAAAGGGATGAAGAATGTGTGCATCCAGAGGCTTAGTAATTCGTCTACTACCCGAGGGTGTAGCCAAGGCTTGCTTCAAACATAATGGGATAACTTCTGTGACCAACTCTTCCTCAACTAACAAAGTATACAGGGCAATTGATTTAAAGCAGATGACAACAGATAAATAACACAGTTGCTACAAGAGTTTGAACACTAAAAGAGCAGAGGAAGAAGTCCTAGAGACAGGATTCCCCAGAAAACCCACTAAGGGCTAATTCCCAACGGGGCTTCAAATACAACCTACCTATTAAAAAGCACAGCACAAACATTTTCTATACTATGTCATCATAGCTAAGAGTGAAAAGGCAGGTGGGTGTGATGGTGCACACTTTTAATCCCAGCACTTTGGAGGCAGAGGCAGGTAGATTCTGAGCTGGAGGCCAGCCAGGTCTACAAAGCTTCCAGGACAGCCAGGGCTGTTATATAGAGAAATCCTGTCTCAGAAAACCAACCCACACCCACACCCAAAAAAGGAGGGGGGTAGAGTAAAAAAGCAGAGCTGAAGAGATGACTCAGCAGTTCAGAGCACACACCACTCTTGCAGAGGACTTGAGTGTGGTTTCTAACACCTACTTCACATGGCTCACAACCACCTGTTATTCCACTTCCAGGGGATCCAGCACTCTTTATGATCTCTGCTGGTCAGTGCACTCATACACTCACATAGACACATACACATGTAATTAAAATTAAATCTAAAAAAAAGTACAGAGATAATAGAGATTCAAATATGCTGAAAATAGTATCAAGCAAGTTCATAAAAGATTTACAAGGGAGATAGTTCCATCTGCAGAAATCTTCCCTAATAAATCATAAGGTTAAGCATCCAGGGAACAGCCAGTAACTACACTGTCTACTTAGTAAATGGAAGATGAGTCTAGAGTTTCTAAATATCCACAATTCTAAATATTAAAAAATGTCACAATACATACAAAGAATTATGTTTGTAACTTCAGGGAAAACAAACCCTAAATAGACATCCAGATATTGTTCTAAGAAAAAATGTTTTCAAGCTATTATAATTACACTAGAAATTTAAATAAAAATAAATTCAAATACCTGAAAATGATCTTAATGAACAAATAAGAAATTTCAACAGGCTGGCTTCAAACTCACACAGATCGACCTGCTTCTGCCTCCAGAGCTAGGATTAAATGCATGCACACCCAGAAAAATATTTATAAAAAATTAAAACCATTAAGAAGATTAACTGAGTATTTTTAAAATTATAATAGACACACTAACTAGAAAGATCATTTGTGAAAGTTAGTTCAGTAACAAATGCCTAATCAAAAGATGATACAGAGAAATGATTGGGGGTGGGAAGCCAGAAACAGAACTCTAAGACACGAACAGGCAGAACCCAAAAGAGCAACAAGTTCATAGGGGCACAAAATTTAGTAGCCAAGCTTTCCCAAATTTGTTTTAAAACACCAATTTTTAATTCTAAAAGTCTCCACCAATGCCCAGAAGGTCAAACACAAAGACAAAGGCCCTGGGCTAACGATGCTAGGTGTTTTAAAAAAGATAAAGAGGCAGTTCCTACAGGCCAAGCAGTCATGAGATTCATCTGGGGCTGCCCACACTTCTTGGTGCTGAAAGGTGTAACTGTTTCTTTGTTCTGTTCCTTTATTTTAGATTCTGGCCAGAACTGAAGTGTGTTTTCAATGGTACTTGGGCTCTTTACTCTTCCTTTAAAAGTGCCTTCCCATCTAACCTATCTGACCTCTGAACCTGCCTGCTCAAATGACATGGATCTTTTCATTCTCTTCTCCATTCTCTTCCTCCAAGCAGCTGCTGAGATTTACAGTTTGCCTAGCCTGGGATGTTTAGAACAAAGCAACCTCCAATAACACTATCCTCAAACTTCAAAATTAGGTAGTTTTTCCATGAATACAAAGCACTCTTTATAAAGTTTATACAAAGAGATTTGCCCCTACAATAAAATTACACATTTAAAGGAAAAATAAGGCTTATTTATCCTTTTAAAAAGTCATGTCAAAACAAAACTAAAATACACTACCTTCAGTGTTAAAACAGCAAGCTAACACTACTACAGTCACAATTAAGCTACAAGCCATTCCTCCTATCTACACTATTCTGAGCAATAGTGGATTGAGTAAAATTTCTGTCACCACCACCTAATTTGCTTGTGTACCGTCCATATCCACAAAACAGGTATAACTTGATTACCTAAATTACTGTCGCACATACACACATGATTTCAGGAGAAAATGTACACTCCAGTGTGACTGTAGTAAAACACATACCTTGGATTAAACTTTGCTTCTTCCATCATTTTTTTGAAATCTTCCTTGGCTTGCATTATTTTGTTTTTCTTTTCCCTGCGTTCTTCCTCTGCTCTGGTCTTGACATACTGATCAAACACCTATCACAAAAATAAATAAATAAATGAATGAATCTGATAACAATCTTTCTAGTAGAAAATTACAAAGTCTCCATCCAAACTGTAATAGGAATCATATACTAAGTATAGATAATTAACAGACTTATCTCCCTAAAGTCTCCCTTTAAAGCTTCACCAAAAGAGTACACAACTATATGGCTCTCCACTTAGCATTCCAGAACAAAAGAGAAACAAAGTAAGCCCTATATTTTAGAATTTTCTCCCAATGGTATAGAATATATTTCAGAGACATACAAGCTAAACCACAGTCCTCTGGAATAGGCAGCAACAGAGTCCATAATTTAATTCTATATCACTACCTAAATCTATTCTACATTATTTTCCCCTACTTAGTAATGTACAACCAGATGTCTTAACTGAAATTTAAATGTCTGGCTCTATAATGCTTTGCGTGAACGGTCGTACTCATTGCTTTACATATTGTCTATGATGCTTCTACACTAAAATAACAAGTTAGAGTTGCAAATGGATCACAAAACCCCACATATTATCTGACCCTTAAGAAGTATGCTGATCCCTGTTTAAAGGAGTGTCTGTCTTGAGACAACATGATTTCTGAATGCAGCATGCCAGACAAAATGCCAGTGAAGCACAGCTCTCTGTATGGGGGCTGGGTTACTCCTACCTCAATTAACCAAATCTAAATAATCTCTCACAACCATGCCCAGAGGCTTGTCTTCGTGGATGATTCTAGATTCTGTCAAATTGACAATTTAACCATAACCAGTGCATCTTTGTAGAAGTCTCACATCATGGGAGCCCACCCAGAGGTCAAGCTGTTTTGGTGCTTCACTCTTTAACCATAAGGCAAGAGTTCAAAGGCATCTTTTAGGACTCTGTCAAGAAACAAAGTTCAAAAGAAAAGGAAAAAAGCAATCTATGAAACTAACTATAAAAAGAAAACCTTAAAAAAAAAATCTTAGAAATTGATAAGGGAACAAGTAAAATTTGAACTTAAAAAGTTGGCTGACAATGGTGAGGAAAAGTCCATTTAAAAACAAAAATCCAGAGAAAAGACCAGGAATTTCAGGATGAGGGCTGAGGATTTAGTTCAGTGGCAGAGCAGCTGCCTGACACATGGGAGGCCAGGGCTTCAATACCCAGTACCACAAAAGAAAGGGGAAGGAGAAGAGGACAAGGTGCAATGGAGACACTGGGGATGAACCCAGAACCCAGAAAAGTAAATTCCCTGTTCAAAAACAAAACAAACTTGGAGAACCTGTGGATGGAAAGCCCATGTACCACACAGAGAACCTAGTACTATCATTTTGCTAAACATGCACAGTGTCAAATGCCCTTCTGAACATTTATATCTATACTTACAATTTACTCAAGCTTTCGGCCCTCATCACAGAGCCTTCTTTCTGCAGCAGATGGTTATCAATTAATAGACTCACAACTGATCAAAGTGTAGAGAATGAGTAGGTCTAGAGTACTCAGTCCTAAATGAGACGTGTAGAGAATGAGTAGGTCTAGAGTACTCAGTCCTAAATAAGACACCTATCTGTGTATCACAATCCTCCCCAGATGGCACAAGGAACACTATAGAAGAGGGAGTGGACTACTGTTAAAGCAGATGTTGAGGAGGAGCCTTAGAGGCTATGCCTGAAAAAGACCCATATTAAGATCAACCTAGTACAAAGTCCAGCACAGAAGAGAGGAAGGACTAGAGTAGTTCCATAAAGATGAAGACTTTAGCAATTAAAGATTGCTCAGTAGAAAGGCCATAGGGTTGCCTGTGATCCAGTGAATGACCTATAACCACACATATAATAGCTCTGACCTGGACTCAGTGGGCTATGAAAATAGGACATGAAGATAGGAAGGAGTTGTGGCAGGGAAGGGTCTGGGAGAAGCTGGCGACTGACATGATATTACATCACATACATGTATGAAAATCTCAGAAAATAACAATAGCAACAACAAAAGTATTGGAAGAGAATTTCCAAGAACTGAAAGAGAGGAATTTCCATATTGCACAATGTAATCTTCTACTCAAACATCTCTCACTGGAACATCAGATCACAAAGGATTAAGAAAGAATTTACATACTTATAGGGCCTAGGGGAAATCAACAAAATAATGGGTAACACTACCCATTATTTAAAAGTATCTCTGAACATTAAAAGTAAAGCAAAATCCTTAAGAAAAATACTTAGCCAGCCATACAATGCCAAAGAAAGGCCCCAACAAGGCTTCCTCAAATATGTAAAATTCAGTAAGTTATCAACAGCCCCTCCCCATGTCTTTATAAGCTAAAAAAGGGATGAAAACGGGGCGGGGGGGAGTACAACAAAACCAACCTCTGACTGGGGACAATAGAGATAGAGGGACCACAATTCCAGATCCTATCTTAAATGTAAGCACCATGGATGAACTCAATAGCAGAACACTTGCTCAGCACATACAATATTGGACTTTATTCACAGTACTATCCCAACCAAAGCCAAACAAAAACCTCATGAGAGCCAATAGCTGACATCTCCCCAATTCTACCAAAAGAGAAAAAAGACCTTCCAGATGATGGTGAGAGTTGTCATTACTGAAGGTGACAGCCATAAAGCAGGTGAATTCAGAAAGCTGTAGGGGAAATGTCTCACTCCAGCATCAGAACGTCTATAAATGCATACCAGCATGTCTATATAAGATAAACAGAAAATGTTTCCTAAAATGCCTCTCTACATGCCAGTCTACACACAGCAACCAGCAACTAAAGAGAACTGAAACTTGTAGATTACCTTATCCTGCCAGATATAGACAATACTCCTTAAGGAAAGCCTCCCTTCTACTACCTCCCCAATCACACAAATATTAGATGATATATTAAAGGTAATGTCTTTCCTTGAAGCTGGAACATAAACTCAGGATTACCACAACAGCCTCTATGAACTTTTTTTTAGGTACTGGAAAGAATTGTATATCTTCAACTTTAAGACTGTCCAGACAATGTATGTCTCTCTTTGGGTCCTCCTTGTCTCCTACCTTTTCTGGTGATGTGAATTGTAGGCTGCTGATCCTTTGCTCTATGTCTAAAATCCATATATAAGCGAGTACATACCATGTTTGTCTTTTTGTGACTGGGTTACCTCACTCAGGATGGTTTCGAATTTAAATAGAAAAAGAAAAAAAATTGTCCAGACTAATGTTATGAATTACTTACTGAGATGTACATCATAAAAAATAAGGGTTCCTTTATGCATACAAATCTCTCATTCCTATCATGCTGTCCAATATACTTGGTTCCATGTCCTCTATTTTAAGCCATCATTTTCTTTTAATATCCACTCATGAATGCAACAGTTACAATGAGAGTGAATGAGTTTTAAAAATAATTCCTAGCTAAGTTCCTTTATAAACACAAACCAAAACTACATTAGAAAAGGACTATACCACTTGACCTTTAAGGTAGTTTCTGGGATGCTGGTAACATTTCTTGATCTTGGTAACTTTCATACATACATTTTCATCTTGTAAATATTCACTCATCATTTTTGCTTTTCTATGTGTACCTTTTTCTTCATAAAATACATTTATGGGGCTGAAGGGATGGCTCCACCAATAAAGTACAAGCATGAATATCTCAGTTCAGATTCTCAGCACCCACAGCCAGAAACAATGGTGTGCATCTGTATCTCAGCACTGGTGGGAGGGAGGGGGCAGACACAAAAGGATCCATAAAATATGCTGGCCAGCCAGTCTAGAGAAATCAATAAGCTCCAAGTTCAATGTGAGATTGTCAAAACTAAGATGGACAGTGAGGAAGACACCCAACATTGACCTCTAATCACCACTTGCAGACGCATGCACTCACAAGCACAGAACACCTACAAAAATATGTACGAGTTTACTAAAACATGAGACTATATAATTATCATATCAAAAAGGCCTAGATGCACAACATAAATAATCATGCTGGTAATGTAATCATAACAGTCAATCTTCTAAAATTCTGAATTATATACATTAAAATAACTCATCCAAATGTTAGTAATTATCTACACCAGAGCCTAAAATCCTGCACAGAAAGTCTGTTCTGTGAAAGCACTATTTTACAATTTGTCACAACATATAATAAACATTTCTAACCCTTTAGGATACCTTTCATCCAAAACAAGATTAAAGACAAACCATAAGCTAAAACATGTGGTTAAAACTCAAGGATGCAATTTTAGATTAAGACATTAAGTTGAAATTGTTTAAGTCAAAGCAAAAAACTCGGTCAGGAAAGTATGATATGCAAATGTTTAATAAGCACCTATTTGCTTTATCTTTTATTTTTTATTCACATGCAAATAATAAAAGGAAGGACTTAAGACACATATGTGTATACTTGAATGCCAAATATGAATTTTTCTTTCCTCTTACTACACTACAGTTTTAAGATAATTTTCTTAGAAGGCATAGATCTCCACACAGAGGCTCTGTCTGAAACAGTATTCTCACTGTTTTAGTGCAACTCTAAGAAGGAGCTCAAACTCTACCAACTTGCAACACTGCCAAAGTTGAAGAACTTAAGTTCTAAAATGGTTTCACTCACACAGAAATTTTAACACTTAATAGCATAAAAACATGCCACAAAATGTTAAGTCTTCTAGGGTTTTTAGAATAGGCACTGATCTAGACACCATACAGTACAAGGAACAAAACTGCTCCTCTTACAGAGCTAACATCCTACAGGAGAGGGAAACATGATTCATAATTTATTTTTCATTTGTACGTACATATATGTGTCTATCTGTGGAGTATGTGCATGGCCATGTATACCACAGCAAGTATATGAAGGTCAGAAAACAACCTGCAGGAACTGGATCTCTTCTACCATGTGGGTTTGTGAACCAAACTCAGGTCAGATATGTCAGAGGTTCCTTTATATGCTAAGCCACCTTGCCAGCTCAAATCCATTAATTTCAGGTAATTAAAACTATCAGTGCTATTCAAAAACCACAAAAGGTAAAGAGGGAATGTTAATATAGACTGGCAAAGGAACTAACAAACACCAATCATGCTACTTTATTCAAAAGTGGCTATAAGATACACAAAAGAACTCCAGGAAATATATAAAAATGACCACATGTAAAACATTCCATGTCAAAAGTCTGTGAAATATGCACTGGACAATTGTAAAAATAGCAACTTAACTTTCCTCTTAAACCTTAAATTACTCTGGCTGTGTAGAAAAACTTGACTATGAAAGAAATAGAAGACTAATAAAAAAAGAAAGGAAGGGGGTTACTGAAGAGAAAATAAGGAGGGTTACAAGAGTCAATCTTAGTGACTTAAATTAGGGAAAATTATGAGTGAGTGGCTAGGCTACAGACTGTTGTGGATGTAGATTCACTGAATAGAAACAGGGGAAGTAAAAGCTCAAGATCATGGCTATAATCCCAGCACTTGGAAACTACAGCAGGAGCATCTAGTTCATGGCCAGATCACTGTTTAGACTTTGTCTAAAAACAAGTCAAAACAAAACAAAAGGCCAAGGCTAGCTCACAAACTTTGATGAAGCCATTGTATGAAATGAGAATGATGTGATCACATGTGAATAGTCAAAACAGTTTAAAGCAAATTACTTCAAAACGAAATAGCTACAAAGCTTAAAATGCAGACACTACAAATAATTCTTCATTAATGTTCACAAGTAGATAGATCTGCATGCAAAATAACAACTACAGAGAATTATTCCAACTATTAAAATACAAATATTCAAAATGAATAGCACTGTTACCAAAAGAAACTTCCCAACTTAAGTGTACTATGAAGAGGTGACTCAAATACTCACCATTTTACAAGACACCACTGTCTGGATGGTTTAGGTAATTTAATATTTATATAAACTACAAGTGTGCAATGCTTTGTAGCAAGAAGCAATTACCATTAGGTGATACTCCCCAAATCATCATGGGAATGGCAATTAGCAACAAGGTGACTTCATGATACTCTAGTTCAGCAGAAACCTTGAAGAGACCACTATTTCCCCTAAACTTATGAGATAAGCACTTTAACACACTAAGCACTACACTTCCCACTATTTATACACTTACACTGACAAGTTGGCACACTGGCTAAAAAGAAAATGAACAGTGATCATGTCTGCAGGCAATTATAGATGGGTGTTTTGATTGTTTTTTTCTTTTTGTTTTTTTTTTTTGAGGGTTTCTCAGTCTAACAGTGGTTGCTATTCTGTAACTTGCTATGTAGTCCAGGCTGACCTCCAACTCAAAAAGATCTGCCTGCCTCTGCCTCCCAAGTGCCATGTTTCTCTTTTTTTAAACTGTATTTTGCTATTTTCTTCTCTAAATTTGCATCATTTGTACAATCTGATAAATGCATTAGAAAAACCTTTAAAACCACCACAGACACAACTTTATTAAGTGTGTATGAGGCACAAGGATAACATGCTCATATGAAAAAAAAGTAGCAAAAATCTTATATCTGACGCGAAAAAGCCTCCACACTGATCCATAATGACGAAGCACTAAGATGCAAAAGTGTGTTGTGAAGTACTGCTAAGAAAAAAAAAACAAATGGCAGCTTCAACATTATGCTGTTGCCAAATGTGCTGGTATGTGCTGTAACTCCAGCACAAGAGAGAAGAGGCAAAAAAGGAACTGAGAGGCCAGCCAGCTTCTGTCTGAAGACTTAAATATTAAATTTCATTTAAATAAGTTTTCACTATTACATTTCCTTTTACCTGTTTTCTTTCTTTAGGGTTGAGAAGCAAGTACCGAGGGTCAAATACTATCTTGTGCAACTCCTTCTCCCACGTTGAAAAAGCAGACACCTTTAAAATAAAAAAGAAAGCATTGCCTCATAATTAAAGTACTCTAATACCAGAAAGGTCATAATTTTGCTTGAAATCTACAGGGTATCTGTTTATAAAGGAGACATTAAAACCAAAGTGAAGTTTCCATCACTAATAAATGATAAGCAGTAGGAGGCTAGCAACAGCAAATTTCCACATTAATTGGCTCTGACCATTTCTTTGTTATTAAGAAATAACACACTTCATTGCTCATTAAAATAACTACTACTGTGTGACATTTTAAACTTAGTACATCAGAAAAGGCCTTGAAGATTTGCATTTTGATTTCATACACTTAATTGCAATCTTATAAGCAATATTGTGATTTAAAATAGAATAGTTTACTTATTCATACAAACACATTTGAGAATTCAACTAAATTTTCTTTTTCATTTAAGCTTCAATATCATAAAATGTCAGTTCTTTCACCAAAAGCCACTCTGAAGATATTGGAAGAATCATATATACCTTACCTATCCGAAGTAGTCCGCAACTCTGTAATGTTAATACTCATACATGTTACCAAAATTATATGACCCCACAAATGTTAAATTAAATGCTATTCTTACTTAAGGGCAGTAAAATGCCACTTAGTTTAACATAATATAAGGCAAGGCAAAGGCCGCATCAAAATATGTACAGTAATTTAACAGGTTCCCTTAGCCTTCCCACCCCCATTTAATGAGCACTAACCTTAGATTTGACCTTTTAGCAAGACATATTTATATTACTTATATAAAACAGAAATATCTCCCCCAAAGATTGTTTTCTGACCCCTCTTTCTAGCAGCATGTCCTTGAACTGCTTCATTCGAGCCTCCAGAGGGACAATGGCCCTTTCTCGGGCAGCTTTAATTTCAGCTTCCATGGCAGCTTCTTTCTCTGAATCAATGTCTTTATTATCATCTCTCCTATAAAAAAAATAAATCATAAGGTGATATTAATACAAATCTTACTAAGTTCTTAAAATCAGGACTTTAAAGCACTACTAAGCAGCATTTTTGACAAAATAAATCATCTTGAGATCTCAAATTAAATAGCATAACTTTCAGTCTAATAATAATAAAATTACAATGTATTTCTAACGTTACAATGGCTATACTGGTTAAAAAAAAATTAATGTACTGTCTCTCTCACTCCAGCTCCTAAGAAAGGTGAACTAAAAAGAAAATAGCTTTTCAGGCATTGCTTGCAAAACTATGTTAGAATTAAATAGAACAGAATATATTTCTAGTTCTTGATACAATATAGAAAAAGTTAGTACTTCCCAAAATATTATAAATTCATAAAATATTTTAAAATCTATTAAGAGTGATAGTCTATTGATAAAAAGTCTTAATAATTTCAAATATTTAAGAATAAAAATAAAAGTATCTTCTATCTTGGCCAAGTATATGTCTGAGATAAACATCTTACCTACCAGACATTTTTATTACTCACTCTCTGGGTGTCAAACTGAAATTTAAGTTGAAGGGCAGGTCACAGAGAGCAACAAGGGCACAGGAGTAGTTAGGTGGGAGGGAGCAGTAGGAAATAAAATGGTTCACCAACGTTTAACTTACTTCTTGTTTATCCAAAAATGCACTTCAGGGCTAAGGTCAGGCCTATACTTGTGTGTACACAAGGAGATTGTAAGTACGAAATCAGTTCACCTCTCAAAACATATGCACTATGAAAAAGGCCTATATTTGTATAACTAATCCAAAAAATAAAACCAATGTACTCAAATGTATTTGAACAGATCTTCCTTCTTAAATATGATCTGCTAAGCACATTAAAAAAATAAAATTTGTTCATATTCCCTACACAAGTTACTGCAAATTCAAACACATGCTATAGGAGATCCAAACATGCTATAGGTAGCTACAAAGACTAACTAACAATGACAGGTAATTAGCATTTGGAAATTAAGAAAATCCATGACCTACAAGAACTTAGCAAGCTAGTCTGTGACCTAAGACATGCACAAGATAAACAGGTAAAGCAATTTGCCAAGCAATATACCTCCTTACTTTACTGAAGAACTATTTAAATAGTTAAAGGAATTCAAAGATAGCAAAGAAATATAATAAAAACCTTTACAGAGTTACACTAAATGCCACAATATAAACTATCACTATCCAGCTCAATAAAATAAGTAAAAGGAAAACTAAGCCAGGAAAAATAGGCTTTTAGCTTTGTACCTAAATAGAGAAGCTCGGGCAATCCACATAAAGGGCTTCTTTGACATTCTCCTGATAAAAGCAGTTAAAAACCTTACAGAGATGTCTATAAGAACAAACAATTAAAAACAACCTAAAAGTTTAACATCACAGAAATATCTAAAATTATGGTACATAAACAGAATGAATACAATCATTTACAATAATTAAAACAAATGTCTTACTCTACAATTTTTAAAAAGAGCATAAAATTAGATAACCACAACTAGTCAAATTATGGTAATTCTCTTTAATAAGACCTTAATGTAACATTGTTGCCAATAAACAAACACTTATTTAAAAGGAACCACTCTTTTACAGGAGTTATTCTACTCATCTTGTCATAATCGGGCGACAGTCAATCTGTCCTTTATCAATCTGAACTAACCAGTCCCTAATAATGACCTCAAACTTTCTTATTTGCTGCAAAATAGTAATCCCATTACATATACCCTCCACTCCAACTTCACTCCCACCCCTAAAAGTAACATCACATTTTTGCTGCACCAATACTACAAAGCTCTACCAATGTCTCTCACAGTATTTTCTAACTACTGAGTCCATTCCCCACCAGGGAATCATGACCAGTCTCTAGGAACAAGGAGAGGGTGTCCATTTTTATGACATCCCTTAAACGGTGTTGTGTATAGGTTGAAATAAGAGATATTTTACTTCTTAATAACATCTTGACCTACAAAAGCCTATAGAAAATTAATCAATGAATTCCACAATGTCAGCTAGCTTCATAATATCTATTTGTATAAACAAGTATTCTAAGCTAACAACAAACAGACACCAGGTCTACACTACAAAACGAAGGCAATTTTATCTACTGTTTCCTAATCACACAACCACTACACATTACCCCCAATCACAAGCTGATAACCTCATCAAGTCTACACTGTGAATCTACCTGGATATGCGGTAGCTATGTATTACTTACTTCCGTTTTTTTGCTTTAATGGGCTCATCTTCATTCATTTCTTCCATTAATTCTTGTTCTTCTTTAACTATAAGATAAAAGTTAGTTAAAAACCTGAATAAACATAAGCAGGCAACTACTGAATTTTCAGCCACTGATTCTTCTGCAAATGACTATCAGAACATTCACTTTAACACATGAAAAACAGCTGCCATTTACAGTCATTTCACTCACTTGCACTCATCGAGAACTGCCACTTTTGGATGGACAGCATTGTTGGAGCCGGGTGTCCTAGCAAAGACATTTCAAACAGTTATCAACAGTTGCACGCACACATTCACAAGCTTTAAAAATATTCACACGTTTAAAAAAAAAAAAGGAATACAAAAGCACCTTTTTATCAAACAACTAAGCCAAGTAAGACAATTCTACACTTTTATTTATCCTTTCTTTTAATGTTTCCTGCCTGGCCCTTAACTTAAAAATGTTCAAGTAAAACTTCCAGTTTGAACAAATAAATAAAAATACCAATTCATAATTCATAGAACTTCTTGGGGATGTATATTATCCAATAAATCTGACTCAAATATAAAGAAAATATTCCCCCCCCAAAAAACCCAAATTGCATATTTTCTTGGCATCATCCACTACTATGATTTTTAATATCACCACCATGTCTATAAACATTGCTGAAGCTGAAAAGAAAATGGCACCAAGCACCAGCTAGGCAGTTACACTGATCTGTAAAGCACTTCAGAACACAAATGCCAGAGATATATTTCCATGTAAAGTTCTTGACCACTTTAAAGGCCATATCAGGATTTGTTACATTAGAATTATTAAATGATTTACCATGTTTCTACATTATTTAATTAATAAGTTCCATAAAAACAAACTGAATAAAACACTCTGAATAAATATAAGGGCAATTTTCCACTAAGAAATACATAACAAACCAGGCAGTGGTGGTGCAAGTCTTTAATCCCAGCACTCAGGAAGCAGAGGTAGGCGGATCACCATGAGTTCGAAGCCAGCCTGGTCTACAGAACAAGTTCCACAACAGCCAGGGTTACACAGAGAAACATAAATGTTTGAACCCATATTCTGAAATACTATCAGAACAGGAAGTAGATTTTTAAAACTCTAATAAGAGACAAGGATTTCTATATTCAAGAAAGAAGCTTTCATCTAGTTCAATGATTTGTGGGGAGATAACAGGATCTTAGTATGTGTATAGCCTTTGGCTTGTCTGGAAGTAACTCTGTGGACTATTCTGGCTGGATCTCAGAGACCCACCTTCCTCTGCCTCCCACGTATATGCGTATCACCAAACCCCACAGGATTAATTTTTTATATTTTTTATAAAAGTCTGCATATTAGTCTATAAAATTTTAATAAAATATTCTGCATAGTTTGATTACTACAAAATATATCACTAGTAACTTAAAGAGGTGAAAGGCTAAGTTGTGTTTCAGTGGCATTAATACATTCCAAGTCAACAGCAACAGTTCCAACATCTCAAACTAACTGAAAACCTTATCTAAATTCTTTACATTTTTCACATTCCTTATTGTATTAAACCAGAACAGCTGTCTATTATTAAAAATTAAATATTCTAAATGGTCTTTATACTTTCTACCCAAGAGTAGAAAGGGATTAAATTCAGAGGGTGAATTACTAATTTAAAACTTACTTAGCTTCTTCATGTCTTCCAATCCTTTTTTATGAGGGGGCTCTTGAATAATTTTGTCAACGTCTGCCCTTCCAATCAAATCATCAGGTCGATCCCACATAGAAAGACGAGTGGTGGGATTGTAAAAGAAGACCCGCTCATCACCAGTCCAAACAACACACCTAAAGATTAAGATAAAATACCATTTTCCTGTGTTACAAAAATGCAATATGATGGCTATTTCTTTTAATGTTAACTCTATTCTGCAGGCAAAAGGTCACACAAATAGTAAGAAAAGGAAAGAAAAGGAAAGGTCCTAAGTAATAATGGTTTTCATATGGCTTTCAGAACAAAAGAGAGCCGAGTAGCTACAGAAATGCTAATTTGTGGTCAGAGTTTAAAATGCTTAGGAACTGAATTCAGCACACCCAATCTGACAACGCTAAATTTTAAACTATTTGGAAGTTCAAAGGCAACAAAAACATTATAACAACTCTATAGCTTAAAAAGCAAACCATAGTAACCAACATATCAAATGCAAGCATGATCTAATTAGACTACACTAAAACCCCATAAACCATGGCAGTCCACTCATCCTGCTTTTACAATTAGAAAACTCAAGCAATAACAAAGCACAAGTGTATGAAAGGATTTATATAAATTTAATATTAAGTATATAAAAATACAATGAGTCAAAATTTACAGAGGCAACTATAAGGAAGTAAATAGCCATTTCCAGCCCTTTACAACTTCTGGTCTGATGATAGCTCCCATTGCAGCAGACAGCTAAAAGTCCAAAGGAAGCCAGGTGTTCTCTCTGACCATACAATCAAAAATTAACATCAAAAATTTGAGCTTGTGCTAAAAGTGACCTAGATGTTGAAATAATCAAAGATTCCAAAATGACATCAAGTAAAGAAAAAACATATCTGAAATTAATGAAAAGATGGCAATTTTCAGAATAGACATAGGAACAATTTAAAAGATAAACAGGAAATGTATTAACTGAAACTGGGGCTGGAGAGATGGCTCAGCAATTAAGAGGACTGACTGCTCCTCCAGAGGACCTGGTTCAATTACCAGCACCACATGCAGTTCACATTATAAATCCTTTTTCAGTGAATTCAATGCCTCCTCTGGCCTCCCTCAGTACTACACACATGGTGCATAGACTTCCATGAAGGCAAAATATCCACACACATAAAATACTTCCAAAGGCTTATATAATGGACAGACATTTCTCAATTTGCTGTATGAGGTGTAAGCTCAGTAAACCCCATATAAAATAACTTCAAGAAAACCTAGCCTAGACAAAAAAAGGACCAGCTGTAAATAAAAAATAAAGGACAAAAATCATGATAGCAACGAGAGATGGAGGAGAGGAATGACAAAAATTGTATGAGGCAACCTTATTCCTTACCAAGAGCTGCACAAACCAAAATACAGAGGAACATATTTAAGGTTCTGGAAAAAGAATTACCAACCAGAACTTCATATCCTGCAGAACCAAAAGAGGCAAATATTTTTCAGAAGAAAATCTAAGAGGTTCCAACCCAGAAGACCAGCCTGACAAGAGTATTCTCCATTCTGAGAACTCAAAACCTGCAATGAGGAAGACGTCAAAAATGGTCTATATAAAAAAATCATTTTCAGCCGGGCCAGTGGTGGTGCACACCTTTAATCCCAGCACTGGAGAGGCAGAGGTAGACAGATCTCTGTGACTTTGAGGGCCAGCCTGGTCTACAGAGCAAGTTCTAGAACAGGCTCCAAAGCAATACAGAGAAACCCTGTCTTGAAAAAATTTTTCTTCTTAAGTTCTTTGAATTCCACCTGCCTGTTGGCATTTTAATGCACACAGCAGTTATGTGTATGATAACTAAGACATAAGTCAGTGTGTACCCAGCAGCAGGGTTTATACATACAAAGTACATTCACTTTAAACAGAATGTGAAGGTGTTAGGTAGAGGTACTATAATTCCTGAAGTAACAACTGATAACAAGAGATGTCCTCAAAAAGCCAATAAATTAAATAGAATACTAAAGAAATTAAATAGAAATTGAGAGAATAGAAGAACACATTAGAAAAGACAAACAGTAAATAATTATATCCCAAACTTAACACTATTAAAACTTATATTAACTGTTAAGTTTCAACATGCCAATAAAAGCAAGGCCTGACAGAGTAGATAAAAATATGACATCATAAGCTGTTTATATAAAACCATTGTAAATCCCAGCACAGGGTCTGGCAGTTCCTAGCATAGTTCCAGGACGACTGGGGCTACACAGAGAAACCCTGTCTCAAAAAACAAAAAAGAAAAAAAAAAAATCTATCTATACACACACACCATAATAAACAGAAAAATCAAGCTGGGTGTGGTGGTTTAAGCAGCACTTAGGCTTAAGTCTCAAACCCTGGGACAAATGGCCAAGGAGCCTATTTAACATATCAAAACACATCTGCCACCAGGTTCTCTTAGCATCCTGCAGTCCCTACCTGTTAGTTAAGGTATACTGGGATACCCTGCACCTATCTTAAACTTCTCCAGCCCAGAATCTGGGCTGCCCTTCCCTATATAATCGGGCCATTTTGGTTATACCTGGCTTTTCCATCTACCCTTTATCCTCCTGATTTCAAACTAACCATCTCCTCAGATCTACTTCAGCCAGCACAGCAAAGAGGTGCAGGGTATCTTTCTGGACTCAGTAAACTGGAGAAATGCTGGCCTCATGATAAGACAACAATGACTATGAGTGTCAGACATTCCTGCCTGTAAAATATGTCTGATAGATACATAAAAGTTTCAAATAGGCACTCTGACAGCAAACTAGAGCCTGACACACTCTAGGCCTACAGAACCAGAAGAGTGTGCCAGACAGCCAAGTGGGTAAATAACAGCCTATCTAGGTTAAAGGCAACCAGAAACAGAGGTATAGGATCAGGTAGAATTGAAAGATATATCAAACTTAGAAGAAATCTACACGAATAAATTAATAAAAGCCATTTACAGGATCAAAGGGCATGAACATCTCAGACAACTCATAAAGCTTCAGAATAAGACTTTCTAAGCTGATATTCTGGGTAGAATTAAGATGGTCTTTACTGTTCCTTAGCAACAGGGATGCCAGAAAAGTGATATATATGCACCGAGTGGCCCAAAGGGCTGGGACTAGGAGTAGGACAAAAGGATGTTGGTGGCTTGTGGTGACAATCCACTTAAGGCAGTGTTTCTCAACCTCCCTAATGCTTTGGCCTATTGCGGTTAAATAAGGATCAGGATAAACAAATAGGCCGAACAGATGTTATTCAGGGAGAAATAACTTACAACCTAGACAGATGAACACCAGCAAGTTCCACCAGATGCTCTCCTGTCCGAGTCCTGCCAGCAAGAGAGTCCTGCCAGCTAGAGAATGGTCCCTGGCTGGGCTCTTCCTCAGACCTCCTTCCACAGGTCACTTCCGCCCATGGCTCCACCCCCAATGGGTGTGGTCAGTGCCACAGAAGGAGACAAAATTGGCCCTTTAATATAATTACTGATGTTGTAGTGTCCCAAACATATAAAATCATTTTTATTGCTACTTCATAACTGTAATTTTGCTACTGTTATGAATAGTAATGTTTTCTGATGGTCTTAGGCAACTCCCATGAAAGTTATTTGCCCCCCCCCCCAGAGGGGTTTGCAACTCCCATGATGAGAACCTCTAACTTAAGGGATGTATTAGACTGCTGCTGATGTGGAAGGTGAAAATGGGAGCCTGAGCAGACTGATGATGGTGGGGAGACCATAGGCCCAGAAAAGCCCCCTCACCCACCACCTTCCTTGATCTGCCCTGCTGAAGACATCATACTGGGAGGATCTCATCAGCCCATCAGCCCCT